>NC_084821.1:55600485-56339041 GCF_958449725.1 Rosa rugosa | reverse complement strand
AAATCGGGTGCCAATATATTCATCACAAGTCAGAATAGGCCGTTACATACCTTTCCGCTGTCATTTATAGACAGACAAGAAGCTAGTGGTAGTACCCACAAGTGGTACGTACATATAGTCCTACTCATTGTACATTCAAATACGTAGAAATAGCGGATATCCTCCTTCGGTACTACTCCAGAGACGCTAAAGAGACATAGAGTGCACATCGGTGCTTAGTTTCCTAATACAAGGAATTATTGTAATTTAGACAAACTAAAAAACATATAAATGGGCTTAGGGCTAAAAACCCCAGCCTAAATTAGAAAACCAGGCAGCCCTAAGAGAAAGAGGACCAATCTCAAGGCCCAGCAAGATAAATGGACCGAATCCCAGACCACGTCTCCAACACGCCCATAGCCGCCTATACAGCGCCGACACTTCTCCGCCGCTGACGAGCCCCACCACGAAACCAGTACCACCCGTTTGGCCATGAGCCGCCCACGAGAAAAAATGAGAAAACGCCGAGCTCCACTCAGCCTGTACCGACGTCGAGCTCTGCCCCGAGCCCCACGCAGCCCACACCGCCGTCGAGTTCAACCCCGAGCCCCACGAAGCCCGCACCACTGGATCTGGAAATCCACCATGAGTGCGCCCAGACACTCGACCCCCATGCCGGATCTGCACGTAAACGACGTCAAAACACCTAGAGACGCTGGCCAAAACTTGCCTCCAACCATCCTGCCACAAAACCTCAAGACAACCCCTTCTCTTCAAACCAAAAACCCCGGGCAATGAAGTACCCGTCCGGCAGCCAGCAACAGGGACAACGCGGCGATGCCGGCGCTACCCATGGCCGCCGCCGGACAGGAAACGTTTGGAGGTGTTGGGTCTCTCTTGCGGCGCTAGGGCTAAGAGAGAGTTTTAGTAAGGACTTCTTGTTATTTCAATAATGGTAGTGTTATAACATAATTAGTGTGACATATCTGTGAAACTCTTTCAAAAAGTGTTAAAAAATTTAGTTTAAGCTCGCGAGAATAATTTTTTCATACTGAATTTTGACCCAAGGACAAAAATGAGGTGTAACTAGGCCTGGGAATTCAAAGCCGAGAAACCGAAACCGATACCGATCCCGTCCGAGCCGAGCCGAAACCAATCGGCTCGGTATGAAAAGATAGTTCTCCGGCATCCCGACCCGAACCGTACCGAAAACTATGTAAACGGGTCGGCACCGGTATGGGTCAAATACATACCAAATTGTCCGAACCGAACCGAAACCAGAACATGACCTCCGGAGCTCCGTTGCCAGTGGCGGTTCTGTCTCGGATTGAGTCGCTGGGATTCGTGGTGAGCCATGGGTACGGTTTGACGGAAGTGGTGAGTCATGGGTACGGTTTGACGGAGACGGTGGGGCTGGTGGTGTCGTGCGCGTGGATGTGGTGGAGCTGCCATGATTGGTCTGAGACCAATTATTGAGGGTATGAACATGGGTTGATTCTTCTTCTTCTGCTTCTCCTTCTCCTTCTTCTTCTTCATCTTCATCTTCATCTTCTTCTTCTTCAACTAACAATTCCCACATCTCTATGTCCCAATCCACCTCTGCACCTACAGCAGACCCACCTTCTTCCTTGCTCCAATCCACCTCTGCACCACCAACCCAGGAACCCAGTTCACGAAGTGAGTTCAACGATGAAAATGTGGAAGATCCAGATCGTGAAAATGAAAATGTGGAAACCGATTTGTACCGAACCAATCGGTTTCGGAACCAATCGGTATCCTTGATAAAATTCCGGCATCCCGAACCGATCCGAGCCGACTATAAAGTCGGTATCGGTTTCGGTATAGCCCCATTCCCGAGCCGAGCCAAACCGATCCCAGGCCTAGGTGTAACCATTTTAAATCTATTTCCAGAATTAAATATTTTTAATGGGTTGTTACCATTGTTTCAATCCATGCACAAAATAGTCTGCAGTTCAATTACGTTTCCTAAAAGAGAACGGAAACATGATTTAGAGAGTCGGGAGACACATGATTCCATTGATGAACCGACGTCGTTCTGATGGTAATTGGGCCTTTAGACTACATCTTATACCCAGGCCCAAATCAAACAGAATCCAGCCACGTAATCAAGACCAAACCCAAAACGCAACGCAACGCCGCAGGGAAATTTCAGAGGCTTTGGGAGAGACGGAGTCCTCAGATAGAACAAGCTCTAGAAAAGGAGAGAGAAAGAGATAGGCACAGTGAAAGCAATCGGAGAAGAAGCTCCACGGTGGCGTTGATCGGACGGTCCAGATCCCCTGGCTTCTGGATCTGACGACGACACAGCACCATGGCTTCCAAAGGTCCAAGGCCGAAGCTCGATCACGAACCCAGACCCAAGCGCCACAAGGTTGGCTTCCCGCTATCATATTCTTCATTTTTACTCTGAATTTTGAGTATTACTAAGCTTAGAGCAACATTAAAACCTCCACTTTTTTGCTTTCTGGAGAAGAAAATTGGAGCTTTCCAGTTTTTGCTTCACTAATGTGCCCTACCGAACTTGTAGATGGTTAGGTTAGAATTAGTATTGTGTTTGTCTTCTCATTTCCTGAACTGATATTGCAGCACAGTGATTTCGAATTGTTAATTTTTATAGGATTTTTAACCATAACTTTTTTTTTTTTTTTTTAGAGGAAAACATGAAAATTTTTGGTGCTGTTTGGTAAACAAAGTTCAGTGTGCTTTCTGAGAAGTCCGAATTCATAATTTTTTTTTTTTTTTTTTAATATGGAAAGAACAAGCTCTATGTCACTAGAAAAACTCATGTACTAGTTATATGTAAGTATTTAGAGCAACTGACTAAGGGTTCTACTGATTTTATAATTGGATTTCCTCGAAATGAAAAAGAGAAATTAGAGAAATTATGGACGTACATGGAGTGAGAAGTTAAAAAGGATGACTAAGTTGAAGTAGAGCAGCCTTTTATTGGAAATGTTTTGGCCACAAATGCCATAACCATGTGGACTGATAACTAGGGATAGGAATGCGATAAATGATGAAGTGAAATCATAGCCACCTTTAGGTAATTAGTAAATTAACAATATTTGGGGAGACCTCTTGAAATTTTTACCCGTTTCTTGTCTTACAAATATACAACATGCTAGTTGTCTTGAGAACAGTTTTAATTAGGGCCTATGTGTTTTACAATGTTGATGATGTAAAATAGATCCTGGAAGATTTACTGCTTATAAGCTTCAGCGTGCTCTTATTTAGATTCTGGAGAGTCAAATTTGCCAGGTTATAGCGATAAAACTTCAGGAATAGGTGCTACTCCTTTGCATATTCAGTGTCTTATTTGAGTATTTTTAGTTTATTTTGAAAAAGAAATCTTATTGGAGTAGATATGATGACATGGAGTGAGCAGTACTGGTTTACTTTGTGTAGGAAGGTGTATCTATTTTTCAATAGGAGTGTTAGAGTGAAATGGTGTAAATTTGTTTGTTCAGTTTTCTCAAAGAAAGTTTCAGATGCTAAAAATATGTTGAAGCTTATGTCTGTAATATGAATACATGTCTGTGCTCCTTGGTGATGATTATATTCTATATGCTGAAAACATTCAGTAGTTTGAATAGATTGTAGCAATCCTTCTGTTTATTCTTGACTCATTTTTGTACTAACATGAATGTGGTAGGCCCTTGAAGTTGCGAACGAACCTCGACGGCCAAAAGCTCATTGGGACCATGTTTTAGAAGAGATGATCTGGCTGTCAAAGGTAGGCATTGGTAACTATGTATGCATTGAAGATTGGCAATTTCTGTTATAAGAATTTTTTTTCATCTGCTTTTGTTATTTTTCTTTAGTTGCTATATTTTGAAACTTTTTGTATGCTATATATCTTTTTATTATTTCTCTGCTCATGTAACTAGTTGTTATCAGGACTTTGAGTCGGAGAGAAAATGGAAATTGGCTCAGGCAAAGAAGGTTGCTTTACGAGCCAGCAAGGGCATGCTAGATCAGGCTACAAGGGGAGAAAAGAAAATGAAGGTACTGACTTTCCATCACTGTTGCAAAAAAATATAGAAAAGCTTCTCATGTTACACAATATGGGCGCATATGATTATTGACTGACATGTTAGATTTCCTCTGATATTTTTCTAAATTGTGACATTTTATAATGATCAGGAAGAAGAGCAACGGATGAAAAAAGTTGCACTTAATATTTCAAAGGATGTGAAGAAATTCTGGCTGAAAATAGAAAAACTGGCAAGTTTATATTTGCCTAATTGACCTAGTCTGCAATCTGATTTGATTTTCTTTAATTCATTAATTTCTTTATAAGTGCGCCTCTGACTGTACATGCTCTATACTGTAATCTAGGTGCTTTACAAACATCAGATGGAGCTTGATGAGAAAAAGAAAAAGGCGCTTGATAAACAGCTTGAGTTCCTTTTAGGTCAAACTGAGAGGTTAAGCATTTTCCTCCTTGGTTAATTGCTATATTCTGAAATTTTAGTTGTATGGTGCACATCTTTTTGATTTGTGCTATACTCCATTACTCCCTTTAGACTGAATTGGCACTCTGCTACATGAAACTTCCAGGTACTCAACAATGTTGGCAGAAAATCTTGCGGACAAGCCTGTGCAGCAATGTTCCACACAAGATCAACTGAGTATTGAAGGCACAGCTGTGGGCGAAAATGATATTAGCAAATCAGCAGAATTGAATGTCGGTGAGTTGATTGTTGTATTTACACTGCTCTGATTTCACTTACCTAGGTGGCTTTCTTTTTCACTTTGTCAATGGAGGATGATTTTATACCTTTTAAACAGAACCTCAATCAGATACAGCAGACGGTGATGATGATTATAATATGCAATCTGATGATGGATCAGTAAGTCTATTCTTCCCTTCTCTTTCCTTTGTTTGGAACTGAATTTGTTGGTAGGGATCATATTAATAATGGAAATCAAGTAAGGAACTCTGATGTTTTCCATGGTTGGATAATATCAAGGCAAAGAAGTAAGTTACAGGTTTTCAACGTCTGCTCTGGAGAAACTGATAAATGCTTGCATGTTTGAAGACATGGTGCGAGATTGGCCGCAAAAAATATTATTTATCAGACTAGGAATGATACAGTGCTATAAATAAGGGAATGAAATAGACCTTTTGTGAATATAAATGAATAAATGCCTGCGTTTTAATTTCATAAGCTGTGTAGTATCTGCTGAGTCAATGGTAACTCGTGATACTTATTGGTTGTCTGTCAATCACAACATTAGCCACACTCCCCAGTACTTAGTATATTGAAGTAGATCTGTGTCACCCTTTGCACATGGATATCAGGCAAGCGTGAAAGAATCATAGTTGGTAGAGTACACGATCAAAATATTGGATTATCCTGTGATGTAGTTCATCTGTCTACTAAAAGGTGCAATTGAATTGTGGTGGGGAAACCTGTGTAAAATCAAATGAAACCTTACCATGATGAAAAAACTTGCATACATTTTGGGGAAGAAATCTCTGATCACAAACAGGTCAGGAATCAGATAACATACAACCTTTGTTGTCAATGTTTTCAGCCTCAGTTTCTATTAATTTGGGTCGAAATGTTATCAAGAGTATGCAGCTATCTGTAAAGTTATATGACCTGAATGTCTACTACCAAAATTTGTAATTTAGTAAGCATGTTTACAAAGGCTGCCTTTCTCCTATGCATTAATGAGGTAGACTGTTACCCTATGTGAATTTAGAAAATGCATTGATTCTGCTCTTTATATGTAGTTTCTATTTTTAACAGATGTTTTCCTGCATGGTGATGCTGTTTTAGGGAGATGATGAAAACACGATTGAGGAAGATGAAGCTCTTTTTACTAAAGAAGAAAGACGGGAAGAATTGGCTGCTTTACAGAATGAAGTGGATGTTCCACTCGAGAAGCTACTCAAACAATATACTAGAAAGAAAGGTGTGTGGCTATGGTTTTGCACAAGTATACTTTATTGATTTGGGCATTTTCGCTAAATATGGTCTGGAACATTTTGAATAAAATTGATAGGGAGGTAGGTCTATGTAGCTTGGTTTCCCAGGATTCATAAATGGAAATGGAGTAAAGCTTATCTTCAATACCTTCTTTAGCCATGTACCTTACTAGTTCCAACATATGATTTGGTTTTTAAAGATTAATAGCTAATTACGATGGCTATTTCCATTCTCTTTCTGCTGTTTCAGAGATAGGGAGTTCGATTTGTCACTGGTTTTACAAAAAGTTTCAGATTTAGGTATATAGATAGTAATCATGATCTTTTAACAAATATTTTCTGACATGTGGACTTCAGTTAACAGAGAAAGTAGTCAAGAAAAGGATGAAGATTATGTTGCAGAGATGACTTCTTCTGGGGAAGATGATGGTATATCTCCTGAAAAGGGTGAAGATGACACTGAAATGACCTCAGTGGGGAAAGATCATAGTATGAGTTCAGAAAAGGGTGAAGATGGTGCAGAAGTCATGTCTGTGGGGGAAGATCATGATATGTGTCATAAAACGGGTGAAGTTGGCGCAGAAATGACCTCATTGAGTGAAGATCATGGTATGTGTATGCAGTTAATTTTAATATTTCAGGGTAAATCTTTTGATTATATCTTAGGAGGTGAGTGCATTTATGCAGGTGAACAAAACGATCTTCTTATAGCCAATAAGACTGATAGAAGCAGCCCAGATGTTTTTACCGGTCGTCGTTGTGTAAGTTGTATGTGTTTATAGTTTTCACTGCTCAGTTCTGCAGCATCCGAAGGGTTTGGCATGATAGATATTTTTCTGGTTACAGGTTGGAAGTAATGGTGTGCCTATTTCAGAAACCCATTCATCCGAAATTAAGATTGGTGAAGCCAAAAATATTTCAGAAGCATCTCTGCAGTCTGCCAAAGGAAATATGCCATATGATTTTGATGATGAACATGTAAGAATGCAATTTCTTAGATGTTAACTTCCATCTTTTTCTGTTTAGCGACATTCTCGTATATCAATGTGTTTTATCTGATTGGGACCTTCATGTCTGGTGAACTCATTTCTGATTTATCTCTTAGCATGGTATGTTGCAAACAATTACTTTGTAGCCTTGACACTTGTTATGTTAATTAGACAATGTTATTGTGGATTTCAGATGTATGCATTTCCATTACTTTCCTTTTTTTGGTTCTAATCTCTTTTCACCTATATATTTTGTATTTCTATCACTTTCCTTTGTAATATGAAATTTGGCACGACCTTATTGTTGACTTTTTCTCAAATTTTGTAGGAGGATGGTGACTTCATTCTTGCTGCTGGAGAAGAAAAGGTGGGAATGGTGGAAACAACATTCTTGTTCTCATGTCTTTGGTTTTCTTCTGGTTTGATTTATCTTACTCAGTTTCCAGTCTGATATTGTAGTTTACTGACTTGCTACCTTTATTTAAAGTAGGTGGCTGGTATTAAAATACTTCATATCTAGTCTCTCGAACGAGTTTTATGATTCTTGCTTTTCATAATAAATAATGATAGAACTTGTTGGAGAGAGTGGATATAGAGCAATATGTTCTTTTCTTTTGTATTTTTTTTTTTGAATTGATTATTGTGGTTTTTGTTGTGTAGATAGTAAGTGGTTTTCATATTGCTAAGTCCAACAGCTTTTTTTTACTGATTTGAACTTGATACCCAGGATGATGAGACAACCTTATTAGAGGAGGAGGAATTGGCAAAAGCAGATACCAATCATCCCATGGATGAGGTATGGAGTCAAAGCCTAAATACCTTTTATGTGCACATCGGAATATTGGTAAAATCATTCGGCTTATACTTTGTGAAGTTGCTGATCTTACCTATGGCTTGCTGCTGCCTTTCAGATTGCATTACTGCAGAAGGAGAGTGAAATACCGTTAGAGGAATTGCTTGCAAGGTATAAAAAGGTATGGGTTTATTATGTGCTTCTGCGGTTTATTATGTGCTTCTGCTTATTTGTTAGTTGTTCACATCACATTTGATTTTGTTAAATCATCAACCTGTTTTCAGGATTTGAGCGGTGATGAAGTTGCAGATGGTGAATCTGAATATGGTTCTGCTTTATCAGAGGGATTTACGGATTCTCCATCTCTAGAAGATTCTGAACTGAAGCAACATGTTTCTATCAATGAAGATGTTGACTCTGGTGAACACCAGCCAGCTCTTGATTCTCCAACTGAAGAACATAGGGCTTCAGAAGGAGGAAGTGATAGTGAGAACAGAATAGAGGATGCAGCTGCTGCTGCAAGATCAGCACAACCAACTGGAAACACCTTCTCCACAACAAAAGTCCGTACAAAGTTCCCCTTTCTTCTGAAGTTCCCTCTTCGTGAGTATCAGCATATTGGTTTGGATTGGCTTGTAACAATGTATGAGAAAAGGCTGAATGGGATTCTAGCCGACGAGATGGGGCTAGGGAAGACAATCATGACAATCGCTTTGCTTGCACACCTAGCCTGTGAAAAGGGCATATGGGGCCCTCATCTTATTGTGGTCCCAACCAGTGTAATGCTCAATTGGGAGACTGAGTTTCTAAAATGGTGCCCTGCTTTCAAAATCCTGACTTATTTTGGAAGTGCAAAAGAGCGCAAATTGAAGAGGCAAGGCTGGCTGAAACCAAACTCATTTCATGTCTGCATAACAACATATAGACTGGTTATACAAGATTCAAAAGTCTTCAAGCGTAAGAAATGGAAATACTTGATTTTAGATGAAGCCCATCTGATTAAAAATTGGAAGTCGCAGAGATGGCAAACACTTTTGAACTTCAATTCCAAACGACGCATTTTGTTAACTGGTACTCCTCTACAGAATGATCTCATGGAACTTTGGTCTCTAATGCATTTCTTGATGCCCCACATATTTCAGTCTCATCAGGAGTTCAAGGATTGGTTCAGTAATCCAATATCCGGGATGGTTGAGGGGCAAGAAAAAGTAAATAAAGAAGTTCTTGATCGTCTACATAATGTCCTCCGCCCATTCATTCTCCGCCGTTTGAAACGAGATGTGGAGAAACAGCTGCCTATGAAGCATGAGCATGTCATATACTGTAGACTTTCCAGGAGGCAACGCAACTTGTATGAAGACTTTATTGCTAGCTCAGAAACACAAGCAACTCTGGCAAGTACCAATTTTTTTGGAATGATAAGTATAATAATGCAACTTCGTAAAGTGTGCAATCATCCTGACTTATTTGAAGGTCGTCCAATTGTCAGTTCCTTTGATATGAATGGTATTTACATGCAACTGAGTTCTTCAATATGTTCAATGCTTTCGCCTGGACCATTTTCTGTGGTAGACCTTAAGGGATTGGGGTTTTTATTTACTCATCTAGATTTTTCGATGTCTTCTTGGGAGAGTGATGAAGTTAAAGCTCTTGCTACCCCATCAAGTTTAATTAAAGAGCGTGTTACCCGGATTCATCTTGAAGATATTGGTGGATTTAAACATCGTAAACATCACAAGAAGATGCATGGTATGAATATCTTCGAAGACATCCAGAAGGCACTTATGGAGGAGAGACTAAGGCAAGCAAAAGAACATGCTGCAGCCGTTGCATGGTGGAATTCCTTGAGGTGTGATAGAAAACCTATATACTCAACGAGCCTGAGGGATCTTGTTACAGTTAGACATCCTGTTGTTGATATTGCTCATCACAAGGCTAACCCTGTGTCCTATATGTACTCCTCAAAGCTTGCTGATATAGTTCTTTCACCAGTAGAACGCTTCCAGAAAACAATTGACCTGGTTGAAAGCTTCGTGTTTGCAATTCCAGCTGCACGAGCTGCCCCACCTGTATGCTGGTGCAGTAAATCTGAAAGTTCTGTGTTTCTGCAACCAACTTATAAGCAGAAATGCTCTGAAGTCTTGTCGCCACTTCTGTCACCATTTAGACCTGCAATTGTCCGTAGACAAGTATATTTTCCTGATAGGAGACTAATACAGTTTGACTGTGGTAAGTTGCAGCAGCTTGCAGTTTTGCTTAGGAAATTGAAGTCAGAAGGTCACAGAGCTTTGATATTCACTCAGATGACGAAGATGCTTGACGTCTTGGAGGCTTTCATCAATTTATATGGTTACACGTACATGCGTTTAGATGGATCCACTCCGCCTGAGGAGAGGCAGACTTTAATGCAGCGGTTTAACACAAACCCAAAATTTTTTCTTTTCATATTGTCAACTCGTAGTGGAGGTGTTGGTATTAACCTAGTTGGGGCAGATACAGTTATCTTTTATGATAGTGACTGGAATCCTGCTATGGACCAACAAGCTCAAGATCGTTGCCACCGGATTGGACAGACACGAGAAGTTCATATTTATCGATTGATCAGTGAGAGCACCATTGAAGAAAACATTTTGAAGAAAGCAAATCAGAAGCGGACTCTTGACAATCTAGTTATACAAAGTGGGGACTATAACACTGAATTCTTCAAAAAGCTTGATCCCATGGAGCTGTTTTCTGGTCATAGAGCGCTTCCCATTAAGAACATGCAAAAGGAGAAAAATCACAACACAACTGAAGTTTCTCTATCTAATGTGGACCTGGAAGCTGCACTAAAGCATGCAGAAGATGAAGCAGATTATATGGCATTAAAGAAAGTTGAGCAGGAAGAAGCTGTGGACAACCAAGAATTTACTGAAGAAGCCATTGTGAGATTGGAAGATGATGAATTAGTGAATGAGGATGACATGAAGGTTGATGAACCCACAGATCAGGGGGCTTTGATGATGATGTCTTCAAACAAAGACAGCAGAATGATGTTGAATGGGAGTGATCCTAATGAAGAAAGAGCTCTCACTGGTGCTTGTAGGGAAGATGATGTGGACATGATGGCTGATGTCAAACAGATGGCTGCAGCTGCTGCTGCCGCAGGACAAGAGATTTCATCCTTTGGAAATCAGTTACGTCCGATAGATCATTATGCAATTCGTTTTCTAGAATTGTGGGACCCAATAATAGACAAGACAGCAGCAGAATCTCAAGTTAGATTTGAGGAGAGAGAGTGGGAACTGGACCGCATAGAAAAGTACAAGGAGGAAATGGAAGCTGAGATTGATGAAGATGAAGAACCTCTTGTATATGAAAGTAAGTACCTCATAGTTTTTTTTTTTTTTGGTGGTAATTGGCTCTCTAATGAGCTTGTCACAAGGGCTACTTTGTGATATGTATCATGTGACTGGACCCCAATCTGCAGACTTAGACAATTTTTTTATTCTCTAAAGCTAATTCTTTCCACCAGGCTCTTATAAAATCTGACAAAAAAAGAAAAAGAAAAAAAAGAAGGTTGTTCCTTCCTCCCAACGACATCTTTGACCATAATTCAATTTGTTAAAGCTCTCGTTTGTTCAGTTGCCTGTTTACTTCATCATTTAGTGATATTGCATCATCTAGTATCTGTAAACCAATGCTTTAATTGTGTGCGATATGGTTAATTGTGTGCAATATGGTACTCATGTTGGAATGTGAGATCCATATAAGTGCATGTTTCAACATTAGACTAAACTAATGTGTTGTCTCGTAGCATGGGATGCTGAATTTGCAACTGAGGCATATCGGCAGCAGGTTGAAGCCTTGACTCAACACCAGGTCAGTGGATGTTTTCAACATTTGTATAGATTATACTTCTGACCATGTAATAATATATATGCTTGTGGAACTTTCAACAGTTGATGGAGGAACTGGAATATGAAGCCAAGGAGAAGGAAGATGAAGCAGATGAAAATCTTGATTCTCTGAGGTAAGCTGTCAACTTGTACCAGTCCAAAGTTTTTTTTTTTTTTTCTCTCGTTTTCTTGCAAGAAAATGCTTGTCTAACATCCACACACTCTCCCACAATAATGCCTGCATCTATAAAGATGTCTAGGACAACATTTGCAAAGATACAAGTTCTGTGATTGTCCAACTGTTAAAATGAACAAATGAGGAGCCCTCTTATTTCATAGTGATACTAACAAAATTTGGAATTGTGTTTTAGGTAAATAATCATATGTTAACCTATTGTTCTTGGTAGCAGGTATGGGATGCCAAGTGATCCTAAACCTAAGCATAAGAAGAAATCGAAGAAAGCAAAATTTAAATCTCTGAAGAAACGGTCTCTAGCTTCTGAGCTGGAACCTGTTAAAGGAGAGCTGCAAGTGGAACCTATGTTCATAGATGAAGATTATCTCTCTAATGATGTGTTTTCCTATTCGGATATTGAATCACCTCATTCAAGTGTGCAGAAAAAACGCAAGAAGGCTGAATCTAAACCAGCTGGTGAAGATAAGATTTCAAAGAAGAAGTCTAAGAAACTGAAGAAGTCTCATCTTGAAATCAGTACTTCAGAGTTTGATACTAGTGTCTCCTCAGTGCAGCATGTTGAAGCATCAGAGTTAAAACCATGTGAGAGTGTGGTTGAATTCGAGCATAAACCAATTAGTAGATCCAAAATGGGAGGGAAAATATCCATCACTGCCATGCCTGTAAAGCGAGTTCTAATGATAAAACCAGAGAAGCTAAAGAAGGGAAACATTTGGTCTAGAGATTGTATTCCATCACCGGATTTTTGGTTATCACAGGAGGATGCAATTTTATGTGCTGTGGTACATGAGTATGGCCCTTATTGGAGCTTGGTGAGTGAGACGCTTTATGGTATGACTGCTGGTGGGTTTTATAGGGGGAGATATCGCCATCCAATTCTTTGTTGTGAGAGGTTTAGGGAACTTATCCAAAGATATGTTTTCTCCGCTCCAGACAATCCTAATTATGAAAAGGTCAACAATATAGGATCTGGAAAAGCTCTTTTAAGAGTAACAGAGGTACATCTTAGTTTTCTTTTGAAAATTTTCTTTTACACTTGCTGAATTATACATATGAATGTTTTGTTATCTTCATAGGCATTCATAATTTTTTGTAGATAGTCTGATGAAAAGTTGTGAATTATCATGGGTCTCCCAACATTATTAAAAATAAATAAAAGGAATAAACAGGCAGCTCATCATCTTTCTTTTATGTCAGGAAAATATTCGAATGTTATTAAATGTTGCTGCCGAGCAGCCCAATACAGAATATTTGATTCAGAAACACTTCATTGCCCTGCTATCCTCTGTCTGGAAGATGGCATCTCACAAAGACGGGAGACAAAATCTCCCATCTTCTGGGAATGGTGTATATTTTGGCGGAAAATTTTTCAGTTCTTCCAACCAAATTTCTCGGACTTCAGTGAAGGAAAACACAGCAACCATGAAATTTACCAATTTTGGACAGGGTGCCAGGTTGGTAGCAGCTGCACTTAATGATGCCAGCAGCAGGCGAGGGGATGAGTGTGTCATTTCTCCCAACCCTAGGAAAAAATCGTCAACCAATGCTGAACAGTTGGATATAACTCTGGACTTTCAGGCACAAAAGGATGACTCCACAGATCCATTTCCATCTGTTATCAATTTATCAATATCTGATATAGGCCCTCCATCAGAAAATAAGGCAATGGAACCGTATCTTCTCAGAGATTCCTGTAATGACTATTGCAAAAGCACCAGTGATGCAAATGTGGCTGAGAACCGTTTCAGGTAACGCGTCTTGCAACAGAGAATCTGATGCTCTTGCTGTCATAGCCGTTGTTCAAAATAAATATTTCTTATAGATGCAACCATGAGTACAATTTCTCTTGGACCAAAAATGAATGACTATTGCAACCTTGAATCCAAACACTAGCCTTATATGTGCAAAATAAACATCTATCATGTAGATGTTGTGTAAACAATTGCTTAGCGGTTTCTTAAGTACTGGGTGACTGCTAATATAATGTTCTGTCCTTCTTACAGGAATGCAACAAGAGCTTGCGATGAAGATACTATGGGGTGGGCTTCATCGACATTCCCGACATATGATGTCAGGTCTCGATCAGTGTCAAAGTTACCTTCCTCAGGAAAGCACAAGCTTGTCTTCTCCGATCCAGTTAGACCTTCAAAATCCAAGTTCAGAAAAAATGCAGTAGAGCATGGTGAGATGCGTCACTTTCTGGCTGAGCATGTATTCCCACCCTTGCCAATAGCTGCACCGCTGAATCCCAGTCCAAGGTTCGACCTGAACCTTCCTGTCAACGAGGATATTGAGACTGGTGATCTGGAAAGCACTTCCCATTCTCAGGTGGTTGAGTGTTCATTTGAAGAAAGCTTTGGAGTTCTCCCACATGAATATGTTCCTGAATTGCTTTCAGGCCTTGATGACTGTTCATTATTGCCAGAATATGATGACATTGCCTAAGGTAAACTGACGGCCACAACCACAGAAGTTTTGTTCAAGGGTGGTTCTGATGAAGCACTTGCTATGGGTTGAGTACTGATCTAATTTGGGCTTATCGACCATAGCGGCAGATGCATTTGGGGGATTTGATTCCTGTCGCATGCTGAAAACTAGTGGGATGATCAATCTGAGCAGTGCTATGAAGGTTCCAGGATCAGGGAAATTCAAATTGTATCATAAAAATTTTGTAGTCAATTTTTAGTTTAGGGATCTGGGTATTTATTTAGGGCTTCCATTGAGACGTCTGTAGTTGTATGGGCATATTTTCTCCATGAGAAGTAGTGAATGAAATTAGTGCACTAGAGTAATATGGAAAGAGATCACTGTCAAGCTTGGGTATTTGTTAGGGTTGAATGCATTTCAAGCTTGGGTGTTTGTCTTGTGGAGTCCCGAGTAAGATGAATACTTAAAAAATGAAATTTAAACTAATTACACTGTGAGCAGAGAAACCATGCATTGTTATTGAAGTTGCAATTTACATAGCATAAAAAACAAAGCTAGTGGTATAAAATATAAACCTACTTGAGAATCTGGTGTGATAATGGTAGGAACCTTGCATCCACAAGAGGGTTCCGGTTACTTATCATTTTTTTTATTTTTTTTCTCTTTTTAATTTTGGGTAGCTCTTTCCGACAATATGGTGGCATTGCCGACAAAAGTTTGTTGACACAAAATGCAATGTGTTCTTTTTCATTTTATTTTTTTGAGAGCATTTTGCCCATGAATTTGTAAATGTGTGTATGCCGACAAAAATTCGTGGGTAAAAGTGTGCCGGTTAGTGTGAATCTTTAATTAATTAATTAATTTTTTTTTTTTTTTTTAAGGAACTCACTGGTGAATATCTGATCAGCAAAGATGTGATCCTTTTACTTTATTTGATTAGGGGCCTTCGCCGATGAATGGATGATTTGGCCTCCCAACAAGTTGCGTACCTAAGAATTGTGAGGTTGAATCTAAGAAAACATTGAAGCATTTGTAAAAGATAAAAAAATTTAAAATTAAAACATTAAAAATAACATTGAAGCAACAAGAATTTTGTGCACTTGTGTATCTGTTACAGGCTACGGGAATCTCAGAATCTTGTCTTCCGGTTAAAATGATTTTGGTAGTGTTATACAATACAACTTTAATGAACAATTTCATTTTTCCCATGGAGTACACATCCTACGAAGAGGAGAATAAGCATTAGTCCCTAGTATCATAAGCTGAAACCAAACTAGTGAGAAAACACAATTGAAGAAATAAATTGTCCAATTTCTTGTTCCAATTGAAAAATAAAATGTCAACTGATGATCATTTTTTCTTCAGATACACAAATGTTAAGATGGTACACTACACAGAAAAAATTCCATTCTGTCAAAATTTGGAAGAGCTGCAAGCAATCTCATCTTTTTGTGAACTTTTTGGACTTGACATCCTTCTGACCTAAATACTTTCCAATATCAACATCGTCCTCGCCTTCATTTCCTCCTCCCTTCCTCTTCTTGCTTCCTTTTTCTTTTAATTTCTGGAAAAGCCAAATGTAGATCACGTCAACAAAATAAAAAGCTGATTAATCATGTGGATTAATCAAGAGAAAAAAAAGATGTACCCAATGACCACCGGGATAACCTCTAACAATAAATAATCATTGTAATTAACAGCTAAGGATAGAAACTCGGGAAGAACATTACCGAGGTGGCCAATCTTTTGGCCTCTGTGACACGTTCTAAAAATTGAAGCACCTCCACTTCCTGAGCAGGAAATTCAGGTAACTTTTTGCCTAAAAATTAACAAACCGTAAGCTTTCAAAACTCTCCGTTAGTGTCAAAACATACAAAGAAACTGGAGCCTACCGATAAGCTTTTCTATCTGTATATACCACTCCAACTCATACTGATTCACTAGTGAGATTGCTACCCCAGATCGTCCAGCACGAGCAGTCCTTCCTACTCGATGAATATAATCCTGCGACTCACTTGTAGTTAGAAAACCAGGCGACAGTATTTCAATGATACAAGTACTAAACAATATTTTTTTCTTCAACCATTCTTCCTTTGAACTACCTAAATTGTTTTGAGGACGCATGATTTTCAAACTCATCATAACATGGAAAAAGGTTCAGAATACCAGGGAGATAAAATTTCAATAAAGTGGGAAATAAATAACAATAATTCAATTCCACCAGTAGAATCCATGATACGTTGGGGAAAGGAAGGACAATAAGGCTATATCAAAGACATTACTACTACTATCACATGCTGGTGATAAGTTTCATAATTGTATTCGAGTGCAACAGAAAGTGCTCTCAGTAATACCACAACTACAGAAACTAGGATAACTTTAGAGTGATATAATAAGGGGATCCAGATCTTCCCATTAAGTTACAAATGCAGCTTCAAAGTACATGGTATAGTTGTTTTAAACAGCATCAACTCCTCAACTAAGTAGCAAACATACATATTAAGACCCTGACACAAATGACAAACAACCAGCCCTACACTACATTAGCAAATAGAAAGCCTCACCTTAGAATTTGAGGGAATATCATAATTAATAACCATATCCACCGATGGAATATCCAATCCTCTACTTGCCACATCAGTGCAGATAAGTACATTACACTCTCCAGCTTTAAACATATTTAAGGCACCAAGTCTTTTTGACTGCCAAAAGGATGACACAAACAAGGTCAGAAAAATTCCATAATATCAACCAACTGAATATGCTACAAAATGAGTAAAGACTGGCAAGTGTTAATTCAGCGTAACATACCTGGCTCATATGACCGCTAATAGGGGTGGCTCTTATGCCAAGATTTCGAAGCATCGTAGCCAATAGGAGTGTTGCATCACATGTACGAGTAAAAACCATAGTTGTACATTGACACTTCTCAGTCAGAATATATACAAGATAACAGTCCTGTACGCACAAAAGTAGTGAACTTGAGTTTATATCAAAGGGAGTTGGACATTATACAACAACAAAAACAGCAGGAACTCCATGCACAAAGTAAAACTGCAAGCCAAAGTATATCTGGCATTACATCTCATTTACAGTGCACAGTATATTTCAAATGCTCAATAAATGCTTGATATTTGTCTGTCTTTGTGGCACCATTACTACCCTACAACCACCATTCATGTCTGACTACAATAGTCACTCATGCCATTCCCCTCCCTAAGCACACACACTTCAGGATGTTCAGCAGATATATAAATGAGTCCACTTCAGTAGCTATAATTGCCAGAAGGTTCAGAAGTTCCTGACATCTGTTTGAATGTAGTGTTTTAGAATAGACATATTTCTGTACTCTTGTGAGCAATTATTAGCAGCACGCTGAGCCCTAATATACTTTACTTATGAACATGAGAGTGCATATGACATCTAAATGAGTACAGGCATATCATAAAGGATTAAAAATACTAAAACTAGAAGAATAACAAAAGGGAAAGAAACCTTATGCTGGGACGGCAGAAAACGATACTGCTGCTTTAGTGTATCAACGGTAGAATATTTAGATGCTACTTCAATCTGAGATAACTCGAGAAATTAGGTTACAATTTGAGAGAAATTTGTGGAGAATGAACATGTTGCAGGCTCTCATCATACCTTCACAGGGTTCCTTAGACAAGCCCTTTGCAGCTTCTTGACCTGCAATTTTATAAGCGCAACTCTTTTAACTCATATAATAGCTAGTCAAGAGATTCTGAGTAAAATTTGTAAAACAAAAATATGTTCAAAAGATAACTTCTTCAAGAATGGTAAATGTCCAATCAACCTATCACTTTACAGTGTGTAATGTCCAGCATTTGATGGTACAAAAGGAAAATAATATCAGTAATACATCCACAACTGTAGATTCATTGAAATTGTTGAACCATACCTTTTTAGTCATGGTAGCAGAAAACAAATATGTTCTCCGTTCGCGAGGGATGACTTTCAGAATGTCATCAAGTGTCTTTTCAAAGTCCTCATTAAGCAATCTGTCTGCCTCATCTAGAACCTGCTCAATTGAAAGTAAAACGTTTCTTAGCATTTCCAGACAAGTATGAGATATGGGATATATGAGGTCATAAGAGAAGCGAGACGACTTGATTTAGGGCAATCATAAATAACAATGTCACTTTTCTTAATGGAAGGGAAAGAAGGTGCGAGATGTAGTCTAGGAAAATGAAAACAGGCTATTGTAATGACATAAAAATTCAGCAATAGTACAAATTTATGCAGAGTCTCTTATTACTTTTAATTTTTCTTTATACGATCTTCCTATTTTTCTTTCCAGTCAGTCTTCTTTCACCCTCTTGGTATTTACTTTCTCCTTTTAACAATCTTCCTCTGGTTCTAGTCTACATTGAATATGTTCACACCATCTATTCCATCTAAGTTGAAATTGCATCTACAACAGAATAGTGAAAATCATCGGATCAATGAGATCTTACCAAATACTTCAATGTGCGAAGAGAAAATCCTTTTGTGTTGGATACATGATCCATGAGGCGTCCAGGTGTAGCAACCTTCAAGGGAATATAACAGTAAAAACAACAATAAGTACCTAACAACTTACAGAAATTTCTATATCCTTTACGGATATTCCTATGTCGGCACAGAAATACCTACAGATCTATAACAAATTAAATTATGTTTTCTATCAGGAAAATATATCATATTTAAAAATTTATTTAAAAGCATTCGTAGGATAATATAAGAACAACATAAAGACAGACTTCGTTAAACTATACCTTCATTATGAGAAATGCCTAAGTCAACAAACCAATATTCTAAAAAGCCCAGACATCCAAGTAAACTATAGTACAGATGTTAAGGAAATCAAGCCTCGACTAGAAAAATAAAAACTTACAATAATGTGTGGCCTCTTTGCAAGCATAATAGTCTGTTGGACCATATCCACTCCTCCAACAAGCTGAAAGGATTAGGTAAACGAAGCTAAGAAGCATAAACAATGATTACATATACATAAATCAATAAGAAACTATGATGCAACCAACTAATATAGAAGCACTTGAAGCAATTAAAGTTATGCACACAATTTGATTTCATTTTCCGGTGAACTACAGAACTAGAAAAAATACACTAAAGAACCACCCATGTGCCACAACCTAGAGAGTACACACACTAGCAGAAGATTGCTTGCATCAGAAAACCATTAAGATGAAACAAGGTCAGATACTTAATGCAAAGCTAAATCGGGTTATATAGACATCTACAACGTCCATCCATTTTGTTCAACCAATACATATACTCGCAAAGCACATAAAATCCTAAGCTAGAACACTATAAATACGAAATGCTCACCACTGCGGACTTGGCACCAAACTCATACCCCAAAGCTTCAAACTGCTCAGATATCTGAATTGCAAGCTCCCTGTAGATTATGCAACTCACATTAATTTTTAAAAAAAAAAAAAAAAAAAAAAAGTAATCTTTGAGCCGAGTACAATACCTAGTTGGGGCGAGAACACAAGCAAAAAATGCATGAGGAGAATCAATGAGAGCTTGCAATATGGGAAGGGCAAAAGCAGCGGTTTTACCCGACCCGGTTTGGGCGAGTCCGATCAAGTCCTTTCCTTTAACACCAAAAAAATCAATATTCACAATCAGTAACCACAAAATCAATACTTGAATTGAAAAATTCGAACTCGAAAACTGAAAAAGATTGAATCTTTAGAGGAAAATGAAGGAGGGGAGATTCAGGGAACCTTCTAGGGCATGAGGGATTGCTTCGACTTGAATAGGGGTAGGGTTTTGCCAGTCCAGCTTCGCAACGGCCTCGACCAATTGGTCGCAGAGCCCCAAGCTCTTGAAGGTCTTGACCTCGCCGTCTAGTTCGTCGGAGGCCATTGTCGAATCAATGGGAGTTGCAGAAGAAACGGCGCCGTTGAGGTCGTAGGAAGATGGTGATTGGGTCGACGGCTTTGGCGGTGAGGGTTTAAGGGTTAAGGCGCAAACGAGCTTGGGGGTTTTAGGGGTTTGGGGCTCTACAGATATATCCTTACGTAGACTTCTCAATTTCCTTTCACCCAAAAATAGAAAAAAAAAAAATTGGTTATTATTTTGATGATTTCTTTTTTCTTTTTTTTTAAATATCAACTCCTTTCACTCATCAACAAAATTACACATGTGAATTCTCATATTTCAGTGATTTCACTGTAGGTGAAATCTTATAATGATCGACACGCATTAAACTCTTGATCAGATTGTGTAAAAGAAAAATTACGTAAATTATGACATTATGTATCAAAATTTATTCATAATTTGATTTTGGATTAACTTGTTCGTCTAATACAATTCTTTTGTAATTAACGTATTTATATTTTTCACTCAGTTCTCGATATTCAATTAACATTTATATTAATTAGTCGCAAGTATGAAATTTTAAAGTAGAAATAATATTCTATTCTCAAAAAACATTTATGTTCCAAATTTAGCATTTGGACCGTCATCTTTTTTAAATTGTTATTAGATTTTGTCAATTGATATGATTGAAAAACAAATAAGCACATAGAGAGAGGAAAAAAAAAAACATGTACTCTTCTTACCTCCACAACAAATCTTATCAATTTTTCTTTGCGGAGTGAAATTTATACTTCTTATTTTACAATTCACAATTCATGTTTTCTTTTTTAATATCTTAATTTGTCTTTTTTTTTTGTAGTTACACCGTCGTAGTATGAATTTCATTCTAAAAGAGAAAATAAGGAGAATGAATTGCAAATTTAAGAGTGTGAAATTCATCTTATTTTTAGAATTGTCCCTTCAATAGTTCAAATGTTCAAACTCTCATTATTTGGATTTTTTTTTTACATACTCACATTATTTAGATGCCAGAGGATACATTCATACATATGTGGAAATTTTCAAATTGCTATACAAAAGCCCTAATATTAATTGGTCCCAAGCCAAAGAAAAATAAAGACATGAATGAAAGATGTCACTCTCCCTCTACACATCCAAGGTCCAAGTTTGATAGTGAAGCCTGAAGCAGCAAAACGCAGAGCTGGCTAGCTCCTGCAGAAAATTCTCAGCTCTCAGGCTCCACCTTCCAATCCCAAACCCATCTTCTTACCTCCCCATTTCCACACGCAGAACCTACCTAAACCCAAAACCCATCTCCCTCCAATGCCTAGAACAACCCCAAAACCACGGCACCCATCCCCTTTCAGACCACCCCAACCCCGAAATCTCATGCTTCCCCCACAAGGGTTTCTCCCAGATCACCCAGGAAACCTCCGGCAAATCCCTACACGCATTGTGCGTAAAGGGCATTGTGCCTCTCAGAGCCTTCTGCTCAAACACTCTGGTCAACATGTACTCGAAATTTGGTCGTATTGGATATGCACGCAAGGTGTTTGATGATATTCCTGAGAGAAATGAAGCTTCTTGGAACACGATGATGTCGAGCTATGTGAGAGTGGGGTTGTATTCTGACTCGGTTAGGTTCTTTTGTGAGATGGTTGGCTGTGGCGTTAGGCCGAGTGGGTTTGTCATTGCTAGTTTGGTTACTGCGTGTGATAAGTCTGGTTCTATGTTTTGTGAAGGAATGCAAGTCCATGGCTTTGTGGTGAAACTTGGGTTGTTGTGTGATGTGTTTGTGGGTACTTCTGTTTTGCATTTTTATGGGACCTATGGTGTTGTTTCGAATGCTAGAAAGGTGTTTGAGGAGATGCCGGAGAAGAATGTGGTTACTTGGACTTCTTTGATTGTTGGGTATTCTAATGGTGGAGATTTGGGAGAGGTAATGAGTATATATAAGCGTATGAGGCGTGAAGGAGTGTGTTGCAATGATAATACTTTAGCCATAGTGTTTAGTACTTGTGGGGCGCTGGGGGATGAGTTATTGGGTCAACAAGTTCTTGGAGATGTTGTGAAACTTGGACTGCAGACTAGTGTTTCTGTGGCAAATTCGCTCATATCCATGTATGGTAGCTTTGGTAATGTGGGTGAGGCGTGCTATGTATTCGATCACATGGATGAAAGGGACACAATCTCATGGAATTCTATTATTTCTGCTAATGTGCAAAATGGGCTTTGTGAAGAATCATTACGGTATTTTCATCGTATGCGGCATGTTAATAAAGAAGTGAATTCTATAACAGTTTCAACGTTGTTGGGAGTCTGCGGTTCCACAGATAAACTGAAGTGGGGCAGGGGAATTCATGGACTAGTGGTGAAACTGGGGATGGAATCAAATGTTTGTGTTGGCAATACTCTTTTAAGTATGTATTCTGAGGCTGGAAAATCTGAAGATGCTGAGTTAGTTTTCAAAAGAATGATAGAGAAGGATATAATCTCATGGAACTCCATGTTAGCATGCTATGTTCAGAATGAGGAGTCCCAAAATGCCCTCAAACATTTTGCTGAAATGCTGCGGATGAGAAAAGCAATAAATTATGTGACTTTAACAAGTGCATTATCTGCCTGTTCAAATCCAGAATTTGTAGTTGAAGGAAAGATTCTTCATGCTCTAGCAGTCATTGCAGGCCTACAAGACAATCTGATAGTAGGAAATGCATTAGTTACCATGTATGGAAAGCTTAGTAAGACGCTTGAAGCAGCGAAGGTGTTGCAAACAATGCCCAAGCGAGATGAAGTTACTTGGAATTCTCTCATCGGTAGTTATGCTGAAAACAAAGAACCAGATGAGGTAATTACAGCTTTTAAACTCATGAGAAAAGAAGGAACTGCAGCAAACTACATTACAATAATTAATGTTCTTGGTGCTTTCCTGATTCCTAGTGATCTACTAAAACATGGGATGCCCATCCATGCATACATAGTTCTAACAGGATTTGAATCAGAAAAGTATGTGCAGAGTTCCCTTATTACGATGTATGCTAAGTGTGGTGATTTGAACTCAAGTAATTCCATATTTAGTGGACTAACTGTCAAGAACTCCATTGCATGGAATGCAATCATTGCTGCAAATGCTAACCATGGCCTTGAGGAAGCTTTGAAACTTGCTTTGATGATGAGAAGAGCTGGAGTGGACTTTGATCAGTTCAGCTTATCTATCGCACTTTCTGTTAGTGCAGACCTGGCTATGTTGGTAGAAGGTCAGCAGCTTCATGGCCTGGTAGTTAAGCTTGGTTTTGACACAGACCATTATATTACAAATGCTGCGATGGATATGTATGGAAAATGCGGGGAGATGGAAGATGTTCTGAAGATGCTTCCATCACCAACCATTAGGTCACGATTATCATGGAACATCATGATATCATCGTTTGCCAAACATGGGTGTTTCGAGAAGGCTAGGGAGAGCTTTCATGAAATGGTAAGTCTGGGTGTGAAACCTGACCATGTCACCTTTGTCTCACTTCTCTCTGCGTGCAGTCATGGGGGTCTCGTGGATGATGGTCTTGCATACTATAATGCAATGACTACAGAGTTCGGTGTCCCACCAGCAATAGAACATTGTGTGTGCGTAATTGATCTTCTTGGGCGATCAGGAAGGCTTTCTGAGGCTGAAAACTTTATTAAAGAAATGCCAGTCCCCCCAAATGACCTTGTGTGGCGGAGCTTGTTGGCTGCATGTAAAATTCATCGCAATTTGGAATTAGGGAGGAAAGCAGCAGACCATCTTCTTGAGTTAGATCCATCAGACGATTCAGCTTATGTTCTTTTCTCAAATGTTTGTGCAAGTACTGGAAGATGGGAGGAAGTAGAGAATGTAAGGAGGCAAATGGGTTCGAGAAACATAACGAAAAGGCCAGCATGTAGTTGGGTCAAGTTGAAAAGTGAGGTGAGTAAATTCGGGATGGGAGAAAAGTCTCACCCACAGACACAGCAGATTTATGCCAAGTTGGGAGAGCTTATGAAGATGATTAGAGAAGCAGGCTATGTTCCTGATACAAGCTACTCCCTGCAAGATACCGATGAAGAACAGAAGGAGCAAAATCTTTGGAACCACAGTGAGAGAATTGCCCTTGCTTTTGGGTTGATCAATACTCCAGAAGGTTCACCTGTTAAGGTTTTCAAGAATCTTCGAGTCTGTGGTGATTGCCATTCTGTGTACAAGCATGTTAGCGCAGTAGTTGGGCGGAAAATCATATTGAGGGATCCATACCGGTTTCACCATTTCAGTGATGGCAAGTGTTCTTGTTCTGACTATTGGTGAGGTCAAGAGGAGCTACCTAAAGATCCTCAAATACACAGTACCCAGATAAAGGGATCAAAGCTAATTTGATACTAGGCATAGGATAGGATCCAATTCCCATATCTTCTACATCTATTGGGATAGTATAACTTGGTTGAGGTCTAGTTAGCCGTTTAGGGTAGGAGAATGCCATCATTTTTTGTACCATCTAGAATAAATTTTAGGAACAGAAATTGATATAGCATATTTACCAAGCTAAATTGTGAACCTAACTCGGTCACTAACAGTGCTTTACAATGAATTTTCTAATCCTTAACATGAGGTCCATTTTTAATTTCTATATATTGATCACCCCATCAAAGAGATTTTATCCAATGATTTAATGTTATAAAGAAGGTTTTCATAAACGAGTTGGATTTCAGTTTCATTGACACACCAATTAATTAGGGTGGATTAGAAATTGTAAATTCCCAGAAGATTAATACCTCGACAGGAAGATTGACAAAATCCTATTCAGAGCGCTAGACATGTCATTGAAAGAGTTGAACATGCCTATGGTTTCATTTGGATTAGTAATAGCAGTTTGTAACGATTTGAATGTTAGAATCAAACTTGGTAAAACGCAATCCAATAGCATCAACCCTCCATTTAAGATGGATAACAACATGGTGTCGACTGCTGCATCTTGATATTACCTTACTTTTACCAGTTACAACTTACAAAAGAAAGAATCATAAATGGATTTAAGCTACATGTTGTATTGTGCGAATTAACCCTGGGTAGACATAAAACCTATTGATAACGAAGAAAAACGAAACATGCTATGCAGAGCACAAGGGCAGAGATCCACTGCTAGTGTTGCTTTTCACCCTTTGATTTTCCAATTATGAGCAGACCGGGGTGCAGTTTCAATCCCCTCGTAGTATCTGGATTCAAGCTTTTTCTTGTTCCAAGCTTTCACAAAGTCTGAAAACAGTTGCCGTGCAGATTCTGCAGAAAGATCAGAGAAGAACACCTCTTTCTCTTCTTTCAGCCAAGTGGAGAACTCATTGTTCTTAGAGAAATAGTCATCACCGGACAGTTCTTGGATCTCAATGTTCTGAAAGAGAAAAGATAATTTCCTAAGTACCAGCTACCAGAAAATCAATGCTCAGGAAACTAACAGATTATGCAGCGTGACCAACTAGATGCGTACCATTAACTATCAAGTACAAATATTTAAAACAGCACACTAGTGTCTATATTGAAACCAATATGTATATAACTTAAGAGTTCACACATTTTTACCAATTCATTGAACTAATGCTAGATAAATTTTATTTTCACAGGAGATAGCCTTGATGCAGTAAAACAAGGGAGCAAACATTTGTGCATTACTGCATTTATAGAGAGAGTTTATCTAAGCCTTCCAATAGGTTGAACTCTAAATTGCAATGAGAAATGCTTCCACACAAGTCTGTCTATAATCTAGCTGACTGCATAAGACAAGATAACTTCTGCTTACTTGCAAGTTGCAAGAAAGAATAAACAAGAACAAACAGTGGTAGCAAGATTGGTAAAAAGTTTGTTTTCTAGGTTCTTTAACTGATAATCAGAAGTAGGCAACTAATGGAAACTATGTGTTGCTAGTCTTCCTGTTCCCGCATTTTCTACATATTGCCCCACACAATCTAAATTTTCAATGCTCTGGAGATAATACTAATTACCAATGACCACAAGAACACATCTAAACAATCAAAATTAAAGTGTTGCAGACTTTAGAGATTCTGTGTAAATTTTAGATTAACATCACATCATTACCTCTTAAAGTTACCTACTTGTTCAATAACTGAGATCAGTTAAAGTATTCAAAAACTTATATTCGAGATTTTGTACTATCTTAAATGTAATGACAGATAAGTATTCTTTGTAAGATTGTGAACTTTGATATCCGTTGCTTTAAAATTTAAAAGGCACAGGTAAAATTCGATCATCAACAGCTCACAGATGGTAAAACAGAAACCATCAAGGCCTTATTAGTTATTAGAAATAAGATAACTTACCAAGCGGCGATGTTTACTTCTATGCTTATCCTTTGTCTTCTTTTCTGAGGCACAACAAGGATGTCAATATCAGAATCAATTTCCCATAGAAGAACGTAATCCTTAATAGGCCAAGAAATTAGTAACGCAAATTTCCTGACTCATAATCCATTAGAAGTAACATCATAAGGCACATAGTGTCATCTGATCTAGTTAGTCCCTTTTTCTTTTGTTTACTTTTCCATGTTCGAAACAACTCTGAGCTAACAGAGCATGTAAATACCCCAAACAAAAGATGCATCTGATAACACCACATACTGTACACTACTGGTGTGAATCGAAGCCTAATTTCTATCATTCCTGAACTAGCAATCCTGAATACTTAAACAATGACGGCATCTCTTCCCAACTAAGAGGTCAAAACAAACTGAACTTTACTCTAGGGGAATTCGATTAGGCCCAAAATCCATCTTAAACTAGTGAAGAAAATCAAAACAACATTCTCAATTAGTTCGAATTGAATACAATTCTAAGCCCGAAACGTCATAAACTTTGAAAAGATGAAGTGGCAGCCTCAGACTTATAGGGGTATATACCTTTATCAGAATGCTTATGTGATCTTTTCTTGTCCTTCTTGTCACTCTTTCTGCTCTTTCTATCCTCATCTTCCACTGTTCTATGCCTCTTACCTTTCCCCTCATCTGTAATTCCACAATAACAACAGAAAAAAACAAATTGTAAGAAATACAAAGCACATTAGCCCAAGAAAACCCACTTCGATATCATAATGAAATTGGAAACAAGAAAGTTATTTTCTTATTTGCTGGACATTAAAATTTCGAGGCTTTCTCAGTCGGAAAAACACAGAAACCAAATCCGCTGCTAACCCTAGCCTGATAGAGCTATTTTGACTCAATTGGGAATAACCAGAACAGCAAAAGCTATGAAATTGAGAGCTTTTTTTTTTATATGCTTTTCATCCTAGTTCGTTTTTTTTTTTTTTTGCTTTGTTTTTTAAGAGTAAGCAAACTGGGAAAAGAGAAAGAGTACCTTGTGCAGGTGAAGAAGAGCTCCTTTTCCTACTCTTCTTCTTCTCCTCCGGTTTCCTGTCGCTTCCCATTTTGGCTCAACAAAATCTTCAATAACAGGAATAAGCCGGATGGGGGTTTTTAACACTTTTATAAGGAACGGACGACTCGGACCCAAACGGGTTTGTTCATCCTTTAAACGGTTGAACCGGTTAAGGGTTGGGGACTTAGAAATATAAAATAAAAAAAATCATGAACCAAACCGAAGCTAATTAGGTTTGATTATCTTTGATTTTGGTTTATAAATTCCGAAAACTTCCGATCACACATTAACTAATGTTGTTTTAGCTATTCCGAGAACTTCCAATCACACGTTAACTAATGTTGTTTTAGCTGTTTAGAGAATCAAAACTTAAATCAAATTATGAATCGAAGACTTGGGATTTTGGCGTACCAGATGTATGAATGACGAGTTTGGAAGTATTAGAATCAAACCAAAGGATCAAAGGATTTGAAGTAATGAAGTGGGAGTTCAGGGAGATCATATAGTAAAACGGTTAGTATCATACGAGCTCGTTTTACTTCTTTATGATTTCCAAGAAAACATCTAGCCCAAGTATAATGTATTTGGGCTACTTCTTCAAGAGTTCATCAATTTAGTGTCAACTATGTTAAAGTTTTGGTATTGTTTACATATTTTTTGTTGTCCAAATTGATTTAGACACACTTGTACAAATTCTTTTCTTGTCTATCTCATTATGTACGATCAAATCATTTCTACAAAAGAAATTAAAGATCATTTTGTCATCTTAAGCAATATTGGACCGATTTGGACACGTGACAAGCTATCTCTAGATTTTTGCTTTTAAAAAAAAAAAAATAACTTGTAAGAAATTGTGGTTTTCCAATCAAGAAAGTCAGAAAGACATGAAATTTTTAGGCCTTTTCTTATGATATTTGATATGATCAAAACTATTAGTTTCTAAACCGATTTTCTAAAATCATCTTTACAAAAAAAAAAAAAAAATCAATCATTTGTCATCTCAAAACTCACTTTGTTCTTATAGTTGGGTTTGGTTAGTTGGATTGCCCTAACCAAGAAATACCCAGCCCAAAAGGTTAATCAAATCGACCCGACTCGGTTCTAGAAACTAGTGTAACAAACTCTTCGCCCAAGGAGCTCATTCTGTTTTTCATTTCCCGCTTCAACCCACACACTCCCACTCTCTCTCTCTCTCTCTCTGGCTCTCCTTCACAAACCGAAACGACGCCGTTGCAGACCTCACGAGCTCGCCGGCGCCGTTGAACAAGAAGAAGACGAAGATGTTGTTCGAGACGAAAGCGTGGCTGCTCTTCTTCGTGGCAGTGATCCTCTCTCTGCGAATCTCGTTGAACAATCCGAGAACCGGCGAATCGAACGGGAAGCCGTCTCTCTCTTCCTCCGACGAACCACTCGTCGCTTTTGTTTCTCTCGCTTCTGGCGACGGCGGCCTAGACGACTTCTTCTCCGAGACGACGACGACGGACTTGACGTCGCAGACTCTCGAGTACGACTTCTACCGGAACACGTGTCCTCAGGCCGAGGGGCTCGTGAGGTCGAAGATGGCTTGGATTTACGGCCAGCACAGGAACGCCTCGGCTCAGTTGCTTCGTCTCTTTTTCCATGACTGCTTCATTGAGGTATAGACCTCAGATTCTGAAATGGCTTTAATTTCTGTATTTAAGCACTGAAATTAGGGATTTCTTGGTTCTTTGGATTCTGTTCATCTAGGTAGTATCAAATGCTTCTTTTATGAACTGTTGTATTGTACATTGAAATTTGGGGATTTCTTGAGTCTTTGGTTATTTTATGAACTGTATACTATATACTGTGTATGTTTGTTATGAACTTTGTATATGGGGACTTGAAGAAAATTGTGCTAGCTGTCATGGTTGTACTGATTATGGCTATTAATTGGTTCCTGATTTCCAAGGGTTTCTTGATCTGGTAACTCTTAAGTTTCCTTTATGTTTAACATGAAGATTTGTGGTTTAAGGAATTTGGTATACCAGCATTCTTCCATTTTCCGATGAATTTGATTGGCTTAAATTTCTTCAGCTATTCTGCTTTTGGCTATTGAAATTAGGGACTTCTTGATACTTAAATTCTATGGATGTTTGTAAAGAGAAATATTGACCCTCTGTAGTCAATATGATGATGCTCTTTATGACCTGTTCTGGACCGATTTGAACTGCAGGCTTTTTCAATTGTATGGAAAGTTGTTTTCAGTTCAATTTGTCTTCTTTATACTTGCTAGGACAGTTCAGAGCTTTAATCAAATTCCCTGACCACAATACTATATTGTGTATATTTCTTAAGAAACTTGAATGTAGAGATTTACTTTATAATTATGACTTCAGTTGGTTCTGAATTTTATGGGTTCATAATCTCCAATTAGGTTCTTGTGGTGGTCTGGTAAGTGCTATGTTCTTTTTGTGTTTAACTGATGCTTAGTGTGTGTACACTATTTAGCTCTTCAAGATTTTTTTTTGGGAATTGACCATGTTATGAATATTGTGGATTTTGTAATTTCTATCAGTTATACCTGTTGTTCCTAATGTTGTGAACTTCTTGAATCAGGGGTGTGATGCTTCCGTGCTCTTGGATGACAGCAATGGGAATACAAACCATGCCATAGAGAAGCAGGCTATACCCAATAAGTCCTTGAAGGGCTTTGATAAAATTGATCAGATCAAGGAGATGCTTGAAAATGAATGTCCGGGGGTGGTATCTTGTGCCGACATACTTACTCTCGCCACCAGAGATGCCATTGTTCTGGTGTGTTTACTGCTACTCTAAATCTTGAGATGTTCCTTTCACTGCTTTGTTTTCTGCAGTGTTATCTTTACTTGATTTTTCCCTTGTATCTAAAATAGCTTTTTCAGGCAAAAATTTCCGGTCTCTCTCTTTCCTGCCTATTGTTATAAATACTAAATTAACAGAAACCAATAAGAAACTGAACATATCACACATGTAGTTGCATTGATCTTTGTTTGGTTTCAATTATTGGAAAAATCAACAATACAGTATTTAAGGTTTTCAGTTTCTCATCCTTTTCCCCTTAGTCCCCTAGTACTTAAGACGATGGATACATACCTCTTTCAATTTTACTGTATTTCTTGTCTTGACTCAATTATCACACATTTAGTATTATTGGAATACCACATACTACAGGTTTTGAACTTTCTCTTCCTATCCTCCTTAGTTCCTTGGAAATTCCCCTTCACATCAGAAAAGCTGCGTCGTTTCTGATGTATTTGTAATATCTGAAATGGCAGGCTGGTGGCCCCTTCTATCCAATTTTAACTGGAAGAAGAGACAGTACCCGCTCATTCTTTAATGAGGCAATGATGGGGATTCCAAGGCCAGATGACAACATCAATCAGACATTGCATCAGTTCTCGCTGAGAGGTTTCGATGAGAGAGAAACAGTTGCTCTTCTCGGTAATCATTAATTCTGTATTTCTTATGCTCTTGTTATTTGGTTTTGGAAATGTATCAGTTTAATCTATGAGTTGTTTTTTTTCAGGAGGGCACAACATTGGAAAGATAGGATGTGAGTTCATTATGTCACGCATCAACAACTTCAAGGGCACAGGGCAGCCAGACCCAACTATTCCTCCTGAATTTCTCAGAGAGATGAAACTGAATTGCGAAGATGATAATAATGAGTCAACTAGTACTGCTGCTGCTGCATCTCCTTTGGTATCAAGGGGACTGAGTGAGAGGTTTACCACAGATGGGATGTCATACTATCAACAACTGTCTTCATCGGTATCATCAGGGGCTGGTTTTGACAGTCACTATTACCAAAGCTTGTTGAGGGGAAGAGGACTCCTCTTTGCTGATCAGCAATTAATGGCTAATAAAAGGACTGCTCGATTGGTCGCAGCATATGCTTCAGATGATGGATCAGCCTTTCAAATGGACTTTGCCCGGGCAATGATGAAGATGTCAGATCTTAATGTTCTCATTGGATCCCAAGGTCAAGTCCGTTTTGACTGTTCTCTCCCCACCCACAGTTCCTAACTGTCAAACTCCCACGTTGTGGAAATCGAGGCTGTGCTGAAGATGACACATTTTTTAGGAGAACTTCTGTAAAATTCTACACCCTCTTGTTGTCTAGTACATCAGATGGTCTCAGAGTCTAAGATAAAAAAAAAAAAAATGGTATATGAGCAGACAGCAGTCTTTCATATGGGCATGCCCTTTTGTTCTTCTTCTTTACCCTTTTGGGTTTAGTGAATTGTTAGTACATGCATGATATATAGCCCCTCTTTTGGTTTCTGTGAATTCTAAAATGCCTACAAGTTTAATCAAGCTTACTCATTCTTTCCAAATGAACATTATTAATTGTGCACCAGATCATTATATTGAATGCCTCAGGCAATGTTGATCAGACTGCCTCTATCAAGTTACCGAAACAAGAAGGTTACCTCCTCGATCAGTTGAGTGCACTAGCTCATATTGTAGTGCATATAGTTGCTTATATGTATTTGTATACCGGGTACTTACTGGAAATGTTGGTGTTCCTGATTTTCCTAGGTTTTCTAGGAATACGGCTGCTTTGCTTACTAACACCATACACAAATGATCAATAATCAAAATCTCTACCCTTATGTACTTGGTTGAGTTGGATCAAAACAAATCATAAGGAATGAAAAAGTCACAAAACATGCGTCTTGTGATGGGCTCACTCTTAATGGTAGCTGTTGATGATATAACTGATCTTATTCCTCAGTCCTCACTAGATTCCATCTCGGTGTCGTACAAACTTCTTATTAACCTAATATTGATGCATCCGATTCAAAGAAAATTAAACATTCCCCAGAGTGTTGATTTTGGAAAGATAGACTAAACTTGTGACTTGTGAGAAAAGACTTCTCTCCCGGCAGCACAAAAGGGCTAAAGGAGTAAGTACAAACGATTGCATTAAAGGTTTATCAGAGACTAAAGAATTTCCTCTCATGTACAACAAGAGGGTGACGGGTTTAATGAATTCAGTAACTAAAAAATATGTCAGCTCCATCACACCCCCTTGGTTTATACCTATACTGTTGGAGTGTGTCAATAACTATTGACTGGGAGAGAACAGACCGATCGCACCTGACCTTGAGATCCAGTGAGGACACCAAGTGTTGACATCTTCGTCATTGCCTGGGCAAAGTCCATTCGAAATGCCGATCCATTATCTGAAGCAAATGCTGCGACCACTTGAGCTGTCATCCTATTAGCCATTAATTGCTGATCAGCAAAGAGGATTCCTCTTCCCCGCAACAAGTTCTGGTAATAGTGAGAGTCAAAAACTGCCCCAGATGATATGGACAAAGACGATTGAGATGCATCAGTATTACTGGTCGCCCTGTTAGCATTGTCTTGGCATTTTAGTTTCATCGTAGTGAGGAGATCAAGAGGTAAGGCTGGGTCGGGTTGCCCTGTCCCAGTGAAGTTGTTTACGCGTGACTGTATGAACTCACATCCTATCTTTCCAATGTTGTGCGCTCCTAATACAAAACAACTCAAAAGATTAAAATGACGTACTACAATCATAAGTTTGAATAAGGAATTGAGGGTCAGTGAGTACCAAGAAGAGCAACTGTTTCACTCTCACTGAAACCTCTACTTGAGAACAGATGCAATATATGAGTGATATTGTCATCAGGTTTTGGAATCTCCTCCAATGCCACATCAAAGTAGGACTGGGTACTATCTCTTCTACCTGTCAAGACTGGATAATATGGGCCACCAGCCTGCCATTTTCGATATTACTACCACATCAGCATGATGACTGAGTTTCTGATGTAAAAGGGAAATCCTAAGGAACTACGAGAAGGAAGAGAAAAACTCATTAACACACCAGGATAATGCCATCTCTGGCGGCAAGAACAAGTATATCGGCACAAGATACCACCCCTGGACAAACATTTTCGAGCTCCTCCTTGATCTGATCAATTTTATCAAATCCCTTCAAGGACCTATTTGGTGTCGCCTGCTTCTCTATAGAACGGTTTTTATCCCCATTGCTGTCATCCAAGAGAACGGAAGCATCACACCCCTGATTCAAGAAGCCCCACAACATTAAGAATGACAGATAAATAGCTGGAAAGAAAGTACAATATCCAAACTTGTTCATAGCTTGGACCAATTCCCAAAATAATAACAAGGTTCACATCTTGATGGTCACCAGTAAAAATCAGAAGAAGCTTAATACAATAGAAAGCTTCAGTCAAAGTAGCAAACTTCCAAATTCACCAAATCACAAAGGATCGATGAATTTCTTCCCCTGTTTTGGATTTGATGTAGCTCTATGTAGAATTGAGTCAAAGTTGGCTTTAAACTACCAAAACCAAGAAACCCTATTTGGAAACCAGGAATCGATAAAATTCAGAACCAATTTCAGAGAAATCATTGCAGCTAACACGATTTCTTTCGGTCTCCATATACCAAAATCATAAGAAATACACAGCATATATAGTACTGGTTTTGGAATTAAAAAGTCAATAAAACAGAAGACATTTAAATTAACAAAAATATTTATTCAGTTCAACCCTACAAAATATAAAACAGGTCACAATGAGCATCGGATTAAAGTACAGAAAAAGGCTAAATCCAACGAACACCCAGATGAAAAACACAACACCCATTAGGAAAATCCAAACAATGAAGCTACATTTTAAGCATTTCAAGAGTCAAGAAATCCCGAAATTACAAGAATCAATAAATCCCTAGATTTCATTGGTTAAGAGCAGAGCAACTACAACCGATTTGAGCAAAACCCCAAACCACATTCAGTGCCAAGCTGATCGGCCACAAACAATCAAGAAATCCGTCATTTCAAGAATCCATATATCCCTATATTTCGATACTTCAAAGCAAAAATTTATTAAACCCATATCACAAAAAACCTCACACCAAAGTCATGAAGAATTTGAGTTCCATACCTCAATGAAGCAGTCATGGAAAAAGAGACGCAGCAACTGGGCCGAGACGTTCCTGTGCTGGCCGTAAATCCAAGCCATCTTCGACCTCACAATGGTCTCTGCCTGAGGGCACGAGTTCCGATAGAAATCGTACTCCAGATTCAGCGACCCCTCATCCGTCGTCGTTTCGGTGTAGAACTCTGCTTGGCCTCCGTCGCTAGAAGCCATAGAGACCAGAGTGACCAGTGGCTCTTGGGACGCCGACGACAACTTCGCCGGCGAAGAAGAAGAAGAAGAAGAGAGAAAAGGCTTCTCTCTCTCCGACTCAACTCTCTGTTTGCTCCGCGAAACCACCACCGAGAAAAAAACCACCGTCGTGAACACCCAACGCGCCTTCACTGTGCCCAACATCTTCCTCTTCTTCCTTTCGCTGGTGTCGAGCTCGCAAACGGCGTCGTTTGAGGGTCACGTTGAAGCGGGAAATGAGAATCAGAAAGGACGTAGAAGTTAGTCATAGACTTATTATAGTAGGTTCTAGACGCTTTAAGGAGAAACGAGCTTGGTCGACCCGACTGAGGTCGACCGAGCCCATATTCTTTTTTTGGGTAGGTTGGGGTTTAATGATTCTTAACATGAAAAGCCCTTGCAATACACACAGTGTTCAATTTTTTTAGCCCTTATTTTTCTCTTTACACCCTTCTTCACACCCCACACCTCACTCACCTCTACCTTCATAATAATCTAGCACCCCACACCTCCACACCACTCACGCCTACTTTCATACTACCCACATATAGTATTCCTAGCACCTACTTTTGGTTATGACCTTAGCCCCCTAGGTAGTTCTACTGAAACGATATATTGGAATCCACTAATATATTGTACGATTTTTCACTATCACCTACCAAATCACTATATGATCTTCAATTTGAGAACATTGAAAATAAATGCAAAATTTTGAAGCCACTAGCTAGATTTACATCACTAATAATAAAATATATGGAGCTTCTATTCATACCTCTTAAATTATTATTTGTTGTAAATATTATTATCTATGTGGATGTCCATGTAAATACTCATTAGTTATGTACTTTGATGTAAACTCTACCTCTATATAAAGGAGGCTAATGCCTAATGAGACTGAATGATAACACTGTTTGGACCTAAAATGAGCATTTTTGCCTGACAAGGCACGTCTTGGAGAAATTGAGCCAAAGTCAGTGGCTCAAGCTATATATTGTCGACAAGTTCGAAATATATATTTAGAGGCTAAATAAAGCCTACTATGGAAGCATGAAAAGTCAACTTTAGCACATTTTCCTACTTCGGCTAGGAGAAACCGAGCTAAACAGAAGGAGCGGCCGCCTGACCAAATGAACTCTAAATGAGCTGAAACTCTGTATATCCATTCTAGACAGCCCAAGGATCATTTCTTATGAAGAGTGCCAGAGCTAGTTTTGAGTGGAAGGCCTTCAAACAATCAGTCCAATTTTCTGCAGAAGCAAAACTGGAAAACTGGACCTGTAAGAGGTCCAGCAGCGTTTCCGGCCCAACCACATGGAAGAAAGCTCTGAAAATTTGCCACAATGATCTACACTCATTTTGGATCATTTGATGTGAAGAGGTCAAAGGCCCATTTTGAGTTCTTGGTGGAGATATAGCTGCAGCAAAATTGGAGCAGTAAGTGCTTAAACCTAACATTCCATTAGTGTTTTAAGTGCTTAAACCTAACATTCCATTAATGTTTAAGTGCTAAAACCTAACTCATTATGAGTTGTTTAAGGCCAAATAGTGTTGCTTGGTAGCCTATATATAGAGGCTACAACAAGTATCAAAGGACAACAACACAATTCAACAACATCTCTAAGATGATCTAAGTTCTCTCTAAAGCAACCTCTCTAAGAGCAACTCCTCTCCTTCTCTTTCTCTTATCGGTGATCACACTCCTAGTCCTAGTCTTCTCAGAAGCCGACTTTCAGTGCCACTAAACCCTCTGTCAACGTGCTTCGGTCCTAGTCTCCTCGGGAGCCGACGGTAGTGCCGCGACCACAACGGTTATAGAACCAGCCAAGCAAGGGTAACGCCCTAGCAACCCAGCCAAGCTAAAGTCACGCTTTAGCAAGATCTCAATACTTCCCGGTGATTTCGCTCTGCTCAATCTGCAATATTGAGTATCGACTTGTGAACAAGAAGAAACTTCAGCAAAGTCCTCACCACGAGGCACAAAGAATCCCACGACGAGGTTGGTGCTCTCCTCGTCTACAATCGCTTGATAGAAGTTAGGTCAAGGGACACCCCCGACGGCCGCACCCGAACGGTGCTGGCACGCCCGCGCAGAAAAGAGACTGTTGACCAGCTGCAACAAAATTGGAGCCAAACATTTTGGCACGCCCAGTGGGACAATCTGGACAACACTAGAGTCTTTTTGTGTTCGCCATCATTGGGATGCCAGGGGAAAATCTTTACCAAAAGAAATTCTTAAAGTGACAAGATGGCCAATGTTGCCACCATTGGCAATATTGACATTGATGACGAGTTCGAACCACTCATCATTCCACCAGATGCTAGCCTGGATGAGAGGCTTCGCATCCTTACAGTGCATAGTGAAAATTATGGGAAGCATCTGGCAGCTTCGATCGCGAAAAGGGAACAACGAATTCGCGAGTTGGAGCAGCGAATGAATCAGAATGCTCAGAAAGCTAAAGAGCAGTCACAAAAGCTTTTCTCGAGCAGAGACAAACAGACTGCCCAACCTGCCGCAAACATAACATCTGAGTTCACAACCTTGCGCAAGGAGGGTTCCATCTTGGCTACCCAAGTCGGTTCACAGCAAGGAGAATTGAAAAGTCAAGAATCTGCTCGCGAAGAGGTGGTTTCTGAGGTTGAATTGCCTACAGATGGCGATAAACCTAAACGCCTCACTGGAGAATCACAGCCTTACACAGAGGTTGCTTTTGGAGAAGATGATCCACAAGATTGTTCTTCTGACAATAAAGTTGTCTCTGAACAAATATCTGAATTCTCCACTGACCCAGCCATATATGTGGCTACTGATCAGATTCTTGGGGGGCAAGATGGAGCTCATGTTCATTCTGTTGATCACCAAAATAAATTTCTTAAAAATTCTAATAGCCAAGCGGTGATTAAATATGATCTAGGCGACCAAATTGTCGTTTTTGAGGCTCTTGATCATGAGAATTCAAACCAACAAGTGGTCGTCTATAATGGCCAATCTGTGGCTAATTCTATGCCAACAAAGATACTTGGGGGGCAAGATTACTCCTCCTACGAGCTAAATTTATTCCAATTTTGGCACGCGAAGTATCTTTGTTGCTTTCCTTCAAGCTCTCACAAGGGGGGTTTTCATGCTATAAATTTTTACGCATCTGAGCTTGGAGTGAAGCATAGATGGCCTCCCCCGTGGCCTTCTGGAGGTTAGCTAAACATAGTGCTGCTAACTTCTTTCTTTGTTTTTAATTTCCTGTCAATTTTCAGTTTTCACTTTTATTTTCGTCATTTATATAAAAAAATATATATATATAAAAAAAAAAAAGTTGAATTTGGTAAGGGGTTGTGAATCATAACGGAATAGGTGAAGTCTCTTTTGTTAATATTGGCCTAAACTCCTTATTGATGCCTAGTTCAGGTCTCTTAAGGTTAAGGGCGGCTTTTATTAACACTTGTTGAACTGTCTTCACACTTATGACATTTCTCATCTTAGTAAGTATAGCCTATGTGAAATGGTGTCTAGAAAGGGGACAACGTTCATGACAGGTTCTTGAATCCAGAAGTGCGTGCAAATGGGCCTAAACCACTATGTGGGAGTAGCTCATGCCAAAATGGATTCTGCCTCTCTTGTTCGCCCTCCCCCACCTGGCCATTTCAGTAAGGTTGCCCAAACGATTTGAAAGAAAATTTGTGTCTAGGCGACTATACTTGGGCCGCATGTCTAAACATTGATTCACCTTGTCTTATTGAATTCAGCTACTTATTATAAAAAAAAAAAATACAACTCTTAGGGGACAATTCTAAGTGTTCCTACAAAGCTACTAAGCCGAGTCAGCGGCTCCGGAAACTTTTTCCAGCTTTGCCCTCGCAGGAAAGGCTGAGCTCAAGGGAAATGTGAGAGCCACCACCGTGACCGCCACCTCCATCGGAAGTAGTCTTCATGTTGCCAAAGATGTCCTCACCATGCATGGGGAACAGAGGAAGGGTTTCAATCTCCATGTTCATAGATCCATAACCACCATAGTTCCCCATCTGCCCGTTAACAGCAATCATCACACCAGCAGAAGAAGCAGAAGCAGGTGCAGATGAATTGGCAACATTGTCATCACCAACAAGCCCTGATCTTTGCATGGGCACATGAACATCCGAATTGGACTTCTTCTTCTGCTTCTCCCGAGCCCTTTGGTTCACGAACCAAAAATAGAGGTTCTTGAACTTGATCTTGCCGTACCATTTCAGCTGGAGATAGATCCTCTCAACCTGCTCTACAGTTGGGGACCTAACTCCCTTATTGTAGAAAAGCTCCTTGGGGATTCTTATCTGATCTGTAGTGGGAGTCCACCTACTCCGCTTATAAAGCATGTTAGCACTACTCCCGGCTGCTTTGTTGCTTCCTCCATCCTCGGTTGGTTGCTGGGTTTGTGGTTCCATTGGTGATGGATTGAGAGAATGCGAGAATTGAAGAGTGATGATGATGAGTAATTAAGAAAGATTGCTGTTAGAAATATTCGAATTGATGAAATGATTTTGGGATTGGAAATTTGGGTTTATAATGTGGAGGAAGATATAGGCATGCAAATATCCACCCTTGGATGGACGGTCAAAGAGGAGTCAAATCGATGTCAGTAAATCGAGATTAGTGATTCCAAATCTCGGGAAAAAAGGGACTAGCAGCATGTGAGGAGCGGTTTTTGAGGAGTTAGCTATTATTAAAGGATTAATAGCATGTGGGGAAACCGAACGGTTTTCGAGGAGGTAACTGTTCTTTTCACGAGATTATTTTTCACGACTGTTGTTTTTCAACGAGTGATTAGTGCATTAAATCTCGGAAAAGAAGGAGTTATTGACGCTAAGAGTTTTGGGTTGGGAGCCAGCAAGTGGATCCAAAAAAATATATATTTTCTCAAAACCCTCGCCGCAAGGCTCTTTTTGACGCGGAACATATTTTAAAAAGTTCATATTATTTTCAATATACAACTATAGGGGCCTATATTTGGGGCCTTGCGAGACACAATTATTGGCTTCTCACGGATATTTGGATATCAGGATAAGAAAATATTATTGTATTCATAAAGTGGCTTTGCGGCCAAAAGCAGTACATTCATTACAAAGCCAAAAGTGGCTACAATACAAAACAGAAATCTTCGGATATCTTCTGAATCTTTTCTCAAGTGGAAGCAGCTATGGAATCCAATGTCGGGTTGAGCCGCGCCATTATCTCAAGGAGGAGCAGACTTCAGGGAAGGAAAAAGAGGAGTAACAGAGCCCCCGCGCCCATTTACATGGAAGCGGTAGAGGAATACAACATAGGCTTGGCCAACGCCATTATCCATGAGAAGGGGAGAATCCAGTGAAAGAAAATGGAGCCCCTGAGCCCCCTCAATTGGAAGCAGTTATGGAATCCAACGCCGGGTTGAGCCGCGCCATTATCTCCTGGAGGGGCAGAGAGTGAAGGAACCGAATATCAACTTGAGTCTCTGCACCCCCTCTAGCCATGGTAACCACCATTAGTTGGACGTGAAGTATAGGAACAGCCATTCTGTGGCTTGAACCCATTCCTTCAAAGAGTCCATCCCTTCTCATCCCTCCAAGATTTCTATCAAGAAGAGAAAGGGGGAGAAGGAGGTGAGAACCAAAGCCCCTTCCATCTGGAGGGCACAACACGGGCCGGGTCCAGAAGGAAGAAAACAGAGGAGGAAAGACGAACCTCAGAGTGGCCGTCCTCCCTTTCTCCGTTTCACTCCGCGTGTAGGATTATGACAAAGATGATCTCGCATGATCGTGGATCCCACACTCGGAGCCCCCTCGCGTTTCTAAACCAATCTGAAGCCTGGCATTGTTGTTGCAGGATTCCAGAAGGAGAAACAAGGCGTTGCCTAAGATTACGCCATAAGGCCTAACCCAGGCTTAAGATTACGCCATAAAGCCTAAAATTTAGAGGCTATAGGTCATTTCATGAGGGGAAGATTTGTGAAGAAGGAGAAAAAGAAGCAAGGACTGAAAGGCCATTTCTTGAATATTCCAGAAAAGTTGTTGTGAGTATTCCCTTCCCTAAATACAACTATTTATAGGGACTTCAGGCAAATCCCTACCCTTGGATGAAGCTCAATTTCAAAACCGATGTCAGTAAATCGAGAACGGTTTCCAAGAAGGTAACTATTCTATTCACGATATTATTTTTTCACGACCATTGTTTTTCAACGAGTGATTAATGCCTTAAATCTCGGAAAAGAGAGGTAGCATGTGAGGAGACCGAACGGTTTTCGAGGAGGTAACTGTTCTATTCACGAGATTATTTTTTCATGACCGTTGTTTTTCAACTAGTGATTAATGCCTTAAATCTCGGAAAAGAGAGGATTAATAGCATGTGAGGAGACCGAACGGTTTTCGAGGGGGCCTACAGAGATTGGCTCACAAAGCTCAATTTCAAGCAAAGTTCCTCCACGCGGAGGTTCGCCGCAATAGCACTAGCTTCGGCCTGAGTGGCCCGTTCTCTGAGATGGGCCAGGTTGCGGCCCATTTCTTCAGAAGCTGTCAGAGGTTCATCGAGTTGGGCTTCTTCTGTAGCAATCGCATTTTCAACAAAGGCTAAACCGGTATGGAGGTCCTCGATCCGAAGTTTGAAGTCGGACCTTTGGATTTGTAGTTCCCGCAGTCGGTTGGTTCGCTCATTTAAAATATCGCGAGAGATGTCCATTTCTCGAGAGAGGCTATTCAAAGCTTCTCGAGTGTCATGAGTCTGGGCGTTCGCGGCCGGTTGACGTTGGCGGGCCTCACCAAGTTCATTCAGCAGATCGTCAATGGCACTAAATTGCTGCAGGGTCAATGCCTTCTCCTGGCAAAGATACCTTAGGGCTTCCAAGACTCGCGGGAGGATGTCAGTCTCCAATACCCGAGGACCCAGATGTTCGTAAAGCACCACCTTAGCCTCATCCACAGCAGAAAGAGGAGTTACCTCCAACACCCTCATCAATCTCTCGAATCTGGTAGGAGGAGGAGGCGGCAGAGGCGCCACAGGATCACGAACCACCAATGCAAAAGGGTGGACGGCTTCCTCAGTTTCTTCATCTTCAATAGGTTGGTCTGTCCCTTCAGCCGCGGGAGAATCTGGAAATTCAACTCGCGGCTCACCATGGGCAAGTGGAGCAGATTCAAGCACAGGGCCCTCGGCTTCGACGGTTGTCTTATTTATTCGCGAGACTTGGGGGGCACCACCACCGTCAGTATCATTTTCCATCTCTAGGGTGACTGTCCGGCCGATAGGACCCTCAGCGTTTGTAGCCACCTCCTCGGTACAAACAGAATCCTGGTTAGATTCAGAAATGTCAGAAAGCGGGGTTGGATCTAAAGGGAAATGGAAAGTATTGGCCAAACAGTGGCTTACTTCTCGAGCTGTCAGGTCAATATCTGGTACGTGGTCACCAAGAGGAAGAGGCCCCACCTCATTCACCTCTTGAACCTCTAGTGCCGCAAGAATCTCTGTCGTCATCAGTTCCTCATAAGCGGCAGAAGTCTCAGAGTGGCTTTCCACGCTTTCATCCTCCGAGGAGTCGTCATCAGAGATCGTTATTAGAATGGTAGGACCTTGCAGATGCTCTGTAGATGTAGGAGATGGAAGAGGTGCCACGGGGTTAGTTGATGCTTGAACTAGCGAGAGAATTGGCTCTTCTACAGCGGCTGAGGATCCAGCCTCACTCAGGCGAGAGGGATCAGTGGTCCTGTGACGGACCTGTCAAAAGATACATAATGAAGATCCTGCCAAGATTCTAAAATTTAAATAAAATAAAACAGGGCCAGAGCTTACCAGCCGCATTGACAGAGGCTCGTCATCCTCAAAGTCCTCTTCAGCGATTTGGGCGCGACCGCGTTTGCAAGTATGAGCAGCAATTACCTGCACAGAAGAGGAATCACAACTCAGAAAATAGAAGGGGTCTGGAAAGCCAAATGTGCAAAGTCAGAATTAGTCTGGGGCAGTTTACCTCAGCAAGGCTCACATCGTCATCATCAGAGGACTCCCCCTCAGGAGGCTCCTCGGCTACTGCCTTCTGTTTCCCGGCCTGAGTAGAGGCTGCCCTGCTCCAGGTGGTACGCTAAAAATAAAACAAATGCACTTAGCAATAAGGATTGATACTCAAGCCAAGGAAAAGGAATGGTGAAGAAAGAAAAAAACATACTGTTGCCCTAGGCTCGTGGATTTGTATCCCTGGACGCGATGAACGAGAAGGTAGAATAGGTCGCGGGGGTTGTGCTGCAGGGTTGAAGAAGCGCTCAAGAATCTTGCGGTTCTCCGGACTAGGACTAGTCATGCCACGAAAGATCAGGACGAAGAGTTCGTCATGTGGCGGGTCCCAACAGTTCACGGACACTTCTTTCCACCAATCAGCATAATCATCGTCTACATCATTGAGGGGGTACAGCGCTCTGACCCAAGGGGGAATCACTATCAAATTAAACCGACTTTGAAAGGGGGTAGACCCAGGTGGGGCTAATCTCCGCCAAGAGGTGTAGTAATTGGCAGAATCAACCAGAGGCCAGGGTACCAACTGGGCCAACCCAAATTGGCGAGCAAAGTGGTTAGGGGCATAGAGCTCATAACTTACGCGGTCAGTGGCAAGACGAATATCCAAGCAGGAGATGGCGCGACGAAAGGCCAGGAGGGCTCTTTCGCTATGATCCCGTCCACTGGGCAGAAAGCCATCATCAAGGGGAGGAGGAAATCGCCTAGAAAGGACTATTTTTGGGTCTGGCATCTCTCCCAGCAAGTACAAGAAAATAAAACACTCGGAGTAGGGTGGAGCTCGATACCTTACGTTGCGACAAAGCCAGTTCCCCAAAAGGGAATCAACTGGAGGTTCCTTTGGAATATCACCGCGACGGAAGAGAGGGAAATAAATCTGCAGCCAAAAGGCAAGGATCCAGAAGGGGCCACTAATGTCGGTATCAAATGGGCGCATTACGGCTCTATAAAGGGAGCGATATAACGCACCCAATACAGGTTGCCCAAGGCCAACACAAATACCATTGTAGAGAGCAGTGGCCAGAGAATTCCAAGGCCCAGTAGGTTTGTTGGAAGAAGTGCAAAAGATAAATCTGCAAAGCCAGAATTCCAGGAATGCAATACCTTCTGTATGGTCACGCAGGGTGCAGTAATAGTCGCGCCAGGATAGGTAGGATCTGCTGTGATGCCCTCGACCAGCCATATCCATTCTCAAAGAAAATTGAGTGCCATCAAACTGACCATGCACATAGGGGTCAAAGTCAATGGGCAACCCCGTGATGGTAAGAACATCCAGCAGAGTTATGCTCATCTGCCCAAACCGGAAATCGAATGTATTGCTGGAGGTGTTCCAGAAACAAAGAGCGGCGGCTAGCGGTGCAGGGCTAGTATTATTGGGAAGACAGAAGCATAGATCGATGGTTTGGGTGATACCCACCGCATCCCATCGGGCCAAATCTCTCGCTCGGACCTCCTGATACCAAACATTTTCCTCGGGAGCGACGGTAGGCCAGTAGCCCACTTTCCTCCTTGGTCCCCAACAGCTAAAATCACCAGGCACCTGCCGAAGAGCCGCTATGGGACGGCGGATGGGAAGCGCATAATAGGCCATAGCATCATCTGGCAAACGATCGCGAGGTGTGGGACCTAGACTCGCTTGACTATCACCGCCACCAAAGCCCATCAGTCGACTTCTCTCCTCTCCGGTCTGACTTCTACATCAAACACTCATGTTAGTCCGCCAGGCGAATGCGGCTTTCTCAGTGATTTCATCTGCCTGATCGATAACGAATGGTTTCTTGGATGCCATTTCTAGGTCGCAGAGAATACTTCTCCAATACGCCTTGATTTATAGCTCAAATATGTTTGGAGATTAATTTATTAGCTGGGCCAGTAAGTGGCCCTAGTTGATAATTAATGAGTCATTATTCCATCTTGAGAATCGCATCTAAGGCGACAGTGAAGATACTTCTCCAATACGCCTTGATTTATAGCTCAAATATGTTTGGAGATTAATTTATTAGCTGGGCCAGTGAGTGGCCCTAGTTGATAATTAATGAGTCATTATTCCATCTTGAGAATCGCATCTAAGGCGACAGTGAAGATATTCCACCTTTTCCTACCACCGCAGGGCCAGCATAGTGGCCTGATGTTTTTTAAATAAAACATGATTAAAACCGATGCGGTTTTAGATGCTAAAGTTGCAGCAAAATATGGTGGTTTCACTTGGTCACACGTCATGATGACGATAGCCATGATCCAATCATCCTCTTTGGCATAAGACTCGCGAAGGATTAAATGAAAGCAAACAGTTTGCTATTTTGCATCTTATTTCGCCAAGTACTATAGGCCTTCATCTAGCCAGGAAAGCGGCTCCAACACCTACATTTGAGAAAATCAACAGAGAGCCAGCAAACAAGGCAGATACTTGTTGCTATACACATAGCGAAGCTACCACCAAGAAAGAGAAGGATCCTCATTCGCGATCAAAAGCAGTCTCCTTCACATGGGGGGCACGCTAAATTTTTGATTGCCTACAACCTGCCCAAGTTTCGCTAGATCCATGGGGGGCAATAAAGTTGGCAAAGGAAGCGTTAGTTCATGACAGAGGCATTTCAGATTACGGCATTCAAGCTTTATGGCCTATTTAGAGGCCTATATGGAAACAGTCAAGCCAATACAAGTGGTTTTGGAGCGACAACATTATAAGAGTAGTGCTGATTCAAGACCTCTTCAGTCAAGACGAAGACCTTTGACTTCGAGGTCTGGGGGGCAATGTTTGGACCCAAAATGAGCATTTTTGCCTGACAAGGCACGTCTTGGAGAAATTGAGCCAAAGTCAGTGGCTCAAGCTATATATTGTCGACAAGTTCGAAATATATATTTAGAGGCTAAATAAAGCCTACTATGGAAGCATGAAAAGTCAACTTTAGCACATTTTCCTACTTCGGCTAGGAGAAACCGAGCTAAACAGAAGGAGCGGTCGCCTGACCAAATGAACTCTAAATGAGCTGAAACTCTGTATATCCATTCTAGACAGCCCAAGGATCATTTCTTATGAAGAGTGCCAGAGCTAGTTTTGAGTGGAAGGCCTTCAAACAATCAGTCCAATTTTCTGCAGAAGCAAAACTGGAAAACTGGACCTGTAAGAGGTCCAGCAGCGTTTCCGGCCCAACCACATGGAAGAAAGCTCTGAAAATTTGCCACAATGATCTACACTCATTTTGGATCATTTGATGTGAAGAGGTCGAAGGCCCATTTTGAGTTCTTGGTGGAGATATAGCTGCAGAAAAATTGGAGCAGTAAGTGCTTAAACTTAACATTCCATTAGTGTTTAAGTGCTTAAACCTAACATTCCATTAGTGTTTTAAGTGCTTAAACCTAACATTCCATTAATGTTTAAGTGCTAAAACCTAACTCATTATGAGTTGTTTAAGGCCAAATAGTGTTGCTTGGTAGCCTATATATAGAGGCTACAACAAGTATCAAAGGACAACAACACAATTCAACAACATCTCTAAGATGATCTAAGTTCTCTCTAGAGCAACCTCTCTAAGAGCAACTCCTCTCCTTCTCTTTCTCTTATCGGTGATCACACTCCTAGTCCTAGTCTTCTCAGAAGCCGACTTTCAGTGCCACCAAACCCTCTGTCAATGTGCTTCGGTCCTAGTCTCCTCGGGAGCCGACGGTAGTGCCGCGACCACAACGGTTATAGAACCAGCCAAGCAAGGGTAACGCCCTAGCAACCCAGCCAAGCTAAAGTCACGCTTTAGCAAGATCTCAATACTTCCCGGTGATTTCGCTCTGCTCAATCTGCAATATTGAGTATCGACTTGTGAACAAGAAGAAACTTCAGCAAAGTCCTCACCACGAGGCACAAAGAATCCCACGACGAGGTTGGTGCTCTCCTCGTCTACAATCGCTTGATAGAAGTTAGGTCAAGGGACACCCCCGACGACCGCACCCGAACGGTGCTGGCATGCCCGCGCAGAAAAGAGACTGTTGACCAGCTGCAACAAAATTGGAGCCAAACAAACACTTCTACTTCCTCCCAATTATTCTTTCTCTATCTTCTTCATACTTTATAACACGTTATCAGCACATTTTGCTCTGTTTTCTTTTCATTTAACTCTATGATGATCCATGAGGTTTATGGTGCAATTCTATTGCCTTGACGAATAACTTCGATCTATGAGTTTTCTTTTGTCTTTTCTTTGCTCAATTCATGATGTTAATTGTTCTATTTCTATGATCATGATAGAAGAGCCTTCATCTCATAGACGTTCATATCTAGGGATAATTGGGCTTTATGTTTGCGTCAATGCACAAATCCAATATTTGTTTTTCGGTGGGTATCAAATAATGTTTGTATCTATCTACTTCTAGTTTTTGGTTTTCTAAACCAAGCCAACGCATGTCGTTTTACGTTTGGTCTTTCAAATTCAACAATCAACATATACAAATATGCATCAATTTATGTTCCAGTGCATTTAATTTATTTAATGCGAATTTCATCTGCACCTCTTCGTCGCCTGCATCTGGTAATAACGTTTTCTCTATTGCTTCTCATCCGTTCTTATTGGCCATGGCCATGAGAGTATGATTATATGCTACTGTTTGTTATCAATCACTATTGATTGCACTATGGTCTATTATTTCCATTTATTTTATCTTTATATGGTCTGTCCATATGTATATCAACAACTATACATCAAGGTTTTGTGATTGAAGAACCAATCCATTGCACAAACGACCACTACCTATGGTACCCAAGCATTGGTGCACTGTGACAATCAACACATTTTTTTTTATTAGATATGTTCATATATTTATGATCAATTGATTCGATTTGTTTATCCGATTCAGGGGCTCTGAATTGCAATCCAACGAGATCGAAACCTGAAGTTTTCTGATCTGATTACCTCATGTTCCTCAGAGCTTCTGTAATTATGAAGGCCAGAAGATCTTCAAAGTTATACAATTGAAAACCACATGTTTTCTTAATCCCCAATAGTATGAGGGCCTGAAGTTTCCTCAACTTTTCTGATATTGGGATTCACTCCTCCATATGACATGTGGTTTTGAAGTTCAATATTGGCAAAGGAGGTAGCTATACATTTAGCTTGAGGTTCTACATATGATACCCTCGTGCTGTTAGAGGAGAGAAAAGGATATCATATTTTGTAAAGTTAACCGGACCAGAAGTTCTGTGTATTATTCATTTATGGAACCAGAAGTTTCCATCGTTAAAATATTTATTTATTTATTTTCTTCACCGCAATATTTCTATTTTATTGTATATCTTCATTACAGTACATATTTTTTTTTTTATTTATATAGGCCAGGAGCCCTATGTCTCAAACATATAAATTTCGAATGTAATATTTTTGAACCAGAAGTTCAAAATTTCACAGTAGAACCTGAAGTTCTAACAGTAAATCTCAAACCCGAAGCTTTGAGTATAAAATATAAATTAGTTAAAAGTGAACTTGAAGCTTCACTTTAGTCACCTCGAACCTGAAGTTTCGAGTACCAAAATTTATTTCAACCCGAAGTTCAAATTACGAAATTTTAGAACTTGCAGTTCATAGAAAAAAAAAAATTCGAACCTGAAGCTTCGAATAAGCATATAATTCATTCATAGTTTATTTGACTTTATGTCAAATCGAACTAGAAATTTCGAGTAAATTTTCATATGTCGATTGATACATTCTTCTTTATGCCTGCTTAAAGCATTCCACCTTAGAGCCTGAAGTTCTAATTGTGCAGACTCGAGCCATAAGTTTTGAGTGGATATATGAACAATTTATCGAAGAGCTTTAACCTCAAACCTGAAGTTTTGAGGGAATTATATTGACACCAATTTATACGTAAGCATATATTCAACCATTGGTTTATGACGAATGAGTATGAGTATACCCTTTGAATACAGGTACGTCATTTCATTAATTTAATTATGTCAATATCAATTTTCTCCTTATCATAAGTTTCGAGAATTTTGTAATTAAAAGAGATCAGAACATGTAGTTTCTTGATCCTTAATTACATGAGGACTTGAAGTTCCTCAGTGATCATACTCACTAGATGACAATCTAAAGTCCCTCACTTATATAGTATGATCGTGAAGCTAATCATCTCAAATCTTACATATCTGATTACTGGCTCCAGAAGAGCACATAATATTATTACCAAAGATGTACAATCTCGCACTACCATGGTCTCATTGTATAATAAGAAAGCCGATTGACATGACAACACCATGAAATGCCACCAGAAGTGGATCATGGCAAGAGAAAAATCATGAGTCAATGCAAATACTGCCCTAACATTCATACATGTGAGGAAATTGAGAAATGGGCGTGTCTGCGGTACACTATATGGTGGATCTTTCTCAAGCCACTTTCAAAATGGTACTAGTCAAATTAAATTTCATTGACTAATAAGAACATTGAGATCATCACACATCCCTGATGTCTTTTGCTTACAATAAGCAAAGTTGAAAACACTATTGTGTTATTCCACAGATTTATTGTAACCTCTTGAGTTTTCATTGAAACTAAATGTTTCTAAATCCGATTATCTAGGAACCTGATGTTCCTTAAGAGGTTGTTATAAATGAAAAAAAATCGAAATCTCAAGTTTCTTGGATCTCCAATTATATGAGGGCCTGAAGTCCTTCCTCTTTATGACTACACATTTATATGTGATGCAAAACTTGAGGTTCTCCACATGATAAAGTTACTTGTTATTATGGATTGTAGTCTTTAACTTGAAATTTCGAGTATATCATTTTGGCCAGCTGTTCAAAATGAAGTGAGTCCATTCCAATTATCAGTATTTCACAATTAATGTTTACTGAAGCTAAGGTAACACCCATATCAAGAGTTGTAGATCTTGATCTATGGCTCTGAATGAGCTACTATCATGTTACCAAATTTGAAATATTGTTGCATTAATTGCCTCCTATATGGTTAGATGTGACTTTATGCCATCGGATATATACTGTATCGAATTTTCTGTAGTAAACTAAGGCATATTATGTCATGAACCTGAAGTTCCTCGAACCAAATACATTATTTTGGCATGACCGGTTACGTCATCTTTTGTCTACCATGTTGCATGGAGGCACTTACAAGTTTTGATGACTGCTAACCTTATATACAAGCAAATTATTTATTTACCGCATATTTGCGAGTTGTCACTTTAATAAGACAATCCTCCTGCCATGAGGGGGAGAAAGATTGTTCCAAAAGAACGATATGAATTGGTGTGAGATATTTATCCACCGTCTCATTTTGACTTCGAGAAATATCAAAACTAGTGAATTGATAAAAGAAAGTGACAAAATTATATGCTAAATGCAAAGGCATCTGCTTGGGTTAAAGTCCTTGAGACCGACCATATTAATACAAACAATGTAGACTCCATTTGATTTTTGGGATGCAAGTGTATCCAATTGACATGGTTCTCCTGAAGAGAATGTCATTAAACAATATCACAGCTCCTAATATGGCTACACATACAAAGGTGTAAGTACGCCATTATGAAATGATATCTTAGTGATACAATAATAAATCAATATGGTTGATGCTAATGGACAAAACATTTTTGACCTAAAACTTGGTTTGGGTTCGCCACCAGCCAATGAACATCTTCACTCTAAAGAAAGTAATAGATTTTTGAACGCATCTTTTGAGCATGGTCAAAATAAGACAGTCTTCCAGCCGTTAGGGGGAGGAAAGACTACTGTCATTTGAATAACGGCGTGAATTTGTGTGGATTATATCCACCAGGTCTAAAGTTTTAAGCTCCCAAAATAGGGAAGATTATACAAGCCCTATAAATGCTTATACACGAGATTATAAGTAAAAAGATCGACATTCGTTACATGACTTATCTATGAGAAATGATTATCCGAGAAGCAACAATGTATGCCCCAGAAGTGGCATGGGTACCCCAACAATGTATGCCCTAGAAATGATTATCAATAAGCTTATTATAGCTAATGCATGCATATAAGAATGTGTGGGATCTATGATTGTTAATCATCGATGATAATTTACATTTGGTAGCTACCAAAAATCTTTAAGGGCTATATGGATGCTATACCACGTTTCACCATGAATGTCGACAAAGTATATTATTGGCCAAATTGGAAAGAGGCAATTCCAATGAAATTAAATATTTGAAAAGTGATGAAATACTTAGACCTTTAACCCTACATGCTACAAAAGGGTATTTATCAAAAGTGAAGATAAATCACTATGACACAATGTCTATTTATAGAGACATGAGATTGTGAACATCTTCCCTAAACGAATGACAATTTTCTATAAATACAGTGTTACATATAACTGTCATATTGACGAGAGATTTATAGCACGTTGTCATCGTACATTATGAAGATCTTAAAGATGCATTGCTAAAAGCAAAATCTCAAAAGTAAAGTGTCATAATAAGCGTATTGCTTATCAAATCCTCAAGGGATTCAAATACATGAATGATTCAAGTCCATGAAAGGTTGAAAGAGCCTGAAGCTCTGTAACATCCCGTATCTTAATTCACCGGTTTATTAGTCATTTGGACAGTAAACGACAATTTGATTTACTTTTACTCTTTTTCGGTAACTTTAGTGGCCCTAAAAGTTGACTTTTTGTTCGGGTCAAAATTTGAGAAAATGTTCTTCATGAAAGTTGTAGAGGACGTTAAACCGAGCGCGTGCATATGTGGTACGTAAAAATCGGAGTTCGTATGTGAAAGTTATAAGCGAAATACTAATGTTACTGTTCATATGATAAGTTTCTATAAATAGCCGAGTTACTGTGGTAAGTTTCCATTTTCGGAAACTTACCGAGCCCTCTCCCTTCTCTCTCCCCGACCCTCTCTTCCTCTCCGACCTCTTCACCTTCTTCCGGCCATAACTCCTCCATCCGGCGACGGATTTTGACTTATAAGATGTCGTTGGAAAGCTCTCTTCATATTCTTCATTTCTGGGTACGTTTCGTAGCTTAATATGAACTATGGAAGGTGCAGCAACGAGAAGAAGAGGACGGTCACTGTAGCAGTTTTGAGTCAACGCCGATATTTTCCGATTCCGGCAGTCTCCGGCCACCAAACTGGCATCGAAGGTTCGGTTTTTGACATAGCTCATTTGCCCTAAGGTCTTTCATTTCAATTTGCAGTGTAGAGGTCGAATTAACAATTTCAATTTCTAGGGTTCTTGGAATTTCTGGAAATTTTTCACCGGCCAAATTGGAGCTCTTCCAGGTAAAATTGGAACTTGTTGTAGTTGAGAAAGAGGTTGGGTTTGTTGAGTAGATGGTGCTGCCAAATTTTGGTGGCCATCGGAGGTGGTTGCCGGTAGCGCGTGGGGCCCACGCGCTGCCACTGTTGGTGGCGTGTAGAGGCGTGTAGGGCAGTGTTTTAATTTCAGTTTTTAGCCCATTAAATTGTAGAATTGTTGTAGAGCTTGTATGTGAAGTTTGGTGAATTTTGGAGGGGTTTGGAATTCTTTGTGAATTTCCGAAGTTTGAAGTTTTGTGATTGAATTGTGGGAAATCCGGCCGTCGGATTTCCCTCGTTTTCGTTGTGGAATATATAAATTGAGGAATTGGTGTTGTGGAAGAGATTTGGGTTGAATTTGAGAAGTAATGGAGATTGGGATTTTCGGGTTTCGTTTAGGTTCGTAATTATTTTATCGGATTGTCGTTTACGGAAATATAATTGTGTACAGGGCAATGCCGCGAGCTACGGTTAAATGAAGGAACTCGTTTGCGTGGTCGCCCAATAGTACTGTGAGTGGACTTTTATTTTTCAAAGAATGATGCATGCTTTTATTTAATTGGTTCCGAGGTTATAATTTGTTTATCGTATTAATTTCCCAAGCATATGGTTAATTTTCGGAAATGGTTTTGGATAATTTAATTATTTGAAAGTTTTATGGCGTGCGGGGTCACGTCATTGGATGATGCTTATTTTCTTTTATTTATTTATTTCCGATGTGATTTCCGGATTTATACTATTTATATTATATTTATATTCGGCGATTTGAGATTTTTGAAATGAGATTTCGATGGAGTAAATCTTTATATTTATTTATCTCCTATTTATTTTGAACTTGAGATTATCTTGGTGTGTGGGACACGTCGTTGGAAATTCATTTACGAGAGATGGGGAAGCTTTATGTACTTATGGATTTACTTGGTTTTCGGGTTTCTTTTGCCATACTTTGGGTGACTTATCATTGCTAGCATTGATTTTCCGCCTTTGTGGCGCGGTGATGGGATCACCGTAGCCCTTCCGCCTTTGTGGCGCAGGTTACTGTCTCTATGACAGTAATTCTGTAGCCCGGTATCCTATCGCTACACTTAGTGGCATAAGGGTATATTACGGGAGTTATGGGAGTATTTTAGCCTGGGAGGCTATCACCCGAGCCTGGGAGGCTCACTCGTATGGCTATCGTCTTCCCCTACTCACTTTACTATTTTTGACTAGCGGGGCTGGTTCGATTTCCGTTTAACCCGTGGGGCTGGTCCTATTTTTCTTGAGTACCGGAGTTTCAATCTTTTCTTTTAGTTGTGACTAGCGGGGCTAGTCGGTTTTTCTTGTACAGAACTTCTCTTGTTTTGTTGTCCTTAAACATTGCATGCATCGGGAGTTTTTAGAGAAATAAATGGGGAAAGTATTAAATTTCCTTTTGTTAAAATTTGTTTATTTTTGTCCACTCACGCTAACGTGTTTTTCAATACTTTTCCCCTGGGCCCTTCGGTTTCAAATGCCCAGTTTGCAGGCGAAATTAGTTGAGGTCGGGCGTACATGGAGTCGAGGCATAGCCAACAGTATTACTTCCGCGTACTCATTCTATTTCTGTTTTTCTTTGTTACCTAGTGGATTAGTATTGCTCTGATAACCTATGGGATTAATATTGTTTTTGGGTTGAGACTGATATTTGTGAAATTGAAGTTGTGATTTGGGGAGCAGATGGCTCCAGAAGATTAAGGATGGATGATTTAGAAGTGTAAATGTTTTCCTACAGGTTTTGGGTAGCCTACTTTTAGGGGAAGTTCCGCCAAATTTTTGGTAGAATCTCTTATAAAGTAGGCCCCGCAGGGCCACTTCGGATTTCAGGGTGAAATCTGGGGCAGGTCCTGTCAAGCTCACTCATGGAATCAAAGAATCTTAAGCTAGCTCATATGTACTCATTCCGTTATAGTTAACGCGACCCAAATTGCCTCGATGAGTACTATGACAAGACTACAAAATCGAATTCGAATTATGATTATAATGTTGCAACATATTCTAACTTTCGTAAAGTTATGAATTACTTAGAGCTCTTGAAGAGCTTATATGAGACATATCAATACGCAAAGATATTGATGTGTATGGCTAGGTATGCCATGATGATTTTTCAATGTTTTAAACTATACAAAGTTAAATGTGTCAATTTATTTATATTGTTTAACTATTACTTTGTGTATGAATTTGAGCATATGAGATTGTTTCTAACCTTATCATATGAGGTAAGGCTTTGTCGTCTAGTTTTGTTGGTATTTCTTAAACTTTACAAGTATGAAAATTTGTGATGAGCCCCTACATGCATGCAAAGCACACATGGTCTCACTTCAGTGATAGACACATCAAACTACTATACATGGTACATGTAGCTTATCGCATACATGAATGAGGCTTGCAACAATCAGGGGGAGATTCTCATCAGGGGGAGCATCCAGAAGCATGCAACCTAGGACATATGCGCGTTGTGCTCTTTTTGTCCTTTGACCAGGGTTATTTTTGTCCCACTGGGTTTTTGTTACCTGGTAAGGTTTTTAACGAGGCAACAATAAGAGCGTCCAATATCATCATTCATTGGTGGACATCCAAGAGGGAGTGTTGTAAATATTATTATCTATGTGGATGTCCATGTAAATACTCATTAGTTAAGTACTTTGATGTAAACTCTACCTCTATATAAAGGAGGCTAATGCCTAATGAGACTGAATGATAACACTTCTACTTCCTCCCAACTATTCTTTCTCTATCTTCTTCATACTTTATAACATTATTATTGTTTTTTATTTTTTTATTTTTTGAAAGAAAGCAAAGCCAATATATTGATCAAAAGCCAGAATGGCCCTTACATACCTTTCCGCTGCCATCAAAGACAGACAAGAAGATGTGTTAGTACCCACAGTGGTACATAGAAATTAGGTCACTCATTTGACATTGAATACATCGTAGACATAGTGGGATCCCCCTTTGGTACTACGCCGGAGGCGCTAGAAAGACCCAGCCCTCCCAACCTAACTCGGAAACAGTAAATCTAGTCGCCTAGAGACCTCAATTGGTGTACAACTAGAGACATTGAGAATTAAGTTGACAAGACCAAGACCCAATACTAAATACCTCTTAAATTATTATTTACACCTCCACTGAAATTTTTTTCTCAAAATTTTCCAATTTTATCCCTCATTGGTGTTTCTCTCTACACCTCCTTTCTTTTCAATTTGTACTAGCCCTTTCTACCTTCAGCAGCCACTTTGAAACTACTGCCGTCAAGACCAGATCGCGTGGCCCTTATTACCTTTAATCCTCTATCTTGACCGCTAAGAAGAAACTGGTTCCCTTTCTTTCTATTGAAAAAAAAAAAAGCAGGAAAATAAGAAACTGGTTTTGTATTGTGGTGTTCGAAATGAAAATGTTTGATTGAAACTTGATGGGGCCAACTGAAAATTTAACTAGAGAATTAGAGATGATGATAAGTTAATTGGTGCTATGCTAAAAATAGCACGCAATTTAAAACCCTTTTTATTGTCAAGTTGTAGTAGTGAAAGTAAGGGGTCGTTCTACGCCAAGGATCAAGGGTTCACCTTCAATTTACGTAACCTACAAGACAAAGAAAACTAGAATATTAACTATAGTACGAAACAAATTGAAAAACACAATTGGGGGGGGGGGGGGGGGAATTATTGACTAATTCTGCGGAAAATAAAGTAAGAACAAAAGATGAATCTCAATAAAGTTTGTGAATATGATGATGAGCAGTTAGGAGTTCATTATCCACCACTAAATACAATCCAAGTTCCAAAGTTTCTTCCTTTCTTCCTATGTTTATTACTAAGTCATGAGAAAGAGATTGACCAAGTTACAAAGCTAGAAGCGCGCTATGCCAAAAAAGCTATCAAACAACACACATCAGACGACATATAAATTAAATGTGTTGTCTGAATACATATAGAAACCCACTTGTTTTATTTTGAATATATAGCCAGATTTAGACGACACTTATATGTTGTCTGAAAAGATGGAAAAAAACCCTAGCAAAAATTTTAGATCTCCCTCCAACAAGTTGAGTCTTTTCCCTCTCAAGAACCCAAACTCTATAGCTAACTAATCAATGGGGTGATATTCAGACAACACAGTTAAGAAATTGTGTTGTCTGAATAAGGTGAGTCTGACTTTTTTTTGTTTTAGGTCTCTTTTGGCATATCAAAAACTCTTCGTGATTTTTCATTCCCACAAAACTCTCTCTCCTTCAACAAAACCCCCTCTTCCTCTCCATCTCTTTCATTTCCTTCCCCAAAACCCCACAACCTCCCAACAGACCACCGCAATCAAAAACCAACATGCCCCAAACTCGCCTCTTCCTCTTCCGGCTCAACCCTGGTTCAGATCCAATCCCCAGAAGGCTGCTTTTCCCAAAGACAATGGTTTTTTTTTTAATTTGGGCGTTTAGGGTTCTTCTGATTTTGGGGTTTGTCTGGTTTCTTACATTTTTCTCATGATTTTTCTTACTGCAGATTGAAATTGATGAAATCTCTCTCGCAAAGGCTATGCTTCGAGGCGTGGCCGGAGGAAGTGCGACCTGGCGTAGACTCGTGGGGCGAAGGGAAGGCAAAGTGGTGAGGAATCTTTGGGCGAGGACTACTTATACAGGCTGGGCAAAGAGGCCGATAACAAGAACATCGCCGTAGGATACTGAGGCGACGTCGTCGATGATCTTTTCGTCGGCAAATCCCTCAATCGAGACTCCGATATCGTCTTTGATTATCGATAGAAGGTCACCAGGACACCAGGTCCTTCCAGTACCTGCAAGGCAATTATTACATTGCGCCTCTCTTCATGGTATGATGGACTTCGATAACCTTCTCGACTTCGAGAACGACGACCCACTCCTCAGCCCTCTGCTAAAAATTGGTGGGTCTTCTCTTTTGTTCGATTTGGTATTTAGGTTTTCTTGCTTTCTCACTTTACTTTCTTGAATCATTTAAATGTTTTGTATTTATTTTGCTCTCTTAGAACTTAAAATTTCATTCTTTCTTTTTTGTTCTTGACCTTTTCAACTCTTGAGGTCGATTGAACGAGATTACTGTTCGAAATTGTCATAAATTGTTGGACTTGGAGTGAAAAAGTGAGAGCCCAACACTTAAACATGATCTGTTTCCATTTAAAATCATAGCAGATCTTGCTTTTGCATATACGTTAATGTGAAATTAACACTACAGGAATGCTAATATGCTAATTGTACAAACTGGCTAAGCATGATTAACGCGATGAGAGGTCTCCAACTTAAACTAACAGAGGCTTAAGACTACACTATCTAATTCTACTAATTGCTCCTATAGTTGACTTTGACTTGTCCACTTTTGATGCATTTCTATAGCATAGTCTGAAAGAAAGCTTCATCACTAGCTAGCTTCATTTTCTTCCCCAATTACACACTTTACATATTTTTTGGTCTATTCATTACTGCAGCTGCGGTTTGAAGTGGCTCACAAGTTTTGGCGTCCTTAGTAATTTACCCTGGACACCCCAAGATATATATATTTTGTCTAATCTACTGCAACTGCAATTTTTTGTTGTTATAGCTTTTGTCAACTGAGTTCTAATTTTGTTTTCAATTTTATTTTGGAGTGGTCAGTGGCATTAGACCAATGGTTAATACTAAACCAAATAGATTATGGATTTCAATTTGATTTGTTTCCAGGTTTTGTTGATCTCCAGACTTCAACCCAAAAATTGTTGTAGTATCACAAAAAAAGAGTCCAGGTATACTCTTGATGCTCTTGTATTCCATTACTTCTCAATTTAGCCCTCTGTGTTATACTTAGTTTGAGTCTTTAAATAAAAGTACCCGTGTCTTATCTGAAAAAATTTAAGAACTTCTTGAGTGGCTTAATGTGTAGGTTATAGATTTAGAATGATGTCATCTCAAGTTATGGAACAAATGCAAAGCAATGTGGTTGTGAAAGAGCACTCAGAGGACCTACCTCTTACATCGTCATATGAATCTGCCATGGAAGCACTTTCCTCTCTCATTATAAGTAAAAAACGTGGAGACGGATCATCTGTTGGTGGTAAATATGAAAAATTGGAGAGGATGACGTTGTATCTCAAGGTATGATGCTGACAAAACGATTAGCACAACATGCTCTTAGTAGTTAGTTAACAATTTGATTTACTGTTCTGAGGTTGAAATGCTGGATGATTGTTCTTACAGATACTAGACTTGGAGAAATACATAGGAGGACTCAGAATTATTCATGTAGCTGGAACCAAGGGACAGGTGTTTCTTCTTACCATAAACTATATATGCTTGATAAATCAGACTTAGACTTTCAGACACTTAGCACCGTTCTTTGAAATATATTATGATATCAAACCGTCATAATGCCATTTACTAATAAGGTCCTCAAACAAGGACATGTTTCTTACCTGTTAGATCAGATATGAACAGCCAACACACAGAGTCAGCAATGCATCTCCATATCTAATGCTATAGTTTGAAAACGTCCTTATTAGATGTGTGCATGTGTTTGTATTTTTAATGCAATTGAATTATGCAATTCTGTACATGTATAGTTGCTTTAAAAGGGTTCAAGGTGTCTGACATGATTAAAATGGAAAATGTTTTTGTAGTTTAGTACCTGCTTCTCTCTCTCTCTCTCTCTCACACACATTCTATTTTGGATTTGCGGATTTGCGGATTTGCATATAAGGGTTCAACATGCAAATTCTGTGAAGCTATTTTACGGCAGTGTGGTTTTCGGACAGGACTGTTCACTTCTCCTCACCTGATTGATGTGAGAGAAAGATTTCGTATAAATGGGTTAGTATTTTAACACACGACTCAGCTATATGGATTATCTTTTGCTTGTAAAACACACACACACAAACCTCAGTCTCTCTCTCTCTCTCTCTCTCTCTATTTCTATCTCTTTCTCTCAATAAGAATCGGTGTTCTAAACTAATAGGTGGTAGCAAGCCTCTAGTCCTTAGAGTTTCCCAAATTTGAAGAGTAAGAGCACCTAAATTTTCCATGAGTAGATAGTCTATTTGTACCTCATTTGTTTTGGCATAACCCCTTGTGGAAAAGAGTCTCATTAATTATTATACTGGAATTCCTTTTTTTATTGAATCTTTGAAATAGGTCCATCAAGTACATTAGAATTGAAGAGGAGATAAACTAGATGAAATGCAAACAAAAGTTCAAAAGCCTGTTTTCTTCCACCTCCTATTTTTGCAGAGACAACTATTAGAAATTATTTCCAGCATGCAGGATTGTTGCATTGCTTTTGGTAGCTGGGTTGTGGTTTTGCGCTTTGTGGTATTTTTGTGTCTTTTCTTGAATATGATATCCTCAGCAAATATCTTTTCTAGCTTCAGTTTTTGTGCACACAGTTAGCTTTGTTAATTGAATGTCTAGTTATAATGTAAACAAGTATTAATCCTTGTTCTGAGCATGACGCAGCTGCAATGTGATATGTGGTTATGTACTATGTCATCTTTGCTAAATTTCTGTGTTTGTGTTGTCTGCAGACTGCAAGAATTATATAGAACAATGGCAGTCTTCTCTTCAAAACTTTGATGCCTCAATTAGCTGATATCTCTGGAGGATTATCCGCTTCAAGAATCATAGCTGTTACATAATTGGCTAAATTAAAGCTTCTACTACTTAGTCACTCTAGATTAGTTTAGTTGCTCCAGATAGTAGTTTTTTTGCCTTATAAGTTTATTGAGCTGATGCTCTAGGTTTATGTATGAAACAGTTATGGATGTATGTGTTGATTGTAATGACAGATTGAATAATATATGCCAATTGTGTAGTTTCCAGATTACATCCTAATAGGAATACAAATGTGACCTCTGAAATACCATGCAACCACTAAATCAAAGCCAAAATGTGTTGTTGGAGCTACGTAAGAACAACATAATTAAGGAAAAATCTATTGTTATTTTCCCACTCAAACAACAGAAAATTGTGGCCTTACAATAAAAACAAAGTCAAAAATATGTAAACTTTTGTTGACTCAAAACAAAAACAACAACTTATAATTGTATCTTAAATGAATGTACAACAACAAATACAAAACAACATCAGTAAATTGTTATTATAAGTCTTGTGTTGATAGTTTAAATAACAGTTAACTGTTATTAAAATACAAAACAAACATCAGTAAACTGTTATTATAAGTCATTACAAACAACAAATAACTATCGTCTGAATTTTAATCAGACAACAGACAACTTGAAAACCTTCTGTCGTCTTGGGTTTAATCAGACAACAGATGACTTGAAAAACTTCTGTCGTCTGAAAAATCAGACGACAGAGGAAATCTGTCGTCTGATACCCGCAAGAGACGGCACCGTACTAGACAACATAAAAAATTTTCATCAGACGACAGATCTGCTCTGTCGTCTGATTGCTTTTCTGGCATAGTAAGCAAGCTAAGTACCTTATATTACTTCCCTAGACTGTTCTAACAAGAACAAGCGCCGTTATTAGAACATTTTAAAAACATGCAACATATAGATCACAAGCGGATCCTACATTTAGCAAGTTCTAAAGCATTAAGCACATATGGAAGGATGTCAATATAAGTGTACAAACTAGTACAACAAGCGTGTCTAGTGGCATTCCTCATCTTTGGTACACACCTTGGCGAGAGGCTTTACTACTTCGTTTAAAATCACAAAACTATTAGGTGAATTGTTATTTAACCTAGCATCAATTACATGCATATCCTATATATTTGCAACCACATAAAACATACATATAAAAGACTCATCTAATCCAGAACCAAAGAACAATCTCATCGACAAAGTAACTAAAACTAGCCCCTAACACAAAAGTATTTAGCTACTCATTGTTCTAAGGTAAACACACAGTAACATATTGAAAATAAGAAGACAAAGTCGCAGAAAAGGGAGCGAAGAGGCACGGTGGATGTTGCTTGAAGATGGATGCTCACGGTGGTGGCAGATGGCGACTTTGGTAGCTTCTTTTCCTTATGCTTGTATGGAGCTTCGAAAATCAGAGATCTAGGGGTGTTTTTGAGGCGTGAAATCTATATGATATGGTCTGCCAATGACACAAAGCAGCCTCCTATTTTTATGGTTTACAAGCCCCTTGCTTTTCTCCTCAAAACCGGGTTGAGTTCTCCTTATTCTTCTCCAATTCCACTTGCTTAGCTGCCACACAATCTTTCTAAACCTTCCTTAAGTCTTTCTAACCATCTTTTGATAAGTGCGTTGCAGAAAAAATCCAATAAAATTCGTCCCAATTCCCTTTCCTTTCTCAACTAGGATTGATTTTCCTCTCCTTATTTGACGAGGGTTTCTAGCAGATTCGAAGATGATATTCTGCCACAAAATACTTCTGATGTCACTCTTCAAAACCATGTAAAAAGCTTCTAGAAAGTTTCTTGAAAAGTGGCCCAACAACGGTCTTGAAAATGCTTCGCAGAAAGACTTGTCAGAAATTCCAGATTTTCCTTATCCTCTGCTCATATTTGCAGCATCATAACTTATGCGTTCCACCACCTTTCTGGATGATTCTTGATTGTAAACTGCTATACAACATATAGTCTTCAAATATGGGCAGAGAACTTCATGATTTTTATCCTTTAAGTTCAGTAGAAAAGTCCTTGAAAAAGCTTCCTGAAAAGTTGATGGAAACAGTCTTCTCGGGGTACCAACTTTGAGCACAGCCTCCGGTTTCTCTTTATCATTATGGACCAACTCTTTGCCTGCAGTTATATTAGAACATATGGTTTCTTCATAATTCCACTCAAAAGTTCTTCAAAACAGCTTCCCAAAACAGAAGAAAATAAGGTAGATTCTAATACTCTGTTTTCTGCTTTTCGGCAATTGTTTTGCTCGACAACTTTCTCCATTTTCTCTTGAGTTTTATGACCAATGAATGATCACAATCCATCCTTTGCATCACTACTACATGTGAAGTGCCTTGATTGTCCCATTGTAGCTCTCTTTTCTCCTTAACTGCTTCTCAAAGTACCTAAGAAAATAACAAAGTTAAATTGATATTTTTAAGGAATAAACTAAGCAAAAGTATAAATGTTTGAACTATAAATTCATCGCATTTTATGCTCCTATCAATTTGTCCTCTAGAGACGACTGGTGCATTTAATTAATTGGTCTTTTACAACTTACACAAAAATGAAATTGGGTAGCTGGTGTGTGAAATGAAGACCACCATGCTGACGTATCTCTACCTCCTCAACTCATTACCACGTTGTTCCTCCATCCTTGTTGACTCCCTCGGTCTTCTTAACTTCCTAAAAACTTTCAACCATTTTCATCTATCTACTCCATTGCTCCTATCTTTCATTCTTGTCTTCATTGGTCTTTTTTTTTTTACCTTAAGGACAAAATAGGATTTTAAAAAATTACTAAAAAATAGGGAGGTCAACGTACCAATTTGAGAGGTATGAATAGAAACTCCCTAAAATATATATATATAATTTTTTTTTTTTTGAGGAGAAACGTGAACACTTTCATTACTTCGGCCAACAAAGTTACAAAGGAACCCGCCACGTGTGTGGCCCCGTTAAAATGAGAACCTAAACATAACCCTATACTGACAAACACAGCACGCTCTAACGGTAGGGAGAGAGAGAAGGGCAGTACTCAAAAGAATGCCTCATGTGAACCCTAAACCTCCCCTACCGAGCTCCGTTTCATTATTAACAATACAACGAAAACAAAATAAAAAGAAAACTAAAAAAGAAATTAAAGAAAAGGATTAAATACTGTTTACTCCCTATACTTATAGGGTTTCATCGTTTCAGTCCCTGACATTCGAATTTCACCTAAAAAGTCCCTGAACTTTCAATTTCCTCCCAATTGGTCCCTGCCGTCAAAATTTTCTGTTAAAGTTGCCGAAAATGTCTATTATGCCCTCACTTACTTTGTTTTTTTTTAATTTATTTTTTCTCTCTCTTTTATTTCTTTTTTTCATTTCACCTCTTGAAGGTCTGTGGATTGGAACCATCTTGATGAGGAGATGAACAGAAGGAGGCGAGAAAGCCGGAAGAAGAAGAGGTAAAAAGAAAAAAAAAAGAAAAAATAAGAGAGGAAGAGAAATATTTTTATTTATTTATTTGTTTAAGTAAATGAGGGTATAATGGACTTTTTAGGGGAAGATAACGGAGTTTTTTACGGATGTTTGACGACAGGGACCAATTGGGAGGAAATTGGGAGTTCAGAGACTTTTTAGGTGAAATTCGAAGGTCAGAGACTGAAACGATGAAACCCTATAAGTATAGGGAGTAAGCAGTATTTAACCCTAAAGAAAACTAACTATCGAGCTCCCTAGCCCAATAGCCAACCAAAAGCCCATGGCCCATGACAAACCCTAGCCACCATGGACCCAAGCCGCCAGCAGCCATAGGTCCGAAGCCAGCGACACCTCCACTGCTAGCAACCCTGCCGTCTGCAGCGTCGGTCTTGCCATCTCTGCTGCCAACCAGAAACTCGCCACCCGGATCAATGAGCCAAACCGTAGAGCTTCCTTGAAAGGGAGGGTCTTGAAGCACTGAGACCACCGCCACTGGATTAGATGCCGGGAGGAGCCCCACCATCGACACACACTGGCCCGCACCACCGCTAGCCATGGTGGCCAATAGCATCAAGAAAACCGGACTGAAACCTAACAAAAGGATTGGGGGAATCGAGGGAAACAAGGAAGGCAAAACAGAATGCGAAGAAGGAATCCAAACTGAGGAATCAGTCTAAATTCAGGGAAGTGGATCAGAGATCTGATGACTGGGAGGAATATAGCAAGATCGGCCTTGTGGCTACAAAGGGAGGACGAGGAGAAAGGGTTTCTCGCTCGGACGTCTTGCTACTTTGGATTTAATTTTGATTGTTTCCCTAAAATATATTTTAATTTGTTGCATGATTGTTTGTCATTCTCTCTCATCTCATGGGTACGTAATAAAATAAGACTTTTGAGATATTATTGATACTGATGGATCCATCGTTTGTCATTCTCTCTCATCTCATGGGTCATAAAATAAGACTTTTGAGACATTATTGATACCGATGGATCCATCGTTTGTCATTCTCTCTCATCTCATGGGTCATAAAATAAGACTTTTGAGACATTATTGATACCGATGGATCCATCGTCTTCACCTTATATTTTTTTTAAAGATTTCACATTCAATTTACGAATCATTCATGAATTAATAGTTAACGGTTCCGGTTTGTGCTGATTTTTTTCTTTTATGACCGAAGAATTAAAACCCTATCGAAAGTTAGGTGAGGATACAGACCCTTTTGTTTATCCTCTTCTTTTTCAATATTGATTGCTATTTTCTTTTTTCTTTTTTTCATCGGACTTTGCTTTCTCTGGTATGCCTAAGAAGATGTCACTCTTGACTTTTCATTCTTTTTACTTTTCCCTGGTATGCCTTCGAAGATGCATGTCACTCTTGACTATTGTAATCCAAGTTAGGCCTCTTACAGCTTTCTTCTCTAAAGATACAAAAAGCCTTCAAAGCCACCTGGATTGAAAAAGTCTCTTACCTTGTAAAAGAAACATCGAAATATGATGACAGTTTTGTGCACTAAGTTTAATACACACACACACACACACAATACTTCCCACTCACAGTGCACTACTACAATTTTATGCAACAGCGACCTTTTATTCGACCTGAATTAAACAATCGGGGGTGCCGGATATTGTATGATAAAAAATCTACCTATTTTTCACATGCATGGTCATTGAAAATTCCTATTATAATTGTAGCAATGGACCCTTCTCTCCTCTCTCAATTCCTATTATATTTGTAGCTTCGTACCTTTGTCTCCTCTCATCTCTCTCTTCAGTCCTCCTTCACTGCCATCTTCTTTCTCTTCTCCTCGTACTCACCGAAACCATCATCCAATGAATCAATCCTTCAAATTGTTAACCCCTGTTTTAGTTCTCAACGGATCGACCTACAAATTTCTTCTAATCCAAGACTGAGTTTTGTGTTTAAGAGCTAGAGCCAAACAGCTAAATCACTGAAAATATGAGTACTACTGGATTCCCAGTATTCATTGTTTTAAGCTTTGTGTTTCTCTTCCTTCTGATCTTCAAGATCTATCACACACAATGGCGGACTCCCACTCGCCTACAGAAACTGATGGGTCTGCAGGGAATCAAGGGCCCTTCTTACAGACTTGTCCATGGAAACGCCAAAGAAATCTTGAACTTGAAGAAGGAGGCCATGAGCAGACCCAAAGGTTTATCACATGACATATTTCCTGTAGTTCAACCTCAGTATCACTCGTGGCTTAAGATATATGGTAACAAATAATAAACTCGATCGATATCATGAAATATGGCTTTCAAATATTTAGTATTTCCAATTAACATAAGTGAACGTTGCTGTGTTTTGTGACAGGAAAGATTTTTCTTCAGTGGTTAGGTACCGAAGCTCAGTTGGTGGTTATGGAACCTAAGTTGTGCAAAGAGATACTGAATAACAAAGACAGAGTTTATCTGCAAATGAAACAACAAGGGTTTGGGAAGAAGCTGTTAGGAAACAGCCTCGGGACTTCTGAAGGAGAACAATGGCTAAAACTTCGAAAGTTGGCCAACCATGCCTTCCATGGAGAGAGCTTAAAAGTAAGCTTTAGTTATTCATCGCAATTATTGCAAATTAAGACTGTACGTAGATATGGTTCTTTCAATTAACTCCTTAATTATAAGGAAAGAAGCTCCCACAATATGTGCACATGTCACTCAATTACTGATAATTCTTAGATTCACCATAAAGTGAACGTACTCATTCACCATTTTATCAAACAGCCTATCATATATTAACACGCGTACAATTTAAAAAAAAAAACAAAAAAAAAACAAAACAAAACAAAACAAAAATCACATTCAACAACTACAATGAACATGTTGGGTATTAAAAAATGTTGATATCATAAAAGATTAAAAATTAAGAAAGAGAGATGATGAAGGACAAACTTGTTCGTGCGTAGAGAGAAGAACTTTGATAGACCATTTTTTTTTTTGTTGAAGAGGAAACTTTGATAGACTTTTTGAAATCTTTGGTCTGGAGGCTGGAAAATTATTGGAGTTTGGTATGTATAGTTAACACTACAAAGTCCATGATTATCCATGATTTTCTAATTCCATAAGTATGAATGATATTTTGAATACCTCTGTACTTTTATTCATTTTTAAAAGTCTTAATTGAATACCCCTAGATTTTGGTGGAATTCATGAAGTCTTTAAAAATCCTAATTGAATACCTCAAGACTTTCATGGACTGTTAAAAGTCTATATTGAATACACCCAGACTTTTAAATTCCATAGATTTCTTTAAAAGTTCCACTAATTCCATATACAATACACCCCCCTTAGTTTTTTTCTGTGTTAAACTGTTAACTCACGCGATTTATCCATGATTCTTATCCATTCTAACTGACACTTGAAAGTCCTACACTTGCCACCCCCAGCCTAGAAACAAAACAAATTTGTGTCTCTCTAAGACCCAAAGTACTAAATATAACATGTGGCTCTGGACCAAATTGGATAACCATCCCATTTCTGAAAGCTTGTGGGCAATGGACTGAAGAAATTCAATGTTGTCGCTCAATTCTGATTTTGGTTTGAATGCCAAAAGGCCAATAAAGAAGATGAATTCAACAACTGTTGAGGAAATGGTTTCTTCAACATTGCTTTTAACAAGAAAAACTAATTGGATATATGGCTACTCGGTCATTGTGGTTGGAAAATGAATGACATTATAGATGGGAGGGAATCAGGTTCATTGAGAGAATAGATAATTTTTTTAAAAAATTATTTTTTTTATGTAAATAGATGAGAATTGAGTAAACGGTGAGAGTTAACGAGAAGTCAGTTAATAGTTTTTTTTCTTTTCTTTTTAATAAATGTACATGTGTCAATATATATTATATAGGGAAAATGATCATTTACCCGATTTTAGGCTAAAAATTGCCCACTTGCTCCACCAACTGTTTAAAAACCCCATTTACCCAAAACACTCTAAGGGATTATTTCCCCTTTACCCAATTAATTCTTTTTTCTTTTTTTTTGAGACTTTTTTGCCCTCTCCTTCTTTCTCACTTAGAGAGAGAAGTCACCTTCCACCTTGCTGTGCTCCGGTGACCAATGGCCGGCGCGGTCTCCGGCGACCGGCGACCGGACTCCGGCAAACGGTGACCGGATTCCGGCGACCAATGACCGGATTCCGGGAACCGGTAACCGAAATCCGGCGACCGATGACTGGAATCAGGAATCCGGCTATTATTGCCCTCCAGTAATCATATTACTGCCCCCAGTAATCATATTACTGCCCCCCAGTAATCATATTATTGCCTCCCAAAAATCATATTATTGCCGTCCAGTGAATTGTATGAACTCCCAAAACCAAAATGAATACACTACAGGAACAATTGATCAATTTATAATCATATTAGTGCCTTCCAATAATCATATTATTGCCCCCCAATACAAAGTCCAATGTCTCTACTGCCTCCCAATAGACCACCAAAAATGCACCATTTTGTAGGATTCACAGATAATTTGACTTTAATACACTGAAAACAACATGTAACTTATCAAAACACCACACTATAGTGATCCATGTCCCTCGTATCAAAGTCTACTGGGGGCTAATAATGTGTCTACTGCCCCCCAGTAGACCATTAAACAAACCCCACAGTTACATTGCAATCTCAGGATACCGGAAAAAAAAAAAAAAAAAAAAAAAAAAAACCATAACCACAACATAGGCCCAAAGCCAGAGTCCAAAGCTCAAAGGTAGGAGACCCAAACTCTAAACTCTAGATGCAGTCCCACCAAGCCTGCTCGACTCCTGTAGCCCTAAGACCATCCACGCCGGAAAACCGTCGCTGCCAGAATCCTCCATCAACAGAATCGTAGCTTGGCTGCCAGCGCTCAAATCAGCACCCCTAATAGCCGTCCTTGTGAAATCCAAAGCCTTCGTCACCGCGGCTCCCAGCTTGAAGTCGCGCACAGCTTCAACGCTCAACCCATTAGACCCATGGTAGTCCGCTCCTGGCCCGTCGCCGAGTTCCCAACCAGCATCTGCTCCACTGTGGCAACTTAAAAGATTGCCTCGAAGAGGCAGCCACGCTGCTCTTTCTTTCATCAACAAAACCAAACCCCCCTTCAAGAAGAGGAAGGAAAGGAGGAGGAGGCCGAGTCTAACCCATGACCCCAGAAGGGGATGATGTCGGAACTGGGATTATTCATATTATTGCCTCAACGGTGTCAAAGCCCCGACCCGGACCAGAACTGTGACTGCCGCGTGGAGCTTCGGATGACGACCGCGGCGGAGCATCAAATGTTTTCTTCTCGTGGCAGCGGTGCTCGCAATCGGAGATGCAGTCGAAGAGGGGAGGGAAGAGAGAGAGAGACATATCAGTGTAATTTATAAATTAAAATGAGGGCAATACTGTCAAATACTGTTTGATTGGGTAAATGGGGTTAAAAAACTCTTGGTGGAGTAAGTGGGCAATTTTTGGGCTAAAATTGGGTAAGTGGTCACGGCCCCTATTATATAATATGCTGGCTGGAAAAAGAGGTGCATAAACAAGTTCACTCTAGAGGTGAACCTAAGAATTATCCATTACTCAATTGAGAAACTATTTTTTATTCTTATTTAACTTAGTAGAGACTTTTTCTTAGTTAGTGCATGAGTTGTCAAAATCGTAGCCTAAGTTGTCAAGTGATAAAATTCTTACATGAAATACAACATGTATGAAAGATGTGCATGACAGTCTTATTTAGAAAATAATTTTTTTTTTCCTTCCTTACATTATTAAAAAGAGGATCAAAGAATTTCATTCCTACCCCCACGGTGACTCGAACCAATTACCTCGATCTTAGATAGTGGGTACTCGATCTATCCACTGAGCTAACACCACTTCGTCATTATTTAGAAAATAATGAGTTGAAGGAAATTTAATTTACTACAATGAGATTTTTTTTATTTATTATTATTATTATTTTTTTACCAGAATATGGTTCCAGATATGATAGCTAGTGCTGAGAACATGCTACAAAGGTTGCAAAATAGCGAGGGCAAAGAGATCGAGATGTATCAAGAATTTAAGTTGTTTACTTCAGAAGTGATTTCCAGGACAGCATTTGGTAGTAGCTATTTACAAGGGAAGAAAATTTTTGACATGTTGACGGAGATATCCTTGTTATTGTTCAAAAATTCTTATAAGATCAGGCTTCCTGGTATCCGGTAACTTACTTTAATTAATGTCCATTGTATTTGAAGGAATTATATGAAAGAACCTATCTTTCTTGTAGTTTCTGGTTCTATCTTTGATTGATATACACACACACACACGACATGTGACTACTCTTATATGTGGGATATTTGGTTTGGACATCACTAACTATGTTGTTCCTATCTGCTACATAGTACAGAACAATTCAATTCTATATTGTAGGAGGATTGTGTATGTTCTTATTTCTCATGTTTATTGCATTCCATATTGCAGAAAGCTTTTCAAAACTAGTGATGAAATTCAAGCAGAGAAGCTTGAGAAGGAAATACGTGACACGATACTGGAGATTGTAAAGAAAAGAGAAAATAAAGCAGTGACTCAGCAAGATGAACACAACTTTGGGGGGGATTTTCTTGGATTACTTTTAAAGGCTCATCATGATGACAGTAATGACAGATATAGGGTCACGATAGATGATATAATTGATCAGTGCAAGGCATTGTACTTTGCTGGACAAGAAACCACTAATGGTTTGCTCGCTTGGACCGTCTTTCTTCTGGCACTCCATCAGGATTGGCAAGAGGAAGCGAGAAAAGAAGTCCTGCAATTATTTGGAAAACAGAATCCAAATTCCGAAGGCATTTCCAGACTAAAAACTGTAAGAATGTCAATAACCGTTACACTGAAATTGTCATCAGTTAAGTACGAAATCCTGATTTCTGTTCTGTCTCATTTTGTTTCGATCTTCTTAATGCAGATGAATATGATCATCAATGAGTCTCTAAGGTTATATCCTCCTGTCAGTCAACTTGTAAAGAAAGCTGAAAGGGAAAGTAGGCTGGGGAAGTTAATTGTTCCTGCTAATATTGATTTGGTCATCCCAACTGTAGCACTTCAGCATGACCCTCAAATATGGGGACAAGATGTGGAACTTTTCAAACCAGAGCGGTTCTCAGAAGGGGTTGCCAAAGCTACTAAGGATAATATGGCTGCATTCATACCCTTTGGAATGGGACCTAGAATTTGTGTGGGTTTCAACTTTGCCACCACTGAAACTAAGATTGCTCTGTCAATGATTCTGCAACGCTACGCCTTCACCCTTTCCCCGGGTTACGTCCACTCTCCTCTTCATTTTCTTACAGTTCGCCCACAGCATGGAGTTCAAGTAATGCTACACTCCCTGTGAAATGTTGAAGACAAGACTTGCTCTCTATGTCGAGGATTCATGGATTCGCTAAATAAATGGAGTCCTATAATAATGTATGTTAGTTGGTGTGCATTTTATCTAGGATTCATGATTGGCTAGATACATGGTCCTCTAGTAATGAATAATGCTTCAATGTATAAACAGCCACTAAGCCAGCCTAGCTAGTACAAGGTTTGTGTACCTCACGTTATGTATTTGAGTGAATCTACAGAATTTCCAGCAAGTTTGGTGCATAAAAGTTTCAGAAAATTAGGATCTCCTGTAATGAAAAATCTCACACTTTTTTCGCACATTTTTGTGTGCCATACTTTAACATGCTGAATAGTTAGTTGTCAACTTGGTGCAGAAAATGTGTACTAACTTCTTGGTCCTTAGGGAATCAAATAACAGAAAGAAGAATATGACTGCTCTAACAAACCGCAATTGTTCTGTACTTTTTCAGTCAACAAGAGACCAAAGACCATGACATGGATATTAAACAAAAATCAAATGCCCAAAATGGCATGATACCCTTTTGCAGACTGCAGACCAAGTGTGTGAATAGCCCAAAAGCTTCTTCTACTTGCTGAAAATGGACTACTACTGCAATCGAAAAACCTCCACGCCGAGAGGAGGAGAAGGCAGAAGCTCGGTGATAGGCTACCAATACTGCGTTGACTAGTCCGTATAATTTACAAATGCAAGTACTCGATGCCCTTAATGAGCTCACTTGAACTAGAAACCACCACATGCTAATTTCTAATATATATATATCTGTGTGTGCGCGCCCGCGTGCGCTTTTCTTGCCTTGTTGTAGATGACTATTATTGAGGGACTTACATTAAGGGGCTGCAGACAAATGTGAACATCTTACAAGAGAAGCTATTTGAGATGGAAGCATCAGCGCAAGAGGCGCTAGAGCTGAGAAAAATGAAGTTGATGCTGCAGAAGAGATGAAGAAGTTTGGGTTTCAGGTTTATACTTAACAACTTGACCAGCTAATGATTCTGCATATTGTTGTATCCCTTGGAATATGGGAATACTTTTGCTTGTATATAATGTTTACTATTGTTATTGGTGGTCAGATAGGGGTTGATGTGGCTCAGCTTGATGGGAACAAAAGTACATCTATTATATGCTGATGCTAAGTTTAAGTACACATGCATATATATAGTCATAGTCTCGTAGACGGAATATACTTTGGTTGCACTGAAATGAAGTTTAATGATTTCAGGGTTTCCATTGTGACACGCTTCAAGTCGATCGAACAAACCAGGGAACTTATGTGCTACAGATCGTTAACAGCATATAAATAGAGGAAATGGCAAGGGAACACATCATATGTGTGCCTATTGGTGCCTATAGGGACATATGTGTGCCCATTGATGCAAAGGGGACACATAGCCATTTGTGCCTATTGCTAGTGTTTCTATTGCTAAATGGAACAAACAACTTATGTGTCCCAAAATAACAAAGTGGGACCCATGGTTTCTCAAACTACAAATATAGTATAAATACCATACATTTGTACAAATACACTACACCCATTGGGGACACTTTAGCTATGTGTGCCCAATGGGAGAATGTTTATTTCTTTTCGCTTCCTCCTCCCTAATGGGGAATAATTGCAAAACCAGGCAAAAAAAAAAAAATCAATATTGATTATATACCACAACAGTAAATAATACAAGAGTTAATCCCATTATATATTTTCCATTAAACTCAGATATCCAACAATACATCAACAAATTCCAAAACCCTGTATTACATTCTCTCCCCAAACCAACTAAACTCAAATTTTGAACTTTTGAGTAGAGAGAGAGAGAAAATATTTACCAGCATAATTAATATATATATATATATATATATATATATATATATATATACAGTCCGGCTACACTAAGGACGTCCTTAGTTTTTCTTAGGTACGGATTTCCGGTTTTCACCCACTTTCCGATCAAATTTTCACATCTTAACCGTTCAGTTTTTAGGTCCTAATGTATAGATCACCTCTGAAAAATTTCAGCCAAATTGGTGATCATTAAGGCATTCAAAACTGCAAATTACAACAATGTAAACGAACGGTTCCGGTTCGACAGATTCGGTTCGTTCGTGTAAATTGCAGTTTTGGACGCCTTAACGATCACCAAATTGACTGAAATTTTGCAGAGGTGATCCATACATTAGGACCTAAAAACTGAACGGTTAAGATGTGAAAATGTGATCGGAAAGTGGGTGAAAACAGTAAATCCGTTCCATAAGAAAAACTAAGGACATCCTTACCTGAGAAAAATCCTATATATATATATATGTATATATATAGATGCAGTCCTTTCATCAGCAGGATTTGAAGAAGCAAGTGAATTTCTTGAATTTCAGCTCTTCCTTCTTAGTTGATGAGAAGATGAGATGCTTCCACAGGTTATGAAGGTCGTTTAGATTGGATATTGACCTCTTTGATGCACTCGTTACCTACATGAGGACATGCCCAAGTCCATCAAATAGATTAAACAGAACCATCAAATAATTTCACTATGAGAACACACGCTGGTCCCTTCAAAATTACAAGTTTCATTTTGTGCTCAGACATAAAAACCACTGTAAAATGGTACTGTTTATTATCTAATTGTTTGAACTTCGAGCGTGCTTTTCTTTAATAGTCTCAAACACTCACCTGCACTGTATTATTGCCAAGATCCAGCAACCAAAATCCAATAATAAAGACAAAAGCTGCCCTTGTTCTGGTACCTTTGAAGGTTCTGCATTTTCTTACATGAGTTGGCTAACAGATCAGGAAGTTTTGCAATATAAAATACAAAGAATCAAAATAAAGCAACCGACCTGCAATGCTCGTGTGTATCTACTAATAAGTATCCAATGTCTGGGCTTTAACAGTAGATGACCTCTTTTTTTAAGCTGCAACAGATCAGGAAGCTTTGTCAGGGCTTAAGCAAAGCTTCTTCTCGAACATCAAAGCACTTTGGTAATTAAATGAAGGAAAGAAAGAAAAGAATTAAAGAAAGCACCACCTTTAGAGGTGGAGCAGAGTAAATGTATGATAGCAAGGATCCACCCAGAGCAAGGTAAAAGACTATTGGGAAATCATGTCCTGCATAAAATGGACACCATTAATTTCATCATCGAAATCCATCCAGATATGTTTACAAGAGCCAGTCCACCATTTACATTACTTACCCACACATCCAACATACCAGCTGAGACAAGACCTCCTAAAAGCAGTACCCAGATTTGAGTATAACCTGACGGAATTCAAGAAGGAAAAAAGAAAAAAAGAACAAGATAAGAAAATTCAGTCACTGCCGATGGTTATCCATACATAGTTCAGTGAGTTACATCGTTACCATGTAGTATCTAAACATATTAAGACAGAAGAGGTACAAGTACAATTGATAAAATTTTTGTTCCAACCAGGGATTTCAAATTTTCCACAGCCTCTTGCCCAAATTTCCTTTTCATTGAGCTAAGAAGATATATTATTTTTTGTTCATGGACATGCGTTAAAGTTTCCATGCCCCAGACCTAAATGTTAATAATTAATGCAATCTACAATAGTCTAATACATGTGCAAAAGGAGTTGAGAGACTTAGAGAGGTAGTAATAGTATACACCATCCTTCTTCTACTTTTAGTATTGCAATCACTAAAAGCACTCTGCAGATAAGAAACTCTGAGCCCTTTTCAATGGAAGATTGTAAGAAGAGAACGGGGGAGAACCCGTTAGACATAGTTTTCTAGGTGCAAAACCTATAGCTCCAAAGAAGTCAAATTCTCAGACTCACGTCGTTTGCTCACCAATTACTTCAATTGAAAACCCTAAATTACTCAATCAAATTACCAGTTACTCTCAATTGAAAACCCTAAAATCACCAATTACTCATTTCAATGCACAAACTACCTACCTACCTTTGACAATTAAACTGAAACCCAGACCTTCAATTTCACACAAACAATAATTGAGGAAGAGATTGAAGTACCTGAAGTGGTCGATGGCGCCGGAGCAGTCTCTTTCATTCTTAACCATAGCCATTGCCCAGCACCAAATACCCTACCGAAATGCTTTGATAAACCAGAAGAACAGAGTGGGACAGTGATTCGATAAAGATATGGCAAATCGAGACACTTTGGGGACAAGTCTCCATATGGGTGTTCTAGTTTCAAAAGCACATCTGTGCCTTTTTATCAGTTTTGGGGACACATAGCTCATCTGTGCCCAACATATGTATCCCCTTATCCTTGTTTTCTAGTAGTGATTGTGGCATTTGGCAATCACCGACATTATATATGATATATGCGCGCCTCATCCTTATATAAATGTACCATTGTAATATTAAAGACGTAAGAAACTGTTAGTGAACCATCTGTAAATTCCCTTCAAGGTCTTGCATCTGTTGACCCTGATCGATCTTATATGGCTTCTTACGGCTGATTTTTACTATTCTATGAAAAAAAAGATATACCTGTTGTAAAACAGAAAATAGGATAATTTAGAGTGAGAGATTTTGGACGCAGAGAATAGAGTGTGTTTTATTTAGTAGAGAACCCTCACTTTTTTTGTTTTTTTTTGAAGTAATGATAATTTTATTGATAAAATGCGCATGCCAAGAAGGCTATTACATACCCACCCGCTATCACATACTGATGGACAGAACAAGGCTTCGTGGGGGAGCCACAGTGGTACATAGGATAGACCTACTATCTTAGAACTTACCGCTCACTTATTCAAGTGAGCCTATAACTATGACAAATAAAGCATAGCTTATAGGCTTTACAAACTTTAAATAAAAAACCTATATCTTCTCCTTGCCCTTTAATTTAGGGCTAGGAGGTTTTCCTGAAAACAGAACACTCAGGACTTCTTCAGCAGGAACTTTCTTCACTTTAGGAGGATTTTTGTTTTTGGATCCCAAAGCCGGAAGCTCACTTTGCATAGGTTTGGGCAACATTACCTCTGTAGGCACTAACATACCACCTCGTGTCTCAACTAAACCCAGAGATTTTGCACTGAACTTTGTAGGGAACTTAGGCATTTTCACTTTCTTGGAGGGAGCAATAGGGCTTGTTTTGCACTTTTGCCTTCCAGGAAATCAGACATCAAAAATTGAAGCTTTTTTGGAGAAGGAAAAGACCGGTCTCTCTTTGCTTGCAAGTCGGTGTCCACGGGTACCAAAGCCAACTCGTTGCCTTCAGTAACCTGTCATTTTTCTGCACTACGAATAACAATAGGTTTGCGTACCATATTTGTCTCGGTTCCTCCAAACAGAGACCTACCCACTGGCGGAAGAATAGGGGTATTGAGACCTTGGAAGTGAAACAGTCAATCTTTGAATTGAGTTCCCGAAAAACCTAACAATGAGCCATTGAGCTCCAGCTTTCTTGATGCCGGTGCTGGAGTAGCAGTGACCGGTGGAGTTGCAGCTTCACCCTTGCATGCTTCTCCCTCATGATACACACGCAGACAAGTCTTGCATTTTCCCACGAGGTTCTCAAAGAAAAAGTGAACCTCTTGCTCAATTCCTTTAGCAAACTTTAGGGTTTTTTGCATGAAAAAAGGTTTCGAAATTGCATGTGAAACCCTAACCCTAATCTCTCCAATTGCATCCAAAAGCTTGTGGTCCAGTTCAATGAATTTACCTGCAATAGTAGCAACGTTTGCAATAGTATTCCTCTGTTCATATGCCGGTTGCATATTAGTGAAACTCCAAGGACCACCCATCAATACTTTGTTTCTATCTCCTCTGAGGTCAAAGGAGAAGAGAAAATGATCTGAAGATCGCTGTTGAACAGTAAAGCCCTTATTCAGCACCCAAATTAGGCTAAAATGTCGTTTGAAATCTGCAACATTTGTGGGCTTTAGTGTTAAAGGCCGTGTCAGAAGATACAACTGGGAGTTTCGCTGTGCTCCCCCCTCTGCCATGGAAGAGATGTCCACGACCTCATTGGTAGCGATAGCAAGAGAGGTAGCAAAGCTTTTGGTAACAGAATCAATGTTGGACATGGTTGATGATGCCAAATCAAGATCTGTGTGGGAAGAGATCGGAAAAAGAAGGCAAAGACGGCGACGCCTTGGTCGACGTTTGGCTAGGGTTTAGTGCGGCAAGGAGGCCGCTTAGGGTTTGAATATGGTGTAATATCTTTTTCTTAGAGAACCCTCGCTTATATAGAGATAAGATTAGGATATAAATTACAATAATATCTCTTGTTGACTAATTACAAGATGCCCACTGAATAATAACTATTTACAACACTCTCGCTTGAGTATTCTTTGTCATTAGTCTTCTCTGTGTGTGATGTGGTGTTGCATCATCAAAGTAGGACTGAGTACTATCGATCTCTTCTACCTGTCAAAAATGGATAATATGGGCGACCAGCTTGCCATATTCAATATTTTTTTGTAAGTAAAAATGGTGACCGAGTGAGCTACCACTCCAGGGCTGAGAACAAATTGGGTATGGCCACTCCCCAGAGGATGTTTTTCACAAGATGGGGTTCAAACCAGAGACCTCCTATTACCAGGAGAAGTCCTCCAGCGTCCACCCCACTTGCAGCCTAACATGCTTCCACTAGACCAGTGTTACCGGGATCGCTCGGTTTGCTGGCGACCCGCGATCCGGATCGCACGACCCGGAACACGGTGCGTTAGCGAACTGGATCACAGATTCCAGCGATCCGATCTGAAACTCGAATTCTGATGATTCTAAATACCAAAACTGACGGGATACCATTCTCAGTCGTGCAAAATAGTTGCAGAGTTCTGCAACTCCTCTTTCTATCTATTAAAAATAATTTTTAATTCCTTCCTTCTTTTTGGATAAAAGCCAAGGAGAAAAAGCTATTTTACTTTAAATTTGTTTTAATGCTTAAACTAATCTAATTTGATAGATTTGACCATTGTAAAAAGATTAAATTCATTTTATCTTCATTAAAAATTACTTAATGAATTTTCCTTTTACAATATATCAATTAATATACATTGAATAAGATATACCCTAGCGTACCACGTACCTAGATAGCTAACGTACCGCATACCCGGCCGTACCGCGTTCCCGTACCGAAACGATCCGCGATCCAGGTAACACTGCACTAGACTAACCCCATTGGGTTGGCATTTTCAATATTACAACCACATCAGCATGAAGACTGAGTTTCTGATGTAAAAGGTAAATCCTAAGGAACTACGAGAAGGAAGAGAAAAACTCATTAGAAGGAAGAGAAAAACTCATTATAGCAGTTTAACACACCAGGATAATGCCATCTCTGGTGCCAAAAGCAAGTACATCGGCACAAGATACCACCCCTGGAAAAACATTTTCGAGCGCCTCCTTGATCTGATCAACTTTATCGAATCCCTTCAAGGACCTTTTTTTTTGGGTGTAACCTTCAAGGACCTATTTAGTGTAGCCTGCTTCTCTATAGATTAATGGTTTTTTATCCCCATTGCTGTCATCCAAGAGAACGGAGGCATCACACCCCTGATTCAAGAAACCTCACAACATTAAGAATGACAGATAATTAGCAGGATAGAAATTACAAAATCCAAAATTTTCATAGCTTGGACCAATTCCCAAAAGAAATCTTGAAGAATAAAAATGTTCACATCTTAATAATCACCAGTAAAAATCCAAAGAAGCTTAATACAATAGAAAGCTTCAGTCAAAGTAGCAAACTTCAAATTCACCAAATCACAAAGCATCAATGAATTTCTTCCCCTGTTTTGGATTTGATGTAGCTCTATGTAGTATTGAGTCAAAGTTGGCTTTAAACACAGACAGATAATAACAGTCACCAAGACCAAGAAATTAACCACATTTGGAAACCAGGAATCCATAAAATTCAGAACCAAATTCAGAGAAATCAATGCAGTTAACATAATTTCTTTCAGTTTCCAAATACAAGGTTCATAAGAAATACACAACATACACATACTACAGATTTTGGAATTGGAAAGTCAATAAACAGAACACATCTAGCTTGCAAATTAACAAAAGCCTATTCAGTTCAACCATAAAAAAATACAAAATACAAAACAGGTCACAAAGTGCATCGTATTAAATACAGAAAAAGGCTAAATCCAATAAACACCCAGATGAATAACACAACACCCATTAGGAAAATCCAAAGAATCAAGCTACATTTTACGCATTTCAAGAGTCAACAAATCCCTAAATTACAAGAATCAAGAAATAATTTCAATGGTTCCGAGCAGAGCATCTAAAACCGATTTGAGCAAAACCCCAAACCACAGTCAATGCCAAGCTGATCAGCCAAACACACCCATTCACAAAATCCAAACAGTCAAGAAATCCCTAAATTTCAATGCTTCAAAGAACAAATTAAACCCATTTCAGGAAAAAAAGGAAAATCATATCAAAGTCATAAAGAAACGAAAGAATCTACCTCAATGAAGCAGTCATGAAAAAAAAAGACGGAGCAACTGAGCCGAGACATTCCTGTGCTGGTCGTAAATCCAAGCCATCTTCGACCTCACAATGGTCTCAGCATGAGGGCACGAGTTCCGATAGAAATCGTACTCCAGATTCCGCCACGCATCATCCGTCGTCTTTTCGGTGTACAACTCTTCTCGCCCTCCGTCGCTAGACGCCATAGAGACCAGAGTGACCACCGGCTCGTCGGAAGACGACTTCGCCGGCGAAGAAGAAGAGAAAGAAGGCTTCTCTCTCTCTCCCACTCTACTCTCGGTTTGCTCCGCGAAACTACCATCATCGCCAAGATCCACCGCACCTTCACTGTGCCCAACATCATCTTCTTCTTCCTCCTTTCGCTGGTGACGAGCTCTGAAACGGTGTCGTCGTTTTGAGAGTCACGTTGAAGCGGGAAATGAGTTACGGAAGGACGAAGAGTTGGTTATAGACTTATAGTAGGTTCTAGACGCTTTAAGGGGAAACCAACCGGGTCGACCCGACCGAGCTTTTTTGGGTTAGGTTGGGCTATGGTGATTCTTAACATGACATGCCTTTTCAATTCACAAACGAAGAGTTCAAATTTTTATCCCTTGTTTTCTTCTTTTTAAATCCTTACCTCACTCACCCCTACCTTCAGAATAATCAAGCACCCCACACCTCAACACCACTCACCCCTACCTTCATACTACCCACATATAGTATTCTTAGTTTCTTACCCACCTCTAAGTTTTCTATGGAAATATGAAAGTTGAGTGAGGATACAAAGACACCTTTGTTCACCCTCTTCTTTTTCAATCTTGATTGCTATTCTTCAGAAAAAATATGAGAAGATTGAAATGTCATATTTGAGATGCAACTTAAACAATTAAGCAAAAGAACACGAAGTTACCAAGTTATAAGAAAAGGAGAACGTAGATAGTCTAGCACAAGTGACGAAGTCAACTTCTAACAAAATGTGCTTCTAATCACGTACCAAATTAAAGTCTGATGTACTTAAACCTGGTGTTAACTGGTTTTTGGTGCATCCAAATTAGGTAGCTGCTCACTTGAGAAAGGCACTCAACATGAGGACGAGTACATGATTAGTGAGAACGAACTACGGCAAGGGAGAAGTTGATCGAAACCGAAGAACAAAGAACTCGATTTCAGGGATTGTTCCGTTCATTCCCATTCTACAATATATGCCCTTAAGAATTGTGCATTTTTTGAAGAAAAAGAAAAGAAAGTATGATCTATTAAGCAGTGAGGAGAGCCATGTTGGATGTGTGTTCAAGGGGATGATGGCCTTTATTGTATCAATACAATTTATGTTCCTTTATTGTGTCTCTTGTTGGCCTAAAAATGGCTATTAATGCTCATTGTCAAATGTTACTATATAGTTGAGATTGTAAAGTAATTGTTCTGAACTAGTGTGTATTTTTAAAAACTTATGAGAATGTATATGTGATCGTTTCTATTTCTGAGAACTTATGAGAATGTATCTACAAACATTTGCAAGCAAGCAAGCAAACAAGCATATATAGCATATGCAGGGATATATAACAGATGTAGGGATTGATAAAACTCAATGACTCGGAAAGTAAATGAAACAACCTGAAATTAGAACAGAGTTGCACCCCAGTACAGAAAAATAGAAAGAAATACACATTAAACAAACATGACAGAATAAGACAATGTATATTTACATAAATGGAGGCCGATTTGACAAGAATAATCACACTAGCTGATGATTTAACTATTCAAATATTGAACTTGAATAGTTGAACTTGCTGTTATGAACAAATGAAAAGTCTAACTAGAGATTTAACTATTCTCAGTCTTCTTCTGCTATTGCTTCAAATAACCAAATTCTGCTTACTTTACAAAAAAAAACTAGCTTCAATATTAATGCTGAGAACCAAATGAAAAGTCTAGCCTCAACATTGATGCTAAGAACCAAGTGAAAAGTCTAGCCTCAACATTGATGCTGAGAACCAAAAAGCAAACACTAGCAGCAGCTAATCAAGCACAGTATGTCTCCTCTGTCTATCCAAATTCTGCCTATTTCACAAAAAGTCTACCTTCAACATTAATGCTGAGAACCAAATGAAAAGTCTATCTCAACACTGATGCTGAGAACCAAAAAGCAAACACTAGCAGTAGCTAATCAAGCACTACAGTCTCCTTCTCTCCAAAATTACTACTGAAAAGAAAACTCTACTTGATCAAGCACAGCAGCAGCTAATCATCCTGACCACAACATTCACATGGGAAAAAGGAATATATTAATTCTTTGAGAAAAAGCTTCAGACTCTATGTATGGTATAGAGATGTATTAATATTACCTGTGACGAATAACTGTCATTATCTATGTCATCTCCACTAGAATTTTCATTGGTATCAACATTAGCAGATCTGAAAGAAAGAAAAGGAATTATATTTAGTGACACTACCCAAACATTTAATTAACAACAAAAAATGAAATATGTTAAATATATATTCTTACTGATTGAGCAGCACTGGACAATTGCGTTTGACATGGGTCTGCCCATCTTTACCACATCCATGACAATGTCTACCAGTACTATTGCGTTTTCCATTTGCCTTCTCTTTTCCTCTCTTAAGTCTTTTTGCCCTTCCTTTTGTCTTAACTTAATCTGGTTCACGAAAAGTGGTTTGATGAGTTGAACTTCTTTTTGCACAAGGCTCCACACCTTCACTACTGCTATTGGCTAGTATTGGCTTAATCTTCTCAATCAAAGAATCCATTGTTTCACAAAACAATTGACTTGCTTCTTCACTTAAGACAACGCTATCAATTACATGTGAATATTGCTGGAACAGTAGACCACGTTTTTCAAGTAAGGACTTCCTAACAGTTATCTCCATGTCACTCTTATCCATCACAACCTCAGATCTTGCAGATTTTGTCCATATCTTCAAAATGTATTGAGCTGGCAATTTATGAACTTGACGTATTTTGTGCAAGTATGCTAAAACATGTCTACATGGGACTCCAGCACTCTCAAACAATTTGCAGCTACATGAGGCAAAATCTTTTGATTTATCATACATAATGACCGGAGCTCTTCCATCCTCATGATCCTGACGCATAACCTTAAATATGCAATTAGTTTCATCCTCTTTTGTGACCTCAAGATTGTAATTGTAGCTCTCCCACAACTGATCTTGAAATATGTAATAGTACTTCTGTGTATAAATATCAGCCATTTGCTTTTCCATCTTAATGGGGCACTTAAATCTAGGCTTCTCATTGATGTCAATGTGATCTGAAATCAACTCCTCATGCCGTTTATGTAAAAAACCTCGACTAAACTGAACCATGAAGCAGTCTACTAGAGAATTTTTATCAGAAACATAATCCTTAAGGAAGGAATGCGCACTTTCTTCTCGTTGACTATTTGACATGCCAGTTGAGAAACATGGTTCATATAGGCCGGCACCCATCTAAACCGAATTTCATAAATTGATTGCAGCTAGTTATGTCTGCTTAATCCACTTTTTGCAAGAACTTATTTCCATTTGAAGTCAAACTCCTCTCCATTCTCAGATGAGTAAATGCAATTTCTGAAGTCATCATAGTGATCTTTGTATTTGATTGCATCAAGCTTCTCAGAAAACTTTCTTAAGATATGCCAGCTACAATATCTGTGAAATGTGCCTGGGAGGACTTCAGAAATAGCTTTTTCCATAGCTGGATCTTGATCGGTAATAATCATTTTAGGAGGACCACCTGGCATAGCATTCAAAATTCTTTCAACAACCACACAAATGAATATGTAGTCTCATCACTTAAGAATGCAGCTCCAAACACAATTGTCTGACCATGGTTATTTATCCCCATCAATGGTGCAAAAATCAAACTATACCGATTGGTCTGGTATGTAGTGTCAAAGATAATCACATCACCATAAAACTTATACGATTGTCTTGAAATAGCATCAGCCCAAAAACAAAAGCATGAACGCTTGTCCCTTTCAAGATTGTACAAATCTTGTTGTGTACAACCAATGTACTGAAATCCTCCTGCTTGCACTCCAAGAATGTCAAATTGCTGGTGTGTGGGTATGTTTACCATGGATAGCTATTGCCATAATGATCTCTGAGCTTTAGTAAGTCGACGATTGGACTTTAGCAAGTGGAGTCTTTTTCGACTTGTCATGGGATGATTGTGACATTCATCAAATATATTAACTACAAATCCACCAGATTTGTCTCTCATAACTATCATTCTCGTCTTACAGTACTCCTCCCTTACTACACCACGAATCCTTTTCTCATCACCAGTCAATTCGCTCGGACTTTTTCCTTGCCTATTGCAAAAAAAAAACTCTTTCCTTATAAACTCATTAGTCACTTTGCTCCTCCTACTGGAACCAATTCGTACAACAAACCCAGCTGCAGATGCACATTTGATATAAAAAAACATGTGCCTCTTCCCATGTTTTAAATTGCTGACCTTTGAACGGTTTAAGCTCATTCCTTACTTGAGGATAGAAAGCTGAAGAAGAGACATTTTCTTGTGACGGAGGGATAGCTTGAATAGGTTCAGTTTTCATTTCCCCAAGTACAATCATCCCATTAGTCTCTAATGGCCAAGGTACTGACATCTCAGTAGTTTCATTTTCCATGGGGATTACTGACATCTCATTAGCTGCCATTTCTTGAACAACAACAATAATATAAAAATTAAAGCTTGCAAACTAACCAAAGACAATCAAATTCAAACAAAGTATATTTTCCCTTTTCAGAAGCAAGCCAAATACAACAAGCTCACAGTACATGTACCAGATAGCCTATCTAAGCTTATACTAAACTCATTAAAGTCTAAAGGGACGCTCGCTGGAGAGCAAGCCTAGCTAAGCAAGAAAAACTCGCTTCCTAAGGAAAATCAATCAACTAGCCTAATCTGCCAACACTCAATTGTGGTACAAACAAAGACTAGAAACATCTTAGAAAAGCTCATAGAGAAGTTTCCCACTTGAAAAGACTTGCATCCAGATGTCTAGGCACCATAAGATTTAAGAAAGCACCATCTCCTTCCCCTTAGGGTTGGAGGTAGTACCATCTTCAATCCCTTCAGCAGCTAACAACCTCGGCATTAGGTTGGTCTTCCTGCTCACGTTTGGAACCTTCTTCCCCGAGTCACCCTCATTCTTGGAATTTTTCCCTTTCCCAGCCATGCCATACGGCAACTTATTCACACTTCCTAGAGGCCGGCCTCTCTTTCTTTTCTGTTGTTCAGCCTGCTTAGACGGCCCTTCCAACAGTCCCATAGTCACTGCATCCAGATTCTTTTTGCCTATAGCCAAACTCAATCTCAGCTTTTTGGGTGAAACAAGTACCTCATCACCATCTCTAACCCTACGTTGGCCAAGAACAGATGCGACTGGTTGTCGTGGTTCTGTGATCTCCCTAATCTGTACCTGTCTCTTTTCACACCTCACTGCGGCCATTGCCGGAGGGAGACAGAAGGCTGGAACATTGCTAGGTAGTTTTGCCTTGAAAATTAAGGTTGGGCCAGGTACCGAAACCCTAGATGCATTGGAGCTTGTCCCTGGTTCTTCACGGAGTACCGCTAGGGCAGACGGTTGCGCCACTACTCCCGCGACCTCCTCTTCATCCTCCTCCAGTTCCGGGCCAGAGCACGGGAGACCAACATGGGTAACAAAACCACACCGCCCACAGCGCCCAAAAAGCTTATCATATTTGAACTTGACCAGAAACTGGACGGTATCTTCAACCCAGAACCTCTGTTTGAGCAAAATAGGCTTCGCATACTCGATCTCAACCCTTATGCGTAGAATCCGTTGCCGGAAAGCTGTTCTATCAAACTCTTTGAACTCTCCCAAAGTACTGCCAATGAGCCTCATAATCCTTTCAGATTGAAACGCAGGAGGAACCCCAAATAGCGTCATCCAGTACGACGACGTCTTCAATGGCACCGCCGAGATCTGTCCGACGCCGTCATACTCTGCAAGTGCAATCGGAGCTTTGTTGAAACCCCATGGTCCTCCCTTCCAAACCCTAACTCTGTCAGCCGGATCCGAAAAGGAGAACAAAACACGGTCATCTTCTCCAGTTTCCTCCACCCGGAGAGTGCCATTCACCCTCCATGCAGATCGGAACATCCCCAGAAACGAACGGCGAGTATAGTCCCGTGCTGTGAGAAGCTTTCCCACCATGAAAGCCTCCTGTTGTCGTAGTCCCTTGGAAGGACGCAAATCCACAGGCCTCTTCCCCTCTGCCAGAGCAAGAGAGGCAGCGAGACGCGTGGCCATTGCAACAATTGCCATTGATGTTGGAGAGAAAGCTGCAGTCGCGAAAAAAACCCTAACCCTAGGTGTGGTTAGAGAGAGCGCGGCTGCCTAGTTTTTTCAGTAATGTTGAATCTTTGATTTTGGTATTCTTTATGTTGTGTATTATATGAATAATAAGAGAAAACTAATCAACCAAAATGTTACACAAAAAATAAAGTAGTAAACTAATGACATAATTTATTTCATATCTAATCTACAAAAGAAACATGTGTGTATGTAACGGCCGATTCTGGCTTTAGATAAATATATGTATATATATCAGCACCCGGCTTGGGTTGGATTAAAAAAAAGAAACATGTGTGTATGTATCATCTTGACAATACCATTGAAAGTGAGCTTAATTAGCTAGAAGGATTAAGGCTTCCAGAGCTAATTATTAGATGAGAGCAGAGGCAGAGGCAAAGGAGGATAGTGGGAAGATAGGTCTAAGACAAAATGGATGAGTGTCACCTATTGAGAACTGCTTCTTCTTCTTTTCTTTTTTTTTTTGGTGAAGAGCTTCTTCATTTTTTTAGTGAGAAAGAATCCATCAAAATCTTTTGGGAAGTGGTTGGATTGTTTTTGAGTTTTGATATGTATAAAAAAACACTATAAAATCCTCCAAAATCCTGCATTTAATGAAATCCTTAAAAATCTTTATACTTTTGAATATCTACAGATTTGAATGGATAATTTTAAATCTTAATTGAATACATCAAGATTTTAAAGGATTGTTTAAAATCTCAATTGAATACCCATAGACTTTCAAAATACAAAAAAATCTTGTAGACTCTTAAATGAATACACCCCCCTCAGTGTGAATTTTTCGATCAAAGAAAAAATCAGTGTGAATGAATGCTTGAAATATTAATTTCTATATTTTTATGGTAAATAATAATAATTAATAATTTGGTTTCTTGTTCTAGTTTAATGGTAATTGTAATGAACTAGTCATCACTTTCCCAATCTGCAATTATCTTCCTCCACAACATCACGTCTTCCATATATGCAGCAACATCCACCCCGAACACTCGAGATATCTCAGTTCATCTTATTCACTATCCATTTGTCCCACACGATATAACCATAACCAAACCTGAGAAAAAGATCAATATACCAAAACAATTAAGTTCAAAGTAAGATTAAACAAGACTGACAAAAGAATGAGTTTTTGTTAAAATCAAAAAGAAAAAATTTCAATCCAAGCTCCTCCCTTACCTGAGATCAAAAGCCATTACCAAGATCATATAAGCAGCTAAAAAATCGCTCAAGGCCGAGGCTACATAAACTGATAGTGCCACAGAAGTGATTTGAGATTTGGGAATGGATCTGAAATTTGAGATATGTAAGAGAGATCCTAGATCTGAGATATCAGAAAAGACAGAAACAACGAGAACTCAGCAGCTATGGCGAAGGAGCAGAGATCTCAAGCCATGGAGCTTCGGACCTTCGGTTGTGGATGCGATGTTGTTTTCGATCCAGATCTGAAATTCTATGGTGGCTAAAAGAGGCTGGAGTTTATGAAAATGTCTTATACTGTATGCGTAATTGACTTAGGCCCCGTTTGGGATTGCTTCGCTTTTAAAAAAATCAGCTTTTGTTCAAAATTTTAGGTTTTGTTGTGTTTGGTAAATAAATAAAAAGCAGCTTTAATTGAAAGTTATAGGTCACTGGCAGCAGATTTTAGAAGCAGTCTAGAGGTTGCTTTTAGAAGCAGTTGTGGATCAAAACACACTCTGCAGTTGTTTATGTACTGACAACACTTTTAAAAATATTATTTACCAAACACGAAACTGTTTTAATTCACAGCTGATTATTCTCACAACACAGCAGCAACAGTTTTTTTTAAAAGTCACAGCAATCCCAAATTAGCCCTATAGCCATACATGAGAATTATTGGGCAACTTTGATTAAGGTAGAATGTTAAAGATTGCAAAATGGAATAAAAGACAAAAAATATAGAGAAGAACAATCGAGAAAATAATTTCTATTTCCTATTCCTTTTGTTTCTTTCTAGTTTGGGTTAATTGCTTCACTTCATAGAGTTGATCGTTAATTGTTATCTTGGTCTCTTTTTATGGTTTTTTTTTTTTTTTTTTGCTAGAGTAGACTTTATCGTTAATTGAGTAGAATATTGTTGGCTTTCAAATCTCTAGCTATGAATCACTCTCATTCTGGAGTATTTGTGCAATTAAAGCAATCCTTGAGCAACTCCTTCAATTATATATGTTCAGAAATTCTTGGATTCATGCTTTCATCGAGTAGAATATTACTGCCTTTCAAATCTCTATGAATCACTCGACCTCATTCTGGATTATTTGTGAAAGTAAAGCAATTAATCCTTGAGCAACTCTTTCAATTATGTTGAAGCGCTTTTTCCAATCTAGTAGTCAGTGGCGGATCCAGAAAATTTTTTCAGGTAAGGCAAGACAATGGCAGGTTGAAGGAAAAGGGGAAGGGAGGAAAATTAGAGGGAAGCTATAGATTTTGGAGGGAATTGTGAAGAGTTTGCCCTGGTTTTGCCATATTTCTGCCATTTTCTTCCCCAATTCACCTGATTTTGCCCTATTTATGCCATTTTCGCATACCTTGCCTATACCAAACCTGTGTAAACTCAAAAATCCAATCTAGGCAAGTGCCTAAGCTGGCCTCTATATGAATCCGCCAGTGCTAGTAGTACACTTCTGTTTGAATTTGTCAAATATGTAGATTTAACAAATTATCATATTGGCAAGTACTGTACAAAATTAATTTTTTAGAATATATACATATAAATTTGAGTGATAGTAGTCTTGCCTACCAAATAAAAAGTAGTCTAGACTTTTGTTTGGCATGTACTCATAATCTCATATATCAACATCCTCTCTTCACCATGAATGCAAAATCCAAAAAGTCGAACAAGGTTAGTATGTTGGAGTTCATATACGAGTATAAATTCATTCTCAAACTCTAGGGCTCCTTGCTTTGAATTTTTTGAAAACTTCTTCACAGCTATTTCTTGTCCTGTCACCTATTTTCCCTGAATGGATAAACCATGCATAATATGTCACCCTATCAACTATCACTATGTACATTTCTTAGTTATCTCAGAGTGAAAAAATCACTATGTATATGTAGTTTTCAGCTCCTATTATAGTTAGAATATATAAACTACAAAGGGCCTTAAGATCTAGATCACCTGATAAACAGATCCAAACCCCTCTTCACCGAGCTTGTTTTCGTCGGAGAAGTTACATGTGGCAGCCAGAACAGATGTGTAGCTGAAAACGCTTATATCATGTTCCATCTTTCCATCGTTTTCAAGTCCATTCTCATGAGTAGGTATATTAGGTTTCAACATTGTAAGAATTTCTTGAACCCTTGCCCCATTTCGGCAGTACGTATATGTAGATATGTGCAGATAATTGACATTTGACACAATATATGAAATATTGACATCTTTAATGACAGGCTGCATACATAATGTTTAAAGAATATACTTGAAAGTACTAATTTCCTTCCTATTCTTCGTATTAGTAGACAGTGACATAGCCAAAAATCTTATTTAGGAGGTGTTTGGCTCCAATTTTGTTGCAGCTGGTCAACAGTCTCTTTTCTGCGCGCGGGCGTGCCAGCACCGTTGGGTGTGGTCGTCGGGGATGTCTTTTGACCTGACTTCTTTCAAGTGATTGTAGACGAGGAGAGCACCAACCTCATCGCAGGGGTCTTTGTGCCTCGTGATGAGGACTTTTGCTTAGTTTCTTCAATATCACACAATTGATACTCGACGTTGTAGATCGAGCAGAGCGAAAATCACTGGGAAGTGGGGAGAACTTGCTAAAGCGTGACTTTAACTTGGCTGGTTTACGAGGGCGTTACCCTTGCTTGGTTGGTTTCGTAACCGTTGTGGTTGCGGTACTACAGTCGGCTCCTGAGGAGACTAGGACCGAAGCACGTTGACAGAAGGTTTGGTGACACTGACAGTCGGCTCCTGAGAAGACTAGGACTGGAGTGTGATCACCGGTAAGAGAAAGAGAGGGGTTGCTCTGGAGAGGCTTGGATAATCTTAGAGATTGTTGTTGATGAATTGTGTGTTGTGTTGTTTCATTTTAGCCTCTATATATAGGCTACCATGCCAAAGTGGTTGGCCTTAAACAAATGGAGATAATGGAGCACTAAATGGAGATGAAAATGATGAGTTTTGGAATGATTTTGAGTCACTTTTTACTCCTTTATTCCTTCAATTATATCTCCACTAAGAATTCAGAATGGGCCTTCGACTTCTTCATATCAAATAATCCACCATGAGTGTAGATCATTCTGGCAAAATTTCAGAGCTTACTTCCATGTGGTTGGGCCGGAAACACTGCTGGACTCCTTACAGGTCCGGTTTTCCAGTTTTGTCTTTCAGAAACTTGGATTGATTGTTTGAAGGTTTTCCACTCTAAACTAGCTCTTGAACTATTCATAAGAAATAATCCTTGGGATGTCTAGAATGAATCTGAAAAGTTTTAGCTCATTTGGATTTCGTTTGGTTAGTCTGCCGCCCCTCCTTCCTTGTTTAGCTCGGTTTCTCCTAGTCGAAGTAGGAAAATGTGCTAAAGTTGACTTTTCATTTCCATGCTTCCATCATTTCATTTTCTTGCAGCTCGCATAATCTTTCATAATTCTGCAGGTAGGCTTTATTTAGCCTCTAAATAATATATCTTGAACTTGTCGACAATATATAGCTTGAGCCACTGACATTGGCTCAATTTCTCTAAGACATGCCTTGTCAGGCCAAAATGCTCATTTTGGGTTCAAACAGGAGGGTCAAATTTTATTAACTAACAAATTAAACTCATTTCAGTAATCATCTAGGAATAACAAAATCTTTTTCTAAATATATATATATATATATATATATATATATATATATATATAATAACACATCTTTCAAAACATACTTGATGATTAATGAATGAATAATTCCTTTGATAAAAAAAAAATACATATTAGTATAAAGAAATTTAAGTGTAATATTTCTTGCACTAATGTGGAAATTGAAAGACTCTTAAATCATGTTGAATAAATTTTGGAATTTGAGATGAACAATAAATATAAAAAAAAATATGTTTTGCTAAATTTATCAACAAAGAAATGTAAATATGAGCATATGAGCATATATCGATCAATAATCTTTTTTTTTTTTTTAGAAAAATTATTAAATAAGACTGAAGTATCAGCCATTCAAATTTATCTATTTTAAAACTACCCAATACTTCATTAAAATGAAATATCCATTATTTTGGTCAAACAAAGCTCGACTTTTCAAGTAAAGTACAGATTCTAGCAACAGAGTCGGTGAGGTAAATTGTTTAAGTGATCTGTTTCTGAACATTTGAGACGCCGGGCAGTCTCACCGCCTATGCTACCCTCACTGGAGTCGCCCGCATCCTATCCTATCCTATCCCAACCCGACCAGGTATTAGCTTTCGTTCTATTCTGCTCAGAAATATCAAATATAAACCCAAGAGAAAAACTAAATTAACGAATAAAGTTTCAATCTTTGAACGATTTCAGCCTAAAGCTCTTAACTTTGATGCCTCTTTGTTCACAGCTGATTGTAAATGCTAAGTTCAGAACTTTGAGAAATGAGTTCTCCAATTGAGTGATGTTCTACTGTGTCCAGTTTCCTCTGTTCTATCTTTGTTCAACTCTGTTTATTCGGTGTTATTGATTGGAATATGAAAAAGGGGTTACTGGTTGTTTGATTTTGAATCAATTACATTTGTTTCAATTTGCTCTACTCTTAAAGAAATAAAGAAAAAGGAAGTTGTGGGTCTGAAATGTTCTAGCATTTTGATGTTCTTGTAGAGTCTAATGGGTTCTAGATGTAAAGAGAAGATCACATGTCGAAGACAGTATTAGCTTCAGGCTTCCCTAAGCCGATCGGGTTCTTAAGGAATTTTATGTCTGTGCAGTGTACTTTTCACAGTGTACTCGATTAATTAATCGAGTGTGCTTTTGAAAACCGTTATTGCAAATTTACAATGGCAAAAGATAAGCAATGGTTTTAGTTGAGTACGGAGGAGGGCTTTTATTTATGCTATTGTATTGTGTAAAATGGCTAAAGAGTGATAACCAGCTTGGTAGAGCATGAAACTCAGAAGAGCGTTGTTTCTGTATTCTTATAAGACTTATTCTCATCTTAGATTGAAAAGTTGGGTTGTCATGCCAGGAATCATATATGGTGTGGTCTTTGTTGCCGACCGTCATCATCCTGCTGTGGTTCATTTTGAATATGCGGTGATTGTGTTATCCGTGGAGGATGGGGATGTAAATAAGCAAATGAGGGGGGTGTGGTCTGATATACATTGCAATACTTTGTGGAGGTGTCATGAAGGTATTGCTAGTTCTTCATATCAGCTGAAACGGTCATAGTGCAAAATCTCCACCATGTTTGGAGAGGTATACTATTGAAGAGTGCCGATGACAAGATGGAATCCAGAACAATGCTGTGAAGATCAGCCAGTAGTTGAAACTGAAAGGAACCAAGTCAGAGATATAATCTTTTTTTTTTCACTTTAAACTTTACTGCTATCAAGTAAAAGTTATGCTTCCTCTTTAGCTAGAATCAGGAGCTATTGATGTGCTAAATATGTTTCCAATTGAACTTCTATGTATTCTTACTGAATATAATCACCGCTTTGATGAACTTGCTCTACACTTCCTCTTACAGTAACTATATATTTTTCAACACATAGAGCCTTGAGTAGTATCTGTTACGGTAGATCTGGTTCTTCTTATGGAACTGTACAAGATTAAATAGGCACTACATCACCCTTGTACCATGAATGCCGTATCTGTACTAACATGTGGCTGGGTAAATATCTGTTGATCATCAGTCTCATTGGGTTGATCCTCCATTGGCTTCTCCTGTGGACAGAAGAGAGGTTAATGGAGGCATTTTCAAGTCTTCAACATCACCATAGAGCACAATGACTTTCTTGGCTATTACTTTATGATACTCATATGCACACACAATTTCAATAATGAATCAATTTATATTTTCTCATAAATCCAGGAAGGGAAGTATATATAGCTTGAATTTTGCATTCAAGTTCCTCCTCTGTCCTGCCATTTCATGAAACAACTTTCCAAAACTATTAACATGAATGGTTTGTGGAATAGTGCGGGAGCTATATAAAACCTAGGCTTAGTTTGGGATTGATTTTGGAGCTGCTTTTGAACCTGCTTCTGCTTTTGGGCTTATGCTATGCTGTTTGGTAAATTGTCTAGAAGCAGCTTTTGGTCCGAATTGATTCTCCTAGAAGCTGAAATTGAGAAGCAGCCAAGTACCAGCTTTGGGAAGCTGCTTCTGTGGAAACACGGAGTGAATAGGGATTCATTAAATGAAATTTACTCTTTTTTCCTATTATGTCCTCATCTTTTCTATGACTTACCTTTGACCCAGATAAGTTTTTGTTATGCATTCGGGTTCTCTCTTCCCAGCCTCCTCTGCCGTCAAAGCTCATTGCATCTGCTTCTCTCTTCCCATCGATCGATCTCTCATGTGTCTTCAAAACCCGATTCCGTCGCTTCTCTCTTCCCATCGATCGATCTCTCCTCTGTCTTCAAAACCCGATTCCGTCGCTTCTCTCTTCCCATCGATCGATCTCTCCTCTGCCGTCAAAGCTCAAAATTAAAGCTTCTCTCTGCCGTCAAAGCTCAAAACTGAAGCTTCTCTCTTCCCATCGATCGATCTCTCCTGTGTCTTCAAAACCCGATTCCGTCGCTCCTCCCCCACACGCCCCAAACCCAAAGCATTCCCGGACCCCAGCTTCTTCAACCTCCTTTCGTACCTGGTAAGCTCCTCATCAGAACACTCTCCACATCTTCCTTGTTTTTCCTCCTCCCAGCATCTGGTCGAAGAGGTTTGATGAATTTCCTAATCTTAATTTTTTTTTTTTGTATCCTAGAACAAGAATTTCTAAAACAAATACTACTTGGTATAGAATGATGCTGACTACATATATCATTTACAATTTACGTACGGGAATGTTATAGCCTTTGCCATTTTCTGTGTGTTAATATTGTGGTTAATTTATTAGTACATAATTAAGTTCTTGACCATGAATTAATGGAAGGCAATTCTAAGTTGCAATTAATTAATTTCAGGTCTCTAGTCTGGTTGTGTTCCTTCAGTTGTGAATTCATGTTGTTTGGAAATTCGTGTTTAGTTTGTATGTTTGGTATACTTGCTTGTTCACCCAAAACTGAAAACTAGATGACTGATGTGCAATCTTATGGCAGGGGAAGTGAATATGTAGAAATTAATGTAGCCATAGATAGCCTTCATTCAACAATGATAAACATGTGATGCTTGTTAGCAATGAAGCAAAAAACTTGCCTTTGTCCCAATCCGTTATCAGGATGATAGCTGTCGGCTTACATCTGTTGGTATTTTCTGTTCTACTACTGTTTTTCATCAAACTGTAAATCATGACTTGATTTTAGAAATACAGCATGAAAGTTAAGAATTTGGAAAACTGGGCAGTTGAGGGAGGTATCAAACAAGGTTCATAATGCAGAACTGAAGTTGTTCTTTTTTAATGTGATTTGGGGTGTTCAATGGATGTCATGATCAGATTAAACCATTTTGGATCAGTTCAACAATTTGGAATAACTATTATTGAAGATTTATTAGAGTTGAAAGTCAGGGATTTGTTCTCAAAGTATGAAACCTGAAAAGTAGTCATTACCAATCAACTTTCTTTATTGTTTACCTCATAAACCAACACCCTACATTTTTTTGGTCTTGAAATGGAAGTGAGAATTGAAATGTTACTAAATTGACCTGCAAATAATGCTTCAGTTTCTCTGCATAGTTTGGGTCAATTTGGTTTTTGGTGATTCTTATTGGTTTACCTTACTGAGTGTATGAGTATGGACCTTTTTGTTTGCTTCTGTAGATAAAAAAGGAAATGGACTTAACAAACATAATAGTATCCCTGTTAAAGCTCTGTATTAATCCAGCCTTTTCTCTTGTTTGTATTAATCCAGCCTTTTCTCTTGTTTGTATTAATCCAGCCTAGTCATACAATCCGGCGAAAACCCCACTGACATGAGCGGCGCAGGGAACCGAGTAGTGAAGAGATGGAGGATAATGAACATGATGGAGATGGTCCGGGAAGACAAGAAATGGAGGTGTTAAGAAATGCAATTGCACAAAGTCTAATGAATGCATCTACTTAGCATTTAGTTGCAAATTTCAAGTGACTTTAATTTATTTTGTGTAATGGTTCCCGTTGAACTATGGTCGGGAAATTAATCCAAATATTCTTGACTTATTTTGTGTAATAGTAAAACATAATATGCATATTGAAGAGTTAAAAGTAAATCTTTTATTCGGTCCAACCAAGGGTACAAGAATAATACATGAGAAATTTTTTTATTTGGTATAGTTACATAATCAAAAAACAAAATTATGTATTTTAGTAGTATATCTTAGCATGTATGCCCATTTTAGTAATTATACCCAGTCAAAGCACTTTTGCCTTGCAACTTACCAAACACCTATAAATTGCTTTTCGTTCTCACAGCACTTTTAAAAACAGTTTACCAAACACCTCAGCTGCTTCCTCTCACAGCAAGTTCGGAAGTGCTTCCTCTCACAGCAAGTCCGGAAGTGCTTCCTCTCACAGCACAGCAATCCCAAACTAAGCCCTATTTTCCCTCTTGCCACAGTAAGAGAAATAGTGTTTTAATCTTCAGGGTAAAAGCTTGCAAGCCGAGAGTCTAAATCTTTAAGTAAAATTTCTGTGAAGAAGAATGTGTGGGGTTTATTATTAAAATTCTAGATTTTAGCATCTGATACCACTTGAGTACGTATTCCTCCTATCCCTATTGAGTAATACATTTTTCTTTCTCTGGAAATAGCTCTGTCTAGAGATGTAATATCCCATTAGGCATGAAATCAGGAACAAGAGGTCTCTTTGATCGGTCGGAACCAAACTTGATCATTTGCACCACATTGACATGATGAATTCTTCCTATTGCAAAAACTTAATTAATGAATAACCCTTATCTTTGGACCACACAACATCTTAAACTACAACAAGATGGCAATTTAACAGCTCTGTTCTAAACAGAGCCAAAGCCTCCCAGACCAAGTTTATCTTTGAAATCAAGTGTCATGTTCTTAATATCTGACTTCGAATATTTACTTGACATAAATTTTGGATGCTAGGAATATTAATGATGCACACAAAATATTCTGAGTATATCATCTCAATAAAAGTTCTTATAATATTCTGTTACTTGGGGATAATTGAAAATTGCTACTTTTTAATGTCTGCCGGCCAAATAATTAATTCCAATCTTTCATGATCATAGCTTATTTTGTTAGAACTAATGCTCTGTATTTTCTCTGTCATTGCATACAAGAATATTTCAACTGCATCATTATATTATAGGAACTTTTACCAATAGCATCCTTTACTGAGTCTTTTCGATGCTCATTTTATTAGCTTTATATAATTTTGAGCAGAGTAGTACCGTCATTTGAATTTAGGATACATATTGCAAGATGCATGGATCTTCATGTCTATCACATCATGTTATATATTATAGACTATTTGATCTGGAGGAGATGCAACCAAGTCCTATCCCCTAAACCTATCAAGTTTAAGGGATTGCAAATGCAAACCCATTTACGACGTTGAAGTTCTATATGGGGGAAGCATAAAGGCCATAGGCTGGATACCCGAGTCCTGCCTGCGCTAAACAATATTGCTGGGCCTTCATTATTTATTACTAGAGGTTGACTCTTTGTCACTACATGTTGTATTGTATAGGAGCTGACTACGATTTAACAGTTGTTGTTTCCTTCCTTCATAGAGTTGACTTGCGCCTTCCCAAAAGTTTAAATGATAGCCGTTTCCTGTCCAGGAGGAGACGTCAAGGGAGTTCTATCCAGGTCTATGCTGGTATTCAATGGTATCATCATGCTATTGTGCCAAGTAAAGGCAACACCAGTAAAGGGCATCGAAACAGGACCTGCATCCTTCAAAGAAGCTAACAAAATGGATGTATATAGTGACACGTTCAAGAGAGATGACATTATGCCGAGAATAGAATAGTTTTGTTTAGTGTGCACAAACAATATGACTACCCGCAAATGACGGTATGTTCCTATCCAATCTTTCATAAGCAATGGCATCATCCTGTTGTTTATTGCCCCAAGTGTTGAAAACTTGAACACTGCCAGACTTTTATCAAGAAAAGTCGTATCATAAAATTTCCCAACAAGATCCAAGGATCATCAGTACCAGGTTTCAAGAATAGAGTATCTTTTTTTTGTGGTTCCTCATCATAAACTTTTCTTTCATTCCATGGGATCTTAGAGCGAGTCAAAGTCTTCTATTGCATTTTCCAGGAGAATATTGTAATCTAACTAATCCAAAAGACAACCTGTCACCTTAATTTTTTGTCCTATTATTTTTTTATTTTTTATTGTCTGACTAAAATTTATTTTTCTTGTTTGGCACGTCATGAAAGTAGAAGATAGGTTTCATTTTTATAATGGGTATTGCTGATTTTCTAAGGCATATTGGGGCAGTAGACAATACTTGACCTTAATCATGGTTAATGTGATGATCATGTTTGCTGGTTTGCAAGATCATCAGGAGAAAGCAAAGTACTTTCTAATCATTAACCATGGGTTTAGGTTTGATCAACTCTTAATTTTCTTCCTGATCATTCTTTCAAGCTTGTGGAGTTGTCATGTTGTTGCTGCAGCAGACAATATTGGGGACACACTCAAAATTGGCGACACTCTCAACTCCTCAAGTGCTTTAGTTTCTGCCTCTGGGAAGTTCACGTTGCTTTTCTTGCCAAACAGTTCAAGTTCCAACTACAGTTATCTATATATTAGGCGGTACAATGTAACTAGTGCGAATAAGGGGTGGGTTGGCAACCGAGACTCACCTGTCTTGTACCCGTTTGGAGTTCTTACCTTGGACTCCAACAACACTTTGAAAATCATTACAACGCAAGGTGGTCCGGGCGGTGGTGATGATGATCCTCTTGTAGTGCTTGGCTCCGCTCCAAAAAGTAGTAGCAATGTTGCGGCTACTCTGTCGGATTCTGGCAATTTTATCCTACAAGAGTTGAACTCCGATGGATCAACGAAGCAGGTATGGTGGCAAAGTTTTGATTATCCAGCAGATACCTTTTTACCAGGCATGAAGTTAGGTGTCAACCGTAGCAACGGGCACATTTGGTCTGTTACGTCATGGACATCCGTTAACTACCCACCGCCGGGGCCTTTCATCCTAGATTGGGACCCAACTGCCCGCCAATTGGAAATTCGGAGAGAAGGGGTGGTTTGTTGGAGAAGCGGAAACTATAGTGCTACAAACAACAGATTCCAAAACATTTTGCCGAATGCAAAGGTTAGCTACAAGTTTAGCATTGTTTCAAATGAGAATGAAGACTACCTCACTTACACTTCTGAAGATGGTGCATATGAGTTACCAGAATGGATTCTAAATTATTATGGGAAGCTTTTTAATTATTATGGATTGGGAATTGATATTGCACGAGCAGATCAGTGTGGAGGCTACAACACAGATGGAGTAGGGTGCCAGACAACTGGCCGGCCAACTACTTGTATGGCGGATTTCGGCAGTCCATTTGTGCTAAAAAAAGGTTACTTTAAACCAATCACCTCGAGTTCAGCTTCAAGATGCCCATACTCGCTCAACTTTGTATCAAATGGAAGTTACAGTGGTACTAGTATTGACTGTAACAATACTTGTTTGCAAAACTGTGACTGCCTTGGATTGGACTTTCAATTTGATAATCAGACTGGATGCCGATTTTGGAGTGTGGACTGTGAGTTCGTTGAAGACCTCACTCGACCTGATAATTCAAGCAGTTTGGTTTTAGCAAAATTACCACCAAGCAAAAGCGGTAAGCCCCACTAATTATAGTCAAGCTTGATGCATGTTTGGTTAGCATATCTGCATATGAATGGAATGTGTAGTGAAATTAAATCTTTGTCAAAACTGAATATAGCTAATTGATTAATTTTCACTTTCTGTTTAATTAACAATAGGATATTATTTGTTACTCTCTAGGTGCAACGCATAAATGGATCTGGATTGGGGTTGCTATTAGTGCTGCTCTAGTGATAATGGCCTTTTCCATCTTGTGCTATCTACGAAGAAGAAGAAGAAGACAATCTAAACTTTCAGGTATATAAGTTAAGCATGATATGTGCTTGTTAGGCAGGTCCAACTTCACATATTTGACGATTGCAAATTGAAATTTTATTCCTCTTAATAGGTGAGGGTAAGATCGACCAGAATGAATTGCTGAACTTCAGGAGTTCTAAGAGGCCTACTGATTTGAATGGACTTCAAAATGATGGAAAGATGGGACGTGATTTGAGCGTATTTAGCTATGCATCTGTGATGGCTGCCACAATCAACTTCGCTGAAGAAAACAAGCTTGGAGAAGGGGGCTTTGGACCTGTCTATAAGGTAATCTATTTTCTGTCTATTATAGAAGCTTAAGACTTGAAGTAGTCTTTTTTATCTATTAAACTCATTAGAAATATGATTTTTGATGATCCGGTAATGCATCTGATGGATATATGATTAATTTATCAGGGGAAATTGGCAACGGGAGAAGAAGTAGCTGTGAAGAGGCTTTCAAAATGTTCAGGGCAAGGAACACTAGAGTTTAAGAATGAATTGATCCTCATATATGAACTTCAACACACAAACCTTGTTCAGCTTTTTGGATTTTGCATTCACGGTGAAGAGAGGATGTTGATATATGAGTACATGCCAAACAAAAGTCTGGACTACTTTTTATTTGGTAATTCAGTAGACTATGAGTTCACTCTTAGTACATATATACATCTATTTTTTTACATATGTTTGTGTCATCTAATTTTGAACCTCTAAATATTGACCAGATTCAGTCAGAGGTGTTTTTCTAGATTGGAGCAAGCGTTTCAGCATAATTGAAGGAATCGCTCAAGGATTGCTTTATTTGCACAAATTCTCAAGAACAAGAGTAATTCATAGAGATTTAAAAGCCAGTAACGTACTACTTGATGAAAATATGAACCCCAAAATTTCGGATTTTGGTATGGCTAGGATTTTCTCCATTAATGAACTGGAAGCAAATACTAGTAGGATTGTTGGGACACGGTAAGTAAACAATATGTGCTTATATTTTGCTTTTGGTAGCTTGCCATGGATACATGAAGATTTATGCAGATAAAGTAAGAATTCATTTCTATCTGGTGTAGTGGTTACATGCCTCCTGAGTACGCAATGGAAGGAATTTTCTCTACAAAATCCGATGTCTACAGTTTTGGAGTGTTGGTGCTTGAAATCATAAGTGGTAGGAAAAACAATAGCTTCTACAATGATGATCGCGCCATCAATTTAGTAGGATATGTATGTCAAACAAATCTCAGCACACTTATGTCTTTATATAGCTATAGTATTCCATCATTCTGTCATCCTAAATCAACTGATATGATCTGGATAATTTCAGGCATGGGAGTTGTGGAAAGAAGGCGCAGGGCTACAACTAATGGATCCAGCATTAGCTGATTCGTGTACTAACAAAGATCAACTGTTAAGATGCGTTCAAGTTGGTCTTCTATGCGTGGAGGATAGTGCAGGGAATCGACCTACCATGTCAGATGTGCTCTCCGGGTTGACAAATGAAAGCTCACCATTACCTGCACCTACAAAGCCAGCATTTTCTACAGATAGACATGCGGTCACCAGTACTATAGCTGAAAAGGAACCACAAATTTTATCTGTAAATGATCTGACCATTTCCGCTTGTGATGGACGTTAAAGCCTTAGAGGCACTAGCACATTGTTTAGGAGTTCTATCTCAAGTGAGATTGAGATGGATGAGAAAGTAGTAGGTCTTAAGATTGCATCTCATAGTTTCTGAAAAACATAAATAAATAAATAAAAACAATGCAGAAGCTTCAATTGTAATATCAGTTTTCAGTTTCATACTGGGCCTGTTGCATGCCGATTTGGGTTTTATTCATTTGAGCCCATCGACAAATAGAAGAACAAAAATTGAGTGGTATTAATGGACTTTGTTGTACGAAAATATGATTTGAGAGAAATTGTGTGTTCTATTATTGATAATAGGAGCCCTTTATATAGGGGATTACAAGGTACATACAAGGTAATAGAATCTGAATATAACTAGGAAATCTAGAACCTTCTCCTATTACAACTCTAGAAAATAAACCCTAGTTTGAAGAGGCACATTAGAATACAACATCCTTAAACACTCCCCCTTGTGCCGCTCAAACTTGGTGATGACGCTTTGATCGTTGCCTCACTAAAAACCTTGCCAGGTAACAAAAACCCAGTGGGACAAAAATAACCCTGGTCGAAGGACAAAAAGAGCACAACACGTCCTTCATTCTTCGAGATCGAACATGTAGACACCATTCCTCCCCCTGATGTCAACATCTCCCCCTGATTGCTACAATCATGGGAGTTCGGATAACTTTCTCAATCCGATGCTCTTCACATGTTTCTCGAAGGTGGATTTAGGTAACAACTTAGTAAAAAAGTCCGCTACATTATCCTTTGATCGGATTTGATTTACTTCAATCTTTAGAAGTGATTGTTGTTGTTGATTGTAAAAAAAACTTAGGCGATATATGCTTGGTGTTGTCGCCCTTGATGAAACCTAATTTCATTTACTCAATACAATCTGCATTATCTTCAGAAATGCATGTAGGTTCATCTATGGTAGACTTCAAACCACAAGTTCCTCGAATGTGTCTAATTATAGACCTTAGCCATATACATTCACGTACGGCTTCATGTAGAGCAATAATCTCTGCATGATTCGAGGAGGTAGCAACAAGGGTCTGCTTTGTAGACCTCCAAGATATCGCAGTACTTCCCATGGTAAAGACTTAACCCGTTTGGGAGCGACCTTTGTGAGGGTCAGAGAGATACCTTGCATCAGCAAAACCCATCAAGACATCGCTGTCATTTTGATGGAGGGGAGGAGGAGTAGGACGCCGGCCACTTTGGGTAGTGGCGTCAACGGCTACGTTACGGAAATTGGCGTTTTGCCTTATGGGGTCCGATCCCAAATTTCCGTCATTTCTTCTCTCTGTAGGGATAAAAACCTTACCATCCACTATATATGCAACTTGAAGCACAGTCAACATAATCTTTGTTTCATTCTTGTGTTTGGAACAACCCCATGTAGAAAGAGCCCCCTCAAAATTTGGTACCATGTACTCATCAATTTTAGGCTGCTCTGTTGTGCTTTGGCCAATCACGGTGAAAGCAGAATGCATGATCCCATCTTCCACAATCATAAGATCCTGTTCCGAAATATAATCCAGTCGACAATAACTTGACCAAACTACAACATGAGGAATATCACAGTTGAACAGTGAAAGAACCCATAATGTAGAGTAGACCATGTGAAAATCTTCATTGATGTTTCGCAAGACAATCGTAAGACCATAATCAAAAGCAACTTGGAGATATGCCCATGTATAAGTGGTTTCCAGTAAAATCACATTTGTCTGCAGCCAACACATATTAAAGTGATCCGTGTGTGGATATGAATTGGTAATGTGTAAGTCTCCACCAGAATGACAAACACGTCTAATAACAATTGCTCCAGTGGGAATTATGTGACATTCATTATCAAACAGGAGCTCTCTTTTCAAGAATGCATCACCAATTAACATTTTAGCCTTGATCCCAATCAAACCATGCAAGTTAAGTACCCAAACCTGTAAACGTAACAGTGTTGTAGGAAGCCAAATCCAAAAGGTAGCTATCTCTTTCTTTGTCATGTAATGTCCAGGAAATTCCACTATTTGATATGGCATTAATTTCTCTACAGTTAGCATATGCAGAAACAACACATAAGCAACATAGAAGATGACTGCACGGCCAATAACATCGGGTGCTGCTTTCTTGTAGTTCGACTTATTGACGAAGATAGCACTCAGAGATTCAAAGACATGTGAGGTAGTTCCAAGTGCAAAATATGGTAAAGTAAGAAATGAAGTACTCATGCTAATATTGTGCTTATGTGCATGAATCAACAACAACCAAGCATGGCAAATTAGGTGCACAACAGATTGGGTAGCGGCAGTAGTCATTGAAACAACTGGACCATAAGTGTACCTTGAAGAAGAGAACTTTGAATTGATTTGGAGAAAATCAATAACTTCATCAATACAAAAAGTACTCCTTGGCTGACAGATGGCTTCAATTTGGCTATTTAAACTCTCAGACATGGCACCCAGTAAAATTGTAATGATTATTGTACTGTGGGTTTGCAACTGATATATTTCCTTGCAATTTTGAGCCGACCACAAAGCACTAGGTAGAGCAGCACAGTTAAAATTTCTCAAAGAAACCATTTGATTGCAAGTTGTTGGCGAATAAAGGTTTTCCTGCAACAAGATAGAGTTACGAAATTGGCTACTGAACACAATGAAGAAACCATTTTTGTCACCAGGTAATGCAAGCAAACGAATCCACAATGCCCACGGACTTGCAGCTCTCAAATGAACTGGTTCTAGTGCTAGTAAGATCAAATGTCCTTGTGTTGAGTCGAGCATATGAGTCTTAGAGCACTCCTTCTCACATTGCTTTTCCATCTCAGGGATAAGAGAAGCTCCAAAACTGATGATCGCAAAAACACAATCAAATGATGCTATTGTGTAGAACCGAGTGACCGTAAATTTTGCATTCTGGCCATTTTCTATAATCACTGTCACAACAAGCTTAAGAAGCAAATTGACAGAGTCCCTATCATTGGTCTGAACCAGCGTTGAGTCTGTTATCCAAGTATTGATAATTTCATCAGTAAACTTTCTCAAGTAATCATGCACAAAGGTACCTGGCACCCTTGAATAGTGGAATAACCCATCTGCCTTTGACATTTGAATGAACACTTGAGGAACAGTAACAATTGTCTTCTCATTGTAACTCAAGACACATATAGGCTCATTGTTACATGTAAGAGTACAAAAATCAGATGTGGAAAGACGATTGCAACGCTCCCTCTTCTTCAATAGCAAAGTAGATAGTAGTCTCAAAAAGTGACAATTATCAAATAGAGAAGCAAATACCTCCACCCACTTGCAGTAATTGTTGACGAAACCAGTTGTAAATGTAACATTGGAAGAAGGATTGTGCTGCGTAAGCTGAACACTTGCCAAGCAATTTTCCGAATTCATGGCAGGACTACGACTTGGAAACTTGTCATTCTTCTCAACAATCAGAACAAAATCAAGCGAAGACGAGCACTCATCAATTTTGACAACTGATAATGGATAACACTCCAATGGTGCTTTGACACCTGACACTGGAGTCTCCACAAACTTCAAGCTCATCCAATACGCTCCTCCAATTTGAGGTGAAGACTGGCGATAAGTGGTGCCTTCAGGCTCGTTGTTGTCGACAAGCGCATCTACTAGGATTAGAGCGGGCTCGTCGTTCTCATCCACAGTATCCTTGTCGGTCAAGTCCTGGAGCAACTGAACGTCGGCCAAGTTCTCAGCCAAGACCGAGAGGTCGTCGACGTCGTCATCATGTTGGCGTTTTGCATCGCGAGTCCAGCCCGGTGAGGCAAGGCTGACTTCCTTGGCCACGGCGACGGAGAAAGGCTAGCCAAGCTTCTCGAGCTCATCCAAGATGGCAGAGACGGAGGGCCTAGAGTGGAGGACCTCAGTTTGCTCCGGAACATCAGAAATTGGTGGCTGAGAAGAGGAAGAGCTAGTAGTGCCTGAAATGGCTGCAGATACCGGTGGACCGAATGGGGATGAGTTAGAACCCGAGGTCAGGGACTGAGATGGGGTTGAGCCGAACAGAGTCTGTGATGGAGTCGAGTCGAGTGAAGGTGTAGAAGCTGCGGTGGTGGTGGTTGGGGCGTTGGAGGATCCGACTCCGAATGATGGAAACGGATTCAGAAATTGTGTTTGGGGTAAAAAGGTGGGGACTAGTGGTGATTGAAATATTGGAATCGACGGATTCAGGTCATGCTCTGGCTGAAATGAGCGAAAATTTGGGTAGATTGGTTCGACCACATATTTAGATTGTGCGTAAATGGGTTGACTGGTGGATGTATTTGTTGGGTTGGGGAAAGGGAATTGCTGTGGGAATTTGAAGCCATTGATGACAGTCTCAGTAGGTCTCTGATATTGGGGATAGAAGTTTGGGTATTGCGAAGGACAGGTAGAATCGGAAGAGGCTGTCACAGGTGAGTGATAAAACGAAGGGGGAGAGCACGACGACTGAACCCAATAAGCTGGTTTCTCATACTGGGTGATGTTCATCTCAAGGTTCCAGTAGTATAAGCGCCCTGTATTGCCATCAATGACCCCTTTCCATGGCGGTGGGAGGGAGGGATCATCGGGAGCAAACCAAACCTCGCCCATATTGGATCGAGGGCTCTGATACCAGTTGTTACGATCCCCGGGATCGTAGCCATGGTATGCCATAGTAATGAAATGAAGCAAAGAGAAATTTTAGAGAAAACTAAGAAAATAGAAATGCAGATTTTCATTCATTGAATTCCATACAATGGAGGCTGATAGCTTATATAGCTCTATCTGCAAACATCCCCTAGACACACCAATTTACTTGATGACCCGACCCGAGTCCAATCAGCTATATACATCTAAAGCCCAAGCTGGAAACACAGCCCACTTAAGTAGCTCAACACATTAGCCCATAACAATATGTAATTATAGAACAAGAGTCTAACATCTACATTCATAATAATCTAACGCCCGCACCTCCACACCACTCACCCCTACCTTCATACTACCCACATCTAGTATTCTTACATCTAGTATTCACATGCGCCGAAGGGGTTTATCTTGGGCCTAGGAAGCTTTTGGTTTCTCCTTGACAAAGTCAAAAAAAAAAAAAAAAAAAAAAAAAACACTATCACCTACTTTCGGTTATTAGTTACTCGTGAACTACAATGAAATCACACATTAGATTTTTCGTTGTCACCTCACTATATAATCTTCAATTCACCGAAAATAAATGCAAAAATTTTGGAGCAGCGCATCTTACGTTTCTCATAACTCCATATTAAATTGTTGCGTAATTGTTTGTGGGAATTAGTGAAACTCTCTCATCTAATGGGTTCGACTTTTGTCTCAAAACTCTCTCACCTTATCTCTTTGTAAAAGATTTCACATTTTTCTTCGCACATAAAACTTAAATGAGTTAAATCTCAGGGTAGTTATTTTCCCCCCACAAAGTCTCCTTTGTCGCTATACCTTTCGTCACCTCTAACCCTATCACATTTACCAGATAGCTAGCAAACAGAAAGCAAAGCTAAACAAAGAAAAGTCCAGTTTTTCTGGAAAGAGGAAACTCAAGTGAGGATACAAAGACACCTTTGTTTGCCCTCTTCTTCTTTTTCAATCTTGATTGCTTTTTTTCTTTTTCTTTTTTTGTTCTTCATCGGACTTTGTTTACCGACTGACCGTAGCTAGTATGCTGTATGCCTAAGATGTCACTCTTGACGTACTATTGTATTTCATTCTTTTTACTTTTCCTGGTATGCCTTTGAAGATGGATGCCATTCTTGACTATTGTACCTTCCTTCTCTAAAGGCCAAAAAAAAAAAAAAAAAAAGCCTTCAAACCCACCTGGGTTGAAATTATCCGAAAGTCTCTACATAGTGAAAGAAACATCTAAATATGATGACATTTCTGTGCAGAGAGTTTAGTGTATATATATTACAGTACTCCCCACTCACATTGGTAGACTGAGTTTTGCGGTCGAGAGCTAGAGCCAAACAGCTAAATCACTGAAAATATGAGTACTACTGGATTCCCAGTATTCATTATTGTTTCAAGCTTTGTGTTTCTGTTCCTTCTGATCTTCAAGATCTTTCACACACAATGGTGGACTCCAACTCGCCTACAGAAACTGATGGGTCTGCAGGGAATCAAAGGCCCTTCTTACAAACTTGTCGATGGAAACGCCAAAGAAATCTTGAACATGAAGAAGGAAGCCATGAGCAGGACCAAAAGTTTATCACACGACATATTTCCTGTAATTCAACCTCAGTATCACTCGTGGCTCAAGACATATGGTAACAAATTATTAACTCAATCGATCTCAAATCTTCGTTATTTCTAATTAACGCAAGTGTTGTTGTGTTTTGTGACAGGGAAGATTTTTCTTCAGTGGTTAGGTACCGAAGCTCAGTTGGTAGTTATGGAACCGGAGTTGTGCAAAGAGATACTGAATAACAAAGACAAAGTTTATCTGCAAATGAAACAACAAGGGTTTGGGAAGAAGCTGTTAGGAAACAGCCTCGCGACTTCTGAAGGAGAACAATGGCTAAAACTGCGAAAGCTGGCTAACCATGCCTTCCATAGAGAAAGCTTAAAAGTAAGCTTTAGTTATTCATCGCAATTATTGCAAAATAAGAGTGTAGAGACAGTTCTATCAATTAACTCTTTAATTATACGGAAAGGAGGACAGGAAACTTCAACAATATATGGCATACATGCAATTATCACTTTTAAAATTCAATTACTCGATCAAGAAGCTATTTTTACTCTTGCTTACCTTAGCGAAGACTATTTCTTAGTTACCACATGAGTTGTCAAAGTCGGAGCATAAGTTGTCAAGTGTTGAAATTTTACATGAAAAATGCGCATGACAGCCTTATTTAGAAAATAATGAGTTGAAGGATATTTAGTTTACTACAATCAGATTTTTTTTGTACCAGAGTATGGTTCCAGATATGATAGCTAGTGCTGAGAAGATGGTGCAAAGGTGGCAAAATAGCGAGGGCAAAGAGATCGAGATGTATCAAGAATTTAAGTTGTTGACTTCGGAAGTGATTTCCAGGACAGCATTTGGCAGCAGCTATTTGGAAGGGAAGAAAATTTTCGACATGTTGACGGATTTATCCTCGTTATTGGTCAAAAATTCTTTTAAGATCAGGCTTCCTGGTATCCGGTAACTTCCTTTAACTAACTAATGTCCATTGCATTTGAAGAAATGATCCCAAAGAACCTATGTTTCTTGTGGTTGCTGGTTTTATCTTAGATTGATCAATATATATATATATGATATGTGACTACTCTTATATATTTGATATTTGGTTTGGACAGTACTAACTGTGCATGTTCCCATATGCTACGTGGCAGAGAACAATTCAATGCAATATTGTAGGAGGATTGTGTATGTTCCCATTTCTCATGTTTAATTCATTCCATATTGCAGAAAGCTTTTCAAAACTAGTGATGAAATTCAAGCAGAGAAGCTTGAGAAGGAAATACGCGACACGATACTGGAGATTGTAAAGAAAAGAGAAAACAAGGCAGTGACTCAGCACGATGAACACAACTTTGGGGGTGATTTTCTTGGATTACTTTTAAAGGATCATCATGATGACAGTAATGACGGATATAGGATCACAATAGTTGATATAATTGATCAGTGCAAGGCATTGTACTTTGCTGGACAAGAAACCACTAATGGTTTGCTGGTTTGGACCGTCTTTCTTCTGGCACTCCATCAGGATTGGCAAGAGGAAGCAAGAAAAGAAGTCCTGCAATTATTCGGAAAACAGAATCCAAATTCCGATGGCATTTCCAGACTAAAAACTGTAAGAATGTCAATAACAGTTACACTGATTGTGTAAGTGGTAGAAATGGTCATCAGTTAAATATGAAATCCTGATTTGTTTTCTGTCTCATTTTGTTTCGATCTTCTTAATGCAGATGAATATGATCATCAATGAGTCTCTAAGGTTATATCCTCCTGTTATTCAACTTGTAAAGAAAGCTGAAAGGGAAAGTAGGCTTGGGAAGTTGATTGTTCCTGCTAATATTGATTTGGTCATCCCAACTTTAGCACTTCACCATGACCCTCAAATATGGGGACAAGACGCGGAACTTTTCAAACCAGAGCGATTCTCAGACGGGGTTGCTAAAGCTACTAAGGATAACATGGCTGCATTCATACCCTTTGGAATGGGACCTAGAATTTGTGTGGGTTTCAACTTTGCCACCACTGAAACTAAGATTGCTCTGTCAATGATTCTGCAACGCTATGCCTTCACTCTTTCCCCGGGTTACGTCCACGCTCCTCTTCATTTTCTTACTGTTCGCCCACAGCATGGAGTTCAAGTAATGCTGCACTCCCTTTGAAATGTTGAAGACGAGGCTTGCTCTCTATGCCTAGGATTCATGGAGTGGCTAAATAGATGGAGTCTTATAATAATGTATGTTAGTTGGTGTGCATGGTATCTAGGATCCATGGTTGGCTAGATACACGGTTCTCTAGTAATGAATAATGCTTCAATGTGACAATGTATAAATAGCCAGCTTAATTAGCTAGTACAAGTTTTGTGTACCTCACCATAGGTATTTGAGTGAATCTACAGAATTTCCAGCAAGTTCAGAGCATAGAAGTTTCGAAATTAAAATTAGGAGGTCCTAAAACAATCTCCCACAATGAAAAATCCCACACTTTTTTCGCACATTTTTGTGTGCCATACTTTTAACTTGCAGAATAGTTAGTTGTCAACTTGGTGCAGAAAATGCATGTGTACTAACTTCTTGGTCCTTAGGGAATCAGGAAGAAGAATATGACTGCTCAAACAAACCTCAATCGTTCTGTACTTTTTCAGTCAACAAGAGACCAAAGACCATGACATGGATATTAAACAAAAATGAAATGCCCAAAATGGCATGATACCCTTTTGCAGACTGCAGACCAAGTGTATGAATAGCCCAAAAGCTTCTCCCACTTGCTGAAAATGGACTACTGCAATCAATATCTGAATGATATGGAATTTGTAGGTTCTGCATTAAGTGAATTAGGCACAACTGATCAACAAAAACCAGGCTGCAGAGGAGGCAGGATGTGGGGTCGAAGGAGACACCAAGAAGACGATTCATCATTCAAATCGAAAAACCTCCACGCCGAGAGGAGGAGAAGGCAGAAGCTCGGTGATAGGCTACTAATACTGCGTTCATTAGTCCCAATAATTACAAATGCAAGTACTCAACCCCCTTAATGAGCTCACTTGAACTAGAAACCACCCACATGCAAATTTCTAAGTTATATATATGTGCTTTTCTTGCCTTGTTGTAGATGACTAAAGAAACCATTATTGAGGATTCCATCACTTACATTAAGGAGCTGCAGATGAATGTGAATATCTTGCAGGAGCAGCTATTCAAGATGGAAGCATCAGCGCAAGAGGCGCTAGAGCTGAGGAAAGATGAAGTTGATGCTGCAGAAGAGATGAAGAAATTTGGGATTCAGGTTTATACTTAACAACTTGACCAGCTAATGATTCTGCATATGGTTGTATCCCTTGGAATATGGGGATTCTTATGCTTGTAAATAATGTTTACTATTGTTTCTGGTGTGCTCAGATAGGGGTTGATGTGGCTCAGATTGATGGGAATAAACTTTGGGTAAAGGCGATTATTGAGAAGAAAAGAGGTGGCTTCACTAAACTGGTGGAGGCCATGACGTACTTTGGCTTTGAACTCACTGATACCAATATCATAACCTCCAATGGAGCAATGGTTGTTTCATCCATTCTAACAGTAAGTCCTGAAAAACCGAAGTACATCTATTATACGGTGATGCTAAGTAAGTACAAATGCATATTTAGTCATAGTCTCATAGATGGAGTATACTTTGGTTGAAAGGTTCTACTACTGAACTGATAACGAGCATTAAAATGAAGTTTAATTATTTCAGGGATTTCACTGTGATACGCTTCAGGTCGAGCAAACCAGGGAACTTATTCTAGAGATCGTTAACGGCATATAAATAGAGGAAATGGTAGTTCCATAATTCCATTTACTTCCATAATCTGAAGGTTTAGTGCATGTTTAGTCATTTTGGCATTTGGCAATCAAGGACATTATATATGATAAATGCGTCATCCTTATATAAATGTACCATTGTAATATTAAAGAAGTAACAAACTGTTCGTGAACCATCTGTAAATGCCCTTCAAGGTCTTGCATCTGTTGACCCTGATCTTATATGGCTTCTTATGGCTGATTTTTATCTATGAAGACAAAAGATATACCATCCTCCTACACCAGATATGTATACAAGCAATCTCCCAAATCAACTCTACCCCCACCTTCATGTCCAAAAGAGTACCTTTATTTTCAGTATGGAGGTCAGTGTTATGGTTTCCAATTTTTTTTTTTTTTTTTTTGGAAAATAAAAAAAAAATCTAAAATCTAAAATCTATGTTCTAAAATCAATATTAACATTTGAAATCGGTGAGCTGTGGCATGTTGGTTAACTAACCTAACTAACACCGTGGAGGTCACGGGTTCAAATCTCACTGTCACCAGGAATAGGGTGGGATGGAGAGTTACATTGTCGAAAAAAAAAATGTAAATTTATATACTATTGAGAATCGAATTATATGTCAATTAATTAGAATCATTGGATCGTTTATATACTATGATCTAATGCTGGATGATTTAGCATCACTGATATAATTGAAGGATTGTGATTTGTTCCATCACATTCAAGGGTTTCTAATCGTCCATAGAGTACCTGACCTTTTGCCCATTCTAAATTTTAGTACCTCTAGTTTCAAAAATATTGCAACAGTACCTAAGAACTTAAGTACCTGAAGACATTAGCGCTGTTACGGCGACTGTCAGCTGGCATATTTTGAAGGATACTTTTATCCTTTCATATTTTAATCCATTATTTTCTTTTATTTTTCTTTGATATTTTTTTCTCCCTCTTTCCAGATCAAAGAAAAATCTCTCTCTCTCTCTCTCTCATTCTTTCTTCTCTTCTTTCTCCCTCTTTCCAGATCTTTCCACGTGATATGATTATACAAGTTAGCCAGAGTCCACAGGTTCTCGAAGCTTTTGAACACGATGCCAGGTTCTTTGTTTGCTGATTCAATGCCAAGTAACCAGGTTCTCGAAGCTTTTGAACGCGATGCTAGTTGCCATAAACATCCAAGCTACCCAAAAGTATTTTCAAATCAATTCACTAGTCATCGATCTCATAAACAGATCTGATCTCCAAAAAGAAAACAATGCAAGTTTTGGATGCCAATAATTAACCAGACCTTGCCAAAGGGGAAGAACTGCGCTTGCCTTTAAACTGAAGAGGTTCCAGTTAGATGGTTCCTACCAGCCCATCCACCAGATCCCAAAAGGATTTATCGTTTTGTTGTAGTATATATGACTCATGTTGTAGTATGTATGAGTCATAGTATAAATGTCTATATCATGTAATAAGTACTTGAGTGTATAGATAGGTACTTGAGTGTATAAACATAGGTACTTGAGTGTATGAAGACTTGTGTGACATGCTTTATACCAAGAGGCAACAAGCATGGCAGATTTCATCATTGAATGCAAGTATGTGGAGCTGCAGCCCTCAATCAACAAGAGAAGATTGTTACCAAATTGAGTTTCTCTTAGAGCTTTCACACTAGCTATGTATTCCTATAAATACACTCCTTTGTGAGAAGAATAATACACATGAATTCTCATTCTCTCTGAATCGAAACTCTCTCTCTCTCTCTGTCAATTTTGATTATCCTTAAACACGTTATCAGCACGAAGTTGCTCTAGAATTAGAATCGAAAATTGACAAGAGTAGAGTTCATCATCAATCGAAGTCATTTTTCCAAACCTACAAAAAACCTCCAAAACCTAGCTCATATCAAAGCCATTGATCCCAGAAACCCAGAACCGGCCTCAGAATCGCCGGAACCGGCCGGAAAAGGCCTGAACCGGCCGCCGGAATTTTTGAACAGAACCAGACCGCTGCCAAGTGCTGCCGAGACCCTGCGCAGCAGCTGACGAGAAGCTGCGCAGCAGCTGCCGAGCGACCTGCGCAGCAGCTGCCGAGAAGCTGCGCAGCAGCTGCCGAGTCACCTGCCAAACACTTTTAAGTGATTTTCCTGTGCAGATCAGCCTGTTTACACGCCCCGAAACATCTTGATAGGGACCTCAGATCAAAATCCTTCCTTCATCAAAGTTGTTCGTCTATGTCTCTTCTATCTGACCTCCAAATTGTAGCCCTGTTGGAGTAGTTTTGAGACCTGTACACCATTCGAAGTGGGAGCTGTTCAGCACGCTCGTTCCTGTGCAGATCAGCCTGTTTGCACACCCTGAAACATCTTGTTCAGCACCTTTAATCAAAATACTTTCTTCATCAAAGTTCTTCATATATGTCTTTTCTATCTGACTTCAAAATTTCAGCCCTGTTGAAGTCGTTTTAAGACATGTACACCATTCAAAGTGGGAGCTATTCAGTATGATCGTTCCTGTGCAGATCAACCTGCTTGCACGCCGATAAACGTCCTTTTCGGGACATCTAATCAAAATCATTTCTTCATCAAAGTTGTTAATCTCTGTCTCTTATATCTTATCTCCAAATTTCAGCCCTGTTGGAGCAGTTTTGAGACCTGTATAACATTTGAAGTGCGATCTGTTCAGAAGCAAATTTGCTCCGAATTTCAACAAGTAAGTTTTAAAGATTAAAGTTCCTGTTTTGAGTTTGTATTCCTTTTTCTCTTCTTTTCAGGGACTTGTAATCAAAAAGCAGAAATTGTGGGATTCACTCTAAACGAACTAAGAGTGTTCGTAAATCAATGAACTAAGAGTGTTCATAATAATCGGACTAAGAGCGTCCGGAAAACATCAATTTATGGACTAAAAGTGGAATCGTGGGGATTCACTCTAAACGAACTAAGAGTGTTCGTAAATCAATGAACTAAGAGTGTTCATAATAATCGGACTAAGAGCGTCCGGAAAACATCAATTTATGGACTAAAAGTGGAATCGTGGGGATTCACTCTAAACGAACTAAGAGTGTTCGTAAATCAATGAACTAAGAGTGTTCATAATAATCGGACTAAGAGCGTCCGCAAAACATCAATTTATGGACTAAAAGTGGAATCGTGGGGATTCACTCTAAACGAACTAAGAGTGTTCGTAAATCAATGAACTAAGAGTGTTCATAATAATCGGACTAAGAGCATCCGCAAACATCATTGTTTTCATCTAAATCCAAATATTCTTGGAAATTGATTTCTTGGTAGCATAGCTCAGAAATCTTATTATTTTAGTTTTCGTGGAAGTTTAAACTCCGAAACTAATATATCTTATCTTCCTATTGTTCAGGATGTCGAATGAACCTAGACTCGACTTTCCAATGCTTGACTCAACAGGCTCGGAATACCATGGCTGGGTAACCAACGTTGAGAACCATCTCACTACGAGAGGGATATTGCCCATAATACAGGCACCTAACCAGGGCCTTGTGTTCCAACGAACACCCACAAAGCATGCTGCTCAAGTAATTATCTTGATGTGATACCATATGGATCAATTGAAGCATTGGTTCAAGCAATGCCATGCAAGTACCCAACTAGCTGCAAGCTACAAGGAGTATAGGCAATTGAGAGAGCAAGAAATCAATCTTGCTGAAGATGAAGATATCAATCTTGCTGAAGATGAAGATGGTGAAGATATCACTCTCACCACTGAGGACTTCAAAGCTGTAAAGAGCACGAGGATGCCGCAGACTTTGATTAGAATAGTCCTTTTCTATTTTCCAATAAAACGGCAAATGTGCCTTAGTCAACAAATGACAATTGTATTGACTCTTTCTCATGTGGCGTACCCAATGAAGTATGATGTCTAGGAAAGTAATTGAGATCGGGGTATTTAAGCGAGCCTCGCTCCACCAACATCTCTCTACTTCCCTGGTCATATTTCATTGGAATTACCAAACGGATTGGCAATTACAATTTGTATAAGTTTGATTTTATTTTGGAATAGATTTTGGAAACTTTGATGTAATCATTGGCTATTAATAAAGTGTCGCATTATTATTCAAATGTCATGGACATGTGTTAATTTCCGAACTTTATTACTTGAAAGATATAAGAGCCAATGATTTTCATGTGAAAACACATTGTAAGAATGGACAAGAGTTCCTTTGCATCGCCTCTAATGACTACGGACATAAATGAGTATTAGAGAAACTTATGTGTCGCTCTAGTGGGTTGCATGCAACCACTATTCGAGTCATTGAATCAAACCATGTCATAAGAGATGACTTATGGGATTCTGACACATATAGGCTTTGGCAAGACCGTTTGGGATATCCAGGTCGTGATATGATGTTCCGTATATTAAAGACTTCACGGACATCCATTCCTCAAAACGAAAAGAAGTATGAACCAAAGATTGGTCCAAAGAGTTACTTCGTTTTGCAAAGCTTGCTCTTTAGCAAAGATAGGATCGAGACCATCCTATGCAAAGGACACTAAAGAAAATATACCATTCTTACAATTAATCCAAGGTGATATTTATGGACCTATTCAACCAACTTGCGGACGTTTGAATATCTCATGATGTTGGTTGACACGCAAACACACTAATCACGTGTTGTGCCATTGTCCATCTATAAAAGCTACGTATGCTATACTCCTAGCACAAATCATATGACAATGGGCTCACCCCCCAGATTCATCCTTCAGTCAAATAGATTTGACTATGCTAGAGAGTTTACATCGAAGACTTTCGATGGTTATTGCAAAGGGACTGATGTTAGACATCACATTCCCATATACACGCCCAAAAGGTCTCGCGGACATAACTACGATGGTAGTTCAGATATTGGTGATACGCACCAATCTTCTTATATCCGCTTGGGGAGATGCAATATCGCATACAACTATGCTAATTTCTCTATGACCTACCGCCACTCAATGTATATCTGCGTTACAGCTAGTGACTGGGTACAAATATTTTGTACTTACACACATTCGAGTGAGCCATTTATGTGCCAATTGCGCTGCCACAGCGCCTATGGTAGGTCCTTACCAATAAGTGAGCAACTTAGTTGGATTTGAGACTCCAACAATCGTTCGCCACTTAATGACCTTGCAAGGCGATCTCCTTTCCGTTTGATTTACGGATGTCACTTTGATGAGACAGTCTTCCCATCGTTAGGGGGAGATAAGAAACTCGAATGTTCAGCAGGAACGACAGGAATTGTCGTGGTCTGTCCCCACTATGTCTCATCTCGATCCCTATTAAAAGTGATGAGATCACACACATTTGCTGCAAAAATGCCTGCAAGGAAGGACGTCCCAATAAGAGGACATAGCACCACCCTACACAGAGGTAGGCAAGGCGCCAACACCATAGAAAGTGGCACTCTGGTGTTACAGGCCATGGCCCCAGCTAAGATGCTTGGGAAGCCTGTGGATTCGAAGGATACTTTGGCACAATCCTTGGATCATCGACACTCAACATCCGTCTTATGAGTATCTTCCGGATTATGGTTATCGTTGGGGGACGCCTCAACGTCAGAACCTATTTCCGAGAATATAGAGCTCTATGAAAATCACACTAGTGTACATAAGACGTGGAATAGAAACTCCATCATAATTGATGATGTATTTGCGCATTTTGATGCACATGAGTTTGTTGAGATCGATGATATCGAACCACTCTCCGTTGAAGCATGAATACCAACGTAGAGAAATTTGGCCTAAATGGAAAGATGCGATCCAGGTTAAGTAAGATTCTCTAACGAAGAGGAAGGTCGTTGAGCCAGTGATGCCAACACCTTCTTACATAAAAACCTATTGACTAATGGGTCTTCGTTAGAAAGCGTGTTGAGAAAAAGAGATGGCAATCTCGCCTTATGGCGCAAGGCTTCTCACAAAACGCCCTGGAATTGACTACGATGAGACATATTCTCTCGTAATGGATGTCATTGCACTCCACTACCCTGTCAGTTTGGTAGTTTCCAAATAACTGAACATGCAGCTTATAAATGTGGTCACTACGTATCTCTATGGGGATCTAGATATGGAATATACATGAAAGTTCATAGTGAAACTTTAGTTACCCAAATCAAGTGGCTCTAGACCACTGAGCGCGTTTGCAATAGAGTTGAAACGCTCGCTAAAAGTGACTACTTGATTGGGAAGGGATATGCCCGCGCGTTTCCATAACAAGTTTCGGATTCTATCGCGGTTTTCATGTTGGACATGATCTTCATTAGAAGCCCTTAAAGAGTTAAGGGAAACCGCTGAACACTTGAAATCCGAGTTTGAGATGAAGGATTTTGGGGGAACACGATTATGCCTCAGTTTGGAACTTGAGCACCGTGTTGATAGATGCTTAGGCATTTTGACAAAAGGTCAAGCCTTCAAGCACCCCATGATCGTTCGTAGTCTTGATCCTAAAAAGGATCATCTTTTGTCTGAAGGATGATCAGACAAAGATGTGCAAGAGGCAGAAGTGCGAATAAGCGCATTATTGTACTTAGCTCAATGCACAAGACTGGACATCTCGTTTTGACATAAACTTGTTAGCTAAAAGGTATAGCTCTGCGCCAACGCGACGCCATTGGATTGGTGTAAAAGATATCTTTCGATACTTGAGATGTACGATCGATATGGGCTTATTCTATCCCTACAAAGAGATGATGGAATCAGACCCATCACACACCAGAAACGCCGCCAAACGCTGGCCTGCGTTTTCTATCCCTACCCCAAAATGACATAAGTGTTTTTGGAAGGTTTTGCTGATATTGGGTATCTGTTGACCCATACAAAGGCCTTCCCAGACTGGTAAAGTGTTCACCATGGGTAAGACCGCGATATCTTGAAGGTTTACAGAATAGACCTTAGTCGCTATATCTTCGAACAATGCAGAGAGTATTGCTCTTCACGAAGTAGTTCGTGAATGTATATGGACTGGATCCATAGTTACGCATGTTCGAACAGTTGTAGTTTGAAGTCTACCACAGATGAGCCTACAAGCATTTAAGATAATGCTGCTTATTTTGAAACAAATGAAGCAAGGCTGCATCAAAAGCGACAACATCAAGCATAAAATCAGCAATAAAAGACTCTCCTCAAAGATCAATCAGAGGGGGAGATGTCTACATATATGGTCTCGAAACGTGAAGAGTGTGTTGTGCTCTTTTTCCCTTTCGACCGAGGTTATTTTTATCCCACAGGGTTTTTATTACTCGGCAAAGGTTTTTAATGAGGCAACGAGAGAAACACCACGTTTGGGAGACACAAAGGAGATGTTGAAATCAGGGGGAGTATCCAGAAGTATACCCACTTGACCATCGTGTACTCTTTTTGTCCTTCGTCCAGGGTTATTTTGTCCCACTGGGTTTTGTTACCTGGCAAGGTTTTAACGAGGCACATCTTTAGCATGGTCGCCCCACTTATACTACATCCTGAAGATGTTTTGATTCAACATATATGCTTTTGCTCATCTTTTCCCTTCGACCACGGTTTTTTCCCACTGGGTTTTCCGGGCAAGGTTTTGTTGCAGCAACTCTAAATGCATCCCTCTCGTAGACATATATACTACCTACTTATGATGCTGATAAGAAGACTCCACTTATCTCTGAAGCTATGATATTGCATACTCCACACTCAACGCGCGTTGTGCTCTTTTTCTCCTTCGACCAATGTTGTTTTTCCCACAGGGTTTTATTACTTGACAAGGTTTTTAACGAGGCAACTTCGAAGCGCACGGCATAGACAATACTATTGACATGAAATATCCAAGGGGGAGTGTTGTAGTATATATGACTCATGTTGTAGTATGTATGAGTCATAGTATAAATGTCTATATCATGTAATAAGTACTTGAGTGTATAGATAGGTACTTGAGTGTATAAACATAGGTACTTGAGTGTATGAAGACTTGTGTGACATGCTTTATACCAAGAGGCAACAAGCATGGCAGATTTCATCATTGAATGCAAGTATGTGGAGCTGCAGCCCTCAATCAACAAGAGAAGATTGTTACCAAATTGAGTTTCTCTTAGAGCTTTCACACTAGCTATGTATTCCTATAAATACACTCCTTTGTGAGAAGAATAATACACATGAATTCTCATTCTCTCTGAATCGAAACTCTCTCTCTCTCTCTGTCAATTTTGATTATCCTTAAACACGTTTCTAATTTTCATTTTTTAATTTTAAAACAGAGAAATATGCATAAAATTTCAAGGGACGTATTATTAGTGTAAAGAGTATTTGTCGATATGATCTGGTCTTCCCCAACGCACAATAAGCTAGAGCACAAGATGTGAACAATAACTTGTATATAAATTATCGTAAAGTGAATGTTTTAACTGTACATTTGATTAACAAAAACTAGAGAGTGAAGTTTGTTGAAAACAGTTTCGACAGAAGCAAAGTCAACATCAAAACCATAACTCTGACCACCATACTGAACATAAAGGTACTCTTTAGGACATGACGGTGGAGGTAGAATTTGGGAGATTGCTGGTATATCTGGTGTTGGGGGTGAAGGTATATCCTTTTTCTTCATAGAATAGTAAACATCAGCCATAAGAAGCCATATAAGATCAGGATCAACAGACGCAAGACCTTGAAGGGCATTTACAGATGCTTCACGTAGACCAACAACACCACTGCAAGCTATCCCTACCACAAGACCACTGATCTTCTTGAGGACAATGTCCAATGCTGAAGCACTCCTTTTGTTTCGGGACAATTCAGCGATCATGTTGAGCACCGCAACCTGGACTTTGAGATTAGAAGTTTCAGCCATCGAACTCTCTGAAGAACTGGATGTGCTTCTGCAGGGAAGTTGCAGAGGGATTCTTTCTTCTTTGAAGTTGGGTTTTCTATGGAATGGGGATGTGGATAAAAGTTTCCAGAAGTGGGAGCCATCAGTATGGAAACGTCGTGAAAAGAAATCTCCCCCACAAATTTGCACTGCATTGCTTACTACAGATAAACATATTCGAACAGCCTGCGACCAAACATACAGACAAGTTAAAATCCAACAAAAGGAGGCATATTATCAATTCGGCAAATATCTTGGTCAAGAACTCAGAGAAAGAAAAACATCAATTCCAACTAATTAATGTAGTGGGAAACACTAGTCAGTAATCGCATAAAGCCAATACTAAAACACTGAATTAAGATTAGAAAGGGGAAAAGATCAACTACGCACCACTGGATTTTTATTTCGAATACAAACAACCAGGAAAGGCCATATTTTATTCATTGCTGGAAGCAACCTGTTCTCATCAGCCCCTTCATCGGCAGCATCTAAATTATCTTGAAGATGATAGAGTGAATATGACTGAATTACTTCTTCAATTGCTTCCTTAGTATCTCTCTCATGGCGATAAGCCTCTTCCACTTTCGCCAATGATGTAACACCATCCTATATAGAGAGAGAACGCAGGTATGAAAATGTTTATCAACATCAAATTAACACCAGTAGCGTATCTTAGGTTAGAAGAAAGAATGAGCTTGGGACAGCATAATATATAGTTACAGAACAGCACAATAAAGGCCCAAGATCTCTCACAATACACATTATCACTTCAATTACATAAAGTGATACATGACAAGAAGGCAGTAGAAAGTTACATCAACTATATCCAAGGCTACCAAACAAGCTGCTTGATTTTCTGAAGCCAGAAGAGGGGTTGCAGCCATAATACATGAACTGGCAATAGCACCAACTGTTCGTCTATATCTCTTTGAATCATTCAGCTTAAACAAAATGCTCTCCCATTTCTCTGCATGCATAACATCATCAATTAAACAAGATACAGTTTAATATATCTCAAAACTGATATATCTCACATCCAGTGATTTTTCTGAAATATAAAGAACATATATAAATGAAAATGGCTCCGATGCCAAGACAAATATATTTCCAAGAATGACAATGCTTATAGTAAAGAAGTCTACTTTTAGTCTTTCAGATGCTACCCCTATTGTAAAACTAATGCAGGGTTCAGCTCGCCCTCTTTAATAAATTGACATAAGAATACAAAATTAATAAATGTAAATTTTATTATTGTTCAAATTAAAAGCAAAAACCTTCATATATATGCCCTATCATATTCTGTCAAAGAAAAGATTCATTGTTGGATAACTCAACCCATCAGTCAATTATTGGCTGATTTGAAAACTTAGCGCACTAAGTTTCACAACCACATAAAAATAACAATAAATAAATAAACAAATTCCATTAAATAGAAATATTTAGATCAGAAACCTCAAATCTAATGCCACAAAACAAGAACATAAATTCAATGATTCAATTCCATTCTAAATAAGCACACATGCAAATAGCAAATTGTTCACCTGATTCCACATGAGACATATTAATGTCATCCTCATCTTTCTTTTCCATATCAGATATTTTAGCCTTGACATCCAACATGTAAGACTCTGCATGGGTTGGCAATGAACAAGCCTCACGTTTTGATGCCTTGGCGATTTCTGCTACAGCCTACAGGACATAGAATAAGCATTATAAAATTTCTGCCTGAATAAATAAACAAATACATGGAGAAAAATAACTATAGCTCAACACATTTTGCAATACTTATGCTCATGCAGTGCTTCTATACTACGTTTTACTTAATTGAAGAAATTGGACCAAAATATCATCTTCCAATTCATTACACTCCCATCTCACCCATTCTCAAATGGCTTTATAACCCCCTATTTAGCTAGCTGGATTTGGGTCCCAGGAACAAAAGCACTGCATCAAATAAATGGAAAGAAAAAGACTACAATAGCATTACAGATGCCCACTTTGTGCAAAACTATTCAATTTTTTCCAATGAGTTCCTAACTTTTCATGTCTCCGATTAATGAATCAGAATATCAGAAATCTGCTTACATGAAATTAGAATAATAAAAATATGAATGTACCAATAAAGAATATCATTTTGATCAAATCAAGGATAGGGAAAAAAAATATCTAAATGTAATTAATATCCTCTTCTTTCCTCCGGCTTTCCCAGTAACACAATGAAAACTAATGATAAGATTACCTTTAAAAAGGGAATCGTTAATTCAGGGTGCTGATGCCTGCCAAGAATCTCAAGCTCCAGAGAAACTGAGCGCATCTGCACAATCAGAGCCAGAGCATTAGCACCACAATTTCTCCAAATACCAAAACAAAATGAAGGAAACAGGAAGGGAAGGGCTAAAATAACTTGCTGCAGAAACCTCTATGTGTAGCAATAAGGAACATTACTCTCTAAAATGAGCATGCTAAAAAAAACAATCTAAATTAAATGGAGAAGAATGTGATTTCAAGATGCATCAGGAAATTGAAAATTAGTGCCCTAAGCATCGATTAACATCAAGGACTCATAGGCTTACTGGCTCCTCAAATAAAGGCAATATCTTGTAAGCTACTCCAATATAAGATAGCATTGCAGCAAGCACACTTGGTACATGGGGATTAATCTCCAAATGGCGTAATTGTCTGCATATTGAATCTATCACATAATCTGCATTCCCCAATACCAGATGCCCAACCTACAAAGAAAATTAAAATGGATAGGTCAGACAAAAAAGTAAAATCCCCAAAATCATAACAACTTTGAGATTATGTATTGCACTGACTCACTGTCGGATAACCAGATGTAGCAGCCAGAATATGCAATACAGCATCAGAAGCGCTTCTAACATGATAGTTTGAAGAAATGAGATTCTCGAGCAACAAATAAAGTGACTGATGAAGAAATCCGCTAGAGGCAAAATCACCTCCAAGGCAGATACTGATGATGCCTATTCCTTCAATAATAACCTGTTTCAAGAAAAGAAAGCTACATGAGTTTAATGTGCATCTGCTAACGCAAAATGGTTGATGCAACATAACCAAATAACATGCACAATGGGGGGACGCAAAATGGTTGATGCAACATAACCAAATTACATGCACAATAGGGGGAGCAGATTTTATATACCTGCTGTAGCATAGCTGTGTCATGAAACAAGTTTATGCTAATATCCTCAGCTTCATAGTCATGAAGTATAATCGAAGATCTATTTTCTGTTGGAAGATCCCATACTTCATGAGATAGATACTCATGTAAAATTCTACCAATACAATCAATCAAGTAACTCCTTAAACCCTCATCCTGTAAAACTTTCCACCTAGATTCACCGAACATGGATAATTCGGTTTTGAAAGGTTGGCCACCAACAAATTCTGCATCAGATTCCGGAAATTCTTGGCTTCTTTTTCTCGAATTCTGAAACCTCCTTCTGAAATATTCAGTGGCTTGATCTGATATACCAAATATCATCTCGTTCAGAATACATACAGCCGTGCTTGCTTGGCGTAGCAACTGTCCTGAACCAGTTCTTTTATACCATGAGTGCCAACTTGTTTCATTATAATCCTTCATGCGGACCTCAGAAACTAATTTTCGCAAGTAACCCAGTGGAATGTCAGTGACAAGTGCCAAATGCTGTCCATTTTTTTTATCTAGCAACAAAACATGAAATAACTTCATAAGTACAGAGCACTAAGATGACAAAAACAAAAAAAGAAAACCCAAAAATTCAATTTGAAGACTTGAAATGACCTGCCATCAAGGATAGACCCACAAGTCTGAGAATCCCTGAAAGAGATTGGTATAGTTTTCGACCCCCAATGTAAACAAACCAAGGAGGCATGTGTGGAAGCTCATAATTCTTCTGGGTATTATCTGATGTATAGGGTGTATCTTTCTCCTGGATGGCCGTAATCTTTGGATTTTGAGGGGTAGCAGCCATGTTTATCAGGCAATCACTGGTAAGGTTAATTCCAGCTTTCAACTCAGAAACAGAGTCTAGGTATATTACTGAGGATGGCCTCGATGTAATTAGCTTATCAAGAGATCCAGCAAATACCGAATTTTGACTCATACAAATAGCAAAAATGTCCAAGAAACGAGTAGCTGTTACCTAGGAATCCCCAAGGAGAAAATGTCATAGGCAAGAACAAAATAAACAAAAAAAAGAGAGAAGATAATAATAATAATACTAAAACTTGGAACTGTAAGAATAAGAACTATAAGAACATAGTAACAAAAAAAAATAAAAAAATATCAGTATTGTGAACACAGTATAGCTATGACCAGCAATTTTCTGTCATAAAGGAACCCTTATTTCCGTCACATGGACGGTCAATAATTCTTCCAAGACTGACCTAAGTAGTTTATTTATCTTCTTTCTTCAGATTACATAATAGTGATAATACATTTCTATACTACCAAGCATGCAGTTTTTTCTAAAAACATAATAATAAATACAAATAGAAATTTTATCAAGCATGCACAAAAGATTTGTTATGCTGTACATGGGAGACAGAGAATCTTGGTCTTCTACTATGTATATATCTTTTTATAAGAGGTCTTATCTTATATTAATGTAAAAGTGGCCAGTAATAGAGATATGAACTAGTTAAACCTCATTTGTGACTCAAAATATACATGTTAAAGTTACAAAGAAAGTGGAAACATACAGGAGACTGAAGGATGTGATCCACCACAAATTGAGGACCAGAATAGTACATGATTACAAGTAACTGCTGAGCGTGTGACAGTGCAACTGATTCCTCACTCCCAAGCACCACTTTTGGAAGCTTATCAATGAGCCTGGTAACATAAGAAAGTGTCTATGAAGGTTGAACTATCCCTTACAAAAGTCAAGGACCCACTATGCGCAATATTTTGTCCAGTATCAAGTGAAGCACAAACCTGCTAAAAATCTGAGCAACATCTTGTTCCAATTGATATTTTCCAACCAATGAGAATAAATTTTCAAGAAATTCCTGTGCACCTGCAGACACCTCTTCAGAGTCATCGATAACCAAAACACATAAGCACTCCTGCATGAGTAGTAGCCAAAGAAGAGTTAGCCTGAAATGGCAGTTCAATGTTCACACTATACCACATCAAGAGATTAGGAATCCAGATGCGTATATTGCGTCTGTCAAACATAACATTGCTGTCATACGAAATTGAACTTCATGAAATATCTTTCCTGGTTGTAGGAACGAAGAATGCACTATACCTATCATTTAGGACAAAATGAGAAACATTGACCAAAAGTAATACAGCGAATACAGAATTTTAGGTAAATAAACTAATCTCAAGAATGAACTCTCACGCCAGACATGCTCCTCTCCCTGCTGAGCCCCTGTTTCTCAAGCAAGGGATTCTTATGTGGGGCTTTCTCTAGTGAGGACCTTACAAGAAGGACTAAATAAGGACTACAAATGAAGGATTGGATGAGTTTTTTAAATTTTAGTTGATAGCTTAAAATTTCAACAAGCATGTCATCTAACCGTACATTTAAAAATCCTCACTTGGTCCTTATTGTAAGGTCCTCATCAGAGACTCCCACTCTTATGATATGTTGGAATCTTCTTGTGATAATCATCATGTCAAAACAACCAGAGATCAGCTAAGATCATTATTAAAGGAGCCTAAAAATTAAAAGTTGAATTCCATGAAGCTCATTTTTCAACTATACTGAGGTCAAGACAGAGAAAAATAAAATTAGAAGTTACAAAATAGAAACAACTAAAGACATACTTGAACCAACATATTTATTTATTAGCTAAAAAAATTTATGTTTACATCAGACAACATCAATAATGATTTCAGAAAAGGCCAATGAGTTGAGGAAAACAATTGCAGTCCCTGACAAATTCATTTTGAGATGAAGTACTTGTGTGATTAATTTTTATCCAGAGGGGAATATTTCTTGTGTGATTAAATAAGGGGGTTTTATGGGAATGAAACAATGGTTGAAGTATAAATTCAAAGGTATTGAAATCATGCAATGGAAATTCATCTACTTAGGCAGATATGTAATGAGAACCCACAGATTAAAAACAGAAAAACACAAATACACTTCTCAGCTTACCAGAAACATTTGTCTACTCTGCCTCAGCGTATAAGTGCACTTTGACAACAGTCCTCGTATAGAAGCCAGGAGCCCTTGTCTCACTTTTTTTGCTGGATGAATGCAAATCTAAGAAGTAATTGAAGGATTTACTAATTGAATAAGAGAAGTAGAAGTACAAGAATAAAGCATTGACCAACTGTACAGGATGCAAATAGCCTATGTACAACTGGTAGAAATGAAATAAAAGAACCTACATGTCGAAAAGTTGTGCCCAAAAGTTTATCCACATGAACAGAAGTTTTCTCAATCCAATCATCCGTACGATTCACATGAAAAGATGCATCACCCTTGCCAGAATTAGTTTTCCTCTCAGATTTGGAAGTAGCTGTAATCATTTGACCACTTGAATCGTCCAGTAAAATTTTACTTTGAGCATGCGCCTTAGTAGGCAATTGACGAAGCTCATCCATAAAAGATTGTGTAGACTCATACTCTTTGTCAGAAGTAACAGTTATTGACATATCACGTCCAGATAAATTAGCATCATCCAGCAGAACTATCATCAGATACTCAGCCAAACCTCTAATTGCTTGATCAATTGCATCCCCACTTCCAGCAGCTCCACTGGTCATCATTTTGGAGGCATGCAAAACTTTGGCAAACTGACTAACAACACCAGGTAAAAAGAAGGCCAATGCGTCAGCAGTACCAACCTGTAGGGAGAAAATGTAATGAATAAAACTAACCTAAAGATACTGACCACAAGATTCTAATTTGCATTCAAGAATGTTTCATTATACTTGTAAAATTAAAAGAATCTATCTGAGCTATGTGCAAGAGTGTGTGAATGATAATAAATTTAAAAACTAAAATAAACCACATGACAACCTTAGCAACAAGCACACGAAGAGTCAGAAACGCTTCAACACGAATCTTTGCACTGCCTAGATGTCCTCGTGCAGCCTCATTGTCTGCAGCCTTTTCAGAAACCACAAAGGAAATAAACAACATAGCAATATTAAATGCTATTCAATAATCAGTTGTTACAGGAAAGAAGTTGACATACTTTGAGAAGAAGAGATAGCCAGTGTCCAACAGCTGCAGAAGCAGCTTGTGACTGTAGAAATGAAAGTAAACATTCATCTGATGCTGAAGCGTACTTTGGAGAGCGAATGGGTGGAGATATGAAATCTCTCTTTTCTAAAAGCATAGGCAGACCAAAGATTTGATTACATGTGCAGGACTTATCAGAGCATGGAAATAAATTCAGAAGCAGTGCCCTGAAACACTTAATAACTCCTTCACGAAACTCTTCTGAGGCATCAGATGGTGAAAGCAAAGCCCCATAAGTCAACTTCTTGAGCACAACAACCATCTGTAGAAGGATGTCATACAGTTCAATTGTTAACACCAGCTTGAAAATTTATTCAAGAATTCCAAAAAACATTTTCTAGGATGACAATTCACATGAGGAAACTAGTTGAATCATCAAATAAGCCAATACTGCAAGAAAGACCATAATCTAGTTTTTAGGAAATAAAACATTTTGTTAAGTAGAAGAAGGGTCTGGATTTGAAAAGAAAATGATACAAACAAGAGGATAACAGGGATAAGCATTACAATAAATTCATAACTCCAGTGCAATTCATTCACTTGTAAAAGAATCATAGATCACGCCCAATAAACCCTAAAAGGAATATCCCTACCCTACAGTGGTTGACCGTGAAACCCATAAAGACACTACAATCTACAGCTCCCCCATAGAAAAATCAATTCCTCCACCTATTCTGCATCTCCCATCTTGAAGGAGTGGGTACCTTGGTTTGTTTCGTTGAAGAAAAACACCAAACATTTAAGGTTTTCCGAATCAAACATTAACTAGTAAATCTACATGGAACATGTCCGAGAATATGTTAATCAATAAGATTACCTGATCTACAGATCCTAAGAGACACTTTGCGAGGAGTTCCTCCAGACACTGAAGCACACCTTCAGCCACACTGTCACTCACTTTTTGAGGAACTTTTGTGATATTAGCACTCACAACTTTTTCTTCAGAACCAAGCTTCTTTGGGGATCTACAATCCACAGAGGCATCCAATAGAAGTAGCAATGGAAACAACGTATAGCTGAAACAGAGATAAAGAAGTCAGTCAAGCTAACTAATTCTTACGCAACTACAGACACACATATACGCATTTTGAATTTCCCTCTGAGGTACACAAGTCAAAAACAAATAACTGGCTTCCTTGAGTGTGGATCACTAGTTTCTTCACTATCAAGCACCACCACATTCACCACAGTATTATCACAACATTACAACACCTAACCAAATTCAACATTCCATATAACAACAAACAAATTCGAGCTTTAATTGCAAATTATTAAGGAAACAAACTCGATCCAGGTCACGAATCATTCACCAAAGCTCAGCTCACTGCTAAATACTTGTACAACAAGCAAATGTACTTACACCCTATCCATAAACACAAACTTACATATACAAAAACAGAAACAAGCTTCATCAAACACCTCTATACACACACACATTCAAATTTTTTACATATTTAGATACAATTTCAGAAGCTTTCTACTAATTCCAGCCAAACAAAAATTTTAAAAAAAAAAAATGGTAATGTTTCTGCTAATGAGGGAATTAAAGCACAGTAAAGAACGAAAATTGAAGCAAAGATGAGTGCTTACTCGAAGAAGGGCTGGAGAGCATGAGAAGGAGTCTGTCGCAGAAATTGAAGCAGAGAAGAGATTGAGGAGGAGCTCTTCTTAGGGCTTTGGACAAGCTCCAGAAGCTCGAAGCAGTACGACTTTAGCTGCGTAAACACTCTGCTTCTTCCTTCTTCGGCCGAGACTGCAAATTCATCGTTTTCTTCCATGGCGGAGAGTGAGAACCGCGAAATTGAGAGGCGGTGATGGAAGGAGTCGTTTTTGAGAAAAGAGAGTGGAACGGGTTGAAGTGAAATATGGCCGGAAAACGTCGTGTGCGGTGGGGAAGGTGGCCGAGTCGGTGACGGAGGTTAGTGGCGGTAAAGCTGGGAGTGACGAAGAGTCGGTGAAGAACCCAGACTCTTCACGTTCTACGGGTCATTTTATGTGACGGGCTTATGGGCATTCGTTTTGACCCGGCCTGGTGCTTAACGTTCGGGTACGGGTTCGGGTTTGGGTTTGTCAAATCTCTATATTGTTGCACGTTGCACGCAATATCATACTTATATAAAAACAGTATGAGACCTCCATTAAATTTTTTTCTCCACAAAATAGAGAAAAAGAAGAAAAAGATGATGGCGGATTAATAAGAAAGAGAGATAGAAGAGAAGGTGAAAGGCGTGGTCTGAAGCCCCATTTATGTAGAACATATGTTTTGTTTAGTCTAGTTTCTTGATCTTTGGTGTGAATTGGTTGTTTTATTTTGATTGATTGAAAACTTTTGCATGTGTTTGTTTTATGGTCGCGAACATAGGATTTATGCATGTAATTGGAACTAGGATTTAGAAAATAATTCACCTAATCGTCTTGTTTTCTAATCCACAAATATACAAGGCTTTGGACAAAAGTTGATGTTTTAAAAGTTTTTCTCTGTACACCTCGTTTCTTTTCACTGTTCAACATCTTTTCTATCTCCGGCAAACCCCTTGAAACTACCGCTGTTAAGAGGGAGATAACATCATCAATATCTCATAAAATTAGATAATCGTTTCCAGACTCTCTCAGTGAGGAAACCCGATTCCCTCTTGCAAGTTGCAATGGAGGTTCATGAATTATTCTGAAAAATTCCATTTGGAACCCATGTATTGCGAGAATGTTTGAATCTTGTGTGGACGCAATGAAGAATCAAATAGAGATGATGGGTCAATCACCCTATTGATCCACTGGTGTTGATTGCTAATTGGTATATTGGATAATTAAGATGAAGATGTTACTGATAGTAACTTAATCCAACACCCACCGACGACTAGATTAAGATCAAGATGAAAATGAAGATGTTACTTATAGTAATGTAAGCCACCATTAAGATGAAGATGTTTCTCCCCAACTCATCTCCCTCCCCCTTGCCGCCGCCAACAACATCCACATCCCCAACGTACGTACCCACCCGCTCCGACATCCCGTCTTTCTTAACTCTCCAAAAAAAATAGACTTGTAAAGTGATTCATCAAGTATAAAATTTCAACCTAAGGAAGACTGGGTTTTTCATGGTCTAGGTGGGTATTGGGGGATTAAAGAAATTTGTAGGGTTGAGGAGGAGATATCAACCTCCTGTTGAAGAAATAGACAAAATGAAATCTGGAAGGGTGCGGCTATTGCCACCCTACAATTTTTTTTGTTCACTCTACTTGCTCATTACACCCTATATTTTAATTTCAATTATTAAATTTACTTATCTAACCCATTTTTCTTTCTAGAAATATCCAATCAAAAAAAAATTTAACTTAAATTTCTCATTTAATTTATACCAATAAAAAAAAAATTATATATATATATATATATATTAAAGTTTTCCTAATAAGATCATAATTAGATTTACTCCCATTTTTTTTCTTTCAATTCCAATGATCGGCTATTTCAATTCATGTCAAAATATTAGTAAGTTAATAACTATGAGCAATGAAGAAAAGAATGATTTTTTTTTTTCCGTATTTTAAATTTTTCACTTTCGGTGTTCACAAAGGGTACTACAAAGATTTTGATGAAGTTAACACTAATGGTTTTGTGATTTGAATAACGAATTAACGATGAGATTAATAACATGAGAAATTAAGTAGTATTTGTATTTAATTAATTGGTTATGTATTTATTTTTTCTTATATATTTAGATTTTAGAAAATTAGTGTACTTATTAGTCATTTTGCACTTGGGTAATATAGTCTTTCAATAATTCAAATGATTGTATGGTGAACTAAGAAAATGGTAGGGTGGTAATAGCCGCACCCAATCTGGAATTTTTTTTTTTTTTTTTTAGAGAGAAAATCTGGTATTGGTATTCTTTCTTAGTCAAGAAAAATGAAATTTATCAGTTTTTTTTTCCTCAAGGGCAATATAGGATTTTGAAAATTACAAAAAAAGTTAGGAGGTCCACGTACATGCTAGTTTGGGAGGTCTGAATAGAAGCTTCCTTTTCTTTTTTGGATGAAAAAAAAAAACAACAACAACGCCTCTTTCTTGTTCGGTTAGACTTACGTTAGATTCTACAAGCATCTTATGAATGGCGATTCAAAAGTTTGCTGCGACGTATCGAGCTTTTTCCTTTAATCTTTGATGGTTCTCAACTAGAGCTAACATGAAAAGTTTGTCTCCCTTTTTTGGTGTTTTCTCTCGTCGAGGATTACGTTTCTTGGCTATCTGTGACTTGTATTGGGGTTTAACTTTGTCTCTTTTTTTTTCTCTTTTTGTGATCATTTTCACCGTCGTGATCTATGTTGGTGAATCTTGATGGCCCGATCAGTTGTTTAACCTGATAGGTAGGAGTGCTCGTTTGAATCATTTATGATCCTATATTAGTCATTTACAATCCTACCCTTGATACATAAATTTAAAATATATACGAGTTTGAACTCTAGTATATTTGATTCGTAAAACTCTTCTTCTTTGTTTTTTTAGTAGAAAGAGGTTAGAGTTTAAGGATATCTCTATTTGTGTTTGGCCCAAACTCTAGGTTACTTGACCTAGTGGTAATAGGGTTAAATTAGAAGGATCTAGATTCCTATTCAATGTACGATTACTTTCCTTGTACGATTGAGATTCTATGCATTGTAATCCTCTATATAAAGAGGCCCCTATTATCAATGAGAATACACAGCAAATTCCTCTCAATTTCAGTTTCTCTACAACACGTTATCAGCACGAGCCTTAACCCTAGCTTTAGAAACCAAAACCCCAGAAATTGATCAAGCTCCACCGGATTAGCCTTGCCTGTGCTACTACAGCCCCCGCGTCGCAACTCAACGCTAACCCTACCAGGTTAGCCTCGCTGCCCATGCAGCACCCGCAAGCCCTGCTTGCCTTCTACCCTCGCGCGCTCACCTGCCCTAGCGACCGCGACTCACCAGCGACCTCGCGGCATCCTCGCGGCATCGCGGCATCCCTGCAACGACCTCGCGGCATCCCTGCAGCATCCTCGCGGCCCTGCATTCTCGCAACACCGCGACCCGGCGACACAGTCCACATTCGCAACCCCGCGACACGCCCACGATACCGCGACCCCCGCGACCTCGTGCCCTCGCGACTCCGCGATTCCGCGACCCTCGCGTCTTCGCTACCACGCTGCAATCCTACAAGTCTACTTACTTGCACTAGGACTAAAGCTCGTCTACAATCCTACGACAAGGACCATATGTGTTCTGCAATCCTAAGAGGTAAACTTTTCTAAAAGTTCCTGTTTTTCAAGTTTTTCATTCTTTTCTTCTTTTCTCGGGGACTTGCAACCTCCCCTCTTCTACCCCCCTTTCTTCTTCATAGGGGAGACCAATAGCCGAACTGTGGGGGTTCGTGCTCACTTCAAGCTTGGAGCTTGTTGAGATCTCCAAACTTAGAGTTTGTAGAGAATCTATGATCGACCACTTACATCATTGTTTCGATCTAATCCAATCCCTCTTGGAATCAAATTTCTTGGAAGCGACTACGCTCGGAAATTCCTAATTTCTTGGAAGCGACTACGCTCAGAAATTTTATATGTTTTCGTGGTAGCTTTTTCCGCTCCGAAACTAACCCTAATTTCTTGTTCTCTTTCAGGATGAGTAACCTGAACAAATTGGACTTTGCTCCATTGGGAACAACTGGCTCTGGATATCACAGGTGGGTTCGTGATGTCCGCCAGCATCTCAAGGCCAATGGAATCCTGGATACGATTCTCAAGCCTAGCCAGGACGTGCTAACTGTTGAGCAAGCTCAAGCTTTGGAAGCAAATAGAGCAGCCTTCGAGGCAAATAAGGCGAAAGCCATCATCCTAATGACTCGTCATATGGATGATTCGCTCCAGTACGAGTGTATGAATGAAGAAGACCCCAGAAAGCTGTGGGCCTCACTCGAAGAAAGATTTGGCAACGTCCGTGACTCCCTGCTTCCTGACCTAGAAGTGAGATGGCATAGCCTCCGCTTCTGTGATTTCAAGTCAGTTCTTGACTACAACTCGGAAGCACTTCGCATTAAATCCTTAATGGAATTCTGTGGTAAAGAGATCACAAATGCGATGTTGATTGAGAAGACTCTCTCTACTTTCCCCGTCTCTGCATTGATGGTTGCTAAGAACTATCGAATCGATGTTAATGCAAGACGAATCACAAGGTTTCATGAGCTCATTGGAGCTATGAATGTCGCTGAAAAGCATGACAACATCCTTGTGAAGAACTATAATTCGAGATCCGTGGGAACAGAGCATATTCCGGAATCCAATTATAGTCGCGCCCTAAAGAGAGGGCGCCAAGAGCGAAACCCTAATATTAGGGATACTTCTGGACGTTCTGGTCCATATAATTGCTCTACTTGGGAAGGTAACCGCCAAAATAGGCGAACACGAAACCGAAGAGGTAAACGTGGAAAGAGAGAGGGAGGCAACGCCTCTGGCCATGTCGGTGGCGCCACCAACACTAAGAGCCATCTAAATGACGCTTTCAAAGCGCCTCAATCAATGGAGTTTGAGCAAAGAGATGTATGTTCCCGATGTGGAGTGTCTGATCATTGGGCACACATTTGTAGAGCTCGTGAAGAAATTGTCACCGCCTACAAAGCATATTGTGAAGCAAGAGAAGCTCACTATGTAGAACAAGAAGATCAAGAAGATGATCTAGAGTGAAGGGTTGAAGACTACGAATCTGGCTGGGATCAATAGATCGCCAATTCTGTTTAAGTCTTTATTTTCCAAAGAGATGTAGGCAATTGCCATATTATTTTTGTAGTAGATGCCTATGGTTTAGTCTTTCTTCAAAGTAGGCGTACTCAATGTAAATGTGATGTCTAGGAAGGTTTTGAGATAAGTGGTAATTAAGCGAGCTTTGCTCCACCGACATCTCCCTACTCACCTGGTCACATTTGCGTTGGAATTACCGAAAGAAGTTAGACGACTACCATTGTTTTGCATTAGCTAAGCATTTGGATTAGATTCTCCTAATGGTTAAGAGACAATGATGTACTCCGTTGGCTTATGAATAAAATTTTGAGTTCTTTTCATTATGACTCCATTTTGATTCATGAGCATGTTACTTTGTGACTACGATGGCTGGGCCATCAGTATTAATTCAAGGACATGGAATAGCCCAAGTTCTCTTTGCCAAATGGCACCTTGATTAATGTCACAGAAACTCTCTACGCTCCTAGGGCAACTCGCACCTATGGATAGCCAACGGATTCCATGCGAAAACGCATGTAGAGAACAGAAATGAGTTCCTTTGTAATGCCTCTAATGATTGCGAACGAAGGCGCATCTTAGAGAAGTTTATGTGTCTCTCTAGTGGACTCTATGTCACTATTCGAGCTATTAAATCCAATAAAGTTATGAGAGAAGATCTCTTGGATTTAGACACATATTGGCTTCGTCTCGACAGGATAAGTCACCCTGGTCATGATATGGTGATCCGTCTACTAAAGACTTCACATGGACACCCTCGAGCGAAATGAAGCAAGAATCAAAAATTGATTCCTGGACTTAGCAAGACTGCAACAATTGCAGCATCTGGCACTGCAGCTGTCTTGGAGCGCCATATGGCCGCCCAAGTCCCTCATGACAACGCCATATATGGCGCTACCCATGGCCATGACGCCATGGATGTCAATCCCTATGGTTATAACGCCATGGATGCCACTTCCCATGGTCATGACACCATGATGGGTGATGTAGTCACAAACTTTGCTTCAATATGCGTTTCAAACGCTCAGGCCCAACCAAAACTCTCCTTGGTTGCTTCTAAGGCCTCTCGCTCATTTTACAAAGCCACTTCCTTAGGAAAATTAGGACTGAGACCGTCCTATGCAAAGGATATGAAAATACTCATTATGTTCTTACATAGAATCCGTAGGGATTCTGTGGACTGATTCCACCAACTTGCGAACGTTTAAATATCTCATGATGTTGGTTGATATGCAAACACGCTGGTCACGTGTTGTGCCATTGTCCACTTGTAATGCTGCTTATGAAACACTCCTAGCACACATCATATGACAATGGGCTCACTCCCCGAATCATCCTATTCAGTCAATTGGATTTGACTATGCTAGTGAGTTTACATCGAAGACTTTCGATAGTTATTGCATTTGGGACTGATGTTGGACATCATATTCCCATGAGCACACCCAAATGGTCTCGCAGAAACGGCTACGATGGTAGTCCGGACATTGGTAATGCGCACCAATATCAGCCTGGGGGGATGCAATATCGCATGCAGCTATGCTAATTCGCCTACGACCTACCGCCACTCAATGTCTCTCTGCCTTACAGCTAGTGACTGGGTACAAGTATTTTGTACTTACGCACATTTGAGTGAGCCATTTATGTGCCAATTGCGCCGCCACAGCGCTCTATAATGGGTCCTTACAGACGAATGAGCAACTCAGTTGGATTTGAGACTCCAACAATCGTCCGCCACTTAATGCCCTTGCTAGGCGATCTCCTTACCGCTAGATTTGCGGATGTCACTTTGATGAGACAGTCTTCCCGTCGTTAGGGGGAGATACGAACACGAATGTTCAACAGGAACGACAGGAATTGTCGTAGTCTGTCCCCACTATGTCTCATCTCGATCCCTGTTAAAGTGACGAGATCACACAAATATGTTGCAAACATGCCTGCAAGGATGGACGTCCCTACGAGAGGACGTAGCGCCACCCTACACAGAGGTAGGCATGGCGCCAACGCCATAGAGAGTGGCACTCTGGCGTTACAGGCCATGGCCCCAGCTAGGATGCATGGGAGGCCCGTGGGTTCGAAGGATACTTTGGCACATTCCAATCCTTTTATCATCGACACTCAAAATCCGTCTCATGAGAATCTTCCGGGTTATGGTTATCGTTGGGGGACGCCTCAACGTTAGAACCCTATTCCTGAGAATATAGAGCTCTATGAAACTTACACTAGTGTACATGAGATGTGGGATAGAAACTCCATCATAATTGATGATGTAGTCGCGCATTTCGTTGCGCATGAGTTTGTTGAGTCTGATGATATCGAACCACGCTCCGTTGATGAATGAATGCCAACGTAGAGAGATTTGGCCCAAATGGAAAAGATGCGATCCAGGTTAAGATGGATTCTCTAACGAAGAGGAAGGTTTTCGAGCTAGTAATGCCAACACCTCCTGACATAAAACCTATTGACTAATGGGTCTTCGTTAGAAAGCGTGATGAGAAAAAGAGATGACAATCTCGCCTTATGGCGCAAGGCTTCTCACAAAACGCCCTGGAATCGACTACGATGAGACATATTCTCTCGTAATGGATGTCATTGCACTCCACTACCTTGTCAGTTTGGTAGTTTCCGAATAACTGAACATGCAGCTTACAAATGTGGTCACTACGTATCTCTATGGGGATCTAGATACGGAATATACATGAAGGTTCATGGTGAACTTCATTTACCCAAGTCAAGTGGCTCTAGACCACGGAGCGCGTTTACAAAGAGGTTGAAACGCTCACTAAAGTGACTACTTGATTGGGAAGGGATATGCCCACGCGTTTCCATAACAAGTTTCGGATTCTATCGCGGTTCATGTTGGACATGATCTTCATTAGAAGCCCTTAAAGAGTTAAGGGAAACCACTGAACACTAGAAATCCGAGTTTGAGATGAAGGATTTTGGGAGAACACGATTATGTCGCGGTTTGGAACTTGAGCATCGTGTTGATAGATGCTTAGGCATTTTGACAAGGTCAAACCTTCAAGCACCCCCATGATCGTCCGTAGTCTTGATCCTGAAAATGATCATTTTCGTCAAAAGGATGATGACGAAGAAGATGTGCTAGAGGCAGAAGTGCCTTACTTGAGTACAATAGGCGCATTATTGTACTTAGTTAAATGCACAAGACCAGACATCTCATTTGCAGTATGCTTGTTAACTAAGATATAGCTTTGCGCCAACGCGACGCCATTAGATTGGTGTAAAAGATATCTTTCAGTACTTAAGATGTACGATTGATATGGGCTTGTTCTATCCCTACAGAGAGATGATGGATTCAGTCCCATCACACACCAGGAACGCCGCCTATACTGGCCTGCGTCCTCTATCCCCATCCCAAAACAACATGTGTTTTGGAAGGTTTTGCTGATGTTGGGTATCTCTCTGACCCACACAAAAGTCTTCCCAAACTGGTTAAGTGTTCACCATGGGTAAAGACTGCGATATCTTGGAGGTCTACAGAATAGACCCTAGTCGCTATATCTTCGAACAATGCAGAGACTATTGCTCTTCACGAAGAGATTCGTGAATGTATATGGATTGGATCCATAATTACGCATGTTCGAACAATTGTGGTTTGAAGTCTACCATAGATGAGCCTACTAGCATTTAGGATAATGCTGCTTGTTTTGAACAAATGAAGCAAGGCTACATCAAAAGCGACAACACCAATGATAATCAGCAACAACAGACTCTCCTCAAGATCAAAATGAACTAGGTTCGATCTGAGGACAGTGTGGCAGACTTGCTCACTAAGTCATTGCCTAAATTCCACTTTCGAGAAACATGTTGGTAGCATCGTTTACGGAAGTTATCCGAACTCCCATGACCGTAGTCATCAGGGGGAGATGCAGACATCAGGGGGAGATGTCTACATGTATGGTCTCGAAACGTGAAGGGTGTGTTGTGCTCGTCCCACTGGGTTTTTGTTACTCGGCAAGGTTTTTAACGAGGCAACGAGAGAAGCACCGCGTTTGGACAACACAAGGGGGAGTGTTTAAGGATATCTCTATTTGTGTTTGGCCCAAACTCTAGGTTACTTGACCTAGTGGTAATAGGGTTAAATTAGAAAGATCTAGATTCCTATTCAATGTACGATTACTTTCCTTGTACGATTGAGATTCTATGCATTGTAATCCTCTATATAAAGAGGCCCCTATTATCAATGAGAATACACAGCAAATTCCTCTCAATTTCAGTTTCTCTACAACAGTTAGCTATTTTTATTCAATATGGAAAAAGAAATATTACACAATGACCTACCTCAGTGGGACCGTCAGAAACAGACACTGCTAAACGCAATACCACTCCACCAATTGATCGAGTGAAACTCAGAGGGAGTAAACTAATAAGAAACTAACAATAAAATTTTCGGCATAATCCTTCAATAGACTCGCTGACAACCTCAGACTAATAATCCCTGCAGTTCCTCACAGGTTTGATCCCAATAAAAATAACAAATTTGATACCAAAACGGAAATCGTCCTGGATCCCAAATTTTTATAGAAAATCCACCGAGGTCCCAAATCTGGATCCAAGCCATTATGAACCCAAGTACCACTATCCTAATCCACCCAACCAAATCCAAGCCCAAATCGAAGCCCAAGCCCAAATCGAAGCCCAAGCCCAACAAGGGTGAACCCTAGCAGCCAATCTAGCCAAGCATGTTTGTTCCGCCACTGCTGCTCTAACTCCTGCCTGAACCTCTAACCAGCTGGCAAGGAGGTTCCGCAAACCTAAACTACCTGATCAAGAGAAAGTCGCCAACGTCAACTCCTTAGAAAGACTCATGAACAGCAGGCTCATGAGGATCTGCAACTACCCCGCTGCTCCTCGCCGCCACCATCTTAGATAGACGACGCTACCAGACTGATCTTAGTTGGTGATCATGTTGAAGACGAACCCGATCCGATAATAACCCTGCCGGAGTCTCTGCTAGTACAATTCCAAAGGACAACTCGATCTTAATCCAAGACTTGACCTCCATGATGCCATAAGGAGCCATTTCCTAGTGTTTTCTCTCATTAAGGGCTACGTTTCTTAATTATCTATGGCTTGTCTCGGGTTTTAACTTTGACTTTTTTGTATTTTTTTATTTTTGTGATCATTTTCACCGTCGTGACTCGTGCTGGTGAATCTTGATACAGTTGGTTGTTTAACCAGATGGTTAGGAGTGCTCATTTGGATAATTTATAATCACTAGCAACGTGCCCGCGTTTTTCGCAGGTGATAATGTGATGTTAATGGAAAATAGATCGATTAAAAAGAATAGTGGTTATTTATTTTTTAGACATAGAATAGTGGTGGTTTGGGTATTTTTTTTTTTCAATTTACTCTTTTATTTATTTATATTTTATTAACTTAATTTAATAATTATGTTATGGGCTAAATACAAATTACTACCCTGTGGTTTAGGTCCAAAATCAATTCAGTCCATGAACTTCTAATTTCATCAAAAACACCCCTGCACTTTCAATTTTGATCTAATAGGTCCAATTTGTTAGTTTTCCGGCAATTGAGTTATTTAACTTGTTAATGTGGATCATATATGGCCTATATTTTATGATGTGGTGTCAAGGTGGTCTGCATTGTCAATTTAGGAGTGAGTCCTACTATTAAAAATAAATAGTTTTTCAACAAATAATCCAACTATTTGAAAGAATATTAACGAATTGGACCTATTAGATCAAAATTGAAAGTGCAGGGGTGTTTTTGATGAAATTAGAAGTCCAGGGACTGAATTGATTTTGGACCTAAACCACAGGGTACTAACTAGTATTTAGCCCTTATGTTATTGAAGGGTATTATAAGCACTTTCAAAATTTGGTGAAGCCTTTGACACCAAAAGAGGGCCTCCGATTATAGTAATAGAGATATATTTATTCATTTACAATCCTACCCTTGATATATAAATGAAAAATATATACGAGTTTGAACTCTAGTATATTTATTTGTAAAATTCTTGAATAACTTGTACGTCTCTATGTATGTCTAGCGGCTCTGGAGTAGTACCAAAGGAGGGTCTCCGCTACTCTACGTCTTTGCATGTATAATGAGTAGGTCTATTTCTATGTACCACTTGTGGGTACTACCACTATCTTCTTGTCTGTCTATGTCCTTAAATGACATCGGAAGGGTATGTAATGGCCTGTTTTGACTTGTGATGAATATACTATTTCCTCCTGATTCCAAAAAAAAAAAAAAACTCAAATATTTAAAATTTGATTGATATAATATACTTTACCTTTTAGGTACTTTTAAGTATTAAGTGTTACTATTTGTTTGTTAATAGTCGTGTTTACCTAATCAATTAATTCCTTATTTATAGTGCTCACGACCTTTCTAACAGTGTGCACCTCACGATCTCTGTCATCATCACTCTTATCTTCTCTTCTCTTCTTTCCTTTATGTGTTTTCTCTCTAATGAGAGGCAATTTGCTACAGGCTTGTGGCTCGATGTTTCTAGGCTTATGCCTCACTTGCGAGACCCAAAACACATCTCCTTGCACTACTAAAAACATTGGATAGAACACACTATTAATGTAAAGATCATCGTACATATGAGGTCAGGCCTCGAAAGAAAACATTGAGACTTAGATAGATTATATGTGTTTTCCTCTAATACGAAGGATACACACGTTATGAACCCTAACGGCGATCAGTGACGAAACAGTTGGAGGACTTAGATAGAACCACACTATTTACGTGAAAGGCATATACATTTTCACACAAAACTCCACTCACCCAGTTATTTGTTTTTTTTGTTTTTTGGCAAAAAAAAATTATTAAATGAAAGAGAGACCAACATCAAAAGGGGGCCAGGGACATGAGACCAAAACCTTTTATAAAGAATAAAGGATAAAATTCACTTTACCCCGCTGAGGTTTGGGGGTAACTTCATGTTAGTCCATGTGCTCTCAATTTAATCAAAAACACCCCAGAGCTTTCCAATTTCTCAGGCTTTGGACGTTAACTCTGACAGTGGGACCCACTTTATATATGGGCTAAAATTGTCATTTGAAGACTCAAAAACTCGTAACAACGGGATTTATCTTCTCCTTCCTTCAATCCCACTCCAGGTCTCTCTCTTCTCTAACCTGGTCTGACCTTGATTCCCATTTCACCTCCCATCAAACTCCCTCACCCAAAAACTCCAAACCTTAGAGTTAAGTCCCAATCCCCAAACCCTTGTTCCTCTATCTCAATCCCACAAACCCAAAAACCGCAAGACCCGTCTATTCTCTCTAACCTGGTCGGACCCGTTTTGTGTCTCGTGGCATGCAAGCTCATCGAAGGGTCTGAATTTGTCCCCATTGCCATGTCGATGTGGGTTCTAACAAGAAGCACCTTATTAACCTGATTGGCTTGCTACTCTGAATCTTGGGCTAATAACACAATTCTTTACCTTGAGGAAGCTCATGTCGCCAAGGTAGCCAAGGCTTTGGATCCCGAAATCACAGCCCTTCTCCGTAAGTCTTCAATCTTCAGCTCACTTTTGCAATTTTGACTGCTTTCGGATTTTGCACCTCGACCGGTGGACCTCCGTGCACCCAATCCTTTATCAACCAAGCTCTCTCTTGTCTCAACAAGCGTGAATTCCCTCTTAAGATCCAGCTCCTCGTCTTCCTCAAAGTGTTCTCTGACCCGCTCTTCACACTTCTGAGTCGGATTCCCTGCCCAAAACTCGTCATCCTAGAGGAACAATTTTATGATACCAGCACAATTTGGATTTATCAATTAAGCACAATTTGGGGTTTATCAATTTAGCACAGGATTCTCTTTTTGTTCTTCATTTTGGGTTCTTGGTTTTTTGTTTTGCTCATTTGTTGTGTCTAATTTAGAGTTCTGTAGCCACCGAGATCGAGGTTTTGGTGGTTTTGGCAAAATGTGTTTAATTCCGTGATGGTTTTGAAGAAAAGGTTCGTAGTAGGTGATTTGATTTTGTGAAATGAATTTAATTTTGTGATCAGTTTCAAAATGAGGGGACAGTGATTACTGTGTTTTTTACCCTTTTAGGTATGTGTTTTACTTGTTCAAGTATGAAGGAAGAAGATAAGGGTTAAAAGTATAATTTAGCATTTCAGGTGGGTCCAAAGTGGGAAAGTTAACATCCACTTCAGCAATTAATGTCCAATTTGGACGGAGCCTGAGAAATTGGACACGGCTGACTGAAATTGGAAAGCTTAAAGGTGTTTCTGATTAAATTGAGACCACATGGACTAAGATGAAGTTACTCCCAAACCTTAGGGAGATAAACTGAATTTAGTCCAAGAATAAAAATGCAAAAAATATTAGCAAACCATGAATATGGTTGAAGATTAACCATAATACAAACAACTAAAGATTGAGACGCACCGTGGGTGCCCGGTTGCGTGCAAGGTACCTTGAACTCGTTTGACATTGATTTGCCTTGAATTTCTTGTGTTGATGCTTTAGGAGAGCCTGAAGAAGATTCTCATCTAAAACTACTTCACCCTCATCAAACCAAGTTCCACTCACCCACTGATTTGTTCCCCAATTTGCCAAATCACTGGATCCCATTTCCTTTTTTATTACCTGTTATTCTTATGACATGTATGGTCTAGCTTGTTCGCATAGTTGCTCAATCTATTGGAAGTGTTTTTTTACGATAAATAGATTTTAATAAAGACTTCTATGGTGCCGACTATGTAAGATATCTTTAGGGTACGGCTAATACCACCCTACTATTTTCTTTGTTCACCCTACATTAGATTTTTAACACCAAAATTTCTAATATTACCCTTGAATAAAAAAATAATTACAAGTAAATAAACAAGACAATATAAACCTAGTACAGATCTATACCAATCCATATTTGCAGCATTGTACAAATATCCTGGTCTCTTTCTTTCTATCTCTTCCTTTCTCTCTCTCTCTATCCACTTTTTCTTCTAATATTGTTAGTCGGTTCATCGTAGAGCACATGCACTTTGTTGACCTGGGTTGGAGTTAATCAAGATGCACAAAAGGCTTGATGAAAAATAAAATCAAAGTAAACTGAGATTGAAAGACAAAGAGAGAAAATTCGTGGGTGGAAAGGAATTCCATCAAATCAAGAGCTCATTGAACATCGGATTGATGAAGTCATGGAGCCAAGGAGAAAAATACACAAGTAGAGTGCGATGGCAGGTGAGTTGTACGTTAAAGGCAGAGGCAGCTAGTAATCTGGGCTGCACAACGGGAGGTGCAGTGGCCTAGTACACTGCAAACGCTCTTGAGTTTTATTTTTTGTTTTTATTTTATAAAATTTCTTAATCACAAGGTTAGTATTGTTGTGCTTTTTATTTCAATGATATAACATTAACATTTCTAACAATGAATATACAGTTTTGCTAAAATTAGCGGGAAATGATCGATTGAATGTGATGGAATTAGCAACCGACAAGATCTCCATCAATCTTACAACACTGTATTGGAGCATTTCATTCTTATGTACATCATAATAATGGATTCTTAATTAAAAATGCAAAAACGTGGTTATGAACTTATGGTGTGTGTGTGTGTGTCTATAATAGCGGTTTTAATTAGTACAAAATGTCGATCAATTCTCAGGTAGGAAATCACTTTAGATACTGAATTGCTCAATCATTCTCAAGTCAGATGTAGAAGTATATTGTTTCTCAACTTTTGAATATGGAGAAGGATCATGCACCATATGAACACCTTCTTCACTTCTTCTTCTTCTTCTTCTTCTTCTTTTTTTTTTTTAATTATGGGGTTTGGAACCTAGTCAAGCTGGGAGACTCAGCCCCCCACTCATATTATGAATATTACTATTTTGACACATCGGGAGGGACGTAATACCTTCTTCACTTCTTTAAAAAACAATAGAATTCAAACGAGTTAGGGAAATCTAGGGTTTGAAAGTTAAAAGACTAAAAGATTGAATAGCAATATATGAAAGTAAATTAAAGCCTTAAATGCTTTAAAGAATTGTAAAACTGCAAGGTTTGTTTGTATGTTATTTGTTTTGATTGAGTTGAATAACAATGAAAGAACAAAAAATTCGTTTACAATATAATTAAAATATTTCTCAGCTTGTCAATGGAACTGTACTTGCTCGAATATGACAGCAAAAGAAGATCACCAATGATTAACTAGCCGAACTAACATATACACACCTCTACTTTCTTACCTTGTTAGAGCAGTATGCATGATACATATTTTAAGTCAAGCCTAGATCAATTGCTTTCATTGGTCTACCCGTCTTGAAATAATAATATGTATACAGCTTTTGCTTACTGAAAATTTTATACAAAATAAGGTCAAATCAAAGTGGCCGATTGCGTTAGTTGAGTAGGATGTAAATTGTTAGTGCAAACCCAGCTAGGTATACTTAATTTGTACTTTCAAGCTATCTAGCTATATGTTTCGTCAAACTAAATTGCTGTAAGTGGAGATAACCCACCCACTCGCATATGTTTGACCACATTAATTATGATTCATCACAATAAGGATGATGAGGAAATATTAGTCATTAATCATCATCATGAGGAAGAGAGTATACTTGACTAGCTAGCTAAGTTAACCAAAGACGCATATAGTTTTTCTTTCATGATAAGGGAGTAATGGTAAATAACTTGTTATATAATTGTTCGATATTCTACACTGTTTTAACTTAAATTAGAAAAAGGGAAGAAAAAAACTACATGGACCTCATATAGCCATACATTCCGGCATACAGATCGACCTAGTTAGGACTTGGGGACTCAACGCAACTAACTGTAATTAAGGACTTAATTTGAACTAATTACTCAGTTGCCAGAGTTGTCTGGCCAAGAAGGCCACATTCCGAAGTAATCATTCATGTCCTGGTCAATTTCTGCAGGCATTGGCAACTTGTCACAGTACTTCTCCGGCACTAATTGTTCAGTTGCATCCTTCATCACAAAATCCTGGTTGTTGATCTCGGTCTTTGTTGAATCCTCAAGGCCAAGCTCACTCTCCAAGTAACTGAGCCACTTTCCACTTTCAACTAGCTCTAAGTTTGAGCTCTGGTAGGTCTGATCCGCCTGAGGTAATAGAGGTTCAGGGTTTGACTGAAAGGGCACAAACTCATCTAACATGTTCCAGAAATCATGGTCAGACTCGAATGGAATTTCAAAGACTTCCTTGTCTGCAATTTGAGGTTCATAAGCTCCTTTAAAGTCAAACACCAAATCATCTGGCCTTGAAATACCGCCGCCTTGGCTGGAACTTGAGCCGTTTGAGGAGTCATGAGATGAAAAGGAAGAACTTATGGTCAACGTTTTCACGCCTTTAGCATCATCAACCCTAACTTGATTTGTTACTTCCATTGGTATATTTTGATCAAGTTTTTCTTGGATTGTCGTCGAATTGGGCAGTTCACAGTCGTTCCGGTTTTTGGACATGTTGCTTTCTTGGTTAGATTGATTCTCGAATTCAGCGGTGGCTCCTACACTTGGTTTTCCTCTAGACAACTGAAATGAAGCACTAGAAGAAGATGAGGAAGAGGAAGTTATGGAAGATGACTCCTTTGATTGATCATCTCCACAAGATTTCTTCAAAGCCAATCTCTTCCGCAAATGAGTGTTCCACACATTCTTGATTTCGTTGTCTGTTCTTCCAGGAAAATGGGATGCAATCTTGGACCACCTGCACAGGATCACACTTTCATTAGCTAGGAAAACATTATGTCTTGATTGATTCAAATATATAGGTGTGATGGAATATTCCTAGTGTAGTTTAGTGGACTAATCAGATCTATTAAGATTAGTAGTTTTGGATCTTCATGGATATCTTACTTGTTTCCCCAAGTTTCATGTAGCTTAATTATGGACTCCTCTTCCTCTTTTGTGAAGTTACCTCGCTTCAGATCAGGCCGAAGGTAGTTGATCCATCTCAAACGACAACTTTTCCCACATCGCAGTAGACCTTCAAAACAAATATTGTGTTGTGAAATTTGATTAAAATTAATTTTAAAAGTAAAAATGGATGGGATTGAATATTGTATGGCATAAATAGTGGAGTACTAGTATGATTTGTAATGGTTGAAATTTGATGTGATTGTAAATGGTCAGACACTTGTTCTCAACTCCTAACTTTGCCTTTATTTTCAGAGGTGATTGGTAAGATTTTCCAACTATACCATTTTCCCAGATGTGACATGCAATTTATAAAAGTTAGGAAACATTTCCCTATCACTGCAAGCACGCACGCACATATTTCTCTAGTCTAATAGATGATGAAATTGGGTAACATTTAAGAAAAATAAAGGACTATCAATTATCCAAGGTTAAATTTTAAACTACAAAATAATGTCGTGTTGGATACATGTAATATCAACAGAAAAAAAGAAGAAGATGAAATTGAGCAATAAGTTCTCGCTTTTCACTAATGAAGTTCTATTGAAGCAGATGTGGTGGAAGATAGTTTTTTCCTGGTCAATTTAGGAAAACCATAAGCTAATACGGAAAACAAAACAACATATTGATCAAGAGATCGTAAAACGCTTTTGGCTCAATTTTTCTCTTGAGAAAATGCTATTAATTAGGTTGTATGTACATGGATGTCACCTGAAAGCAATATATGTGGTTTCATACTGTTGTGAATCTATCAATTTATTACGCTTAGCCATAAAAGAACATGTATGTTATGGAAATTGGTTTCTTGTTTAAGTAGTTAATATTTATTTTTCTATGAATATGGCACAAAACCTGGCATAGTCTTAATTAATGCTAATTAGAAAGTAAGAAAAGGTATGTTCTATCAACTTAGTCGTATAAACATGGTAATATTGTGAAGTAGTTCTTTTTTCGTTTTTTTTTTTGGTTTGGGCAAAGAGTAAAGTCATTGTTTATTTATTTTTATTTTTTTTGAATAAAAAGTCATTGTTAACTGTTAAGGGTTGAAAAAACAAAAAAACAAAAAAATTAATAACGTTTCAAACTTGCCATGCTTGTGCTTTTTAACTAACAACATCACAGTCAACAGATTCTCAATTTCTCCTGATAGTGGCAAACACATTTATCATACCACACAGGGTCATAAAACAGACTAAATTCTGGGTAAAACGCTCTCTTTTCTCTTTTTCTTCCTTTTATTAGATCATTTGTCAAACAGAAATTCATTTGTAAAAAATTTAATAGTCAACAATATTCGGAAAAAAAATTTCATTTTCGAGGGTTTTGTAAGTGCCCTACCACTAATAGTACTTATGTAACCACTGCAAGTGGCCTAGTGGTTCTTGTCTAGTTGGGTGTGCTCCCCAACTTAGGTTCGAACCTCGAAGCTGTCAAAGTGACGAGGCACTGTGCTGCAATGCACAATTAGAGCATTTCACATGCGCCGAAGGGGTTTATCTTGGGCCTAGGAAGCCTTTGGATTCCCCTTGACAAAGTCAAAGTCAAAAAAAAAAACTAACAGTACTTATGTATCAACTTTGTAAATCTCGAAAACAGAAGTGTAGAGTGTGTGAAGCCTAAGTGCTCTACCGCGAAAATTATGAATATTAGCCATTATATTGACATGGACAAAATAATAACAATAACAAGAAAAAAAATGGCGGGCTGATAATTTGATCACACATGCATGACAAAACTAAAACCGTTTTGAAGGCAATTTGATCTTAGTTTGCAATGCGATCGATAAAAGAAAACTATCTGAATCAGGGATCTCATTGTTTTGAAAGACAAAAATTATGGTTTGAACCTTACTCCCTTGTCTACCACCATTGCAACAAAAAAAAGGTAAATTCTTCACTAGAGGGAGAATCAAGATTACCTGCTTGTTTAGGGAGAGCCCTCCAGTTACCATGGCCGTGTTTCTGAATGAAGCTGATAAGCCTCAAGTCCTCAGAAGGACTCCAGGGACCTCTCTTCACTTGGCTCTTATCACAACATGGTGTTCTTCCCTTCCCCCCCATCTGAATCTGTCTCTCTGTCTCTCGATCTCGGTCAAGTACGTTTCTCACACTATACCAGGCCTGACTCCTGATAACTGATATTACTCTCTAGATTCAGCCCCCCCCTTTTACCTCTCTGTTTTGTGGTGTTGATATGGATAGTTTCATTTATGCATCACCTTGTGTTTCCTCCCATATATATATAGAGAGAGAGAGGGAGAGGACTTTTATCAAGCCAAGGCCACCAGGATCATGCCTGTAATGCTGCAATAAATAGGAGATCCAGGGGGATTTCTAAATATCTATAATTCTTTCTGATTTATTTATTATCATTTGTCCTCTATTACTGCTGTGAAAAATTCCCAACTATATATCACTGTGATGAAAATCTTGTACCTCAATTCTCATTTAAACAAATGATTATATGTATTAAAGAAATTAATCACTTTACTGCCCAATCACAGCCGTCCACTTCAACAAAAATGACATCATTCTTGCCATAAACTATTATTTTCAACTATCCAGGACTTTTGGGTTTGCTTCCTTAACTTCAACCCTGGTGCTGCTTTTTTCCTCAATAAACTAGATTTCTTCTTTTACTATTATTTCACTTCTAGTATTATATCTAAGCTATGGGATATCTTAACATTTCCAGGTGGCTAATTACGGTTAAAAGCATCTCTGAGGTAAATGTTCATCCCTATCCCTTGATTCCTTCTCTTTTTTCTTTTCTGTGGATAAAATAACACAATATATGCAGGTCTCCTTCCTTTTCTTTTCTTTTCTTTTTTTGAAACCGTTGGGATAGATAAAATTGCCCAAAAGTAAAAAGCAACCTATGAAATTGCATGCATGGTTTGTACTTTGTCCCATTTTGAAAGAAACATGTGATTCGAATTTGTGGTAATTTCCTTCATTAATTCAAAGATGTTAAAGAGGTCATGGTGAGATATACGATCACAACCACCCCTGCCAATGAGAAACACATTTCAATCGAGCAAAAACTCATCTTTGTTATTGGGACGAGTGTTAACCATGCATCCGCTACTATAGCATAAAGATACAACAAGATGGAGATGTACATTATCCAAATAAAAAGAAATATTAAGTTTTTCGAGTCAATGGCATATTCATAAATTTTAATTAAGTCCGGATTTTCTCGTGTAGCAAGAATTTATTCACTAAGTCCGAACTCTAATTATAACGAAATATAGTTACTCTAATTTTTGTGCAACGACGTTCGTGTGGCGGCCATAGAAGTATAATTTTTTAAAGAAACCCTTTGAACTACATGCAAGACAATTATCAAACAAATTTAACCGTTACGTTAACTACTATGTTTGCGTAAAATAGGCATTTCTTGTTGCCGGCCTTTACTAATTCGTAACTTTTACTTATGCGTAACGGTTGCCAAAGCACCAAGTGAACCTGAAATAAGCTATTTGTTTGTGAAAAGTGTAATTGCTATTGTAGTTTTCTAACATATAACGGAATCACGTGTAAAAAAGATAAAAAGTAAATAATTTGTGTGTGTGCGTGTAACGGAATCACCTCATAAAGATAAAATAGAAGTGAATAGTATTCCAAAATCTATCAGAAAAGTGAGAACATGTCATACATGCATATAGCAACGTTCAATAATTTGCTAGTGTTCATGGCGACATATAAACTTTTACACTAGTAGGACCAGGAAAGCAAATCTTACCTAGTGGAGAATGAAAAAGAATTATCATGCTTTCCTAAAAATAGACAAATCCTAGTTTGTTATATAATTTCTCCAAAATAAATGCGGATCTAAAGTTACACTGAAGTTAAGTACTACTTCTATTTCACCCAGCAACCCTGAGCATCCAAATCAACCACTTTCTAGTAGCCTGCTCGAGTGTAAATGTTCGACTTTTAAATAATTTTCTTTTATTTTTTGCTAACCAAAAGACTAAGCATACACACTTGATCCACTCCCATACCAGTTATCAATGCCTTAATGATCATCATTTTGGCTGAAAATTTGTAGAGATAATCTATACATTAGTACCTAAAAACTGAACGGTCAAGATGTAGCTGTGCGACCGAAAAGTAACCCAAAACTCAAACTTCACACGTTAATTTCAAAGCGGAGCTCCGCTCTAGATAGCATATGTATGTATGTGTGTGTGTGTGTGTGTGTGTGTGTGTGTGTGTGTATATATATATATATAGAGAGAGAGAGAGAGGACCCTTCCACTAAGGGATTCTTTTTTTTTCTTTTTTTTTTCTAGGGATAGGGCATTAGACCAACTTTTCGATCACATTTCGTCATCTCAACCGTTAAGTTTTTAGGTCCTAATGTGTAGATCATTTCTGCAAATTTTCAGCCAAATCAGTGATCGTTAAGGTATCAAACTAGATTAAATCAACGGACGAACCAAATCTGTCAAACTTGAATCGTTCATACTTATAATCTTAAATCGTCATTTTGAATGCCTTAACTATGATCAATTTCGCTGAAAATTTGCAGAAGTGATCTATACATTAGGACATAAAAATTGAACCGTTGAGGTTTAGGAATGTGATCGAAAAGTTGATCTAATGCCCTATTCCTAGAAAAACCAAAACAAGGGATCCCTTAGTGGAAGAGCACTATATATATATATATATATATATATATAGAGAGAGAGAGAGAGAACCTTCTCGAGTTGCTCTTAAAGACACGTTCCCTGTGTAATTAAGTAATTAACCCATCTTAGTTTTTGTTTTTCAAAAATTAGCAGGTTGATAAAAAAAAAAAAATTGAGTATTAATACATCTACATGTAAGGTTATATATATATATACATATCCTATAACGTGTGAGGTTGGAGTTTAGGGTTACTTTTCGGTCTCATATCCACATATCGACCGTTCAGTTTTTAGGTACTAATGTATAGATCATCTCTACAAATTTTCAGCCAATTTGATGATTTTAAGGTATCTAACTCACTTAAACCAATGGACGAACTGAATCTGTCCACCCCGAACCGTACTAGCTTTAAGGCAGTTATCAATGCCTTAACGACCATCAATTTGGCTGAAATTTTACAGAGATGATCTATACAGTAGAACCTAAAAACTGAACGGTCGAGATGTGGATATGAGACCGAAAATTGACCATAAACTCCAACCTCACACGTTAATTTCAGAGTGAGACCTCACTCTGGATAGGATCTGTGTGTGTGTGTGTGTGTGTATTCAGCAAGGATGATGAAATTTAAGGAAATAAATATTAAATGATAACTAGCATGCAAACACTGCAAAGTCGTTCAAAATATTTTAAAGGGTCTTTGACCAAAAGAACCAAAATTGGACAAAATTATCTCACTTACCCCAGCAATAGATTTTTATCTCACTTACCCTGTTTATAATAAAATGACAATTTTGTCATTCCCATAATTGAGAAATTACATCCACGCCACTCTTTCATCTCTCTCTCTCTCTCTCTCTCTCTCTCTCTCTCTCTCTCTACTTCAACAAAACCGAGCCATTTCGGAGAAAGAGGCTGGAGGAACTCAAATAGTCGCAAAACCTTGAGAACAAAGCCGAGGTGACTGGATGGTGAATTCTCGTGGCAGCCAATCAAAATGGCAATCGAGGTCGTCAGGATCATAACAACTCGCGATTCTCGAGAATGACGGAGGTAACCTTGGCGCCGGCAGATGAAGCAGAGGAGTTGGAGGGGACCATCTTGCCCTTGAAAATCGCCACCATCAGATCCAACGGCAAGATTTTCATCGAGCTATCGGAAGTCAACTCCATCGTTGATCCTGATTCAAACCAGCAATAGACGGTCCCTCTCGCCATCGCCAATCCAATTTTGAAACCGCCGACTTGTAATCAGTTCAGTCCTTCCAAGGTCTAACTCCCAGACCTCCAATGTCAAAGAGAATTCTGCTCCAATGGTGTAGAGGCTTAATTCGGCGGCATGTAATCGCAAAGAAAGGGCAGGTCAGCCATGCTCGAACAGCATCTCCTCGATTCAGGTTGGATCCCTCAACTGTACCCAAGGTCTGACCCGATTTCTGTGTGTGTTTGCTCCAATTTGGTGCCCATAGCATTTCTGGGTGTCAAAATCTTTTTTTTTTTTTATAGTAAACTATGGGCATAAGGCCCAGAAGGAAAGAAAAAAGAGAAAAGAAAAATTATTGAGGGCAATATAGGTCTGTTAAAGGTCTTTTGGGGGGCAATAGACATCTATTGGGGGTCAATAAATGTTTTGAATTGATGTAATCTCCTCTTTTTTTCCTTAATCAAAGTTTTATTTGTCTAATTTTAGGGAGATTAGTTCCCATTCTGGCAACCGAAAGGTCTATTAGAGGGCAATACAAGTCTATTCGGGGGGCAATAAACCTCTCCGGCCCCATATGAGATCTCCAACAACCTCTTTTGGGACTTCCGACGAGGTTTCATAAACCTCTATTACCCCCCAATAAAGGTCTATTGGGGGGCAATAGAGGTTTATTGGGGGGGCAATACAGGTCTAGCTACTTGTGGACAATAAACATTTTCGACGATCTATGAGATCTCCAACGAACTCTTTAGGGACCTCCGGCGAGGTTTTCAGAGAAGTCCGGTGGGCAGCGGCTGATGACCGGAATCCGACGGTCGATGACTGGAATTCGGCTACCGGTGATCGAACTCCCGCGAAGTCTCCTATGGCCTCTCTCTCTCTCTCTCTCTCTCTCTCTCTCTATGTAACAAAGGGGTAAGAGTAAAATAGTCTCATTAAAAAAAAATAAAAACTAATTGGGTATTAGGGATTTAGGGTGTAGGGCCCTTATTAGAGTTTTTATGGGTAAGGGGGAATGAAAAAAAAATTAATGGGGTAAGTAGGAAAAAAAAATCCTAGAATTACAAACAAAAACCCTATTTTAAATTTGTGTCATGAAATGTTCAAATTGAAAACCGTGCATCTGTCACGCGCCGAATTTGGGCCTGGTGCAGGTGGACCTTGGTCCACAGAAGACTCTTCGTCAGATTATAATTTATACCCGTAACCGATTGATGAACTAGCTTTCAGATCGTACTTGAGACCTGCGCTCTTCTACTATATTATGAACTGAAGTCATCATACGCAAAGCAGTACGTCGACATCGTTTTAATGCAAGTTCTGGTTTTTTTTTTCTGACAAAAGTAAGTTCTAGTTGATTCGTTCGTGTAGACAGTTTTGTGGAATTAATGATTGAATATACACTAGTGTAGGTAAGAGCCTGCCCAATTTGTACTAAGTTTTGTCTTTCATGCAAATTTGCACTGACTACATAATTTTCTATTATTTTTTCCTCTTATGAAGTAGTAGTCAAAATATGCTTTAACTTGCAGAAAAGTCCAAGACTTTATAGGTACATAAACTCACCAAATTTTACCCGGAACTTGTGAAAGATAAAAAGTCGTCGACATCAAGAGGTACAAGGCTTAAGCTCTCGAAGCACATTGGTGTCTAGAAAAAGGTACTGTTGGCAGCAGTTGAAAATGGAATTATAGTTAGTGACTTGGTAATGCACTGCTCCAGATGAAACCTTACCTATCAGATAATATGCAACAGACCACCAGAAAAAAGAAGTTGAACAATGCCCTAGCGACCAACTCAAACGCATAATACTTCTCTATTAAGACTAACTTTGTGATGAGATGTCTTTGATTATGAATCTTCAAACTTGCTGTTAGTCGTCAATGAAGCGGTGTCATGCATCCAAAATCTAGCAAATGCGCTGGGAAAATTCTACAAAATGTTAATGTATGACATGCACAATCTTATATTACATATCTAAGTGCTGAAAAAAAGATGATGCATTAAAATCTTTTTGGTATTTGTATGCATGATTAGATGTAAACACTTAGATATGTAATATAAGATTGTGATTACTGTAAACTCTTAGGATTTTAAAGCAACTGAAAACCATCATCGCACTGCTCGACTGAGTCACATCAAGGCATGAAATTTAGCCGAACTCTATACTATTACTGATTTACTGTACAGCAAGTGGAATTAGCGTTGAGAGTGATGGTCGTACCAATAACCACCATGCTTTGAACAATTGAACTATACAAATTAGGTCACCCGCCCAGGTTCAATCCCTTTGAATATACAATATGTATAAATTGACACTTGATAGTAAAGTTAACTTCATTTCCATGCAAAAGCAGCCAGACCCCTGCCCCATGCATCCACCGTGATCAAGTAGCCTAACAAATGAAGTCTAGCCATTTGAAAAAGATCGAAAATTAGAATTAACTAAGCTCTCTTTAAGTCGATCTCTTGTTAGGAAAACTAACATTTATATTACTTTGTACCATTTGGTACCTAATATTGACATTTTTTTTTGTTGGGTTAGTAGGACTCTACTAACCACTAGGACTTTTTATGACTTTCAAGAAGACAAGTCAAAGAGAAAGAGTCATGAGCATGAACTCTAACCCTAAAAATAATTACAATGACAATAATAATACCATGCATTAGCATGACGTTTTGCTTATGTGAGAAAAAGGGTATTTAGCAATGTGGCATGCTCTTCTTCTTTTTTTGGTTTTTTTTTTTAATCAAACGACGTTAATCTTTATTAATCACAAACATAAATCAGAACTTACAATGTGAGGTAACAAAACTCTTACTGTCAATGGGAATACAACCATATTGAGTAACTTTAAAATGACCAAAAAGAGCTAACATAGCTTCTGGCTTATCAGTAGCAGAGTTGGACTCCCTAAACACATGAGAGAAGGAAGCACCAGATAATTAATTCTCTCATCAATCAAACGACCCCAAGTAGAAGTGTCCCCTGGTATTGATGGCTTGCACCACCTGCAATCTGCTTCAAAAAAAATGGGTGCACACTGAAACTATTTGGATTTTTAGTATTTTAACTTGGTTTTTTTTTTTTTTTCCAATCTTTCAGGGGTCAAGGGACGGTGGCGATACACGAGTACTTGGAGTTTTCTTATGTAAGAGTTTGAGAAAATATATTGATTTGCATTTACAGGTAGCTAGTGATTGGACAAATCCGATCATGTCATATTCAATTTTGGTGATTGTAGTTCACGATGGGAGACTTATCATGCATGCCATTTATTTTTCAAATGAAGTGACTGAAACATTCTCGAGGTGGGTGGCATGATTTGTTGACGATGGTACTTTTATTCCAATCACTAGTACGTATTGTACGTTAGAGATCATAATTTTAAATTATTCATTCAAGGCAGATTAAAATTTGTGACATGTTTTTTTTTTTTTTTTTTTTGTTCAATAATATATGTGACATGTTTAATAAGTTTAAACTACAAAAAGTCAGATGCATGGTGTATGTGTTTATTGTTCGAATAGCGTATAGCATGCCGCTAGGTGCATGGCCTAAGTTTGAAATGTAATTACTAATTATTCTTTTTCTTTTTCTTTTGAAGGGACTGATTATCCTTTTTTTTTTTTCTTTTTTTTTTTTAAAGAAACACAAAAACAACAACTACAATACAAATCTTCTAAAAATACTCTCTCCCAACTTATCCAGATGGAACGCTGGGAACACGGAAATGGGGAGACAGTTATGTCAAACAGCAGAGTCTCGCTCGGAACACGAAAATGGATAGACAGTTATGCCAAACAGCAGAGTCTTTATCTTTGAGATCAAAAAAATAGGGAGGGTCTATTCAGACCTCCAAATTTGGTATTTATACCTCCATCTTTTTTAATTGTTACCTGATTTTGTTATCTCATATGAAAAGACAAATAAGGACACAAAAAGAAAAAAACCCAGATCAACACATTCTTTTCCTACCCCGAGTCCTCCATGACAGACTAACCGGTTTCTCTTCTATTTTCAAAGCATCTTCCTCCTTAGTCTTAGATATGATACCTCTATAGAAATTTCCAATTTTCTAGTCTTTCCGGTCAAAGTCTTGTTTATAAAAATTCACAAAATTTTGAGCTCAGTATGATGATATGGGAAGCAGTTGAGAAACAATGGGCACACTAGGAGGTTGAGTGCCAATCATGGAGACAACAAACAACACAGATCAAAAGAAATTTGTTTATAGTATATGATCGATTGTAAGTTTGTAACCCTTGATATCGATGTTAGGGTAATCAATGAAACTTTGATGCACATCTCCGGGCATTGCTTTCAGTATGCAATTTTTTTCTTTTGATCGAGAAAGATACGAATGCCAGTATGCTTCATTTAGGTCGCAAAGATAAATCTCCAGAAAAGGATGGAGGTGGACCTGAAAAAATTTAATATAGGTAAATTAAATTGGAATTTTGATGTGTAAAACTATCAAAGGAGGTCCATATAGCAAATAAGAGGTTTGAATAGAACCACCCTTAACATTAACAACGTCCTCAATCAATTAAGTACAAATTCTTATGCTATTCTGAGGTGCATATACCAACTCGATCATAAGCTCTCTCTCTCTCTCTCTCTCTCTCTCTCTCTCTCTCTCTCTCTATCATGATTTGGAGCAGAAATCATCTCAAAGACAATGCAAAAGTTCAGAACTCATCTACCATCTTTTGTTTGTTTGTTTTTTTTGGGTGCACGCCTCCATCATGTTTTTCACGCCTCAAACGCTTTTCACACCTAAATATACGCCTTGTGATGAAATCTCAAACGAAATATACAAAAAGTTACGCCTTTTGCGCCTCAAGTGCGCTTTTTAAAACATTAGTTGTGAGACCTACTTTTCAATTACATTTCGGCAAATTAACCATTGGATGTTTAGGTATGCATGAGTAAGTCACTTCTAAAAATTTTCTTCAATCAATAGACAAATTCATAAATGGCAAATCACAATTATGAATGCCTTCACCATTTTCAATATAGTTGAAAATTTGTAGAAAATTTACTATTAAGTGGGATCATGTTATGCCAAATTTGGTCATTTGGTCAAGACCCCATATCTAAACATCTAACGATTAATTTGTCAAAATGTGATCGAAAAGTAAGTCTCATAGCCGTTAATTAGAAAGTCCTCATAAAGATCTCATTTTTAAAGTCCTCATTATTCTCATGTTCTCACTCACGAGAGGAACAATTTGGAACTTTCTGAGAGTTTTTGTTTAGAGCGTTTCTACTCAAACTCCACATTTAGTATTTAGACCAGTAAAAATTTATCTCAGCCCCTTAGAAAATAAAAAAGCATGTATGCATTCCATCTTCTGTAGGAAAGTCTGATCATGCATTTCTCACATATTGTGATCCTTCTGCAATGCAAAATTCATGCAACCAAAAAAAAAAGAGAACAAAAGCTAATCGAGAGTCCAATCTCCTCTTTCTTGTCAATGAAGTAGAATTGTACTACCATACTATCATTACCCCAGAAGAAAACTCACTAACATCCAACGGGATGCATCCTAAGTAAAATTTTAGCAAATTTCAAAATAGACAAGGCATAATATCTAATATCTGCAGAACAATAACAAGTAGAGGAAAATGATGAAGTTGGCCAGGTCAAGATTCCAAGATTTGCTTACATTGCAATGGTTTTACCAATATCCCAAATCCAAATACCATAGGCAGTACTTGCCAGTTGCCATTACTTTTGTATCATTAAAAACAGTAAGGAAATAACACTATCATCACCATTGGAATTGGACACCACTTCTTATGGACATGAGAGCAACAACAAGTGTTTAACACGCACAAATTGAAAGCCAGGTCTGAGCTCGAACCGATTTCTGATATTTAGAGGCTCCCACCCCTTAGTGCAAGCACTAGATGAAGGACAGAACCACCTTCAATGTTGTACTCTTTAGCTGTTTTGTCATCTCCAAGTTGCTTGCCAGCATAAATAAGCCTGCCACAGTTGTAAAACTAGTCAATGAAATGACATTGAACAACAACCACTTAAAAATTGCCAATATTCAACTGTACTCACTATAGATAACTCTAGTTCGGCTGCTCAACTAAAATTTTACTGTTCCAGTTCAATCAAGTATAACAATATATATATATATACCTTTGCTGCACTGGAGGAATGCCCTCTTTCTCCTCAACTCTTTCCTTGATCCGGTCAATGGTATCAGTTGGTTCAATATCAATTTCAATTTCTTTCCCGGTAAGAGTCTTCACCTTAATCATAGTTCCTCCCCTCAACCTCAAAACAAGGTGGAGAGTTGACTCTTTTTGGATATTATAATCTGCAAGAGTTCGACCATCTTCCAATTGCTTACCAGCAAAAATCAGTCTCTGCTGATCAGGAGGGATGCCTTCCTTATCCTGAAAAGAAAACATATATGAGTTACCATGCAATTTCATAACAAAAAAGAAAGGTCCACCCTTGGATTCATAAGAAGGATAAGCAAAGAAAACTGAGAAAATTGCAAGGAAAAACTGCATGTGAAGAAGCTAACATGTATGAAATGCAATTCTGTCATTAAATTGCTACTGATCTGTCTTAGGTGATAAATTCTTATTCACCATCAAACTACAGAATCAGTCTACAGCGTTGAATGATGAAAATATATTCTTTGAAGAACTTTGGGTCTTGTAGCCCCTATTTATTCTATTTGCCAGCTAGAGCCACAATTACTATGGTGACAGAATAATTGATGAATACCATACTTTATGATTGAAAATTGTGTACCAACTATGCACAAAGAATTGTCATGTAACAGAACCAATGTCATAATGGTTTAGTCATTAAAGTACAATTAAAGGTGCTTCGGAAACAAGAAAATGCTTCATACAGGAAAACTAAAGTTTTATGTATCCATGCTGAATAAAGCACTCAATTATTCACTTCTTAGAAATCAGTAAAGCAGAGGGTAAAGACGAAAGAACAAACAATAGTATAAACTTCCAAAATTGGACATCTAGAATCCTATAACCTTCCGACATTGAATATCTAGAATCATATCCTTCATAGTCGCTTCATACATTAATCTCAAGAACCTCAATAGTACCACTCTTTTCTAAACTTAATATTTTCTAACTGCACAACAAATCTATCCCGTATAGAATCATTGGTCTAATAACTATTTTACATATCTGCTTTCCGATTCTAGAGGTAGTGCAGATAAAATCTACGAAAAACTTCTCCTAGCCAATGAACCCCATCATCTACCATATACACCTCTCTGTAATTGACTGAGACCAGAGAAAAAGTTTATAACTTCCATGCAAACCTTTAAACCATAAATATTCACCATCACTCTACTCCACTACTATCATTAATTTAGGCAATACCATATGAAAATATCATACACCATGGAAAATCATGCCAGTTCATCCAAATTCAAGATGAACAGTTAAGGAGGCATCGACAAAAACCGAGTCCTAATATCAAAATCAAATCTTTACTCCGTAACAAAAAGAAAAAATATACTATCTTTCCCAGATTATCATCATCAATAGTCGTGTTGACCTGTTCTTATATCCTCACAGATTCATCTATATGTTCATACTTCCTAAGCCTAATACAGCAACCCAATTTTACAAGATGCTATAACTCTACTCAGATATTCAGTGAAATTCTAGATTTTGCTTCAGATAAAACAAATACCAATCAAAATTAAAAATTGAAAATTGAAAAGAGGGAGGGAGAGAGAGAGAGAGAGAAACCCGACCTGGATCTTGGCTTTGACATTGTCGATGGTGTCGCTGCTCTCAACTTCGAGGGTGATGGTCTTCCCGGTTAGGGTTTTCACGAAAATCTGCATCTTTTTTTTTTTTCGTTGCGTTCGGTCTCAGAGAGAGAGAGAGAGAGAGAGAGAGAGCAAATAGTAGAGAGAATTTTGCTGGGACCCTTTTATATTATTCTCCGTTGGGAGAAACAAAACCTTAACGGGCCAAAGCCCAAGAACACGAACATAAACATAATCTGATTCCTAAATGATTATGAGAATGTATTGGGTGTTAAAATTCTCTTTGTGTTGATAAAATTATGTGAATTCATAATAGTTTATTTATTTTTACACACGTTCTAAGTAAGAGCAATTCTCCATATTTTAATTTTTCTCTATTTTTTTTTTTTTAAATAAGCATTGATAGATTTCCTATACCTATTCCTATTTCAGGATAGTAATGAAAGAGAAAACAAAATTTCCTAAATTTACAGCAATCTTTAAAATTTTAGGAAAGAATGAGAAATCTATAAAATAGGGAATCTATTGAAGTTGGAGCAGAAAAATTATGGAGATTTTGATCTTTGCTTCTCTACAATACAGAAATTATAGAGAAGTTGTTGGAATTACTCTAAATACATAAATTTATTTATGTCTAGTTTGCGTTTGGGAAGTGCTAAAGTAGGGCTACATAAGGGTCGGGCCCGACCCTCAATCTGCTGAGTCCGGAATTGAACCCGAAGTTTTCGGGCTGAGCCCAAATCAGCTTACTTCGTTGTCGGGACAGGAGAGAACCCGAACTAAAAATTTTTGGGTCGGTTTCTCGGGTTTTTATCCATGCAGATCCATTGATTCCATTATCTTCTCGGCTACCTGGTTAAGGTTGCATGGTTGATCTTTTGGGGCGATTAAGGCTGCACGGTTGATCTAATGGGGAAGAATAAGCAGAAGAGGAGGAACATTAGCGTCTAGCCTTGTTGATCTTATGGGAATCAGATTACCCATAAAGGTTCCCTCAACAGAATTCCATCGCAAACGCATCGGCAAAACCCTAAATGGTGACCTCCTCTTCCTTCGAAGTAGACACTGCTTACTGGGACTTCAACGCCTGCACCGAGCTTCTACGATTCAAGTCATGCACCTCTCCCAATCACGACCTTGGGAATTGGAATAGAGGCTGGAATGGGATTGGAAATTTCAGATAGAAGAGATTCAAAGAGATTGGGGTTTCGAACTTCTACACGAATTGGTGAAGGCTGGGATTGGGATTGGGGTTGCTGGGATTTGATGAACTGGGTTTAGATTTTAGGGTTCTTAATTTCTTTGAATAACATAAAGAGTGAGGTTAAAAATCAGGGATTTTTTTTTTAAGGTTTGATTCTAAACGACTCGTTTTTGGGCTGAAAAAGGGTTAGAAAATCTCGGTGATCACCCAAGGTAGAACTATAGGCTTATAGGCAACCTATCATAGTGGAATATTATATTTTCGAGTTTGTTAGGTTTTTTGATTAGCCAATTTCGTGAATCAGGACTGGCCTACCTTTTTTCTAAATCGGTATGGTTCTCCTCTCATTTTTGTAAAAAAAACCTAGTCCGAACCGGTCAATCCAGATCAATATGGTCCGGTTTTTTTGGTTTTTAAGTTTTCGGGTTAAAATGCCCAGCCCTTGGTCAAATGATATTTGTATTTGCAAGCAGTGGTGGATCCACATTGTAGACTATCTAGGCTGTAGCCCAACCCAAAATTATGCAGATATTATATAGCATATGTGACTACCTTTTCACGAAATCAACTGTTGTTCAGTTGGCTAAGTTGGTATATCTTTAACGTTTCTCTAACGGGTTCAAACCCCCACTTGCACATTGTTTTTGTGTTTTCTGCCTCTTTCCTGTTTTTCTTTTTTCTCACCCATTTTCTTCTCCATTCTTCTTTGCTTACAATATTTTCTTCTCTTGTTTCTTTTGCTCTTTCCCCTATTTTTTTATCCCTTCCTTCTTCTTGGTTACAATTTTCTTCCATTGTTTTGTAAATTTTCTCTAAGTGTTTCTTTAGATGAAAAAAAAAAAAAAAAAATCTTGTTTGATTCTTATGTCTCAAAAATTTTAGAAACATTATTGATCAAAAAAAATTCTCATAAGCAATCTTAGATTAGCCCACCCCATTTTTGTATCCTAGATCCGCCACTGTTTGCAAGTCCTCATCATGGATGAGCCAGTTTCTCCAGACTCTCGTGGTGCTCATAGTATGGGTAACTGCCCTAACTTTGTACGATTCCAGCCAATTTCTTGCCAGTGTCGATACAAAACCTACTTGTACTGGTATGCCATTTTAGTGTTTTACAAGTGTGGCATGGTAACGAACCCAAGTACGGTCGATTTGAGCTCCGAGGCGAATATGAGAGTTGGGAGGGCCTAATGTTTACTTAATTGGGTGCCCGATCCAGCCCAATTATTAAAGGGTATGCTCGACGCCCCTAGCACGGTTAGAAACCCGAAACCTACTGCAAACGGGCCAACCCATTTGACACGTCTACTTCAGCCTTGGTGAGGCACCTTGTTAGGACCCAAAGTGAGTCCAATCCAACTAAATCCATAAGGAAGCTCAACATCATGGCATTAAACACTAGCGACGACGAAGCTATTCGCCTATTCCAATGAAATTTATGACCAAAATGAAAGCTGTTGCAATAAGATTCAGGCCAACAAAATTAACTTTGGAAATATGACACCTCCTTTACTTAGGGATGGCAATGGGGCGGGTTGGGGATGGGGATCACAATACCATCCCCATCCCCGGGGTCATTTTCCACCCTCATCCCCGCCCCAATCCCCAATAAAAATATACTGGGGATTCCCCGTCCCCATCCCCACTGGGGACTAAGCCTCCAAACCCGCTCCAAATCCCCAATAAGAATTTAATAAATAAAATAATTTTTTTCTCATATTGTCTTTTTTAAAATCAAAATCTACAACAAATAAAATTAAAACATGATTAAATTCATAAATCATAATTCAGTGAGTGCAAAAGTAAAAAAAAAAACTATTAAAGTAAATGTGTAGCCATTAAAGTAAAGTAATAAATGTATATATTTGTGATTTATATAATAAAAAATAAATTTTTATATATATATATATATATATATATTATTGGGGCGGGTTTGGGGATGGGGATCACAATACCATCCCCGCCCCATCCCCAATCTTAGATAGTGGGAATTGGGGATCCCCATCCCCATTCCCCATTTGTCCCCGAATTCTCCCCCCATTAGGGGCGGGTATCCAATGAAGCTCCGCCCCGCTGGGGATTTTTGTCATCCCTACCTTTACTACTACAAATAACTATGAAATGCTTTTTCTTTTTGTTTCAGTTCCCCACACGTCATGGTTTCGTCATCCAAAATCTTCACAGTTTTAAGTGCAACATTTAATTTCATATTTAATAGGTCTACCTTCCTGAGCCTAATTCCATGGAGAAAGAGATAAATGCACTCCTTTATTTAGGCTGAGGGAAATAAATATTTTTCCCTTAAATACAGTATTCAATTTCACACTGCACCTTTCTATCCTTCTCCACGCAAGGCTCATTAATACGAGGCAAGTACATCCCAAAAGCTCCACAAGTAGACGATCAAACAAATCCACATCGTTTCAATCTATGCGTTTCGATTAATATAATATTAGCTTGATTGCGAACTTGTAAAATAGACGATTCATATTGTACAATGATTTTGTGTGATAAACTTATTAGTTTCGAGTTATTACGTTGGGATCACTATTGTTGAGAACGTACATTATGTATTTGATTCTTTTCAATAGCGTATGTAATCTTCATGCACCGTCCACACAAGTCTCATTGCTACTTGGTTATTTTTATTAATACGAGGCATGTACATCAAAGCACGACAGACACACCAATCACTTTCACTTCAACGTTTTAGACTCGAGACACTAAATTTGTTCATTTCGTTAGAAGTAACTTGCTGAGATGAAACAATTTCACATTCGTTTAATTATGGATACAACAAAATTTTAGAAAACAGTCCATTCAGATTATACGATTACATATATTAACCGGATCATCAATCAAATAGTTCCGTATTACATTGTGATCGTCCCCGTGTCGAAAACCCGAGGTACGCTCCACCATATCTAACAATGTACATGTTTTAAAGTCTTTCAACTTCTCAAGTAAGAGGGACAAGCAAGCAGAGTTATGGCCACTTAAAGAGTGCAATGTATGTCTACCAGCATTTCATTGCATTTAATGGTATCATTACTTGCATGCCTTCCATTCTTTGAATTCCTCCCCTAACATATTAAATAGCGCCAAATATTAATTGAAGCAATCAATCTAATTAAGCTAACGAACTAATCAAACTTAAACTAATAAGCATTGACTAATTGAGATTATCAATGTGTAAGTACCATGAGCACCGTGAAGCTCGAAAGGGGGCCGGTCATGTCATAACTCAGAACTCAGAACTCAGAACTCAGAATTGAAGCATCGGGATTGTCCATCTTATATATTAGACATATTGATGTGGTCAACGGAAACAAGTAAAGATTAATAGTTGATATGGTTGATATCAATGGTTCTGTTTTTTTATTTATTTATTATTATCATTATATTAACTTACAAATAAGAGGTTTATGTCATTATATTAAATGATACTAGACCGATTGTTATCCTTTTAGTGTTGATTTATCAAAATTTTCTTATTTAATTTTTTCTACAAATAGATTTTAATTTATAGTCTTGAAACGGAATATTGTACAAGTAGCTGGAAATCGCAACTTCTCTAAATACCATGTTGGGACAACATCTTGTTATATTTCTAGTATGACTACCAGAATCTCTAAACGCATACATGTATATGTTAAAAATATGATTTAGAATATAGTGTTATTCAACGATCGATGTCACAAATATGTCATATTAACACTTCAACCAGTAAAGTTCATTCTCGGTACAAATTATATATACAATGAAATGTACATAAATGGTATTTTTAACATTTTCCCTACCATGATGATTTGCAAGTTTGCAACTTGTGTTGATCATTTGTAACTATACTTTCTTTCTTGAGAGTTTGGTGCTTTTACATACTCAAGACCATAGTATATTAGTTTTCAATCTGGATTCAAAAGAAGGCGCTAGCAATGATCACAACCATATAACAAACAAAAAAAATCGGTCAACAACATTCTTTATTTTTCAAAATGCAATTAATTTCAGTATTTGACTATTGAATACCCCCACAGAGCAATTATAAGAGGCATTAAGTTGGATGTATATCTTTGTAACAAAAAGGTGGATGTATATCCAACCAAAAAAGTTTGACTATGAATTTAATTTCTACATACCATTCTCTTTTTCGTTTTTTTTTTCTCTTTTGGTATGGCAAAGGAAGCATGTAGTAGTTATCATCTCCATCTATAGTCATCTCATACTCTCGATCTCATGGACATGGTTTGGTCATCTCAAGGCAAAGGAGCTTCCTCATATTAAATGTTGGCATCGAAAATTGCATGGTTCATCTTTAATACTCGTGCGACTTCTTTGCCCAAAATGAATAGTAATCATATCAACACCATATGGTAATGCTATGCATTAATAAGTATATAAGTTTTCAGACCAAAAAAGAGTATGTATGTATAAGTTTCAATATTCAACTAGGTTCTTCTATGTAATTTTCATGCTTGTACAATTCTATATTTTATAACTCCATTAACTTAATTAATTATCTCCAACAGTGTCGGAAGGTCATGATTGACGTCCAAACTAACCGATATCAACAGTGACAATCAGTTTTGAGTTAATGTAGGTACGTAGTTCCCAATTACTCCATTTTTAAATGCCTATCCTAAGTACTAACTCCATATCAGAGAGCTGAGTTGAGTTACTCAGATCAAATATACCTAAAGCTTCGCATTAAAATTGGGCTTGCTATCTCTATTTTGCTATGACTGTGGAATATGGCAATACGCTCTTCTAAACCCCTCTCGCATCCAATTAAGAGTTTTAACCTTATCTCAAATTTTCCAAAATAGTAGCAGAGCCTTCTGAATTTTAGTGGTAGCTGGATTTGTGAAAAACCTTCCAAATACCAAATAAATAAAATAAAATAAAAAAAGCAATCTAGGGTTTATTCTTGCTTGTCTTGTCCTTTGAATTTGTGAAAAACCTTCCAAATATAGAAATATAATTAGTATATGTTGCGAGGGAAGGTACCCCCATTCAAATTTAGCTTTGCTATCGACGTGTCAAGGCTTTATGCTCACTCCTCTTCACAATGCCAAAAGCACCTTGTAACTAAATGTAAACACATGCTTCTGCTTCTTCGTCCAGTACCATTTCATTGAAGAGACTATTAGTGGCCTGGAGAGGATTGTATGCACCGACAGTGCAAGTGCACTATCAATTATTTTAATCTCTAAAAAAATAACAGTCACTCATCTAATCCACTCCTTTATATATTTTAATATAAAAAAAATTACATCCATTCATATTGCAAGTACCCATGCACTGACGGTGCATGGAATACACTCCCCTAGTATAAGGAAAATGCTAAGAAACGAATATATATATATACAGATCCTATCCAGAGCGGAGCTCCGCTTTGAAAATTTACGTGTGAAGTTCGAGTTTTGGGTCACTTTTCGGTCGCATATCTACATCTCGACTGTTCAGTTTTTAGGTACTAGTGTATAGATCGTCTCTGCAAATTTTCAGCCAAAATGATGATCGTTAAGGCATTGATAACTGCCTTAAAGCTAGTACGGTTCAGGTTGACAGATTCAGTTCGTCCATTGGTTTACAAGAGTTAGATACCTTAACGATCATCATTTTGGCTGAAAATTTGCAGAGATAATCTATACACTAGTACCTAAAAACTGAACGGTCGAGATGTGGATATGTAACCGAAAAGCGACCCAAAACTCGAACTTCACACGTTAATTTCAAAGCGGAGCTCCGCTCTGGATAGGATCTGTATATATATATATATATATATATATATATATATATAGAGAGAGAGAGAGAGAGAGAGAGAGAGAGAGAGAGAGAGATAAAAAAAATCTCTTGCTATTTGGACCTTCTCTCAAAAATTTTGACATCAAATTTCCATCTTTACCCCCTTTCTTTAGCATATTCAACTCCATCTCCTATAATCACTCTCCAAAACATAAAAAATAAAAAGTCATTTACTGCATCAAACAACACAGTTTGACATTGAGCATTATACTGTATTACTGTTATCGGAAGTATCCACCTGTTTGTTATAGTTTAATGACTTTATACTTTTCAAATTTAGTTGCTATAGTTTAATGAATAGGTGGATACTTCCGATAACAGTAATACAGTATAATGCTCAATGTCAAACTGTGTTGTTTGATGCAGTAAATGACTTTTTATTTTTTTGTTTTGGAGAGTGATTATAGGAGATGGAGTTGAATAGGCATAAACTCAGAATTCAAATACGGAATACCTACCACCATGATGTGATTGAGTCAAATAAGAATTTTTTATTACATTTGATGTTGTGTTCACTTGCATCTCAAATTACATTCGATGAAATTATTTCTTCATTCTCTCATCCATTTTAGATTAGTAAATGAGTTAGAAAGAAAATTACGCAATCTCATGCACTAATCGACTCACTTTTTACTTTTTAGATAACTATTTAGATGATTTCATTATAAGTGTTTATTTTTGTAGACTAAAGGGTATTTTGGAAAATTTATATTTTTGTGAAGCCTGAACTTGACTTTATAGTATAGATAGATAGATAGACAGACAGACAGATAGATGAAAAAGTCAAAGTCATCAAAAATACCAATCAGTTGGATAATAAGATAAGAATTAGAAACTATTTGTTTTTCTATGCAATAATATAATTTTTATTAAATTATAAACGACAGTTACAACCGTTAAGATGGACATCCTGATCATCTACCGGAGCTAAAGTTTACCGAATATGGTTAATATGAAATCCTAAGGAAGAATAAACCATAAATTGTGGAAATGGTTGTTCAAATGACAACAATTAAGCTCACTTCTTGGGGAAAAAAAAAAACAATTAAGCTCACTGATGTAGATTATCCTTGTTTTAGAAAACCAAGCTGCTGAATAAGCTTGAGACGCCCTCGACAGTCGACACGGTCGACGTCCAGCCCATATCGTAGACCTCTTCCTTAATTCCAGACTTGCAAAGTCATGATGGCTAGAGTTTGAGAGGAGTCGGAACCCCATCGCATGCATAAGTAACTTTGACAGGGTACAAATGAATTAAAACAAGAATTTTTTTTTTTTTTTTTTCAAACATATTAATTAAAAGGCCTAATGAGGAGCCTAATAGTTTTCCTCTAAAGCATTAAATGCTACCATAACTTTAGGTGCCTCCTCTCCTTGAATTCTCCTCCCAACCCCTCTCCCACAACCCCATCAATTAATAGCCCAAGACATTCAATGAAGCAATTAATCATAAATTTAATTAGATTTATTATCAACCTAATTCAAATTTCAAACTTAATTTTAATAAATAGATAATAATAACAAATCCAAAAATCCAATTCTGATTCTTGTAAATATTATATAACGGGCTATATATATAGGGGGACAAAATACCATATATAGCTCACCTCTATATAACCTCAAAACGACTCCTCCTTTCTCTCCCTCTTCCATCCCTCCCTCCCTCTTAAAAACTTGAGCTTTGTGAAAACCCAGTAATGGCTGCTGAGGTTAGCTCTCTGTTTCGTGTCCTCAGTGGGTACAACGATGATCAACAACATCTGGGCATGGGTAGTGAATCCAGTGGTGAGAAATCAACGGCTCTGATTACAAGAGACTTGCTTGGTGGTGGGTCTTCTTCTTCTTCCAAGCTTTCAAACGAGTCCCAGGAACTCGACCTCGATTTACAGGTCCCTAATGGCTACGAAAAGCGCCTAGACTTGAAGGTTGGTGAATTTTCTCATCTGGGTTTCTTTCTTTTTATGGGAATTAATCAAACCCAGAAAATAATTTTCCGTTATTGTTGTGTTGTTCTGCTCTTGCTTTGAATTGGGTCTGTTTCTGTTCTTGATGGTTTTATTTCTTTTTGGCTGTGTCTGGTTTCTGTTTTCTTTTACTTAATTACTTGTTTTGGAATTTTGTGTTCTATGTTGCTTTGTGCTTGTTTGCTGACAAAGAGGGTAACAGAGTTTGCAACTTTCTTTTGGTCCATTGCTTTGATTCTCATGAACTTGGAAAAATACATGTTCTTGCTCAATCAATCATATCTTTTACTGGGCACTATAGCTTTTATTCAATAAAAAAGTATTTTTATTTTTACTTTTTTGATGTTTATGAATATCCTTGAAATGAGCAATCTGTTTCTAATCATTTATTGGAGATTGTTTTAGAGACTTAATATTTTAAAGGGTGTAATTAATAGTTGGAGGATATATCTGCATATAAAAAGCAATTCATTTAGACTCAAGTTCTTCAATGCTCTGCTAGTTCTAATCCCATAGCACATTCTTTGAAAGCTCCTCTTCATATCATCAATGAATTAATTGTAAAACAATCCATTTCTGTTTTGATGTATTTATTTCTGTATTTAATTGGATTGCATTACTAAATTGTTGCAGTCAGGGAAAGTGTATCTTCAAAGGTCCAGTGCTGTTTCAGTCCCAGATCATCAAAGCCACACCAATCCCACAGTTTCAAAGATGCAAGACTTGAACTTTCCGCCATCACCATCCTCGAAAACCCCGTTGAATCTCTTTGATGATACGAGTGCTAGCCTTGAATTGAAGCTAGTATCCTCATCCTCGTCGCCGCCACCTCCGCAGCCCTCTTCTTGCAATTTCCAGAGTCTGTGCACTTTGGACAAAGTAAAGTCTGCACTCGAAAGGGCCGAGAGAGAACCTATCAAGAAGCGTGCTACTTCTTTGTGGAAGTCTTCATTGTCATCCTCACCGTCTTACTCATCGTCATCGTCTTCCATCAAGGAAACTCAGGAGGAGGACAGTGAATTTTCATCTCCATTTGCAGCAGGGTGTCCTGGCTGCTTGTCATATGTACTCATAATGAGAAATAACCCGAAATGCCCTAGGTGCAATTCGCTGATTCCATTGCCAATGACAAAGAAAGCTCGGATTGATCTCAACAGAACAAACTGAGAGGAAGGCGATTGTTTATGCTTCACATCATTTTTGTATATGATATCTACAATATATTAGTCTTTTCCTTGAAGAATAGATCAGCTGGTAGTTTGTTATAGAAGAAGAGTTCATGTACATTCAGAAAGGGTTGGTTGTTTTTTCTAGTAAGATTTATGGAACTTCTAGTAGCTTATGCCTTTGTAACTAAATGGATGCCAATCTACTAGCTTTCCTTGAAGTCTCAAATTTTGAAAGATTTGCATGTTACAAATGGGTTGACACAAAATTGGGAAACAAATCTAACGTTGCTTAGGTGACAAGAAATTGGCAAAGTACATGCTCGAATTTCAACAGAACTTGGCTTGGCACTATAATTTGTCTAATCAAAATTCGATTTCAAATTTCTTAAAGATAGCTCAACTGTGTTGAATGCTTTGCATTCAAATGACATTAATCTTCTGAGAGATGGATTGCTATTGAAGTTTCAATCTTACACTGCAGAACTTGATCTTGAAGCTATAGGAAGAAGGTATAGGCTATAATGGCACATAATGTCATATGCTGAGGTGATGTAAATGCACTTCAATTCCTGAAAAACTTAAGTCTCTTTTAATGAACAACCCAGGTTGCAGCTGTCACTTCCGGAAGAAAAATATCGTGCACTTTCACCTACCCCATTTCCAATTTTCCCATTCCTGCACCTATATATTTGCATTTTTTTTTTGTACCTTTTAGATTCTTGGTTGATCTTGTTTCTTCAAGTTCAAGAAATCGACTGGAAAAAGATCCATAGCTCCAACGTGCATTTGCATCAACAAAAATGAACGGCTAGATAACATCAAGTGTCTTTTTTGGTTATTAAAAAAAAATGTTTGCTACAAATATCAAGGGCTGAGATCACGATCACTTACATTGTCTGTGCATAGAAGAGTTTTCGCTCTCCTGCCAATGAGCTGTGGTCTGTTGGTAAATTATAATTCCAACACTATAAAAGTCATGGGTTCGATTCTCACTGACATATGTAAGGGTGGGGTGAACTAAGAGTATTCACCACGGCAACTATAAAAATACCAACTCTTATCGAGTAATTTCGACATCTTCAAGGGTTTGAAGTCAAGATTACCACCCATAATGCACACATGTTTTGACCCTTCATTTTGGCCAACATATCTACTCATTCATTTTCTTTTAATTTTGAGTCCCTTCCCAAAGCAAAATTAAGTCCCCATTAGTTCCTCACCTACTGTTGCGTCCCTCAGTAAGCTAGTACTGAGCATCATTTATCCAGAAAAAATAACACACACTGGAGCAAACTTTGCTCCAAAATTGATTAAGGGGTACGTAGGAGAGGTACAAAATTCAGATTAGGCCTATAAATGCTCATGGTAGGCATTGATGCCTCATTAAATATATGCATCCTCTTCCTGACTACCTTATAAATATATATTCTGATGAATTTTTAAAATTTTTGGATATGAATTAATTTACAATAAAGAGTTCTGCCTAATTAAGGAAACCCATTAACCACAGATTGTGACTTGTATCCATGCATCTTGAACTTTATGTGGGGGTTTCATTTTTTCAATGTAGTAGCCAACCTATTCATTAACTCCCATGAATAAGACATTGGTGGGTTGTGATTATAATGAGGAGGATGGTGACGTGAAAGAAATATATTTATAAAAGAAAAAGAAAAAAAGAAAAAAAGAAATGTAGTTGTACCCTATAAATGTTTGAAAATAGCATTCAACTAGAATTTGTCAAACTGATCATGAGTTTAATGGTTCCTGCATGAAGCTAATTATGGGCATTTAGTAGACCAATTCATTAATATACCTAACATACATTAAATGGTGAATTTAATTTCATCATCCTCCTAAAAGTTTTTGCCTACCTACCTTCTTATTAATTTTCTTCTGTTTTTTTTGTTCTTACAATTTATTTATTTATTGGAGATTTTATTTTCTACTGTGATCTCAGCCTACCTCATTCTTCCCCCTCCCCTCAATAATTCCAGAAAGCTGACAATTAATGTTGAAACCCAATCCCATTACACTATATTGGCATTACATCTAAATGCAAACACAAACTGTCTTGGATCTATATGTGCATTTCAGACATGTACTTCACATCTAGTTGACTAGTTCTTTGTAGGGTTAGAGTCTTAGCCTCTCTTGTTTGTAGGTGGCAATAAGAAAGGCCTACATCTGAGCCCCTAACCTTGGACCCTTGATGTTGTTATGTCACTTACAAATTGCAAGTTATTAGTATCCCCGCTTAGTTATAATATTACGCTATAACATTACGGGGGGTGTATTGTATTTGGATTTGTGCAGACTTTTTTTAAATAACAGACTTTGTGAAAAGTCCACAGACTCTTTAAAAAGTTGATAGACTGTTATGGATTTCTTAAAACCATTGATTTTAGCAACAAACTTTTATTGATTCATGAAAATCTATATACTTTATTATGAATGACTTTTACAGATTTTCTAGGATGTACAAAATATAAAAAAAACAAAAAAAACAAAAACAAAAACAAAAACAAAAACAAAAACAAAAACAAAAACAAAAAATAAAACAAATGCAGCCCAAACACAAAACAAAATAATAACTTGTTGTCTCTTCAATGCTCCAGTATCTTCTAATAGAAATTGACTCAAATAAATAATTGTTAGTCTGTCTAGCGAGTTTGTTCTCATTCCTAATCTCCCAACAACATAAATATACAATATAGATCACTTGATGTTTATGGTTAATTATTCTCATCAATTTTATTTTCGCCGATTAACATATATTGTAGCAATATTGGTCAATGTCTTGATCTATAATCAATCAATTGAAATTCAATTGTTCAACCTTTTTTTGAACCATAATATAAATTCAAATTAATGAGAATAATTAATTCATAAAATAAAATTTAGTATGGTTCAAGGTCCACAATATTTGAGTTTTAGGGTTTCATAAATCATTTTTATTGCTATTAGGGTTCGAAGTATCACAATTGAAAAAAAAAAAAAAAATCACATTCAACAACTACAATGAACATGTTGGGTATCAAAAAAAGTTGATATCATAAAAGATTAGAGAAAAGACAAAAAATTAAGAAAGAGAGATGATGAAGGACAAACTTCTTCGTGCGTAGAGAGAAGAACTTTGATAGACCTTTTTTTTTTTTTTTGGAAGAGGAAACTTCGATAGACTTTTTGAAATCTTTGGTCTGGAGGCTGGAAAATTATTGGAGTTTGGTATGTATAGTTAACACTACAAAGTCCATGATTATCCATGATTTTTTAATTCCATAAGTATGAATGATATTTTGAATACCTCTGTACTTTTATTCATTTTTAAAAGTCCTAATTGAATACCCCTAGATTTTGGTGGAATTCATGAAGTCTTTAAAAATCCTAATTGAATACTTCAATACTTTCATGGACTGTTAAAAGTCTATATTGAATACACCCAGACTTTTAAATTTCATAGATTTCTTTAAAAGTTCCACTAATTCCATATACAATATACCCCCTACATGTATAATTTAAATATTTGGTCGCGCATTATGAAATTTATATACTAATATCTATTTGACTTTTTTTATTTATTCTTCTTTGCATAAATAACTAAGATAAAGTCAAATAGATATGCAAAGATATCTATTTGACTTGATCTTAGTTACCAAACCCTAGCTGCATGAGCGATTGCGGCTCGAGTCTAGCTGCACGCGTTCGATCAATGCACCCGAACGCCGTCGTCCGTCGGCGTGAATCACCTTGAGCCTTGCACACTCCTTACGCGTTTTTCCTGCTTATGTGGTTGGGGTCTTCACCTGTGATGAACTTCAACCTGATTGTTTCGATCGGATCGGGATCGTGTTCTTTTTTGCTTTGTTGTCGGAGTAAATCTTGCATCAGATTAGAAGGAGCCTTTGGTGACTGTTCTTGGTGCGTTTTTTAGTGAGTACGTAGATCGGCAAATTTTGTCGACTTTGAGGTTTCGGGTGACCTTTGAGCAGCATATCAGTCTTGGTGCCCTTGTTGGTGGGCATTAGCTGAGCCCGTGGAAGTACTGGCAGCCGGAGATTGTGGTGGTGACGAGTTGGCAGGAGGTGCAGAGCCATCATCCTCCTGCTAGCATTGCCTCTGCCTGGGTCGGGGCTTGGGACTGGGCCTTTGGGCTTGGTCTCAGGTTTGGGCTGTTAGGGCCTGTAGTTTTTTAATTTGCTAATTTAGTTTTGGTCTATGCTTGTTCAAATGGCATGCTTAGTGTATAAAGTTAGGTAGAATAGATTGCCTACGGGGCGAAGTATTTTGTTATCATAGACTACTCTGAGCTACCATTGTCTAAATAGAGTAGTCTTCTTTGTAATATTCTTTGTCCATGATTCAGGGTCATATTTAATAGGGTAAAAATTAGAAATAGTACCTGAACTATACCTCTATCTTGTCAATGATACTTGAACTTTATTTTTTGTCATAACCAATACCTAAACTCCTCGAGTTCTTTTGAAGTGGTACCTAAGGCCACATTTGGTCATAAATCTAGTCAAAAATGACAAGTGAGGAGCATGTGTCTTATTTATCAAGGTCAAAGATGACAAATTGTACTAGTCATTAACTGTATCATGACCCAAGCCACTATCTTCTTCTTCTCAATCTTTTATCTATAAAGCAAAAACTCAAAATTCTTATCTCAAATCAAACAATTAATTAACCCAAAGACCAAACTTGTGCCTAATAAATGAGACACACGTGCCTTACATGCCATTTTTGGCTGGAGTGGTGAGCGAATGTGGCTTTAGGTATCACGTACTTCAAAAGAACTCGAAGAGTTCAGGTACTGGTTGTGATAAAAATTAAAGTTCAGGTACCATCGATAAGAGAGAGGTATAATTTAGGTATTATTTGTGATTTTTTCCCTATTTAATATAAACTCTTTATTTCAAAAAAAAAAATTATGAAATTTATATTTTATGTTAGGGAAAATTTCAGAAATAGTACCTGAAGTTTGGCCCACTATTAATTTCTGTACATGAAGTTCTAAAATATAAACTTTAGTACATCAAATTGCAAGCCCGACCCAATATATGTACACGACGTCAATAATGGTGTTAACCCTTATGTCATTATTCATTTGTCAAAGGGTAATTTAGTACTTTCAGTTTCCTCAATCTCTCACTCTCACACACTATCTGACTCTCTCCTCTCTCCTCTCTCTCTCTCTCTCTCTCTCTATGTACAGAGACCCATCCCTTTTCTCTCCTCCATGTCCACGACCACCATATCTCATCCACCTTCCAAACTCATCCCCTTTCTCTCTTCCATGGCCACGACCACCACATCTCCTCCACCTTCCAAATCCACACCCCATCCTCACCACCAATCACCGTTGGTCCACGACCCAAAATCTGCCACCAATTTTGCTGTCCCTCCTCGGGTCCTTCGACTGCGACTGCGAAGTAGAGACCGGGGATCCAACTTCGCTGCCAGTGTCGACTTGCACGTAGTAATCCTGAACGGGGATCTGATTCCGAGCTTGGCAAAGTAGACACCGGTCTCGGAAGGGTGGCCGTTGCCACCCAACTCCAGATCCACAGCTGATGAAGAAACAGAGAGGAGGTTCCGGCTGTGGCGCCGAGAGTCGTGGGCTTTTAACTCACAAAGTGACCACTGCCCGTGGCGGCCCTGGAACTTGTGACTCACCGGGAAGACCAAGTTGCCGGAAACATGTAGAATCAAAGAGACAAGTAGAAGAAATCCGAAAAGAACCGATCTTGATGTTGGTCCAGGATCCATATACAGAACCCTGATGGAATTCGATGCCAAGATTCGATTTTGAAGGGTGGATTGAAGCTTTTGGGGGAGTAGAAAGATGGGTTTTTTTTTTTGTAAAGTTGAGGGTGGCAAGATCTGTTTGGGATTGGAGTATAGGACCCAGAAGCAAGAAGGAGACTTTTCTTGGTTTTGGGAGAAAAACCCAGATGGGAAACAATACCTAACTTGGATTGGAGAAGATTGGAGATGAGGGTTTTGGGGGAAAGTTTGAGACCAAATAGGGGTGTGTTGAGGAGGAGGCGTGGTAGCTAGGGACAGGTGGTGAGGTTGGGGGTGGAGGCGTCGACGACAATGGTGGTGGTTATGAACAGAAGGGCTTGGGATTTAAGACGCAAAGCCAACGAAGTGAAGAGAGAGAGAGAGAGAGAGACCGTTTTACCCCTCAAAATATGACACGTGTCACACAAACTAACGACGTCATTGACGTTGTGTACATATACTGGGTCGGGTTTGCAATTTGATGTACCAAAATTTATATTTTAGAACTTCATGTACAAAAATTAATAGTGGACCAAACTTCAGGTACTATTTCTGAAACTTTCCCTTTATGTTAAATAATGTGAAAACGCGTATCAATTTAATGATTGAAAAATGTTATGTATGGGTATATATCGTAAAAGTGAGTATGATAGAATGCCTTCAAACGAGGAATGCTAGCTACCTTCCCCTTCTACCTTTCCCTTTGAACCTTTCCCACTTAACAAATGACATGTGGATTCCACTACCACTTTAAACTCAATATTTATTATATTGAATAACTAATTCTATTTTTTCCATGTCTGCCCTTCTAATAAATGTCTCACATTTTTTTTCTTTCTATATTTTAGTTTGACATTGTAAGATGTTTAATTTATTTTGCATTTCTTTTTTCTTAAATAATTTTGCATCTTTTAATTGTTATTTTGACAATATGGGTTGTGGTTTTTTTTTTTTAGCTTGCATTATTATTATCCAGTAAAACATCACTTCCAATACTCTTAATCGCCATCTAACTTTGCTGCCGAAACTTTCATCACCTATTTGAGTCCAAGTATCATCCCCTGATCTAAAATATGCAAGACTGGTTACAGAAAGAAACTCACTATTGTATCGTACTAGTACTTCATAATCATTAGGACACAAACATGGGTCAGCCGACAATTCAACCGAATAAATAGAAGCTCTTCCATCTGTGGTTTCTATGAGTGGTGGAAGAGTAATGGTATGCCCAGTGAAAGGGTTCAGTTAGCTCAATTTCTTAAAAAAAAACAACAATTTTTAAAATCTTTGTTCAATTTCATTTCCCCCGCCAAAGAAATGAAATTGAACGAAGATTAAAAAATGGGAATGGATTTCAGAGTGGATGCTAGAGAAAAAGAAAGAGATAAAAAAAAGATTTGATTGAACGAAGATTTAAAAAATGGGAATGGATTTCATAATGGATGCTAGAGAAATAGAAAGAGATAAAGAAAGATTTGAGAGAAAGGGAAGATAGGTATGGGGAAGTTTGACCTAGATGAACCCAGAAAGAAAAAAAACCACAACCCAGATTGTCAAAATAACAATTAAAAAATGCAAAATTATTTAAGAAAAAAGAAATGCAAAATAAATTAAACATCCTACAAAGTCAAAGTAAAATATAGAAAGAAAAAAATGTGAGACATTTATTAGAAGGGCAGACATGGAAAAAATAGAATTAGTTATTCAATGTAATAAATATTGAGTTTAAAGTGGTAAGTGGAATCCACATGTCATTTGTTGTGTGGGGAAGGTTCAAAGGGAAAGGTAGAAGGGGAAGGTAGCTAGCATTCCTCAATTAACAATATGTTTGTGTTGTGGTGATCCTAGTTTAATCGTGACAAATTCGTGTTTTTCCGACTGATTCTACATTTCTCGGCAACCATACACCTTAAAATTAGCAAAAGAAACGATACCCTAAGTTGATCATGAATAAAACAAAATATGTATAGGCCGGATTCATTCAAGAATGGTTTTATTTACCTCAATATTCTCCACCATTTAACGTAGACCTAACGACAACTGAGCACAATGCAACTGTGTAGACAATTAATTGAATATGTAAAAAACGCTCTTAATTTATTTGTGTTTTGTTTAAATGACTGGAAACCTAGTATTACATGGTCTAGTGGGATTAGTTTCCAAGAACTGGGCTCTCCTAAATCCAATGATTAGTAACCAAATGTCAAATAAACGATTGTTCTTTTAAAATAATCTATAAATTACTAATTAGAGCTTTAGTGACACGATAATGCATTAGTCTTAGAATGACACTAATGGCTAAGGTGATGTTATTTAACTTAGAACATCAAAATACATCATGTGCACTGTATAATTTTTAGGGATAATGACCATTTACACAATTTTGGGGTTAATTAACCCCAATTACCCAAACACTCTAAGAGATTGCCCACTTACACAATATCTTATATATATTTTGCCCTAATACTCAATTAAGAATTTTTTTATTGTTTTTTATTTATTTTTAGGACAATTTTGCCCTCTCCTTCTTTGTCACTTAGAGAGAGAAGTCATCAGAGGCCTCGCCGGACTCCGGTGACCGAAATCCGGCAACTGGTGACCGGAATCCGACAACCGGTGACCGGAATCCGGCAACCGTTAACCGGATTCCGGCGTTCGATTTTATTGCCCCTAATAATACCCAGTAATCATATTATTGCCCCCCAGTAATCATATTATTGACCCCCAATAATCGTATTATTGCTCCCCAGTAATCGTATTATTGCCCCCTAAATTTTGTTTCTGTTTTCTTTTTTCTTTCCTTCTGGGCATTCTGCCCCAATTTTACCAAAAAAATAAAATTTTGATTTGGGCACCCAGAAAATGCTCTGGGCACCCACATCTTCTTCTCCTCCCATCTTCGTAGCCCACCTCAAACCAAGCCTGCCCACCAGCCCAGGACCCAAACCAGCTTCCGTTGCCCATTGACCGCGCTGTGACCACTGTTCCCTAGCAATCATATTATTGCCCCCTAAATTTTTTTTTTGTTTTCTTTTTTCTTTCCTTTTGGGCATTCTGCCCCAATTTTACCAAAAAAAAAAAAAAATATTGATTTGGGCACCCACATCTTCGTAGCCCACCTCAAACCAAGCCTGCCCACCAGCCCAAGACCCAAATCAGCTTCCGTTGCCCATCGACCGCGCCGTGACCACTTTTCCCTAGCACCTCCGCCGTCCTACCATTGGTTGCAGATCGAGACTAACCCACTTGTCTTCACAATCACTGCCTTTGAGGTCACAACCACTAGAATCGCGGCCTCACCATTCCACCCGTTAGCACAACCCTTAGAACACCCCACCGAAACCCGGCCGGATATCGATCTGACATCAGATCACCAAGAAACTCCGACCCAACGGTAGAGCACCCAGACATGCCCGATCCGAACAAGAGACACCGGATCGGGGAGAAGAACCCCCAACCTAACAATTTTCCAACACCGAACACCGATCTGGACGTCGAGCGTCAGTGACAGTGAGAGGGAGGTCGTCACTGTCTGGGTCGACGGGGTCGTCGAGCGAGGCGGAGTCTAGTGACAGAGAGGCCGAGAGAGAGAGAGAGAGAGAGAGTCTGAGACGAGTTGAGAGAAAGAGAGAGAGAAATCAGTGAGGGGGGAGGAGAGAGAGAATAGATCAAAGAGGGGAGGGGGGAGAGAGAGAGAGAGATGAGTGTAATTTATTAATTAAAATGAGGGCAATACTGTCAATAGATGTTAGATTGGGTAAATGGGAGTAAAAAACTCTTAGTGACTCAAGTGGACAATTTTTAGGCCACAATTGTGTAAATGGTCATTATCCCATTACATTATTCTCATTCTGTCCCCATGTATGCATTCATTGGTCTACAAAGAAAAAAAAATGAAACAAAAGATTAAGAAAATATTTTCTTAATCTTTGTGGACCAATGAATGCATGGAGACAGAATAAGGATAATGTATTGGGGACAGCTGATTTCATCCATTCTAAACTATTCATAATCTGACTTGAACTATATGGCATGCTCTTAGTGCTCAGTGGTGCTCCTAAGTCCTAACAATCAAATCCTCTTTGACGTATTGATCTTGCTTATTATTTTTTATTAACAAAAAAAAAATTAAATAAATAATCTGCCGGCCAAAAGAATACACGAGAAAAGAATAATAATAATAAGTTCTTAATTAGCAAGTTGAAACATATACTTGTAATTTGTAGACTACAGCGGCCATTAATTGCAAAGCATATGTGGAACATCAGTATCATATTATTAAAAGCATTTCAACTAAATAACCAAAAAACCATATAAACATTATGATACGCATTAATGCAGAAATTGAGAGGTCCAAGTAATCAGCTTGGTCGACAATAAATAGTGCAGGGTCGAACACCACCGGTCTCTTACGTAACCCAGCTTCTCTCACATCATGTCATATTATTCATATGCATTGGGATTTATAGCTAGGGTTTGGCTTGGTGAACATAATAAATAATGGCCTGCATTTATTATGTTTGAAAGGAGATCGATCTAGCCAACGTCTGCATGAGAGCGAGTGGCGACTTTGTTTTCGTTCTTGGATAGAGCCGTCGTGTCATGCGGATGAAACGGCCAACCGGCTAAGGGAGCTGTCAGTATGGGTGGAATTGGGGAGAAGGTTAGGGCAAGTTCACCCGTTGGGTCACCAGGTCACCCACTATTCACTACTTTTTAGTGTTAATTTCGTGCCTGGATCACGAGCACAGTGTATTTCGTGCCCTGGGTCACCCAGTACAGTGTTCTGGGTCACCATGGTGACCTGCACAGTGTATTTCGTGCCCTGGGTCACGAGCACAGTGTATTTCGTGACCCAGAGAATGAAAATATACACTAAAAAGCAGTGAATAGTAGGTGACCCGGTGACCCAACGGGTGAACTTGCTCTTAGCGACTTTTTCTTATGCAATAGTAAGGATAGTATTAGCACGTGAGGTCATGTGTTTTGCTAGGGCAGCTGCACCATGCATCCGAGTGGCACAAACTGCCCTACGCAAGATCTTCTCTCCTAAGAGTAAGTGCACCCGTAGTTAAGAAAAGGCAAAGTCGAGAAGTCGAGAATTCGACCAGTCAAGTTACTATTCACTACCACTGGACATGGGTTTACACCCGTTGTTTTTCTTGCCCGGTCAACACTGTTCATTATTATATAATTTTAGGGGGGGGGGTCTCGAAAATCGACTTTTTACACATACATAATTTGGGAAAACTTCCTTCATGAAAGTTATAGAGATCGTCGATACGAGTTCGTGCATATGTGGAATGCAAAAATCGGAGTTCGTATGAATTAGTTATAAATTTTTGAAAATTTGAAAATTTTCTATAAATAGCAAAAATTTCTGGTCCTTTTTCATAAGGACAGATTTTTCTGCTTTTCTTCACTTTCACCCCTGAAACTCTCTCTTCTCTCTTCTCAGCCGAGCTGGCAGCCCTCACCCCCAGTCAAGAATTTAGTCATTTGCTTGCCCGTTTCTTTGGCCTTGGTCATGAAAAGGCAAGGCTTGCCTGGTCAAAGATGGACCGGTGGAAGCAACAAAATGACTTTGGCTGGTCAACACATCATCATTCTCCCAATTTGCCCGGACAAAGTGCAACTGCTGCACTTGCTCTAATAAGATGTTAGCAATTAGGGTTTGTTGTAGTGATTTTTGCGTAAGCCTCAAAACGAATTGCTGCAAGTTTTCATCATCAAATTATAATACCCTTGGTTTGTCTGTCACAATCACACCGCTATAGGATTGGTTCGATTGAACTAAACAAACCTCCCCCATTTATGACATATTTTCCGGGTCCTAATCCCCAAACAAGCAGGAGTTGAAAGGTCAATACTCAATAGCAGGAATAAGTAATGCAAATGGACCACCCGACTGGCTTACTGATAGTCTCAACTCTCATGTAAATTGTGTGGTGATTACCATTTGTGTTTGAGCAAGTGCACGTGTGTCACAGTAGTCATAGACTCATAGGTTAACTTCAATACCTACTTTATATCTTTGTTAGGTTCAGAGATGGAGGAATAGAACAATCTTTATCCGAAAATATGATAGAGAGAGAAATACCACTCGATTAATAATATTAGTTAATCTAATTCTTTATCGTGCAGATGACACATTCATAGAAAGAATACTCTCTCTCTCTCACACCCAAACCTAGCCGCCGACGGCTAGGATTAGATTGACGACTCTATTTATATATGACAACAACATGTACGTTTAGGGTAAGGTTGAGCAATCTTTGTCCGGAAAAAAAAAAAGAAAAAAAAAAAGAAAAAAAGGAGATTCATTAGAGGTTTTCTAAAGGCTTGGATCTACATAAGCTTTAACATCTACCCTCCAACAATGTGCTTCTGTTGGTGAAGATCATCCCTGTGACTGCTTTGGGTTATTGCTCGTAGTCCTATTAAATCTCTTGTCCGCGGTGATTCGTCGGATATGGGTTTCTCATGGGCTGAGATGGACAATTCTTAGGTTCACCGATTATCTTGCGATTAACGCATAATAACTTTATACTTTTCTAATCCAACCATTCATGTTGTATAACATAATACAAAGATTAGCTCTGTAAAAAATCAATCAAATTGAAGACTTTTTAGTTATTCATTTCTATGAAATACATGGACGGTTCATCATAATAGTAGTAAGTGTTGTTAGAACCATCATTTGTTTGATTCAGTTAGATAATTAAACGATTTCCGATTTGATTGATTTTTCACAGAGATGATATTTAAAGGCTAATTTAAGATATAGACCGTTGAATTATAAATTTATTAAGTAAAAGTATGTTAATCGACAATGGGGGTAATATGCTCATTCATCCAAGGAGTGAACCTAAGAATTGTTCGACTGGGATTATGGTTTGGCTAGAATGAGTTTTTAGGGAGGGTGACTTGCTATTCTCATTGATTATTTGATGCTCAGTCCTGTAGCCTGTAAATAACAAGAAAATTTCGTACAATTACTTGATCATTTTTTTTTTTCAAAAGTCATTACAAAGTGCATTGTTTGCAGAAGGTTCAATATTTGTTTAGAGGACTAGGCTTTTCATTTCTGCAGGCTCATTTTGAATAAGTGAGTTAAGTAGCAATGTACTAACGAGCGTTACTAGGCTTTCGGCATTTCTCGATGTTCTAAAAAACACTAGGCAATAATTGGATGGTGAGGAGGGGACTAGACAAATATTTAATCTTTAATTTTTATTCATTTTTATTGCACAACAAATATATGACATTTTTTCTCTCTCAAAAACACAAGACTAGAAGGATATATAAAGTATTATAAGTGATTAATAATATGAAAAAAGGTTAAGTGGCAAGGCTAGACCTCTAATTGTTATTCTCTGTATCTTGTAGAGAGAGAGAGAGAGAGAGATGGCATTATGTATAAAAAAACTGAGAAATAATTAAGAGCACCAACGTGCACTTGCACTAAAAGAAATGAACGGATGAATAATATTAAGTGTACTTTTTAGTTTAGAAAAAAAATTAACTATAAGTATTAATTATTAAAGGCTGAAATCGCTTAATAAGTACTGCATTACTTGCACTGTCTGTTCTTAGAAAAACTTTCCATCAAAGACTTTCAAGTCTTCTTTGATTTTGTTCTTATTATTAATTTTTTTTAAAATTTTAATAATTTTGGCTCAAGAAACATAGAACTCAAAGTGGGCTAAGAAAGTGGGCCAAGAAAGAAGTACAAAAAATCTGGGCCCAAGAATCGAACTGGCTCATCTGTGTCCTCTCTGCCTTAAACCCTTTTGAGTAAGCCAGTCAACAAACACAAAACCCTAACTAGTTCACCTATCATCACAAGCACAATCAGAAGCAGAAGCAGCAAAGGGTTTTAGGCACACACCAAACATGAGGGGAAAGAAGAAGATAATCCTACCTCCTCAGCTCCCGCCGGACATCGCCGAAGATGAAATCGAAGTCTCCGACGAGGACAAGGCCTTCGTCAACGAGAACAAGGACTACGCCGGCTTCCTCTCCGCATTGGACACCAACTCCATCACCAAGTTCGTTCCTTTCCCTCTGTTTAGTGCTCATAAGCTTTAATTCACTCTTGGGTTTTTAGGGCATCCATTGGTTTGGTGTTTGGGATTGTTCCATGAACTCTGTTTTCATTGTTGTCATTTCTGTGAGATTGGGTCTACATTCTCAACTTTTTGAATTGAAATATTTGTTTGTAGCAACAAAGTAGGGTGCTTTTGTTGATTGATTAGTTGGGTCAGTGCTTTGGTTTCTCTTTTGTTTCTGAAGTTTATGGAATAGTTAGCTCAACTCTTTGAGATTTTTGGGTAAGCATAGTCCTGGACAAGTTACTTGGGTCCTTCTAATTCTTCTCTGAAATGGGGTCTTGTGACATTTAGATAAAGTTTCATAATTTTTTGTATTGTACCTGATATGCATTTATGTTTATACATAGGCATGTTACTCGTGTTGCTGATGTAAAGGAGGATACTTTGGAAGCTTTATACGAACAGCGAAGAAGGAAGACCTCGCAGAAAGAAAAAGAGGATATCGGGATTGAAGTTGATCCCGTTGATGCTCTTCCCATAAAAGACTTCTCTGGAAATCTCCACTATCTAAAAGGTACCTTATGATTATTTTATTTATAGTTTGAAGGATGGCGGTGGGGAAAGTTGTCTTTAGAATGTGTTTGAATGTTACACTGAGTGTGGATGGTTTAAATTTTTGCCATGGCACAGTACCAAAGAAATTGAAAGCATCTGAAAATGATCTGGAGGAAACTGGTCAGGATGATGAGGATGATGCTGCAGATAAAGGCATAGTTAAGTTGACAAAGGCTGAAAGGAGGGCAAAGCTTAAGAAACTCAAGAAAGAGGCAAAAAAACAAGGAAAAGATTCTGCTACACCCGAAGTGGAAGTTCAAGTTGAAGTCAAACCAACCCCACAAGCAGCAGTGCTGGTATTGTCTGATTGAACTAGCTATTCTTCTATGCTGCTTCTTATTTGATAAAATGATATACTATCAGTATCTACACTTGTACGAGTAATCTGAAAGAGTTCCCTTTATCTTTCAAAAAGGGAAAAAAAAAAAAGGAATACATTTCAAAACATTGTGAAGCATTGAAAATATATGTGATAAACAAGTTACAATTGCCAAGACGAATCATGTGAGCCGAGCACTTATGATTATAAGCTATGCATCACCTTAATGCATTGATCTGCATTTACCATGATAGTTGAATACATTTTGAATGTATAAACAGGCAGGCTACTGGAAGTTTATTGATCTACTACATATTGTCATCCGTAATGGTGGATAGTTGATCTAACACATGCATTTGATGGCAAGGGTTTTGACTGTAGTCACTTTACGTATCGTCTTGTTTTGTATAACTTCCATTCCCAAAGCACCTCAGTGGATTGTTGGGCTATGCAATTAAAAATTTCTATACTGGTTTTAACATGATAATCAAATTATTATTTGGCAAGCTATGTATTTCCGCGTAACCATTTATATAATCCCCCTTCTCATCATAGGAACCTCGTACATAAGCCCTTACACTTGTAATATCATGGAAATATTTATGCAAATGTCAGCCTCAAAGACTAGAGTTGGCAGTAATGGCTCAACTTATTTGACTTACTTTTTAGTGTAATTTTTCATATCCTGTTGGTTAGGTTTTGAGCTTCTGCTGCTTTCCTGCTGTGTGGACATTTTGTCCACTGTTTATATATATATAGAACTAGATCAGATTTTATACTTTCCTCTAATTTATTTTCTGTATATCTCATAGATTCTTCTTTGTTCTTTGTATAGGCTGAGGTTAAAGAAGATCTTACTGCTGAAGAAGGCTTTGAAAGTAAGAAGCACAAACTTGCAGAGTTGGGAATTGCTCTACTTGCTGATCCCGAGGCCAATATTAAATCCCTGAAGGACATGTTACAAATCTGTAAAGATAGGGATCATGCAATCGTCAAGCTTGGACTCCTATCTTTGTTGGCTGTCTTTAAAGACCTTATTCCTGGGTACAATACTATCCTAGTTCTAGTTCCATGATTCTGTGATTGTATTTAATATGAAATCTTCTATGATAGAAACCTTAGGACATGAAAGTTCTGCCCACCCATGTGTGACACTTGTTTGGATCCATAGAAGGTAAAAACAAATAATCATTCTCATTATATTGTGGATGAAAGCAGAATTATGGTGATTTCTAACAGTTTCTGTTGAGTAACTTCTACATGTCTAATTTTTTCAACCATCATGTTCGTTCACATTTTTCTTTTCTCATGAAGTAAAATATACTGAAAGTACATGGATATGCACTTCATATAAATCAAAAGCACATATTACTATTTGAATAGATATTTGGGTGTTGGTGTATTGGACACCGGCGGCTCTGTTCATAGTGAGAACTCTTTCCTTGTCTAAAAACCGTTATCTGTGATTTATCTCATGAAGAACATTTATCTTCTGTCTGCAGTTCAGTTTTATATTTAATTCTTTTGGATGTGTATTTCAGATACCGCATTAGGCTTCCCACAGAGAAGGAGCTGGAGATGAAGGTTTCAAAGGATGTTAAGAAAATGCGGCTTTATGAATCAACACTTCTGAACACATACAAGGTTGGCATTCTTTTTTGTGCCTAGTTGTTGATTAAGATGGAGTCTGCTACACTTAAAAGTTAACACTCTTAAATCACTATATTGTGTAATTGATTTATTTCTTACGATAATTATTGTAAATGGTAAGTGTACTGGTTTAATACTTTAGTGAATCAGGGTAACTTTTTCTAGCTCAAATCTGGCTCCTTTCATTTTAGTGTGGACGAGGTTCCTTTATTTTTCTTGTTTGGTTATTTTGGTGAGATAATTCCTTAGATTTAAAATTGTAACATCTGGGTTTTGTTGCATCTTGCCTAAATGTGAACATCTGTTTTGGTATATTATATCGGGAGAATCTCTAGTGAGGACTTTAAAATGAGGACTCCATGAGGACTTTCAAATCACTGGTTGGATGAGTGATCCAAATTTTAGTTGAAATATTATTTTTTCAACACAAGTCATCCAACCGTTGATTTGAAATTAGAGCCCCAACCCGTATTATATAATTTTTTTTTTTTTTTAAGAAAAGGTTGGTTTAACTGTTCTGCATGTGGTCGTGGATCTCTCTCTCTCTCTGTTATCAAGATAATTATTCTTACTGTATTAAGAAACATTTATTCTTATGCTTATTCTGATGTACTTCAACATACATTCTCAGGCATACTTGCAGAGGTTGGCAGCCTTAGAAAAACAGCCCTCATTTCAGCATGTGGCATTTCGCTGTATATGTACTTTACTCGATGCAGTACCCTATTTCAACTTCCGGGAGAGCTTGTTAGGGATTGTTATCAAAAACATAAGCTCCTCAGATGATGTTGTAAGGTTGTGCTATATCTGTACTTATCTTTAAATTCTCTTCGTATTTGGTAAAGAATCTCACAAGGTGCCTTTGGAAGTTTAGGATTGACACCATAGTCCGGAGAACAAGAATATTTTCATGTTGGAATCCACAGTGAAACACTTGAACTCCTTTAAATGAGAAATTATCCAGCGTATAATAAATAGACTTTATAGGATCAATAGCAGGATTCAAGTGGAAGTATAGTTTTATTATTCTTAATTTAAACTCTTATGTTAGAATAGGAGAAACATGTACACGCTTGGGTATATTGTTTTTCACGGCATCTTGTGGCTTATAATTGGCTATTAGATATAATCTTAAGTAAATAAATTTTGAAACTGGTCCAATAACTATTATTTGTGGGACACTTCTATGTTTAGAAAAATTACTGTGTAAACACCTGAAAACACTAGACTTATGTCCATCACTATTGCACTCTTTGGAAACTCAGAAACATCTTCATTTGCTTTGAAAAAGGGTTATCTAGGTCTTAAGCATTTGTCACGAAAAAGGAAAAAGTATACATGGATATATTCTGTTCAAAAGTAGACAGAATTACATATATAAAGACATGATGTATTGGATGAAGTTGACGAAAGATGTAATTCATGTTCATATCTACACATCACTCATGTCCATGTCGGTGATCTCACTTTTGTCAGTGTACTGACATGACACTAATCCTCAATCATTGTCAGTTTCGTCTTTTGTCTTATTTCATTTATGTAACTAAAGTATGAATTACTTCTCAACAGGAAACTATGTTGTTCTACTGTAAAGTCACTTTTCATGAATGAGGGAAAACACGGTGGTGAAGCTACTGTGGAGGCTGTTCGATTAATCGCAAATTATGTGAAAGCTCGTAATTGTCAACTGCACCCTGATTCCATTGAGGCATGAGATTACTTTTGCTCTTTAATTATGTTTCTGCTCTACCCAATCCTTTCCTTTTTTTTGGCCTGCATGTACTAGAAATAAGACTATCCCCCCAAAAAGAAAATTATGATCAAATATTGTGATATTTTAGGTATTCAAACTTGTTGACGATTTTGTTTATGGTATAGATGTGATTTCCCTACCCTTGGCTGTTATCTACTGTAGGACTCCATGACTGCCAAAAAGATCATGGATTTCTTCAGTTAAAATTAGAAAGAATATGATGATTTTACTTTCACAGTTATAGAAACCATGTAGCGTTTATCAGATAATTTTGCTGCAATCTCAAATATGTAATGCACATTATGGTTGTCAGTTGAAATTGAAAAATGGTGGTTTTTACATCGTATCTAGTTGAGTCAAATAACTGAAGAGCGCAACTATTCTCTTAAAAAACACACTGGTCCACGAATGAAGGACTGATAGGAGATATTTTGCTTTCTGCCCAGTAATCCACAAATAGCTTTCTAACAGAAGTATCCATGTGTTTTGTTTTCATGCTTTATATCCCATGCTTATCGTTTGACATCTGCTGCAGGTTTTCTTGTCTTTGTCATTCTATGAGGATCTTGGGAGGGCTGCAAAAGAAGATGATAAAAATAAAGCCAAAAACAAAAGAGGTAAAAAAAGAAAGGATCATGAGGATCCACGCCAAATGAAAGAAAATGACAAAAAAAGGAGTAGGCAAGAACAACTGATCAAGACAAGGGAGGAGGTGCTTTCTTTGTTTGAAAAGATCGTTTCTCTCTATCTTCTTATTTCAGTCTTTTCTCCCAAATATGATAAAGTTTTCAAAACAGTCATTGGTTCCTTGATCTTGCTATATACAGGTTGCTGCTGATTACAAGGCGGTTGCTTATACCCCAGATGTTCTGGAGCGGAGAAGAATGCAGACAGAGACACTTTCAGCTGTATTTGAAACATATTTTCGCATATTGAAGCACACAATGCAGTCATCAGCTGCCAGGTTTGTAGTGCATCATATTTCATGAACTTCTAAACTATCTTATCGTATGAGTCTGGTTTAGCTTAGAAAATATCAATTAGAGAAAGAAAGAGTAGATTGTTGAGAATTGGAGGATTCGTATATTGGGGTGCCCTCAAGTCTCAGAATGGTTTCTAAAAAATTATCATGTGCTTCTACCTTTTCTTGTAAAATTTTACTGACTAAAAAAGAGCAGAGTATAATAAAGATAATGGACAACAGATCCAATTTAGCATGGCCGGCAACTAGATTCAGCCCAAAATTCCCACCCAATCATGTTGAATCAAGCTGGAGGGAATATCCCTAAAACTCGTAAGCAGGCTTATAAAGAAGCTAGGTATTTAATTCTGCCCAAATATAATCTTCATTTACCTTGTCATCGGACATTCTTTCTTGTTGAAGAAATTCATGTTCATATATTTCGCTTACTATTCAGAGATTTCTATACTTCCTTCCTATGTATTAAACCTTTTCAGTCTTGTGACAGTTTAATATTTGTAAATGCATACACTTGAATGGTTGTCTATGCTCAAACAGGCTTCTTTACGAATACCTCAAATGTATGTGTTGTTTGGAGCAACTAGGCATTCAAAGTTCGGTTGATATAAAAGTTTTGTAATTGGAGTCTATCTGGAGTAATTTATATTGGTTTCATTCTGGTAGTCTACATTTGTAAATCTTGTATACTTCAGATTCAAATACATTGACTAATTTCCTGTATTATGTTACTCAGATCTGAAGCAAATATTAGTTTATCGACCGGTGCATCTGAGCCCTACCCTTTACTTGCTCCCTGTCTGCAAGGATTAGGAAAGTTCTCACACCTAATTGACCTAGATTTCATGAGTGATCTGATAAACTCTCTGAGAAAGCTTGCTTCTGGTGGTGGTGATACTGATAAGACTTCTGAGAGATGTTCAAAATGTTTGACTGTATCTGAGCGTCTCCGATGCTGCATTGTCGCATTTAAAGTGATGAAGAGCAATCTTGATGCCTTGAATGTTGATCTACAGGACTTCTTCATCCAGCTTTACAATATTATACTTGAATATAGGCCTGGAAGGTTTGTTCTAAACTTATTAATCTCAAAGTTTGCTTTGGTAACATGATCTGTTTAACTTCTGTGAAGAAAATGCTATGAAGCAATTCCTTTCATAAATGCCTGGTTTAGTATAGGAAGATGTTATGGGGGTTTACATTTTACATATTCTACAGCATCTAATCAATATCTTTGTGATTTTAGATGATATGCACCATTCTAATATGAATATATATTCTGTGATAAGTTTGCAACTCGACAGAATATATATATATATATATATATATATATATATATATATATATATATATATTCTTGAATGATATATTGCTTGAAGTTGTCCTGTTTCTGGTGGATGTGATGGAGTGGTAGGTTACTACTAAATTCTTACTATTTATTTATTTATTTTCATGTGCTATGGAGCAGAGATCAGGGTGAAGTATTAGCTGAAGCTCTCAAAATAATGCTGTGTGAAGATAGACAACATGACATGCAGAAGGCTGCTGCATTTGTAAAGCGTCTAGCCACATTTTCATTATGTTTTGGGTCTGCAGAGTCCATGGCTGGTAGGGTATTTGTATGCATTATGTTTGCAGTAAATAAGCTAATACCTTGTTAAGGATTCTCATGCCTTTTCCATTCAAATCTTTTGCAGCCTTGGTTACCTTAAAGCATCTTCTTCTGAAGAATGTTAAGTGCCGAAACCTGTTAGAAAATGATGCTGGAGGTGGCTCAGTGTCCGGTTTAATTGCGGTAAAGCTCTCTTGCTACTCTTGTGTGCACACAAATAATTTGTTGGGTTAATGAAGATATGCTCCATCCTCTATTATAGTAATTCATGATAAGTTCTAAACGTTTTTTTTTTTTTCCTGGATTGGTTGATCTGCTCAATACTTTTCTGGGTTCTCCGAACTTGGTTAATGATTTAACAGATCTCTATTATCAGCATGTCATGCTTTCTGGTTTCGAATAAAGAAAAAATAATTAATAAATTTCATGGTAGGGTCATTTTGATGCCGGGCTTTTAGTTTGTCCTTGCCAATTTCTCCAGGGATGTCCATAATATCCTGCTAAATGGTGCTCGCTTGTCAGCTGGGCCTTTAAGCTCCACGTGGGAGTTTGGATGAAAATGTTTTCTGTTGTTTGCTTTCCAGTCGGCATGCACATGTTTATATAGTGCTCTTTTGAATTTGTTAGGGTTATCTGTACATGTAGTGAAAAGGGTTTCTCTAGTTGAATGCATGAGTGTTGTCTATGGCTAATGGATGAAAATAAAACAAAGGCCCAACACCTGCACATAGGCAAAACAAACAATCAGTTTGAATGACAATTTTATCTTCAAAACGTACTCTTCATTGAACTGATTTTACATCATATGATAAGACATGATTTTTTAGTGCTTATATGATTTCTGTTTAGTGCATATGGCATGATTAAAGGAACTTGATTCTAATTCTCTCTTTATTATCCTCCTAATGCTCAGAAATATCATCCTGAAGCTTCAGACCCCAATTTAAGTGGTGCTCTTGCTTCAGTACTTTGGGAGCTTAATCTTCTCTCCAAGCATTATCATCCAGGTGTTTCAAGTATGGTTTCAAGTATATCTAGTATGAACACTGCTCATCAAAACCAAGTTTATCTCTCTACCATCACTCCTCAGCAAGCCTTCATGGACTTCTCCTTGGAGAAACCAGAGTCATTCAAGTTCCAGGGTGACATTAGAAAGTCAAATAACAAGAGGAAAAGAGGAACAGGCTCTTCTATATCCACTGGGATGGAGCCATCCGAAGATACAACTTCAATCGATGAAGATGAAGTGAAAAAGAAACTTTCTGCTCATTTCATGGTTCTTCGTGACATCAAGGAGAATCAAAGATTGAGGGCTGAGCTGCAAAGTACTACGTCATCCATTCAGCTATATGAAGAGTATAAGAAGCAGAAGAAAAAGGTTAAAAAGCCCCAAACCAAGAAAAGTAAAATTTTGATTGTTAAGTGACATTTTTTTGTCTTGAATACTGAATATTTATGCAATTATATGATTTTTCAGCGTTCCACTTGTTATTTGCATCATATGGTTTAGTCGTGAGAAGATATTGCCGAAATAATATAATTAGAATTGTCGACTCCAGTTTCATCAATGTTCAAGAAAGTGTTGGAGAAGAGGATGGAACCCTAAAACTCATTTACTCATTCAGATTATGAAGAGAAGCCTATCACTCATGCTTTCCAGTTTTAATTATGAAGCGTTTGAGTTGCTCCTGAAAAAATTCAGTAACGTAGAATTTTTTAACAAGATTTAGTAAGGTAGATATGTTGTAGGGTTCTTACAGCTATAGCAGCATTGGAATTGCCCTAATGCATATTACTCAAGAAACTGATGGATCTGTCCTTGCAACAAATTATAGTGTAGTGAAGGACATATCTAACAAATTAACGGAGTAGCAAACGAACATTACTTAATGTTAGAGTGATGTTGTTGAAGGCACTATGAATGTGTGTGAGCCACACTCAGACAAGTGTCAACTTCTCATGACTTTCTACTATTTAATTACACAATAACAATTAAAGCTACTTTGAATTTATTTTTTTCCATCTCTACCCCTAACCATCTTTCTCCCTCCATTTTCTACTTTCCCTCCACTATCCATATCTAGATAAAACGACTGAATTCCCATATAATCAAAACCTATGTGATTGTGAATATGCTTATAGCAAAAAATGGGTACCATTTAATAGCCTATTACGAGCATTATAAAACCAATATAATCAAACAAACTAGCCTCTCCATTCTTAACTTAACAGAAACACCAAATCCTACAGATTTGGCATACTTCAAATAATATGATCTTGCATCTTCAAGTGAAACAAATACCATAACAATGCAAGGTTCTACCGTTTCATTCTCTTCGCCATCTATGGAACCTTTATCCAAAATTACATCAGAGTCTTCAGCATTTAAGTTTAAATCAATATTTAGGCTCATGGTTCCCTAAATCAATCACCAAAAGCACACATACAATTAGAATTATCGAAGACGTACATAGCTCAATGTAATACAATTTACCTGTAATGAGTGCGTCAAAAGAATACTGTGTTTAATAGAGTAGAGTGCACCGATCCTATATATAATGCAGACCCTTTGATCAAGCTATTGTTGATTATTTGATTTATATATGAATAAGGAAACAAACAACATAGAATAGAGTGCACAGATCCTATAATGCAGACCATTTGATCAAGCTATTGTTGATTATTGATTTATATATGAATAAGGAAACAAACAACGTGTTTAATAGACTAGAGTGCACATATCCTATATATAATGCAGACCTTTTTTTTTCCAGCAAAGAATATAATGCAGACCCTTTGATCAAGCTATTTTTGATTACTTGATTTATATATGAATAAGGAAACAATCAAACTACTAATTCCCTACAAAACAGATCATATATATAGATGATTCCCTACAATCCAGCTACTGATTTCCTACAATCACGTCAAATAAAAAAGGAAATCAGGCATATAACAGTAAGAATTACCTCACAATAGAGTAACTATATAATTAGGGACCATCATGAGTATATGTCAGTGTAAAAGGCAAAAATCGCATAAATTGATTAAGAATCTTACCTCAATGTAAAAGGCAACCCACAAAAGTAACTAAGATAGCTGGAAATTGCAACTCAGAAGCTTGTTCTTTTTTCTTTCTAAATCAGGGATCTCAAAAGTTTACTTTGAGATAATTAAGCCTTTTGGCGTGAGAAAATTGAAGCTTTAATTGGCTTGTGGTGGGAATGGAAAGTAGAAGGAGGAGGGTTTCCAAAACAGGGGTAGAGATGGAAAAAAAATTAATTCAAAATAACTTTAATTGTTATTGTGTAATTAAATAACAGAAAGTCATGAGAAGTTGACACTTGTCTGAGTGTGGCTTACACACACTCAAATGAGTGTGTATGTAGCACTCCCCTTTTGAAGATATGTTTCTAAGATCAGTAAGTTCAAATATCATTTGGAAATAATTATTTAATTGTTGAGAGAGTCTACGGTGAAAACTTTAAAATGAGAACTTTCAGATCAATGATCGGATGAGTGATCCTCTTTAGAGCCTCACTCTTAAGTTGTTATATCAAATTTATGTAGAGATAGAATGAGAAAGTCTCTAATGAGAACATTTACAAGTCTTTAAATGTATGCGTTATAATCATACAACCCTTATGAGAAACTTTATACAATCAAAGCTTATCAGTAGACTTCATGTATCGGCACACGGTATATGAATAAATTTATATCACCTCATCTTTATGAGAAAGTACTTCTCATAATGATATCTTCAATTACATATTATCAAAATGACCGTTAACTCATTCACAAACACACACACACATAGATGACTGTTAACCAATAGAAAAACTTGAAGCAAGAATATTACATGCAGCGGCTTTCTCAATTTGTTTACACCAGTTTGTACTGTAATACTGTAATGTGTTTTTTGTGATGAGTAATATCAGGCATAGAATTTTATTGTGATTATTTTTTGTCACTCTACATTCAAAAACATAATAATAAAGTTTCATATATATTCTGGTATTGTTTGTGACTTTGGGGCAATATGATTATAGTACCCCATAAAAAATAAAAGAAAAAGACGCACCTTTACAATTATTTATTGAAAAATTTCACCCGTAAAAATAAAAACAGACACACATTGCTGACCAAATTTCGTCATTAAATGCGTCTCATAAAATGTAAAAAGGGTGCATCTTTTGCGTTGAATACTTAGTTGGTAGAGGCTACCCATAAAAATTTGTTGATGACGACGAATTCTCCATGAGCCTTCCATAAAGAACAAAAATGGGTACATTATTGCCGACAAATAATTGGTCATTAAAGCGCTCTCATAAAAAGTAAAAAAAGAAATATAGACTCTCGTCATCTAGGATTCAGCACTCCGTCGGTTGGCCTAGCAAGTGGACAATTCTTAGGTTCACCCCTAGGGTGAACTAGCATATTCACCCTCATTGTCGATTAACATACTTTTACTTAATAAATTTATAATCCAACCATTCATGTTGTATAACGTAATACAAAGATTAGCTCTGTAAAAAAATCAATCAAATTGAAGACCTTTTAGTTATTCATTTCTATGAAATACATGGACATTTCATCATAATAGTAGTAAGTGTTGTTAGAACCATCCATTTGTTTGGTTCAATTAGATAATTAAACAATTTCCAATTTGATTGATTTTTTACAGAGATGATCTTTAAATGCTAATTTAAGATATGGACCGTTAGATTATAAATTTATTAAGTAAAAGTATGTTAATCAAAAATGGGGGTGAATATGCTAGTTCACCCTAGGTGTGAACCTAAGAATTGTTCCTAGCAAGTAGCAACACATTGCTTGTATATTGTATTGAACATTGGGTGAATTTAATTACTGCACCTTGAGCCCCAAATTCTTAAAGTCGGCCCCGTAGTTAGTTGAAAAGTATTGAACATTATAAATGCTAAACACACATTTTAAATGTGTTGTAAGATATACATACATACATACATATGAATATATCTATCTATACTATTATTAAGAGAAGAGAATTTGTCAGTCAAAACAGAAAAATTTTACCAAAATATCCCTCAAATATTAAAAAACATTTTAACTGAAATATTTGATAAAGACAAAATGATCAATTCACAAATAAAAGAAATTTAACAAAAAAAATCAAAAACAAAATATATGCAACAATTTTTTTCACATTATGTGGAACAACTTCCCACGTAATTATCCACACTCATAGGGTGTGTTTGGACTTTGGAGTCTAGTATATATATATAAATACACACACACACACACACACACACACACACACATATATATGTATTCCCTTCTAGTGAGGGATTCCTTTTTTTGGTCTTTTCTAGAGATAGGGCATTAGACAAACTTTTCGATCATATTTCGGCATCTCAATGGTTCAGATTTTAAGTTCTAATGTGTAGATCATTTCTGCAAATTTTCAGCCAAATCGGTGATCGTTAAGGTATCAAACTAGATTAAATTAATAGACAAACCAAATCTGTCAAACTTGAACCGTTCATACTTATAATGTTAAATCGCCATTTTGAATGCCTTAACGATAATTAATTTGGTTAAAAATTTGCATAAGTGATCTACACATTATGACCTAAAAACTGAACGGTTGAGATGCCGAAATATGATCGAAAAGTTAGTCTAATGTCATATTCCTAGAAAAAACCAAAAAATGGATCCCTCATTAGCTGGGCCATGTATGTGTGTGTGTGTGTGTGTGTGTGTAATTCTAATTGAGCACTAGTCTAGTTGATGCACATTGCTAGCTAGGAAAGTGATGTAGGACGAGAATATCCCTGGTTTAGCCGGAAAACTAGAAAAATAAAGAAGCGGCGTGGAATCAAGAAGAGTGATTGGAAAATAGGTAATTCACGCATAATGAGGTTAATTGCAGCGATATCCAAGAAAATTTGGTTTTGGACTTTTCAGGTTTCTCGTGCGAAAATTCAGGTTCTGCATTGTGAACCAGATTGGAGTACATTTTGGCCAGAATGTTCGTTTGAGACGCATGATACCTTTCTAGAATGGGAACGACGAGATCTTCAAGACTCACTTTAGTGAGCTCTAACAGATTTAGGCCAAAATATATCGTTTTAATTATCTAATTCGGGATTTAATATTTTTTAGGCTAGTTTTACATTTGTTTTAGGATTCTTTTTATTTAGGTTTTTATTTTCCTTTTTAATTTGGATTCTTTAGGATTTATTGTTTGATTATGATTATGACTTGGGTGTCTATATAAGCACCATCATGCAATGTATTAAGATCAGTTTATCATATCAAATTTAATAAAATCTAGAGATTTTTCTCTATTAATTTCTCTGGTGGACTCCAAAACTATGTCTTTTAGGAAAACCTAGGTTACTTCCGACTGCGTCAGAAAGTTTCAAATGATCATGAGGTTCTCTAAGCATGTAAATGAATATGTTGGGAAGACTGAGTTGATATATATATATTTTTTTTTTTGAGAAAATGGGTTTAGCAAATTTGTTCATCAATTATGTATTTTTGTTTATACTTCTTTGAAATAAGCCAGAGGTTATGTAAGCCCATCTGGGATAATTTGAAAAATAAGGCACACCATTTAGTAACATTCCTAGTTATATTTCACAGTTGAAGCAAATGTTGAGATGAGTACTGGTGTGGCTGTGGATGATATATTGTTATATACATACATTTCTGAATATCTTGAGCACAAAACTGACTCAAGTCAAGTGGGGGTCTCAACTCTCAACCATATCTCTTCATTTAGACCAGAGCATAGCCATAGATTTATGAGTGATGCAAATTAACTTTAGCCAATGCCAATTTTTCAGCTTACAAAAACTTATTATCTGCCTCGTGGGGAAGTACCATTAGCTGCTTATCTACACCATCCCAACTCATTTCCGAGAGTTGAAGGGAAAAGCATTAGTTAGCTCTTGCAAATATTGGCCACTGCTAATTAATTTGAAGCTCAATCAAATTCAAAAATGGAGACCAGTGTTGCATGCTATGCCAGAGGAGCTTTCCCGCGTAATGTTTCATCATCTCAGCATTCGACCTCGTTAATGTCTCCTGCTTCTATCTCTTCATCTTTCAATGCTAAGGTACTATGATTAACACAGTGAATATAGTGCGAGAATGAGATTTTATTAGTTTTTCTTAAAGGGTACTGTGCATGAATGACTTGCAGGTTTTGAGAACAAGCTCCCTATTTGGGGAATCATTACGTCTGGTGCCGAAGTCATCCCTAAGAGCTTTAAAGACAAGGAACAGTTCCATGACACCAAAATGCGCAATCGGGGATAGCTTGGTAAGATATTATGCATTCACCCAAAACTAATTGGCCGTAAAGTGGAACTGTAGAAGAGGTCAGGACTCGGGAAATTATTGTCATGCAAGGCCTAAATTTTGGTTGTGAGATCTTTCGAGTAAAAGTTGTCCAATATGAAAGTGTGATTAATTTTTGTAGGAAGAGTTTCTAACAAAAGCCACACCGGATAAGTCACTGATTTCATTGTTGTTGGCAATGGGAGAAGCAATAAGGACGATTGGATTCAAAGTGAGGACAGCTTCTTGTGGTGGAACTGCATGTGTCAATACCTTTGGAGATGAGCAGCTTGCTGTTGATATGCTTGCTGATAAGCTTCTATTTGAGGTGATCATTAATCAAACTCAAACTTGTACACTATAATGTTGCATAATACGATACTCAACCTAATATTTGTATGCTCATTGAAGTTTAATTCATATAGAGGTTGTAGTTAGAACATTAAACCTAGCTCCGGTAGCATGTTAAAGTTGGAGCATTTATTCAAATGCCTTTAGGTGCCGAGACTAGCCAGAAAAGAAAACGTTTGAGCATATCATCCAAAACCAGTCGACAGTGGGTGAAGAGACTCATGTATCATGATATTTATGCGTTTCTATGTAAGGCCTAAAATCTCGATTTGGGATTTTCAATTTTGAACATTGATGACATAAGTACTGATATATGTCTTTTTAACATCTAATCTAGGCCTTAACTTACTCACACGTCTGCAAATATGCTTGTTCCGAAGAAGTTCCTGAGCTCCAGGACATGGGCGGCCCAGTTGAAGGTTTGCAAATAGCTACTCTTATATGGAAAATGATGATATATACATTCATGTGAGCACTCAATATTTGAACACATATAACACTCTCCAGTGTAGCTTAATCATCTTGTACTAAAATTAATTTGAACAGGTGGATTCAGTGTTGCTTTTGATCCGCTTGATGGGTCAAGTATTGTGGACACAAACTTCACAGTGGGGACTATCTTTGGGGTGTGGCCGGGAGATAAGTTAACTGGGGTTACCGGAGCTGACCAAGTTGCTGCAGCCATGGGGATTTACGGGCCTCGAACAACTTATGTTCTTGCAATTAAGGGCTTCCCTGGCACACATGAGTTCCTTCTTCTTGATGAAGGTTTGCTTCAATCCGAATCATTAAAATAAATTTCACATGATTGATCGGTTATAATCTGAAAATGATGTGCAAGGAGGAACTTCTGTATTAATTAGCCAATCCACCATATATACCCGGCCTCTTACAGCATGCATGTGGATTCTACCAATAATGTAATTATAATGAATTACATGTGCATATCATGAGAAATAGGTTATATTTGACGAGTTTACATAAAAAAAAATCTCGCGCATTAGCGCATGAGCACCTCATTTTGTCTTAACTCACGAATTGGTCATCAGGAAAGTGGCAACATGTCAAGGAGACAACAGAAATTGGTGAAGGAAAGATGTTCTCTCCCGGAAATTTGAGAGCCACATTTGACAACCCCGACTACAGCAAGGTCATTTTTCATTAATCTCCTAAACTTTAGCTTACTGAGCAACATAACGTACGATTCTGTCATATGTATCCTACTTCTCCCAACATATACATGAGACTCGCTATGATATAATGTGCTTCACATGCATGTTGTTAGACGAAGGTTATGTGTGACGGACTCATTTGGAAATTATTGCTACTAAATTGGTACTCATGGAGGCTTTATATTCCTTGAATTGTTATAATAATCTAACAGCTGATTGACTACTACGTGAAAGAGAAGTACACATTGAGATACACCGGAGGAATGGTTCCCGACGTTAACCAGGTACTTGCTCAACTTGATGAGGTTACCAGCAACATCTGTTTATCAAAAAGTACCTGTTGATAGCAAGTTATTTGTTAGATATAAACAAAAGAAATGTTGTCGCATCGTTGATTTAGTAAACAAATTCGATCAATGTAGCCATAGTCCATGAAAAATATGTTCCTTGTAAAATGATCTGCATGTAAAAATATTTTTTGGCTCTAAATTGCAGATTATTGTAAAGGAGAAGGGTGTCTTCACCAATGTGATATCCCCAACGACCAAGGCAAAACTGAGACTGTTATTTGAGGTAGCTCCATTAGGATTGTTGATTGAGAATGCCGGAGGTTACAGTAGTGATGGCCACAAGTCTGTGCTGGACAAGGTCATCGTCAGTCTTGATGACCGGACCCAAGTCGCTTACGGATCCAAGAACGAGATTATCCGATTTGAAGAAACTCTATACGGATCATCCAGGCTCAAGGAAGCAGTGCCTGTTGGAGCTGCTGCTTAATTCAATAGTCACAGCATTTGCTTTTTTGCTTAATGTATTGGCTAATGCATTTACTTCAATCAGCTTAATTTGTTCTACATGTTCTTTTTTCTTTTAGGAAATGAAACTGTCACATATCTCAAAAGTTATAGTGAAAATTAGAGACGAATGTTGAATTTGTGCATTCTGACTCCAAGATTTTTGTTTGGGCCTCTTGCCTATTCTGCCAGCCCAATAGGGCCAGATATTTACAACTGGGCTAGAGCAAAATCTTCAGCAATCCCAAATCAACTAAACTTGTCTTCCTATCATAATGACATCAAATGAAAATGCCGCCATAAATTGAGCCTTTCCCATGACAAAATGAAAAGGAAAAAAGTTGGAAGAACTTTGCATCAAAACTATTGAACAAAGACGCAACGCCTGCATGCATAGAAAGAGATGGAGAACTACGGTGTTTGACTGTTTTCTTTTGGGTAGTTTAAGGAGGCCAAGAACCTAAATTTATAGGGAAGGGGAGAAGTGAGAGTGGAACCTAAATTTAACCCTAGTCCAGAGCAAGTTCACCCGTAGTCAAGAAAAGGCAAAGTCGAGAAGTCAAGAATTCGACCAGTCAAGTTACTATTCACTGCCACTGGACATGGGTTTCCACCCGTTTTTTTCTTGACCGGTCAAAACTGTTCATCGATTTTAACTGTTCATATAGCTTAAAGGACTGTTGGAATCAAATTTCTCCTCATACAGCGGCTGCTGGACACGTGGCGCAGTACCATTCGTCCCTGTCTGGCACTACAGGACAAAATCGTGACCCCCACGCGGAAAGGCAGCTCCTGCTTCTTCCGTGCAGTCCACTCTCTTCTCCAGCGCGTCTGGTAAGGGGAGTCGGTGGCTGACGTCAGCCACGTGGGGGGCGGGCCGAGCTGGAGCATTTGCTTGACTGGTCAGGAGTTTTGTCAGGGCCTTGCCCTTTTGTTTTGCCTTGGTCATGAAAAGGCAAGACTTGCCTGGTCAAAGATGGGCCGGTGGAAGCAAAAAATAAGAGCTAGCCCGGTCAACACATCATCATTCCCTCATTTTTCCCGGGCAAAGTGATACCGATGGACTTGCTCTAACGACCAGCTCTTTGCACAATGGGGGTGAGGTGAGGGTGTTCTTTCTGTTCCAACCCTAGTAAGAGGTGACAGCAACCTTGATTATCATTCTCCAACACCAGGTCAATCTATTTCGGAAGGTACGTTGTTGCAGCAGTTGGATGTGGCATGAGGTGAATTCTTCGATCATGTCCCCTTGTGTTGCACATGTTGGCGTGTGTATATGGTTTCATGATGATACGTACGCCTTCCTCAAAAAAGAAAATAACTAGAATGCGCATGTGAAAATAAAAGTTTTTAACCACTATAGTTATAATTAAATCCTTCATCAAAATATTGTCTTAAGTCTAAAAGATGATTATCTGCTATTTTTATGATGGATATTTCATTATACATATGAACGTTGATTAAGGTGCTCCATAATGAGCTGTTCACGGTTTTAGTGTATATATTTTAAGTGGCATGAGACAAAACCATATGCTACTGCAAGAGAATTATCTGCAAACTAATTGGATTAAATAAAAGGTTATCATCAATTATGTACTATGAAAATCGTAAATATTATTATGAATTATGTCATTTTAGTTAGTTTGCATGTGATGATCGAGTGTGTACTTGGTTTCGAAAAGTGTTTAATTTGTTCAGTCATGCATTTATTCCTTTTAGTTATAATGCAAGCTGCAGCAGATATACCTTTGCTTCTCGAAAATCAGATTATTATTATAATTTGTAGAAACTTCGATCATACTTAACTCAAACATATATACGGATACATGTGCTTTCATTACTCACTAACGGTGCATCTTGAATCCAACTTCTGCATGTGCAGCTACTAAGAAAAAACGAACTCTACAAAACAAGACCATACATATATAATATATATGCATTTTCATGCTAACTATATAGTGTGCTCATTTAATTCGTTTATAATTTTACTCCCCTTTCTATTTCCTCTATTAATTATCTGTACGTATCTGATTAATAATAGGAGTGCAGGTGCAGGCTCAAACCTTTATTGTGATTAGCATTTGCTGCTGCAGAATAAACCAATTTTAAAATGTCATAACATGCTTGATAAGGCATGAGTTCTAGTATCATAAGTGTTTCTTCATAGGAATGCCCACGAATTTGATCATCATAAGCTGTAAGGTCTGCATTTATCTCCATAGCATATACCATAATAGATATGTACGTATCGCTGGTTGAGGTTGACAATGGACTGGATGGATATATATAGTTATATACATATATATATATATACAGGCGGGTTCTGAAGCGGACGTCCGCACGTCGCTAAAGTGCGGACGCCGGCGCTGCAGCCCAGCTCAGGCGTCGACGGCGGCGCGAATCGGGCCGGAAGCATCCCAGACGGCTTCTGGGCACTGTTCGAGGTCGGAGGAGGTCGGGGTTGCCGGTTTCTGGGCAGCCACCTCACCTGCAACTGCAGGTTCTGTGCAGCACCAGAAAACCCGTCGCCGGCGACTCCACTCGACCGCAGACCCCTCCGCACGACCCCTGGGCTCCCTCCAGCAAGCCGCGCCGCGCCGTCGTGGCCTGAGTTGGGTTGCAGCGCCGTCGTCCGCACTTTAGCGAAAGTGCGGACGTCCTCTTTGGAACGCGTCCGTATATATATATAATATTGAAGTAGTCGTTGAATTGATGAATGGACAATTCAAGAAGTGAACTGTTAAACACTACTTGAACGTATGCTTGAATTAAAGTAGATACGAACGCATAGGACTATGGAATCAAATGATGATGAGTCAAGTCATGAGCTCTCCAATAGTAGGTTTGCCAAGTCTCAATCTTATTAAAGCATCGTTTTAGCCTTTTAGGGTTTAAAGACTCCTGTTTATTATTTGTACAAAAGATTAACTATTAATAAGTAAAACGACGTGATTTTAAAATTAAACTAGAGTAACACCAAAAATTTACAGCCACAAAGGTTAATCACTTAATTACTTATCCTTATATTCTATACTATTTGATCGATTGACTCCTGAATATTAGGTTTGTTTGTTATTTACGAGCTATTAGGTTAGGAATCAAACTTTCTTCCAAATCCGCACAAGCAATTAACTTCAACCATATATGCATATGATTGTCATCAACCAGTTGTGCCATGTGCAGTTTCTAGGCAAACTAATGGTAGTTAATTGCATGATATATTATACATATATTTGTTTAAGTTTATATGCTATTATTGATTAATCAATAATAAGGTCTAGCTGCAGAAGCAGGCTCATCATAAGGTGTAAGGCGGCATTTATTTTTCAAAGCATCGATCCCAGCAGCCCCTCAGTATCTGTATTCTGTTGAAGTCTTAAACCCTTATTATTTGATTGAATTGTTGACTACGACTAAGGAATATGTGAACGCATCGGCTGCGCATCAGTATATGAGAGTCAAATAGATCGAGCTCCATATCTATATACGATCAACTGGATCAATGCTTTCATGGTACGTAGGTTTGCCAAATTTCTTGGAAGTTATGATTAATTATAAACTAAGCATGTATATGACTGATAAATGTTTAAACTAAGAAGGTTTGAGGTCTAAGAAAGGAAGGGACAAAAGTCGATCTTCATGGCTGACCTAAATAATGAAAGTACATAAATGTTTAGAGTATTTAGACTTCGTTAATAAAATTGCATTGAACAAGAAATGTACGCAAAGCCTCCGAAATTGAATCATCACCTACCTTTTGTTTTATAAATACGCTGACATTTTATATAACGAAAAATCTAATACATTTCTAATGTTTGACACGATATCAACACAGAGGAAAAGAAAAAACAAATCTTAATTTTCCCGTGTATCTATTTTTTGGTTAAACTAGCTAGAGCTATCGATCAAATAAACTATCTACAATGACCATGACTCAGTTTCTCTTCATTTGTCACCATTTTGTTAACTCTAAGAGCTTAAGCCTTCGCATATACCGCAAATAGATGAGTATTCATTCTTCTTTTAACTATACGTACATATGGTGGTTTGCCTTCACCATTGCTGTACGTATGCTACGCCTTATCTTGCAGCCGCAAAGGCAATGTTCCAATCCCACTTATTTGGCAGAGGGTTTTACAAGGATAAGCCGTCAAAGTTATTTTATTAAGTGGATTAATGTTCAATGATGTATACTGATTGCAAAGTCTTTTAGGTGATTAGGATCCCCTCATTAACCATTATCCAAATCTCTATCTATCTAGCTATGACCAACTTTAACCCACTCGCATGCCATTGTATATAAGTATGCGCTACTGCGCTAGATTTACCGGAATGCACGCATGACGAGATTATCGAATTCATGATTTATCTTAAGGACTTCATCTACTTATTTTAGCTTGATCTAGACACTGTTCTTAATTTGGAACAAAACAAGAAGGTAAGCCAAGAATCAAACTAAACAAGAGGATGGTCCATGCATTATTGGAGAACCACTACATATATAAAGTAGGTTTGAACTCTGGAATGAGAAGAATAGTAAAAAAAGCTTCGATCTTTGAATGCTTTCGACAAATGACTAGAAACGGATCTAGATCTAGGGAAGCTGGGTATGCGCGCAGAGAGCCAGAGATAAAGAGAGAGAGGGTTTCCTAGCTTATAACGTTTTTATCTGAATAAGGGTTTCCTAGCTAGCTAGCTCCTTTATCTATAGGAAAGCATGTGGAGTTTGAAATAAATGGCCAAGCGCAGTTGCATATCGATCATATAATGGTCCACCAAGTAAAGCAGGTCTCCAGTAGCACGTGTAGGAACGTGCAGCAGTTGCTAATTCAGTTGGTAGTCGTAGCTAACCTTCAAAAGGACGTACGTAAACAACAAATTTGCTGATTCAGAACCATAGCTATTATGGGTTGTCTACAAGATCTCATCAATATATTCTCTCCTAAACATTATTGTAGATTTGTAGGATATAATGGATTCAGAAGAGCCCATATATGCTCCTATTTATGAGTTGATGTTAGCCTGGGCAATATAGGTATGCATGTGACTCGTATCATCGACAAAATCTTCATAAACCCTACTTTTTAATCATTAAAAAAACTCAATAGTTTCATGTTTTTGGTTCTTAAAGATATATGGACAAGATAAATTTGTTAAGATACCTAGATATCCTATATATTATTTGAAAGGGAAAGCAAGAAAACCAAAGCAAGGGGAGTTCGACATATTATAAAGCCAAGAAGAAGCGAAAAGTTATTTTCCGAGTAAAACAACGATAATACTAAGTTGCGGCGTACACACAATTTGTATATTTGACGTTTTACTGTGAGGTATTTGATGTGTTGCACGATTTCTTCAGCCTTGCGAATGATGGAGAAACCTACAACAATAAATAAAAGTCTCCGGTGATTAGGTGTGTAGTGCCGGCCAAGGATCTTTTGATGATGAAGTTAGGAATGTATTCAACGAGAGCAGTAGACTTAAATAGGTATGAAAGACTTATTTTCTCATGACTAAACAAGGCAGATATCTTACAAACATCGTATCGACTAGGAGTTCTTGGAGATTAAGAAGAACACATAGGTTTACGTAATGTAAAACTAAAAGGACTGGGTTCCTTGTCTTCTATGAGCTTTCTCACATTGAACCAACCCATTTTGGGTACCGCAAGCCGAGCGTACATACCATTTGTTTCCCTACGGATCATGCAAATATCTTGTGCTGTTACCAGGGTCTCAATATCTCCACGTCGTTAGGACCTTGGTTTTTCGTCGACCCGACGTTCGGCCCACACATATAATCAACTCTTAAGAGATTATCGGTATTCCACTCTCGCTCAAAGTCTCTGGAAGCTCCTTTTGTTATTCTTCATTTTATGTTGACATAGTTAACACTGTTAAATATTTGTGCCAATACATTACACGAAATGCCTCAAAGTAAATGAGACAAAATAACTAAAATAAGTTAGCTTGCAAGCTTGTAAACTTTCACCATATAAATAATGCATGTATAACTTTCACCTGTGACATTTCTATTGTTTTCTAGTACGTACGGGTGCTATTTTCTCGGATCATCATTTTCATAAAGAAGAACGCGGAAATACCTTGGCAGCTAGTTTGGCTTTCCTCAAAACAATACTAGATAATTAATTTCCACAGAGAATCACATACATGTTCAATGATTACAGATAATGCAGAAAAGAACGTGGAGTGCAAGTAGCAGTAATTGCTACTTGCTAATACTCGATCCAAACATTTCAGCCATGTGCTTCCCTCTGAACCTGGAATCAATGGCATTCCAATATTTCGAAGTTTTCATGCTACTCGTACACACTAGCTCACATAGTAAGTCGGTCCAAACCTCCTCAGCTCCAAACATTATTCTTGGAACAATCATGGAATTTCCCTCAGCTTTATATAACATACAAGAAACAAAGTGCTTTCAAACTGGCACGCGGAGTGTCCTTTGATCTAACATGATTCTTGAAATTCTGGAAAGATCTTTATCATTAATCAACTCTTTCTTCTATTGTTTGTATTGGTGATGAAGAAAAAGATATATAAGCTCCTTAACTGTCACAAAATTCCCTTTGCATGCCAATCATGAAGTCCACGTCGCCGATCGAACAATAGATATGTTATAAATCATTCATTAACAAAACTATATTTTCATGCGAGCTCGATAACATATACATTCTCTAATCTAACGTACGTAGCTGGCATCAGTCATAAGCTGGCGTATATAAATATATAATGTTCTTCCTGATATTAATATTAATATATCATTAAGCTGTAAAGAGATCGACCTCCAACTCCAGCTGGGTTAATGATTCTTATGGCAGCTGGTACGTACCGTACAGTTTTTGTCTTAATTTTTGGATTAATTAGCCCGGTACGTTCCGTATGTATTAGAATAAGCCCTTAATGAGAGGCTATCCGAGTTGATTCCAATTAACAACTTTAATTAAGAAAACTAAAATTTTCAAATGGTGTCAAAATTGCAGTGGTACTTTGCTAGTACTCTTATCATATACGTACCGAGCCTTCTCTCTCATATATACAAATGAAGTGAATAAGCATGGAAGAATGACTTTCCCTAATTACTAGATTGTTTGGTAAAATCAATCAACAGAGGCAGAATCAACAGTACCCAGTTGGTAAATCCGTAAATGTATTAGTTTATGTATATAATATTGTAGGTTAATCTCCAACTACTTCAATTCAGTATATATACGGATATACCCACTTTCTAAAATGATAAGGATTTGCATATCACAAGAGATAAGCATTCTAAAGGATATTGTTCTTTTCACTATTACAATATATTACATCCATTTTTTTTTTCCCAATGCTACGAGTAAATAAAGCTCATGAATGTCATATTTTCAACAAAATATACAGAAATGTTCTTTGACTAGTTTATTATAATCTAGGGTTATTATCACAAATGGTACCTGAATTTATCTTCTATTTTATCGATGGTACCTGAACTTCAATTTTGATCACAACCAGTACCCGAACTTTTCGATTTCATTTTAAATGGTACCTAAGGCCACCTTCGGTCACTATTCCGGCCAAAAAAGCCAAATCAAAAAAAGAAAAGAAAAAAGAAACAAGTTCAAGGCAAGTATATTATCAAAAAATCATCACTATATATGATTGCAACCCTTGAAATCATCAAAAATCATCACTATGATTGCCTCCCATGCCTTTTTAGTTGGAATAGTGACCGGAGGTGGCTCTAGGTACCATTTAAAATGAAATCAAAAAGTTCGGGTACTGGTTGTGATCAAAATTGAAGTTCAGGTACCATCGATAAGATTGAGGTATAGTTCAGGTACCATTTGTGATAATAACCCTATAATCTATGTTGTTAGAATCTAGATAGAACTATTAATTGTGTAAAATCATGTCTCACATCAGAGGAGTTGCAAGGAGATGTTTACTTAATATAATTTTGAAGAAAATTCCAACTTTGACTCTCAAATCCGATATATTTTCAAACTAAATGATAACAATCAAGTCTTGTCAAATTCCAGAATCTTCATGTTTGAGATGTACATCTTCCCCACCAATCAGAGTCAAATTAAATGAATGTTCGCCGATCTTTCGATACTTTAAAGTCCATGTTGTATGGCTTGTCTTATATCGGCACGATGGTGAATCCGTTACTGCTAGTCTCGATCTTTCTTTCTTTTTTCTTTGGTTATTTTGTTGCCTGGCAAGTACTCAGCTGGTTATCTAATGTTGGTGATCGATGATGTTTTATTTTTTTTAATAAAGGGTTGGTGCGGTTGACCTTAAATCTTGATTAATGAAACTGTCAAATACAAGGGGGGATATTGAGCCTAAATCCCTGATTACAATAAGCATCTAGAGAATGTCCCGAAATAATATCAAGAGTCTCTACAAAATACATGTATTCTAACAAGCATCAATTAGCAAAGAGTGCACTACTGGCTACTCCATTTGCTTTGACATAGCGGTAACATAACAGAAAGATAACTCGAGTACAACGAAGCATAATTACTAAAATCACAGCTTTCCCACTATATATGTTGGCACCGAAAAATAATTTTGACGACACTTAGTTTCATTCTTCCACTAGGAGGTTGAGACCATTTAACAATTGATCATCGCCTCGCTAGGCCAGACAAGGCATTTAGAGTGCATACACAGGCATTTAGCCCGACTAACCCTACAAAATACATGTAGGGACTTATTACACGTCAAAGGCGAGACAATACTCACTAACTAAAATAAATAAAACTAATAACATAAATAAAACAACCAACCCAGGACGGGAACAAAAGGAGGGCCCAAGCCCAAGCCTCTACCAAGGAAAATAGGGAGATCCATGCTGCCAGCCGAGCCTGGCCCACCGCGCCACCGGAGTTGCTGGACCACCGCCATCATCATTCTACCCTCTCTACTGCGCCATGGAACCGCGCTGGCCCTGTCTAACCAGATCGGATTGATCTGATCACACCCGATCGGCGACGCCATGACCAACGCCCAGCCTTTGCCAAATAAATCCATCCCCAGATCAGATCGAAAATAATTAATCCAGATTGAACTGATCTGATCAAACCTGAGCCAATCCATCACGACCACGGCGCCACCCAGCTGCAAGGGTCGGCATTGCTCCACCAAGCCATTCCGCCGACCAGACCACCGAGGGACACACCAAAGCCCGACAACTGCTGCGATCGCCTCCTTCCTCACCACAGGAACCGCCATCGTAATCTCCTCGATCCGATCCAGACGTCTATCGAGGACTCCAGCTTACTGCAAACCCACACAAGGCCGACAACGGTGGAAGGGCTCGCCGCCGGACAAGAAGGAAGAAACCAGTTTTTCTCTTAGGCGCGTGAACTAGCGCGTAAAGTTTCATTTATTGTTGTAATGCTTTTATCGATGATGTTTTATATGGCAATGGGATTGGGATAGTAGAGATCTTGTGTTTGTTTGGATGGGTTCTGTTTAGGTGTTCTTGCGTTGGATTGATTTGGCCAGATTCCAAACTTTTTGCGGCTGATTACGTAAGTTCTCTGTGTCACGATCAGTTTCAGGTTGGCGATACCGGCACTTTTTTTTACATGTTTTGAGCCTTTATTTGTAATCTAGTGTTTGTTGAATAAAATAATTATCCTTTCAACGCCAAAAAAAAAAATGATAATAATACATTGTAAATCATATGCTAACAAGACTTGGACGCATAGTCGCATATACAGGGTCAAATTGAGTTCTATGAACTGTCATTAATTGCACTTCTAAATCACAAATTCTTGTTCACTATCAATAATTCAATATCAATATGGTCATGATTGTTAGACTATACAGCAAGAGAACAAGAATGTTCTCCAATGATATGTAGTAGCCGTCTTTAGTAAAGTTGCTATATATAGACTGATCTGGTCACAGAATTCGGCTATGAATTAGATTAATTAATATAATATCAGTCTGGTTGAGCTTAATTTCAAAAAACATAAACTTCCTTAGAACTAAAACAAAAATTCCATGGAATGGTGTAAAAATTACGTAATTGTGACGCTTGCATATATAGTGCACTACTTCTTGAGCCAGCAAGCTCCTGCTTCACTTCATCTCTCACCTGGACAATTGGCACCATATGTCATTTGAACCTTATCTTTCTTATTGTCCATTTCTTCTTGTTTTGTGTCAATAGCCGGATCATACATGGGGTCCCGTAACCCTACATTTCACTTGATTGACTCCCTAATTTAATCAATCATAAAATTTCTTAATTCCTTCTTCTTCACGGTTCACATGCTACATCTAGTTTAATTTGTATGTATATGAGACTTGAGAAAGTAATGTTCAATCTAATTGTGGGGTCTTTAATCAATATATTCTGCCACCACTCATTTTCCATGATTTCTTGTTCGAGACCACCTTAGCTTACTCATATGTCATTAAATATCACCGAGTCATTAGAATCTGATTTGCGCATACCATATATTTGTGGCAAAAAACCCTAATGGGCTCCCCGACATGATCACCTCGATCACGAACCATTCAAAGCAATGTTATGTTTGACATTTGGATTAGAGAGCGAAATTCACACTCTCTATTTTATAATTCATACGCTAAAATGACAAAATTAAGATACTAAAAACCTGAAATACTCTTTATCGGTCTTCCATATAGTATTATTGTTACTCACTTGACTTGAATTACTTTTTTGAATGATAATTCTTTTACAAACTACTTCAATCACACTATAGTTGTACGTTTGTCCTTATTGACGTTTATATTATAATTCTTTTTATTTTATTTTATTTTATTTTATTTTATAAACAACTCAAATGCTACAACCAGTCTTTCGTGAGTCGAACTTACAACCTCTCACTTACGAAAGGGAGACTATGCCACTAGACCAAATGGTACTACATTTTAAAGTGCGATAAATTTATATCATATAAAATTACCATTACGGGTTTGGATCAATTGACACACTATTTGACACAATATTTTACACTCATTTTGAGCCCTTAGATATAGAAGCATTTGATGGTTCTGATTAATTATCTTTAATGACATGGGATTAAATTTCTTCCCAACAAAAATTAAAATAATATTACATTCAATTTTCTTTTGTAAGGAAAAAATAAAATAAAAACTATAATTAAAAAACAGAAGATCGGGAAAAACTAAGATTATATTAGGAAGAAAAAAAAAAGCAGAAGATGATGAAGAGAAGAACAAGAACGTTAACTCATCTCCTGGTAAAGCATGAATGGAAGATTGATGAGATTAAATTATGATTTAAATTAAATTAAATTTTCTGATGAATAAGAACTAAAAGAGAAGAGATGGGATTAGAACAAATATTACCCAATCAAAATTGAACAAGAACTAAGAATAAGAACTCCATATATAGTATCGATCTGCATATATCTACATTCAAATCTTTTATCTCCTTTTCCCTTAGCAACCAAGCAGACAAGAAACTGGTAACAATGAAGAGTCCATGTAATTAGAAAGCCTAGCATGCATTTCTTCTTTTCTGGAAATGGAGAATTTCACAAATGATCACTCAACTATGACTCATTCGACACTTTGGTCACTCAATTTTCAAATATATCACTTTGGTCACTCAACTATTACTTTGTCAATCACTTTAGTCACCCAAGAGGCATTTTATCTCACTTTAATCACTTCTCTCAATCATTCTAATACAAATTTCTCAATTTTTCCAATTGGATAGGTGAAAATATCATTAATATTGTGACAAATAATTTTTTTTTAATGAAAAAAATTAACGAAGTGACTAAAGTGAATAACAGAGTTAAAGTTGAGTGACCAAAGTGATATATTTAAAAGATGAGTGACCAAAATGTCGAATAGGTAAAACTTAAGTAACCATTTGTGATATTCTCCCTTCTGGAAAATTATCTTCTTTTCTTACCAGCTATATAACCCTTTCAAGTGCGCATTACGAACTGAAGAAAACCCAAACCCTAAGACTCCCTCACCAATACCAAGTGCTTTGTCAAATATCAAAACAAGAAACTCATCATGAACTCTTCCATTCGTTGTATTAAAAAAAAAAAAAAATTGTTAACCCCAATTTGAAAACCTAAATCATAAAATAAATAATAATCTACAACTCTAATTGGATGGATATATCAACCCCTATTATGGTTTCATAATTGGTCTTTGATCTGTAAGTACGAATAGAAATTTTGGTGACCTTGATTTCCCCATCTCTACGTTGTTTTGGTGTTATTGACTTTAAGGCCAATGTCAAACTTCCTCCATGGAGGATTGGATTATCTGTTCTCCTTTTTTCTTTTCTTTTTTGAAATGGGGCTGGTGCGGCTGCCCTCAAGCCTTGATTAATGAAACTGCAGAATACAAGGGGGGGACATAAAGCCTGAACCCCATATTACAATAAGCATCAAGAGAACATCTCGAAATAATACCAAGAGTCTCCACAAAATCTATGTATTCTAACATGCACCAATTAGCAAAGAGTGCACGATTGGCTACTCCATTTGCTTTGACATAGCGGTGACATACCAAGAGTCTCCATCTGTTCTCCTTTTTTATGCAAACAAAAATTTTTTAATCAAAATTTCATCAATCTTCCATTCATGCTTTTCTAGAAGACGAGTTTTTTTTTTTTTTTTTTTTTTAATCAGGTGAAATATCATTAATTAAAACTGCAATTACAACATTGCCGCAATTACAACACCCAAACACGGGCTTACAATCGAGTAAAACAACAACTGACTAGTACTGTGCATACTTACTCTGAATACACTAAACTGGTATGTCAATGAATCCAACAACGAAGACTAAATTGGATTAGCTAGAAGACGAGTCTTGTTCTTCTCTTCTCGATTTTTTCTTTTTCTAATCTCAGATTTTTTTTCCTTATAAAAGAAAATTTAATCTAATATTATTTTAATTTTTGTTGAGAAGAAATTTAATGCCATGTCATTAAAGACAATTAATCAGAACCATTAAATGCTTTTATATCTAAAGGCTCAAAATGAGTGTAAAAAATTATGTCAAATAATGTGTCCATTAATCCGGACCAAATTATTATATATTAAGAAGAGCGATAGTCCAAATTAATTACTTCAAATGTGTAAAAATTAATATTTTCTTGCCTTCTCCATTTTCTCAGTAATTCAATTTTCACCCACATTAATTACTAAGCACGGAAAATCATATCAATCAAGGGCACAGCTGAGTTGTATTCATTTCAAGAAAGGAAACTAGTAAAGCTTTTAACAAAGTAGTGCACGTATGTGCCGAACACATAACAAAGTATTTCTCTTTATCTTTACACATGTTAATAAAACCGAACAAGATCATCCATGTTTGTTGACATGTCTTAAGAGAGAGGAGAAGCACTAGATATATACAAAAAGAAGAACATAATGGAAGGAGTAGAAGTGGACCAAAGTCTTTGGCTCGATTCTATTCGTTTGCTGTATTTGGTGCTTAGGACATAATCTGCCTCCTCTTAATTTAGTAACCGGCGCCCCCTGCATTTCTTGTTAATGCATTTCTTTTTTTAGCTCCTCTTAAAGTAACCTCTTTATCATTTTGTAACTATATGCGAACTTCTGGTTGAAATTGAACATGTACGTTATTCTTTCCCTTCAAAAAATTTGGGACCAAAGTTTGATCATACTCACTCAACTAATCATATTATGACTACTAAATAAAATAAAATGTGTATCAAATTAACTTCGTAATTTGTGTGCTAAGTAAGAGAGCTCAACACACGTACTATACGCTGAAAGAATCACACACGAGAAATTATTAGATAGGTTCTGACTGTTACATAATTGTGGTCTGAATGAATATAAAAGATTCATCAGTTTTTTTTTTTTTTTAATACTTTATTAGTAGATATAATATTCTTATTTGTGTTGCATCTAAATGTACGTACTATCACGTAATTATGGTTCGATACTACATTCTAATTACTGCACGAACAAAAATTCCTTTGCAAACACAAAGATAGGCCCTTGATTCACCCATAGAGGAATCCCACAACCCATTCATACATCACTCCCTAAATACATTGTATAAATAAACTAATCCTATTATGACTACTGAATAAAATATATTGTGTAATAAATTAACTTCGCAATTTATGTGCTAAGTAGAAATTATTAGATAGTGACTATATATTACGTAATTGTGGTCTGAATGAATATGAAAAGTCCACATTTTTCTTATTCATTGTTTTCTTTTGTGCTCTATTAGTAGGTATAATATTCTTGTTTGTATTGCATCTAAATGCACCATCAAACTATGGTTCTAAACTACATTATAATTACTCAACGGACAAAAAGTCCTCGCAAACCACACCAAAAAAAAAAAGCCATTGATTCACCTATAGAAGAATCCCCCAACCCATTCATACATAATTCCCTAAATACGTTTCGGTGCGTTTGGATGAGAAAATTATGAAATCTGTAGGAATTTATAAATGATAGAATCTTTAACTCCATCAATCTAAAATTTCATTAATTGCAATTTCTATTGTTTGGTTGTATCTATTTAGGATTTGAAATGTGTAATAAATTATGAAAGTTTAAAACAAATAAAAAAATAAAATAGAAAAAAATCTTGTTTTGGAAATAAAAATTGAATACTACAAATGAATTCGTAAATGACATCTATTTTGGTGGAAATTGAAGTAGGAAATTTAAATAATGAGTTCCTTCGTTTTTTTCTATAGAGAAATTTAAAATTTTCAATCTAATAAGGCCAAACGAGGGAATTAGGTTGTAGGAATTATGAAATCCTCAATTTCAATTAGATTCCATCATTTTTTCTCACATCCAAACACACTCAAAGAGAAATGGTGCATTTCACTATATCAAACACCGCAGTTGGAATTTAAGCTCCGATAAATGTCACCAATCTTTGTAGCCTAGCAATGCCCCCCCCCCCCCAAGACACTTTTGTATTTCATAGCAATAAAGATGTAAACTTACAAATTAAGCCTACATAATAAAGAGTTGTTTTCCTGAAGATAAAATTTGAAATTGTTCCGGAGAATAATGAATAATGATGAAAGCCACCTACCAAGAAACCCTCGACAAGGGTTTAGAAAGCGTACCAAAGCAAATCTTTGACAAGTTTTGGTTGGTGTATTCTTGAATGGCAAGCTTTTCCAGTTCGAAATTTCCTCACAAAAGGTCAACCTACGTCTCAACTAATACCCGAGACAAAGACTATAGCTACTTTTCTCTCTAGTGTAATCGATACTACGAATATGACCCAAAAAAATAAAATAAAAAATCGATACTACTAAAGACCAGTTCATATATAGATAATTTCAGTATTATGAAATCAGAGTCACGAAGTGCTTGAATCATACTCTTTTATAGGCAGAAATGATAGTAAGACCGTACAGCATGATCGAGTGCTACTATGCAATATTAGGTGGCTATTTATGTTTAATGGGATTAATCATTGTGTTATTACTTTAGGTGGGTGAGGCATGCACACCATGATTCAAGAATTTAGGCTTATCTTTAGGTTGGTAGGTTGATAATATGATTGTGTGTTGACAGTTTATTTGAATCATTGTTCATTTGGTTTAGGTGGATTAACAGCCCAATTATGTGTATCTTCTCCCATATACTAGGCAAGTTTGATGCTTGTACTACATGTGCAGTGCATAGTCACCTGCTACTTTATCAATTTTATTTTATGGAAAAGAAAATGGAGACTTATTTAGTTTTTCCTTTTATATAAGGCACAGAAAGATAAGACATAGAAAGTCTGGTCTGTTTTCATGGCTTTGATATCTAATAATATATCAAATCCTATTAAAAAATAAGACACAGAAAGATATCACTGAATTACTAATTAATTAGTGTTCTACCTACGAAAACAATGCTGTCATATGGCTTATAAAATTTGTGGTCTAAATGGTTTGTGAGCCTCATATGTCATATGTGCCGGTCTCTTCCTCCTCATGTGACTTTGTTTAAGCTAAAATGTGACAGGAGAACTATCAAGTATCAAGTCGCTTTGTTTTCTCAAAATAGAGGCACAAGAGTTTGCTCACAAGAGAGCTCATCTAGCCTATCAAGAAGTATGTGATATCTCTTTTCCTGCAATGAAAATTTCTAGCGTTGGAACTAGGTTTGAATTCTCTTTTGATGGTTGAATATTGTTTAGACGCAAATGACTCTTAGTAATTCAGAAGAACCTTGTTTTGCAAATGAATATATGATAGTTGAGGGAAATAAACATTATAGTCTAACAAAACGGCTCGTACAGTTATTCAGTTAAATTATTATTTATTTGAATAAAAGAGTATTACATTATTTAATCATAACTAGATAGTACTGTAAAGAATTTTGTTGTACGGAATTGTGACTAAGATCAATAGTTACTTTTTCTATTGTAAAAATTTCAAACTCCCAACTTGGACTGAATTTCACCCTTGATTAAGGAAACACTGATTAACCTTCATGGGGTCATGTTATGGCCAAGTTACCGCCACCGTCACCGTCACAACGGCATATCCCAATCTCATCAGCCACCTAAAACCACCACCATCCTATGCGATTTGACCACACTACCCTCACCAGAAACTCTGCAACCAAAAACGCCACCGCAGAAACACGAAATTTACACTACTGACACACAGTCCAACCGGTCGTATTGTGTGAGACACATTTCAGATCCGTTTCGGACGTTACAACCTCCGAAATTAAATACAGTCCCTCTTCCGTAATTCTGACCAATTTCATGCCCGGTTTCGTCGCCCGGAAAATGCAATAACCCAACGGAAAATGGAAAATTCCGAATAAAAAAAAAAACGGAAAATTGAAATTGGCATCGACAGAATCCTGAATTGGTTACATTTCCGATTTCACCCCTGCATTTTCTAGAAACAAGCCGGAAATTAACAAACGCAAAATGGGGACAAAAAAGAGAACAAAATATTATCCGATTTTTGCCAATAGACTCTTTCAGTTTCTTTCCACAGAGAGCAACAACAACACTACTAGTAGGTACTACCACTCTAGCTTTGTATTTTCCTTTTTTACCCCTTTACAACAAAATTAAAAGCTAAAAGACTCTGGTCCTAAACGGCTCCCTCTCCTCTATGGGAGACCTGTATTTACAGAAAAGGCCAAGACATCTCCTTAGAATTACCAAAAACCCCCTCCCCCACCGAGATCTAAACCGGCGAAGAGAGAGAGAGAGAGAGAGGTGGTAATCCTACCCGCCGCTAATTGGCGTAGATAAAGTGACGATCCTCTGAGAGCGAGCCGAGGAGGTCGTTGATGTCACTCGACGGCGCGGCGCGTCCGAGCCGGAGCGTCTCGAGGACGCGCTCGAACACCACCACGTGGCAGGGAATCCGGAGCACGCCACGCTGCTCGTAGCCGTACTCCTGCGCCGACTTGTTCAGAAGCTCGACGAACACCGGGTGGTTGAGGAGCTCGGCGGAGACGACGAACCGCTCCATCTCGTCGCCGACGTACACCGGCACGTGTCCCTCGGGGACTCCGGTCTCCGGGTTGCTCCTGCGTCGCCGGAGCTTCAGGACTCTGAACGACTCGCTCCGGCGAGGCCGGGAATTCGAGGAGGCACCGGACGCGGCGGTGGAATCCGAGCTGCGGAGGAGGCAGTACTGCGACGAGTCGGCGACGCGGGAGAGACGTCGGATCAATTGCTTCATGGTGTTTGCAGAGAGAGAAGAGAGAGGCGCTTTGGTTTTTAGAGAGAGAAAGTGAGAGGTGATGATGGAGTAGTGGGTGTGAGGGGTGTGTGGGAGGGAGAGGGGAATATATAAAGGGCAGGAGAGGGAATTAAAGAAAAGGAAGGAGGGGGAGGACCGGAGGAGGAGAGGACATGGAAAGGTGATGATGAGAGAGAGAGTTGAGAGGTACAATTGGGCGTACTTGGCAGGTACAATAACTGAGACTGACCCTTCTTTATTTTCTTTTCATTTTTTTCTTTAAACTAATGTGTAAATCTTTTTTTCATTGTTTTCCCTTTTCTTTAATCTTTGACGGTAAAAACTTTAATTATTATGATTTGTGTTTCCATTTCTTTTCCGGGTGGTGTGTATTTCCGTACCGAAGAGGACGCTACTGTAGTTGGTAGGTGAGACGGTACGTCTGGTATTGATTTTTTTTTTTTTTTTTTTTTTTTGTGACCTTGTGTAGCATTGATTTTCTTTCCATTTTATTTTGCATTTCGTACATTTTTACCTACTTTTGTGAGCAATTACTCCGCTTGGAAATATAGGTTTTGGGCGTGGTCAAGGGTCGGGAATTGTGGAAATTTAACACCTTGGTTAAAATCATGTTATAGGTTTTTTTATAATGCGATTTCAATTGATAAATAATGATTTTTATAGCGATATGTTATTTTTCAATAATTAGTACTGAAAAGGAAAAAAATTTAAATTACTGTCAATGCGGTTGCTTATGTAGCAACATTCTTTTTGTTGGTCAAAAAGAGTTTCCGTAAATCTAGTGCAAGGCGCCACTTTCGACATACGAAATGTGGGCCAACTATTGCTTATCTATCTCTCAATATTCATGTGAGAGGTGGCCACAAATCGACGATATGACAAAGTTTGATCTGTTAGCTAAATAACGGTTCTAACAGTCAGTACAAATTAATTCCGATCGTTTACTAAATAATGAATGTGGAACCCACTATAATTTGTCGATCTCACATTATTTATGTAAAATATCGGCACATGAGATCGATTTCATGGCAATATTTAATTTGTTGACGATCCATGATTTTTGTGAGTGGAACACAAATCCAAGCGTTAGATAACAATAGATATGGAGTTTACGGTTGTTTCTCGGACCAAATGATTATTATGACAAGTGAATTATTCAAAATCAGGTCAACTACAAAAGTAAACACATAACGACATTATCGTATAATGAAAACTCTAAATCGTTAGCACATAAATTCGCTTTTCACATAACACATAAAAGGATGAAAGAATCATCGTAATTTCTGGAAGACAAATTTTTTAAAAGCCATACTTCGCATTTAGGTTTTCACTTCAAACTAAACCTAACACCATACTTGTATGCTAAATATGATTAATCTTGCAAATCCTTATAAAGAGGAAGAGAAAGAGAGAGGATAGAAGTAAATTGATGAGTTGTAAATACCTATGCTACCCATTTCCCACATTCCTAGTGCCAAGCAAGTTTGGTTAAATTTTAATTTACTTCGTTCTTGACTTCTTGTTCTTGATTAATTATTACCAAGCCATGAATTATGGCAATTCTTTTAAAATAATATAGTTGAAACGAGAAAGTCATGAACGTATCTAATTTTAAATTTCGATGGAGCAGGCCAAAGAGTAACGACAGTTTCCCTTCTGTTTTGGAATTGTGTAGAAAAATAGTGTTGTAACTTGTAGAAACTGTGTGCCTGCTCCCTGCTTCAGATTCATGCTATGAAACAAGCCTTTCAAACCTTGCCTGGATTCCGGCAATAATAAAGCGAAAGCTCGATGCGTTTTAGTTTATTTAATTGAAGCCACAACATTACAACAAAATTTCAAACATCACGAGAGATGATTTTATGGCATGTTCGACATTTGTGAGAGAAGATGAGAAGGGAAACAAAAGTAGGAGAGAAAATGGCTGAAATTTTTAATGGGAAGATAACGTTAGCACCATTTACTCCCATTTATGAGAAGCAATCCTCTCATTAAGGAAATTCAAATATTGTTTAATTGTGTCAAGATCTTCTTTGTTTCTTCCTAAGCTAATCAGGATTTTTTTACTCCCATCAGCTTTATAACTTTGAAAGGTAAATATTTTTCTCCATAATAGTGAATAAGGTATAAATTCGAATCAAATGTTTCACATAGTAAAAAGAAAAGTATTTTTTGGTCACATAGTAAAAAGAAAAGTATTTTTTGGTGACTAGTATTAATGCTTTAAGGATTAGGATATGTTTTTATTCCGAGCATTCCTTAGTTTGTTTTAACATTATAAACTTTGTTAATTGATGGGCACATCAAATGAACACTAAAACACTAAAAACTGATCATTCAAAAACCTGACAATAGAGTTAATATAACTTCTTGTTGTAGACTAAAATTAGGGTTTTATTGTTTTTGGTGCAAAGAAGTTCTAAGCGCTTCGAGGAGGAGGAGGGTAAAAGTTTAGTGTTTTTTCCTCTCTTTATATTTAAGTTGTCGGAGTTTCGATTTCGAGACCTTAATTATTTCATAGTGTGCAAGAATTACCTATAAACTAACAAATAGTTGGTACAGTTTGTTATCGTTGTTGTTAACACGATGTATCTCTGCATGATCAATGATGTGTTTTATTTTTCACTCCAAGCTAATAAGACTATAAGATTTCAGATACTAAGGTAAATATCTCTAACACTACACTAGTTACAAAAAAAAGACCGGAGATGTTGAGAGCGATTCAACCCTTCTGATTACTGCACTTAATAGTGAGAAGAAAAATATTTCGGAGGTAAGTAGAATTTTAGATGATTGTAAAGAGTATATATTCGTATGCTTTTCAATCAGTTAGAATTCAACATACCTACCGTGAAGCAAATGGTGTTGCAGATATGCTTGCACACCTTGCTAGTGTTTTTGCTATTGATGATGTTTGGTTAGATGAGACTCCTGCTGCTATTCAGGATATTCTCTATCAGGATTATTGTCACTGTTTTCATGTAGCTAGGGGTTCAGGTTTTATGTCCCCTCCGATGCAAAATTCTACTATTAATAAAAAAATGGAACCGGGTATGGAGGTGAGCCTCCTAGCTACGTTGGGTTCGAAACCCCTTTCGAAAAGAAAAAAGGAAAAAAAAAAACCAGTAGAATTTCTTATGCTACAATCTGATCAGTATGAATTTAACTATGACTTCTTCCAATGAGTATGAATTTAACTATGACTTCTTCCACTTCATTGGGAGGGTTATTATCTTAAATTATCGATGAGTAAGTGGAGAACAACATTTCCAATATAAGAATTCAAGTGAAGATAGAACCAGCCCATGTCATGAAGCAACATCTAGTAGTGACTTTTCAATCAAAATAACATAAAAATGGTAGCGACTTCACAAGTATGAACTTTGTAATCGATAATAGAAATATATTCAACATGTATAGCAATGTTCCAAAATTTTAATTTGGTCAAATAAACTTGTTGTAATGCATTCAAATTGATTAAACTATATATATATATACATGTAAGTTGATCTGTCATTGGAAGTTTCTACAAGAGCCACCTTAAGACAGAGTCTTCTATCTATTTGCCCACGAACTAAGGTAAGTGAAAGAATAATAGTAAACCCAAAAAGTTGTTTGAATACTAATAATATTAATTTTCTCATTTTATTTTCAATTAACTTGTAGTTCAATGATCGAACCGATTCGTTTTCAATTGCAATAATAAAAAACTGTATAGTCATTTCACTGTTATCAAATAAATAATAATTATCTAATTTTTGAAATAATGGGATTCCATTGATAATAATGTCGCATGTCAAGAAGGTCATTACATACCCACCTGCTGACACATAACAATGGTCAGAGCAAGGATTCGTGGAGGAGCCACAGTGGTACATAGGATAGACCAACTATATTTGAACTAATCGCTCGCATAACAGCGAGCCTATAAGCTATGGAAAAAACATAGCAAATAGACAAACCTAAACAAAACACTCGTTAGGTTCCTAATACAAGGGAACTTATTGTAATTAGACAAAAAGCTAAAAACATAGGTTTGGGCCAAGAGCCTAAGCCCTAGCCCAAAATAGCACTGGCCTAAGGCAGAACCCTAGCCCAAACAGTTCCGCCCCAATAGGGGAGTCCATCAAGGATTGCACCAAGCCCATCATTGGTTCGGGCCAGTCCACCTTGTCCCTTCCACCACGCCGTCGTACAGCACCAGTCCGGCCTAGTTCCACCCGACCCACGTCGCATGACCTGCGTCGCCACGCTCCCCCTTGCCACGCCCTCTTGTCCCGACGATCCAAAGTCGTGCTGAGCCAACGCGTATGCACCTTGCATCAGCACAGAAGACCCATCTCTGTCCAAGCCCTTCAACCGCCCACGCCCTCGATCGAGATCCATGGCCACCAACGATCCAAGAAACCAGCAACATGAGCCGACGACCAGACCGATGAAGCACGATCGCCCTTCGCACCATCCCAGCTGAACTTTCTGACGAAACCCGAGCAAAATCCCGCCGACAATCCCAAGGGTAGTAAATCTCCCGTCCGGCAGCAAACCCATGATGGCAGTGTGGCAGGAAGCTTGCCCCGATGTCCGGGAGCCGCCGGACGAGAACGGTTGCAATTTCGGAGGTCTTTCTGACCTCGTAGTCTAAATCCAATTCTCTAGGTTGTTAAAAAAATAATAATAATTATCTAATTATTATCAAAATAATGTTTTTATCTATCATTAACTAGATAAAGAAACTTAATTTGATTTCGTCGAGTTAACTTGCAAAGATATACCTTCTATGATATTTTGATAATAAAATATACATTCCATGATAAGGCAAAAAACAAAAGTTGAAAGGATGATGATGATACATACTAGTTGCTACTTAGAATGTAATAGGGATTGCTTTTTGGCCATATGTTTCAGGAGTAATGTTAGGTGAACCTTCTTTCTAGGTATCACCTGCATTATATTTTATATGATCGCTACTATAGCACAAAACTCAATATATATGAGATATTTCATTAATTTACGTGGTTATGTCACATAAAATATAATATGGGTGGTATTCAAATTAGCATTATTCATTTATTCATGTTTCAGTTATATTTTAATTACGCGACAATGTGACAATGCGACAATGCATGTGAGTTAGACTTGAAATTTAAACCTTTGCTTTGTGTCATTTCACATGTTTTAGAAGAAAAACAGAAAAAATTGAGATCTGAGGTCAAAGACAGTACTAGTAACACAGTGAAAGTAAAATTGGCTTTAGAAAAGAAAAGGATAAAAGAAAACGGACAAAGGTGCAGCGCAATTAACGGTTTCCGGACGGATGACCTTTTTTTCCGTAGTCCGTTACAGTACACTGCCGTGACTCCTTTTAACTTTTATTAAGGTTTTTGTCCTCTGCTTCTTTTCCTGACGTGGCACTTTCCACCTTACTCCACTCTCCCTCACCTCCCACTTTTCCCCACGCGCCTACTGCATGTGTCTCAATCAATTAACATCCCCCACACAGCCCTGCACGGCGTGTGGGGGGCCTCAGCTCTACTCTTTTGAGACACGAGATAAAAAAAAAGTGACGATTTTGGTGTTCGTCTTTTTTAACTTTTAAAAAGGGGGTACGATTTTTTCGGGGAGGAATCAAAACGCAAGTTGGTTGCATAAAAAATGGGTACGAATCCTCCACAAAGAAAGCTCACATTTTCGTTTCAAAAGCTTTGTCCACATCATGGAATGTTGGGTATGTTGCCCAGAAGTTTTTGATGGTAATATATGCTTTTCTTTTTTCTGGTGCATCGTGACATGGTGCACTGTCATATTGCTAGTTAGATAGAATCATTATATAACTAAGTAACTTTATGTATTGATTGGAATTTGGCACTTCGAATGTACGGTAAATACTTTAAATTGAGTGTTACTTGCTATTTAATAACATAATTATGTTCCGTAACCTATTTGATAACATGGTACTGCTTTGTACAATTACTGACAGCTAGTAGCTAATATTTAAATATTTTGATAAAACCGATACTTTAATATTCATATGAAACTGTTTGATCAAAAGATCTAGTGAAATCAAAATTGTTACTAATATAATTTCTGCTGAGTTTCAATCCCATATTTGATATAGATATAACAATGCTTTGGAATTGAGATTTTATAGTGGAAACATGTTGCTTTCACAACATTAGAGAAACCAAATATTTTTGAAGTAATAGAAACTTTACCGTATAACGTTACGTTCATGTGCATGCACAAAGTTGCACTAGAATTAAGGTGTGCCTAGTTCCCAGCTCCAAGTGGATGAGTAATCCCTTGCCAATTTCTATGTAATACGTGACACTTTGTTAGGTTAGAATGTTGGATGTACACCAATAGACAAGAAAACCCAAAAATTAGGGAAATATGTTTCATTCGAAGTTTGTGAATTTAGCCAAAGCTTCTAAAACTTACAACCTAGCTAGTGGGATTGCCACTGCCACGTACATTAACATTTTATAGGAGCACTTCGATCAAGTGTGTTTTATTCCCAAATGTAAAGCATGCACGTAATTGATGATTTTTAGAGTTTGATTCTTATTTTGTATTCTTTAAACTTTTATATCAAAACAAAACAAAAGACTGGTATCAAAAATTAAATTGTAATTATATATTAACCGTAGACATAATGATCAAGTCTATATAAACGTTTAATTATGATAAACACTAATTAATTTACTGTCACTAACTATCACATAGACTAACCCACTACGTATGAACAGATTGAATTGGAATAACAGTAGCCATAATCTCTGTGACAACATTATCAACATAAGAATTAATCAAGGACTATCTTTTTAGCTAAAGCTATCGATAAAAAAGCTAATCAAAATGTTCACACTGATATGGCACATTTTGCTTGTGTTAATTCATATAAAGCTTGTACCTTTTTGTGGTCAACCTAGCTAGCTATGTCCTACTTATTATTCGTACCAATTTAACACATGGTTTCAAGAAGTGCAACGTCTATGTATGGACCATATATGAATTGTACATAGGGCGGCTAGAGATTCTGATCCATGCAACATGTACACATTTCTAAGTTCAACTAATATGCTAGCTAGCTAGCAATAGTGTATTTCAGATATAAAGGATCATTTATATAGAGTTGTAGTTGTAATATACCCAAGTTCGTTCAACATAAACCCTTTTTTCCTCTACCAAATATCCGCATATTCATAAGGTGTAGTTCAGCACATGAATATTTAGACTATGCTGAGAATACAAGGTCAATAAAGAACTTTGAACATTACGGACTCCTTGCCTCTAAAATAAATAATGGATGCCGTGGTACTTGATGGATTTTAAACGAGGGAGAAACTCAAGACTCCTTAATTAAGTTTAGTACGCCACCTTGAAATAATTACCTAACTTATTTTGACAAAAAAACAAAAAGTATTGCATTAGAGTTAACAGACGAGATTTGTACAAATGAAAGTTCGACTCTAATTAAATATACAAATTTGCTTTCTAATAAAATTGGAGCATATGCGGAGAATGAATGGTTATTTATGTCGGTACAATTTGCTTTCTAATAAAATTGTAGTATATGCGGAAATTAATCTACCAATCCATTTATGTCGGTACAAGTGCACGTCAGTGCACTGAATCCTCCCCTTAGTTCAACATACCCAATAATCAAATCCCGGCGCCTTGTTTGGTATGAAAATTATTCTATGCACCGACGGTGCAAATGACCCAACATTTATAAGATGATCTCAACCATTTATATTTATAATTAATATTTTTATTAATAACCTAAGAGTGTATTTAATATAATCTAACCATCCATTTATATCGGTGCATGTACACGTCGGTGCACTAAATCCTCCCCCTATTTGATAAAGTATATAATCCTTTAATTTATTAACTAACCCATGTTCTTTAATTCAACTAACCAACTGTACAAACCCATTAAATTATTGAGATATCCCGGAACCCATGTTGTCTAGCACCGCATGCAGAATCATAAATATCATTTTTCCAGTTTCTAGCTCCAAAACTCAAATGATTGTTTTTTTATGTGTTGGACGTTGAACTGTAAACGAACCAGCTATGCCAGGTTGATAAAGTCGTGAATAATATTTTTCAACGAAGCAAAAAAAAAAAGCAAATTAAAGAAGAAGAAAAATAAAACTTCTGATATTAATCGGTCACAGGCAGCTCAGCACTATCATCATCATCGTCACCGCGCCCACGCCGCGTGGAAATAGCTAGCGTGTCTGCATTATTTATCAATGCAGAAACTTCTGCAAACCCTAGCTGGCATGAACAGAAGGAACACATACTATTCTACGCACACAGCTGCATGAAGCTTCCGGCGACATTTAATGAAGACGAAACTTGGGAGAAAGTTCCTTACGACCCAACAAGCTTCATGGGCTTTCTCTTCCGGTGATTGTGACTCACGTAATGACCGACTGTCCTTGATTGATCCTCTAGATTTCAGGGTCAGTGTTAATAAGGCTTTCTTTTCACAAGTAGCTACCTAAATTTGAATCGAATTAATTACCTTTTGAAATTCAAAGCATCTACCTACAGTACCATGTCTTTTATGCTCCAGTTTACTTGTGCTACAAGGTCAGTTTGTTCGTGTAGGATTAGTTTCTAATGGAATAATGAGAGGCCAGTGTTAGGAATATTACCGATTCTAGTAATAATCTTTCTAGGATGCTGAATGTTGAGGATCCTATAAAGGGTGGAGGAAGGCTAATATTAACCACTTTAGAGAAATTGAAGTCCCGATTGAATTATATTCCAGATGCCGCTCTTCCACAGTTCCACTATGGCACCATGTATATGTTTAGTTAACAATGACGTTTTTCATAGTTGGTTAGGTTGTAGTTGAAAGCTACAAGAGTTCCTTTCTTGCAAGATACATAGTAAGAAAGTGCTTGGACTAAGGTAACAAGCTACCCTCTCGAAGCTTCATGTTTATCTATGTTAGACTGTAAGGGTTCTTCATTTGTGTGTGTGTGTGTTTTTTTTTTTTTTTTTTTTTTTTTGTGGGGGGGGGGGGGGGGTGTGTGGTTGGTTTCGAATAGAAAGAGGTAAAGATTCATACGTTGACATAAATGCAGAGACTGAATCATTTACATATTACACGATTTTTAATCATTCTTGTTTGATGAGATAGATATGAGCACCATCTTAAATAAATAAAAGTCAGAGAAATTTGTTGATTTCCTTCTTTGAGCATCCAAACTTCTTTTGTTTTTATTAGATCAGTAATGTTAAAATGATCTTGAAGTTTTTGAAAAGTTCTATAACTATATTGTAATAAATACTACAAATTAACAAAGGCCGGACACAAATTAATGCGACAGATTCATGATCTCTAGGATGGATGGAGCCAATAAAATCAGACACATATGTGATATATATCTAATCTTCATCTTTAGTCGATCAATATCAAACTAAGACGATTTGATACAATCCAAACAGTACGGGAATTGAAGTTATCAAGAAAATATTTAAATACCTAATTGGAATTGTAGAGCCATGCCATTGTCTCATACTCTCATTGTTATTGGTATAAGTCCTTTCATGCACCCAGCTCACAAAGGCCATCCAAGGATAAAAAAAAAACGTTTATAATTAATGTAATTAGTTGCAATGCTAATGTCTGCCAACATAAAACAATGGTAAAAACCAACTAGCTAGCTTACCGTCTAATTAATGAAATTCTCTTTTTATAAGTGCTTGAAGTGTCTCTGTTTTTTTTTAAGTGAAGCCGAGATTGAAGGAATTAGCACCACGATATATTTCGATGTCGACATTTACAATCAAAGAGTGCACCACCAAATCCCACATTGTAAGCTATTCGGCCATTCCTACATGAGTTTCTACTACAATGTCAACATTCACAATGATAGAGAACAATCCCCTATATATTAAGAGTTTCAAACTGAAACCTACATGAAGTCTGAGTATTTTTTTTTTTTTTTTTTGCTAATATATGAAGTCTAAGCTTGAATAGTTGAACACACACACACACACAACTTGCAATAGCAGTCACATGGACACCAAAAAATTCGTGAACACTCACCCCCTTAAATTTAGTTTCAAGAGCTACATTTGTTGAGAATATATACATCCTACATGGGAAAAATGAGACATTGCTAGTGAGTTTATAAGGGTTTGGGTCACTCCATCCATTGCCAATTAGTTTTGATGTGAACCCCATATTATTTTATCATGGTATTAGAGCGGGTTATCCCACGTATGCATGCCTCACGGGCTCTACGTCACCAAAAGTTGTCCACGTGTATGACTTGAAAATTCGCCACACGTGTGAGGGCGTGTTGAAAGTATATATATCCCACATGAGAAAAATGGGACCTTGCTAGTGGGTTTATAAGGGTTTGGGTCATTCCATCAATTCCCAATTAATTTTGGACGTGAACCCAAATTACTTTACCAACATTTAAATAAATGTATTGTACATATTGTAATATTAACCTTTGAAAATAATTTCAAAAATGAGTAATCACAATTTCCTTGCGACCAGATGAACAATATATATTGCAAGTTCTATGCCAATATTTTTGTATAATTTCTCTAACTATTGTTCAATTCCATTTTTTTTTTTAATAAAGTACTTAATTGTTCAACTTCACTTTGCAGTTAGTCAAACTCCCTAGTCAACAATAAAAACAAAGAAAGTACTCGATCAAAACACATGTATGACTAAATGAATATTATAATAGCAATTTCTTTAAATTGGGCATATATGTAGATAACAAAGAATATTAATCGGGAGTAACCAAACAGAGAAGAATATTAATCGGGAGTAACCAAACAGAGAAGAAAATCAACAATTGTAGGTATGGTGGGGATCGACCTCTGAGACAATTTGGCAGAGTATGACTTTACTTATATATGTAGTCGTCTATTTGATTGATTGATCAATATGAAATTAATTAGTCTCAAGTCCTTCTTCTTCTTCTTCTTTCATCTGCTTCCGTAGTGCCGTACGTACAGTCAGTAGTGAGTCGCACTGAACGACCCAGCCACCTGCTACCATACCCGACAAACATAAAAATCAGAGGAGCCAAGAAGAAGAAGACATTATGGCGCCAACAATAACGTACCCTACAAGCTAGTTCACATTGATCAGCTTGGAAACTTCATTACCAACTTGGGAAGCTAGCTTCGCCTTGTCCACGTGCCTTGGCTTCAATGGTCTCAGACTCACTCCCATCGAGTCTTCTCATGTTTGTTTGTTTCCTACCAAATTCAACCTGAAAAATTGTGAGGTTTCAAGTGATCAGATAATTCTGTGTTCTATTACTAATTAATTCGATTTTTCTTCTTCTTCTTCTTCTTCTTCTTGTATGGTCGAAAATTAACGGAGACTAAGTCATCACCCTTGTGGTTTCATTATAATATCACAGGTTATGACTTATGATATAAGTAATTGGTTATCAAAAGCCACGTACACAATTATATACAAAATACTACTAAAAGTAAATTGTCTGAGATTTGAACTGATATATGTTCATTATATAAATAGTTGCATGCAATCTCAAATTATTAATTGTACGTGAAATAGTGGTTCGAACACAATATATATTAATATAATTCATGTCAGAAAATTATGAATCTTCAAACTTGACATATTATTCAAACATAACATCAAAGCGGACCAAGCATATAAATACGAGACAGTGAATAAATTTATTTTTTTAGTTCTTTCCATTATAGGAAACACATAAATATATGAGCTAGTTGAAACTCTGAAGGACGATTCTTAGCACAATCCATTAGGTAACATATTAATGGATTTGAATAGCTAACAAATAACGTCATGGATGGTTAATGAATTAATGGATCGAATTATAAAATCCAAACCCATCTATTAACAACGAATCCGGATCGAATCCAGATCAATAGTTTTAACAAGTGTGTGTGTATATCATACCATGTCAAATAATTACAAATCTTCAAAACTTGACATATTATCCAAAAATAACACTAAAGTGGAACAAGCATAATAGATTGAGAATAACTAATTTTCATTTGTTCGTATCTTATATTCAGTTATTTTCTTTTCTCTTAAAACATGATTATATATGACCTGTAAGTTTGAATTAATTATTGGTGAGACATGACTTTGAAACTTGAAAGGGAACCGAAACAATATTCAAGTCTAACCGTACATGTCCTTAGCTTCCTATATTCTAATATTCTCCATTTCTAGATTTTCTCCTAACACTAATTTTCCGGTCAAAGAGTTGTTTTTTAGCCCTAATATTTTTCATAAAATCTTTGAACGTGCTGCAGTAATCTTAATAATCAGACTACTGTCCCACCCACAGCTTATCAATAGTTCTAGACTGGCCTCATGTGTCGGCCTTCTTATCAATTATGAACTAAAACATCAACATATATATGGGTCACACTACTTCCCTACATGCCTTTTTTTTTTTTTTTTTTTTTTTTTATCGGGTAGTTAGCAGTTAGTAACTCACACACCCATGCAGTAGTATTCCAGCGCCAGGACACCTGCACCGACATTGCGGCGAAAGCCAGGCAAAGCCAGACTAATCCACTGCACCGCAGATGCACGAACCCAAAAGGTCCCTCAAATCTGCTGGCCACGGGATGGAGCTGGGATTCGAACGCTAGACCTGAAGATTCCAGACTAGGCCGTTCGACCAACACACCACACCCTTGGATTTCCAGAAGGATATATATAATAATGTAACAAATATCATCCTGCGTAAACGTTTAGATTTAGATTCAATACTATGACCAAGAAAATCTTTAGAAATATCAAAGTTTACGTCAAACTATTCGAAACTTTGAGGGGTTTTACACTGCGGGCGCACGAATGCAGTAGATCGATGGCAGTAGACTACTACTCCACTCTGTACGTAGAAAGTCTTCTATCTCGCTTTTGATAGAGACAGGAAAATATTCTGTCTTCGATTTGGTGAAATAATCGAAGACTATAACTGGTCAAATTAGGCAGAAACCCTAATTACAAGCTCACGACTGTAATAATATTTCAACGGCTCTTTTGGAATCTTGGATATATATTAGGGTTTTGATACTGTGCTGATCTTAGAATAATGGTGTCCCACATTCGTAGCTATTGGTTTGCTGTTAATTAAGGGAGTGACGTTTGATTAATGAGGTTCTAGATATTATGGTAAGATCGATGAATATAAGATCGATCGAGTTCTTGTAGTTGTAACTTTTAAGGAGCGCCATATAGTGTTAGCTTACATCTAATATATATCATCGTTCTAGATTGTCCTCTACTTCCGTACCATTGATAATGGAGTACGTGGTTGCTCACTACTAATATATTAATGAACAGATGGAAGGGGTTTTAGGGCTAGTTTGAGATTGATGTGACTTTTAAAAAACAATGCTGCTGCTACGTTGTGAGAATAATCAGCTGTGAATTGCAACAATTTAGTGTTTGGTAAATAATATTTTTAAAAGTGCTGTAAGTACATAAAACAACTGCAGAGTGTGTTTTGATCCACAACAGCTTCTAAAAGCTAGCAACCTCTAGGCTGCTTCTAAAATCTGCTGCCAGTGACCTATAACTTTCAATTAAATATGTTTTTTTATTTATTTACCAAACACAATAAAATCTAAAATTTTGAACAAAAACTTATTTTTTTTTAAAAGCGAAGCAATCCCAAACGGGGCCTTAACTCTTTATCATTGCCTAAGCCCCGTTATGGTGGTACATTGTAGATAGCTAATATTCTTATATTTCCATGAAAGTCTAACCAATTGTGAATTTGCCAATTTGGAGCAAGGAAAAGTTAGCTAGATTAGATTAGAGTTCAATATATTTTGGTGTAACAAAAATAATAATAATAATAATAACAACAACAATATTATATCGTTAAATTTAGCTTGGATATCTATCAAGCGTCATGTTCAAGATCGACTTTGTCACTTTAATTTAATTTTTTTTTTTGTAAAACTCTTCCATAATTAGCTTGGCTAGGCTTGGTTGAGTAACGAGCCTCAAGCTTCAAGTTTTGAGCTTAAACTTGTGATAAAATACAAAAATGTCAAATATCATGATAATCAAAAAGTATTTATTAAAGAAAATATACCCAATTCATTTCCTATCATGAGATCCTCACTCTAAGCAAAGCTCTTGAAAGAACCATGCTCAACCTAAACTCAAGTGGTCTCATGATAAAAATTCAAGCCGGTCATGAGCTGTTCATGCCAAAAACTCAATTTGTTTCCTTTATAAGCCCAAGCTCGAACAAGAAAAAATTGAGCCAAATTCAATACAAACTCCAGCTTGTTTACAACCCTAATTTGGATATATAATAGTTATTTGTTAGATTTTAATCTGTAAGTTTTAGCTCATAATATAGTGATTAATCCTTGAAATATGAGTTAACTAGGAGTATTGGTTATATATCTTGCTAGGAGTATATATATACATAGACTTCGATGGGTGACTTGTTAATATACCTTTAAATTTTATGGTTCAATCATGCATATCACGTTGTATTTTCTTGTTTCTTCCAACCGCTTTATTTAGAAATTTCAGAACATGCACTAATTACGCTCAATGAGTCAATAGCTTCACAGTTATGCATTGATTCAAATATACCTAATCAAAACATATATGGCCATTAGTTTTTCATTTAAAAAACCCTAAAAAATGTTCATTTTCCATGCATGGAATTTTCAATGATAAGAACTTGCTTAGCATCATCAAGCTCCAAATATATATCTTGGTTAGATTTCTAAGGCCAATTGGTCTAATAGAGTTAAACAAAGCTGATACGTTTACTTTGACAAGTTGGTATTAAAATGATGCTTAATAATACTTGATGCTCTGGGGCTTTGGCTTTGCTTTCGGTCGTGTTCAGATTTCTGGAATAAAAAGTTTAGAACATTGAAAATGCAATTGTTTAGAAAAGAAAACGAAGACAGAATATGTATGGGAATATGATGGGATATTGGACCTTCGACCGGTGGTGCCGTACGGCCCGGGAGTACGGAAAAGAAAAAGACCCGACCCACTATCCACCGACCAATCGATTAATGGATATCATCCGCCTGCCCCTTACGCAATTCCAAAAGCTGAATTGGGAGTCCCTTTCAGAAGAAAAGAGGCGAAGCAAACAGAGGACACTCCTACAGCACCTCGGGTCCCAGTTTTGCTTTGTGCAAATCTGTGTGTGAAATTGTCAATTTCGATCCTCTCGTCATTTCCGTGCAAGACATGCTTTTTAGGAAGGAAAAAAAGAAGAAGGTTTTCTATATCCAGTGTTTTTGGAATAATCGAAATTATTTCACCGATATCTACTCACCGATACTTACTAATAATTTAATTGATAAAATTTATTTAAAAGTTTTATATAGGGTGGTGCTATTCACACACCATTTTTCTCTATTCACACACCTTCTCTATTTTCTATTACTTAAAATTTTATAAATTACCCTAACTATCCTCTATTGTAAATCTGTTTATTTTTCTTTTTTCTATTTGGCAATTCAATCATGAATCAAACATCATTATACAATAAATCAATTTTTTTTACCTATAAATGAAAGAAAAATAATATGTTTATTAAGTGGAATGACCTGTATTATTAGATAAAGAATATGCTTCCCAAGTAATCACCTTCATCACCCAACTGAATCCAAATTGTAAAGTTTGTCTTCATACTTTGCAAAGTACCAAACTCAATGCTTGTTTGTTTATGACTCTTAATCCAGGTGCATCATCCTCAAATAAAAAAATATATGGAATCAGCGTTTTATCCACTTCAGCCACAAGCTTCCACACTACAGTTGATGATGTACACAAAATTTGGAGATGCGCGCTCTACATAATATTGAATGCAATGAGTTGCAATCTTCATGTGGGGACAAAATTATGTTCTACTAGCATAATATAGTAGAACAAATCATGTTTATAATCATAAGACCATTATTATTAGGCTGTTGTAAAGTTCTATAGTTGCTCAATGGATTCAAATACACCAAATAATTTCAGTTAGAATCTTTCTAGGAATAATGGATTCAAAGAGGCTCGAATGATGATTGAACTTTTTTTTTTTTTTTTTTCCATGTCTCCATTGCAAATCAAATGTAAAAATTTCTCAAAAGATGGGTCTAAAGTATCTTGTTCTACCATGGTTAAACTTCAAAGCATCATATTAGAGAGATAGGATGACTATGCTAGAGAAGTTTTGATAAAAAAGAAAAGAGGGAATCAAAAAGAGTTTTGAAGTCCTCTATGTCTGTGGGAAAATAAGAGTTTAGGATTTGAGGATGATTGACTTGCCAAATAGAAAAAAGAAAAAGAAACATAATTATAAGGAAGGGTAGTTAGGGTAATTTTTAAAAGAAAATTGAATTAAAGTAATAGAAAAATAGAAGGGGTGTGTGAATAGAAAAAAATGGTGTGTCAATAGCACCACCCTTTATATATGGTTATGAGTTTATCCACCGAAATCAATATGAAAACACTTTAAATGACATTGTTAACTGATTAAAATGAGTTAAATTTATGAAAACATAAACCGTATAGGAAACCTTTTGCTATGAAGGTTCAAAATTGTTAGTTGCTTGTGTGGAAGAAAGTTATAATATACTTTGAATGGTCATGATCATAAGACACAATCAATTATCTATCTCCATCATTATTTTCAGAATTTGCAGATTCCTTCACTTTGTTGTAGTCATAGACAAACTCCAGAACCAGTTTGGATTCATTCATGTACATTTAGTTTCTTCTGCCTTTTAATTTCTATTTTTTGTTTTGATCAACTTTACTTCACTATGAACCTTTTTGTAATTTACTACATAATCTTCAAATAGTATTTTTTTTTAAAATATGCTTCAAATAGTAAATTAGTAATGTAGGAAAAATCTAATTTTTCATGATATTGGCCCACTAAGCTATCTAGGGCTGAATGAGTTCTGTACAAGTCGGTAGCTCAATATGGCTGTCCTGTCAATTGCCATAAATTTGAGTTCGGTAATCGTTATCGACATGGTTCACAACACGTACTCCAGCTTGATCTTGACCTTGAACACCCAACTCGTATATTGATATAAAAGAAAAAGTAAAGGAAAAAAAAAGAGAGAGATCGATATCCTTTTCTTTTTCCTAGATAATATTGGAAACCCTAATCAAGGAGCCCAAGCTCCAGAGAGGTACAGAACCTTGCCGTACTTCCGTACACCACCGTCCACCGGCCTGGGCTGTTGGTGTCCCCAGTGGACTGTGACAGCTTCAAAGCTCCGTGTTAAAGAAAGAAAAGAAAGAGATGTTGCTTGAAGGTAATGGAATTCTGACGGTGACAAACTGACAAGGCCGCAATGTAATTATATGGAAATGGAAATCCACTTGCGCTATGGCTCACCTCTTTTCTTATCGTGTATGCAAAAGCTGAGGCTGAGAGAGACACCACACCTTTCAGAAAACTTAACTACTGGCTGCAAGAGAGATAGAGGAAGAGAGGTTTAGTTTTAGCTGTATACGTACGTGTTTCATACACCATGCAAAATCGGAAAGCATTCTCCCACTTGTAATGCATATATGAAGCCATTGATTAGGGAGTAGGGACTGTCAGTTTCCTTTTCAGATATGGATATGCATGCAAGTCTTGGCCAATGTAAGTTTCTTTGTTGGGAAAAGATTAACGACGTCGTTCACGGAACTATAAAGTGAGGTGGATTTGTGACGCCTTTGGTAACAATCTAGCTATGACGTGAGTTAATCGAAGTAATTTATGGACTTTTGAGTCTTTACTTATAGAACAAACTCTCTGAAGTCTCTGCATAATCGATTGGTGAATTGGGAATTTTATAATCTTCTCTCGCCTTTAGATGTTGGCTTCCTCATCATAAAAGAGAATCACACTCATCAAATGAGCCTTTACAATATGAGATGCGACAATTTACCTTCTAACGTAAGAACTCACGCTACCCCATCATATACATACACAAAAGAGTAAAGAGTAAAGACGCTGTTTTCCACATTGGTTTAGGAGTTGTCGTAACCATGACCCAGTTCCTCTAAAGCAATACTGGAGGGCTTCAGCATTGATACCTTTTAGCACAGATGATCCACATAACTATATTTTTATCATCAGTTTAAAGCTCAAAAAGCTTTTACCATGAAGATGTGAGTTATAACACTTTTCCCACATCCCTGTGATGTAGTAGTATTCAGCGCCTCAGAACATGCTACTGTCCTCGTACCTTTCTATGTACACATGGTCGCTACAAGCCAGAAACTTGGAGTTATGACACTCCTCGTCGATGCCTTCCTGTTGGATCCAACTCTAGCGCCATTTTGTCACTACCCAATCTATATAGGAATCAATACTCTATCTTTGATTTGAGGCCTCCGAGCTCGCATGATTATAAATGACTCTTACTGCTCTCATAGTACTTAAATTCCACTCTTGCATGAATTCTTAATATGAAGGTGTGGGAGCCGAAAAAATATTAGTGGTATTCTAACCATCATTGTTGGGTTGTTTTATCTTTTCATATAATAAGCTAGACTCATCAGTTTCTTAGCTAATTTAGCAGTAGAGAATCTTGTTGGAGTCGATATCTTATTTGTTAGACCCAACTTTTAGTACTATTTTTGTCGTTTTTTATCTATTTATTTAACCCAAGATTTTATTATAATGGATCCAAACTCCAAATGACTGATAATTCAGTCTACAACGACTCCATGAGACTGAGGGCATGAAATAATAATTAAGAACATGAAACATATTTAGAAAGGCCAAGAGAGTGGCCCCCTAAGTGTCGTTTAGGTACCAACACCATTAGTATTAGTCACGAGATGTCGAGAGATGTACGTTTGAAATGGGGAGTAAGAACCAAGAAACACCACAGATGGGTTATACCTGATAGCAACGCAGCAACCGCTGGCCATGACTTCTTATGTGTTTCTCTAATTTCGTTTCTGATATGATTGACAAGTTCAATCAGTTGCGGGCAAGACATATCTCCTTAGTTGTATTTGTCTGCGTTAGATAGGCTTCCTTCGTTTGCAGCTAAGCAACTATCTTTACCTTGACCACGACTAACAAAGGACTCGAGGGGTTACATATGAAAACCCAATCTGACTTATTAAGGTTGAGCTTGATAGTTTTTCATGCTCTGTTTTCATTTTTTCAGGTAAAAGGAATTTCATTGCCAACGCCATGAGTTAGGCCCAAGCCCAACTAACCAGATGTTCAGTTTGCCGGGACATGTGAAGCTCAGAAGGGTTTAGGGTCTATCTTGCCGGCCACCCCTATGCCCACCAACAGTCCGAACTCATATTCCGTCCCTGCGTTTTTGCACTTCTTGGTAAACACCCACATTGAATCAAGTCGTACACTCGTACAGACGACAATTTAGGGTGACCTTGGAGACTCTGCATCCTACATACAGGGGAAGCCCAACGTCGGGTATCCTACCTAAAGGTGGAGGATTATAAAGTATAAACAACTTATGCAAGTCTTTTTTTTAATTTTATGTTATTTGTATTCTACTTGTTTACTGTTTCTAATAAATTTGATTTCTATAGTATTTTAATATATAAAGAGTATTTATGTAAAAAAACTCTGTATGTAAAAACATACACATTTCGCAACTTAAAACAATAATTTATACAAGAAAAAAGAACGCGCTTCACGCGCTGGATAACTAGAGAACGTCGTTGCCAATTTTCGTCCCTGTCCGGCTGCGCCTTGGCTCTGGTGATGGCCTCTGGCCTAGCCGGCGACCGTTGGGTGCGGCCGGACGGGTATCCGGTTTTGTGGGCGTGTCTCAATCTCGAGAGCTAGGTTCCGGAGGTGGTGAGTTTTCCCTGCTGTTTCGGTCGAAGGGGGCGGCGGTGTCATGGTGGTGGACCAGGATCGGAGTCGGATCGGTGTGGGGGTGGATCAGAGCGGAGTTTGGTGGCTGTCTGTGGTCGGCAAGCTGGGTTCGTCGAATGGATGGAGTAGATTGACGGCTGGTTGGTCGGGATCGACAGTCTGGTGTGTTGTTGGACGGCTATACTTGGATGCCGGACGCAGATCTTCCCTTGTCTAGTTGGTTTCAGGTGAGGATCACGGTGATTGGAGCAGCTTTCCGATGGCCGGACGACGAAGCTGAGTCAACGGTGGTACGGCGCCTGTGGAGGGGCGGGGTGATGCCGACGTTCATTTGGGCCGAGAGGGTGGGCAAAGATCCACTTGCTGATTTGGTTTCTTGGGTTGGGATTATGCCTATGGGCCTAGTCTGGGCTGGAGCTTGGGGTTGGGTTCACTTTGTGGGCCCTGCCTCAGTTTTTATGTTATTTATAGTTGTTATTTACTTATGTTGCTTAGTTTGTTTGCGCTTTTTGCGAGCAATAAGTCCCTGCAATAGTTTTGTAGGGCTAGTCAGGTTTTGTGCCTGTGTGTGCACTCTAAGTGCCTTGTCTGCTCTAGGTAGGCGGCGAGTTCCTTGCTTCGTCAAATGGTCGCTACCGCCTAGTGGTAGGGTGAGACTAAGTGTCACTGGATGTATTTTCCAGTGGCAACATGATGGGAAAGCTGTGAGTATGGAAATTATGCTATGCTGTAATCGAGTTGCAGATCGAGTTATCTTTCCATTGTGTCACCGCTGTAAAGCAAATAGAGTCGCCTGTAGAGCGCTCTTTGCTAGTTGGTGCATAATTGGATACAATTGTTTAGTAGAGGGTCATGATATTATTTCAGGATGTTCTCTCGGTGCCTATTGTAATCAGGAGTTTAGGCTCAATGTCCCCCCCTTGTATTCGACAGTTTCATTAATCAAGGCTTGAGGGCAGCCGCACCAGCCCTTTATTAAAAAAAAAAAAAAACATACACATTTTTTTTCTCATTTAATAATTTACATTGGTTAGGTACCTCAACCTCAATTGTCGGCACTTCGGCCACCTGGTAGACAATAGGCTGCTCTTGAGCCCCAACATACGCCACCACATCGTTCACATCGGGCTGCGGCTGCAGCCAGTCAAAGACATGTGGGGGGAGCATAGTATACACGTCATGTGGTAGCGACATATCGACCTGTTGCCCCAGCATAAGTTGAGGCTCCCCCGCCTCATTGATGTCCGTTTCCTTGACTTGTAGGCTCTGCTCGAGCAAACTCCTCATTAGGTCTCGGTTGTCCATTCTGTCATAGTGGGTTGGGTTATCTCTTTTGCCCCTCGCTCCTCGCTAGCTATTTCCTTGCATAAACAATGTATCAACCTGTACAATAAAAACATTTCATTCTACAAAATAGGCAATCTTACTTTGCGGATGGGTTAATCTTAATTTCTGGCGGATGGGTTAATCTTAATTTCTGCAAGACGTAGAATCGGCATAATTGGTATGAACTCCTATCAAATGAAGCCGAGAACACGCTGAGAACTCCCCGAATACGTTTATGCTCCATGTCGGAGAGACCATGTCGCTGTGGACCAATTGCTTGGAAGGTGCTGGGCACTATGTGGCTCCTATCCCAGTTTTGCCAGCGACCTCCAACGAGACACACCTTCTCCCGCTAGGTAGGAATTTGGGACGACGATAGGTCGTCGACGATTGACCCAAAATTCCAGAAATAAAAAGAATACAGCTACCATTGCCTCCCTTCTTTGAGTACTACATACTATAACATGCAGGGAACTTGGCAAATGTCGAGCAATCAAGCCCCGCCAGCACCCATAGAGCTATCGTTCCCAGTAACTGCAATCAGGATTTGGGCGGTAGCTGCCCAGTGCCAAGTTGAGGCACGTTAGCAGGTACTGCACTGGCTCAGTCAACGGCAGCAACATGCCGTGCCTGAACTGATTTATATGAATTGCAACCCAGCTTAGCGGTGTTTTGCTCGCCAACTCGCCAGGAGCAAGTAACCCCTGCGCCATATTGGCGGAGACACCCTAGTCCTTCCGCAGGTCATCAATGTTTTTCTGGGTCATGTTCTTCGGCGGCTGTAGCACTATCTACCTCTTGCCGCGAGGACCCACTAGGACATGCTGTGGCAGATCTCCCTCTAAGACTACAAGAGACCCGGCTGCTGCGGCACCAGCATCACCTCCACCAGCGGGGGCAGATTCAGCCTCATCTTCAAGATGAAAATTCTCCACCTCTTGCAATAACTAATCCTTAGAGACAATCTGAGACCTAGCTCTGATCGACGGTGCTTCTCCTCCGACAATTACTTGGTCCACTTAGCGACTAAGATAGTTGGCCTCACGCTCCCACTTGCTATCTAAACTGTTATCGCTGCTGGATAGCATTACCACCTAGGGTCCCTCGGCGGTACTAACTCGACCTACCATGATTAAACTAAAGTTAAGTTAGCACCGGGACCTGAGGTGCCTAGCTAGATCTATCGCCCCTAACCTCCCACCGTATCTATTTTTCAAAACCTAGAAACAAGGATTCTTGGAGCCAAATCCACAAAATCTTTCCTAAACCTAATTTCAGCAAAGATATACCCATTTTTATCAAAACCAACTCTTCCCTTGCTCCTAGAAACACAACAACACAATACTCATACCAAAACAAGAACTGTGCATTTTCAAAACCTAGAAAACTATAAACCCAGAAACCGCCAATCAAAGCAAAATCAAAAGGTCAGGCCTTTCTTACTTCTATGAGTGTTCTGGGGAAAGTAATCAACTTTCTGGCCTGTTGCAAACGACTGGAAAGGCTTGAGGAAGTTCCGGTTTTCAGTTTAAGAGAGTCTTAGCACTGTGTTTTGATTTCTGGGCAAGGGAAACTTCAAAGCAAAAATGGTGAAAGTGCTCTCTCTGCTCTGTCTACCCTATTTATACCCGTTGGTAAATTCATCTCGACCGTCAATATCGAAAGGTTATGAACCCTCATATCTCGCCACGTGTCAAGGCACGTTCTGCCTTGATGACGCATGCGAGCCGTTGCCATGATTGAAAAAACGGCTCCATTAAGAGCCATGTCAGAAATTGAGGCGATGCCTCAACGCACATCCCCCCTGTCAGGTGGCGCCACGTGTCCCATTGCCAGCGAGCATAACATTCAACACGATGATGACACCGACACCTGTTGCGTTGCCCAGATCCTGCCGAGACAATGAATTTGGTACATCGAGACTCCTATAACCTCACCAGTCACACCATGGCTTGGATCTCTCACCGGTATCTCGCTATCTCATAACCTCGTGACAAAATCATCTTGCTTGGAGACTTGGGGGACTGGATATCCCGATTAGGCACCTCCAACTGACCATCGACGGTACTCTACCTGTGGCTTAACTAGACAAACTCCCCACCCAAGAGAATTCTTGACTGGGGGCTTGTAGGACTTATTTATATAGGTAAGTACACACCGTCGACCACCTGAGAACTTCCAGGCAACTCACCAGAACCTCCACCAGAGGCAGCAACCACTGACCATGCCAACTAGAGCCACAAACAGTGGCCGATAATGCATGGTTAAACAATCATTTACACCTTCAGAATGACTTATGAATTGTCCCACATCAGGCCTAAGGGAAACCAAACTCCCAAATCTCACTATAAGAGGGTCAAATACTTCCAAATTAAGCAAGTCCAAACTTTGCCCTTTCTGTACCATTACTCTGTCGGCATATCACACTGATACTGACTTAGGCATTAGAAGGTTTGAGAACAGCACCCCCTGGTCTCCCTCCTAACCTGTCTCTTTTGTGGACAGGATTGTAGAGCATGATATCAGTGATTCTGTCAGACTTACTATCGGCTGGACTACACAGAAACAGAGATATGTATTTTAATACTTATTGCTCCAAGCCATCATAGGTTTTATCATCTCAGTTTTTTCTGTACTTGAACTAAGTTAATTAGTCATATTTGTTTATTTGGATCATGAGTTTGATCCAGTCCAGAACTTGACGTTCCATCTTACGGTTTAGCTAGGTGAGGATGAGGTAGGGAAGAAAGAAGGGAAGGAAAAAGCGAAAGAGAAATGAAAACTCTGTGAGAGAGAATGAATTCAAATTGTTGAATGTAACCTATCTGAAAGATTATATCACGTGAAACGACATGAAATTTAAATTTGTGTTAAAAACGGTTTCAATTATCTTTTACTTTTATAATTGCTATGTACATGCTTTATCTGAATTTTCACGTGAAATGTGATATGTACTTGAATACGTTTTGCTATAGGCCATCATAGATTTTATCGTCCAATTTTCTATATAAACATCCCTAAGCTTCTTTCCAAAAACATGAATAGCCAAGCTAATTAGTCATATTCGTTTCTTCGATTGGGTCATGAGTTTTAATCTAGAATTTGACATTCCATTTCATGGTTTAGCTAGGGTGAGGAAGCGGCAGGGAAGAAAGAGAGGACGTGAGAAAGGGGAAGGGAAAGGAAAACATGAGAGATTCAAATTACTCAATGAAACTTCTTCAGTTCTTCTATTGTAGAAATGGGTGGCATGGGAAAAAATATATATTGGTGCCAAAGGAAAAAACACTGGGAAATGGTGGTATCAAAGGCCAGTCTCAGTTGTTGCTAAGGTAGACATACTTTACTCTTCAGTTGCTCCTCTTTTTGTTTTTATAGTTTTTCATCACCATTGTCTAGATTTAATGTATAATTTTGTTTAGCCATTTGATGATAACAAATCGATACTCACTGAAAATCATGTTTGAATTCAGAAATATCTTGAATTCAGCACTTGATCGACACGAGAAGGTGGAATCAGATCTTAATTACGGATCTCAAGAAGTTTTCACCATACAATGAAGAACTTTACAAGGCAATCACACAGCTTTCAACTCCTCGAAACTTTTGGAAAAATGAACAGCTTTTCACCCAGTGCGGTGATCGGCACCTTGTAGTAGAATGTTGATGGAGATTGGAAAAGTTTGTATATGCAAATCCTCTCTTTCTTAATAAGCTAGTTTTTCCCACCGTGAAGTCATCAAGACTGGGGACTCTAATGAAGCAAACCATCACCAGTTATGATGGAATCCAAGTCCAAGACCAGACATCAAGACTTTGTTCAGAGATTATACATGTGTGTGTGTATATATATATATATATATATGGGCCCGATCTGAGGTGGACGTCCGCAGTCTTGCAAAAGTGTGGAAGTCCATGCTTTCTCAGCGGTCAGGCGACAGTGGCGTGACTCTTGCCAGACGGAGACCATGAGCATCCCAGACGGCGTCACCATGAAGATGAAGGCCAGGGAGATAGAGGTTGAAGTGATGGAATCCAAGTCCAAGACCAGACATCAAGGCTTTGTTCAGAGATTATACATGTGTGTGTGTGTGTATTTATATATATATGCATATATATGGGCCCGATCTGAGGTGGACGTCCGCAATCCTGCAAAAGTGCTGACCTCCATGCTTTCTTAGCGGTCAGGCGTCGACGGCGGCCCAACTCTTGCCAGACGGAGACCATGAGCATCCCAGACGACGTCACTATGAGGATGAAGGCCAGGGAGATCGAGGTCGAAGGTCTGGGCAGCGACCTCACCCGAAACTTCAAGCCCGATCAAGGTGGACTACAAATTGGTAGCTGGTGAGTTCACCAGCAAGAAGAAGCTGAAAATCGAGGCTTGGGCCACCGTCGGTGCCTAATCGCTGAGAAAACATGGACGTCCGCACTTTGCGGGACTGCGGACGTCTGCTTCTGATCCTCTGTCTCTATATATATATTAATATTGCTGAATAACCACAGCTACCTGAATGGAACTTGGACAAGCTATATGATCCCATAGCTACTTGAATGGAATTTGGACAAGCTACATGACCAAAACTGCAAAGAGACCGCTCAAAGATAAGACTGCAAAGAGACTCATTGTAACTCAGATAGAGACGTACATCACCTTGACCAGATATAAGTATACTTGCTAGTCTGTCAACATATGCATTGCCCAGAAAAATGGTCATATTAAACAATGGAGCTATAGTAATATCCATGTTCTCTAAAAAAATATAGGAATCTTGCGTTGGTTTGTATCATATGCAAACAACATATATTGCGTTGGTTTTAGGTATTTTTATAGAACTGACCTAGCTCTGCTAGGGTTTGGGAACGAGACCTAATTCTTTAGGTTTTCGAGCCCTGCATCTATTCTTCGTTGATGGAGATTTTGTCTTGGAATTGCAGAGGTATCGGCAATCCTTCCACGGTTCATGCCTTGAAAAATCTCATTGCTCAGAACCGGCCTTCTATTCTATTCTTGTGTGAAACGAAAATCCAGTTTGATCGAGAATTTGAAAAACTGCACCGCGCGCTAGGGTTTGCGCATGAAGAACATGTCTTGAGTACTAGGCAATCAAGCGGACTCAGATTATTCTGGACGGAGGGTCTGAACGTCTGGGTTCGTGATTCTTCTCCTCGTTTTATCGATGTAGAAATTGGTGGTGGTCCAGGTGACCCAAAATGGAGATTGACGGGTTTTTATGGGCACCCTAGAAGAAGAGATCGACATCTTTCATGGCAACTCTTGAAGGATTTGGCTGATCAAGACTCTCTGCCGTGGGTCACTATTGGAGATTTTAATGAGATCCTTCATTCAGGTGAGAAGGCAGGTGGCAGGGTTCGTCCTGAAGCCCAGATGCAAGGTTTTCGTGAAGCCTTGGGATATGCAGATTTGGTTGATTTAGGGTTTACTGGTAATATACATACATGGAGCTACTCCGGTGACTAAGGTATGGCTTGACCGTGCAGTTGGTACAGCGTCTTGGTCAGATATGTTTGGGTGCTCTAAGCTTCTTCATTTGCTGCCAAGTCGTTCTGATCATATTCCTATTCTTCTAAGGGTAAGTGCGGTGCCTTTGGTTGAAAAACAGAAATTCAGGAGGTTCCGGTTTGAAAGTTTCTGGTTGCAGGAAAGAGGATGTGATGCTATTGTCCAACATGAATGGGAGAATGAGTTATCTGGACAGCCTATGTTCCAGGTTGTAAAGAAAATTGAGAAGACCAGTAAGGCTTTGACTGCCTGGCACAGGAACACGTTTAGTGATCGTAAGTTGTGCATTCAGAGACTCTGGGAGAGGTTGGAACAAATTATGGGGCTTCCAATTTCGAATGAATTGAATAATGAGAAAGGTGTCCTCAATAAACAACTTGAGCAGCTCTTGACTCAGGAGGAATCGTACTGGGCTCAACGAGCTAAAGTTACTTGGTTGAAGGATGGAGATCAAAACACTAACTATTTTCATCGTAAAGCTTCCAATAGAAGGCAGAAGAATGGGATTCATGGGCTGTTTGACTCCCATGGTGTTTGGCAGGAGGATGAGGCCGGTTTGGAATCAGTAGTGACTGAGTATTTTACTGACATGTTCACGGCAGGAGCATGTGAGGTTGATGCTTTGAATACTACTCTTAATGCTATCCAACCTCGAGTTACTGAAGTAATGAATCAGCAACTATGTGCTCCCTATTCTGCAGATGAAGTACGGATTGCGTTATTTCAAATGTATCCAACAAAATCACCGGGCCCGGATGGTATGCCCCCTCTTTTTTATCAGCATTATTGGGATTCTGTTGGTTCTGAAATTATTGCAGCTGTTCAGAATTTTCTTCACTCCGGTCAGTTACTGAAACAGATTAATTTTACCCATATTTGTTTAATCCCAAAGGTTCCGAATCCTGTCTGCATGTCTGATCTTAGACCAATAGCTCTTTGTAATGTAATTTACAAGCTCTGTTCTAAAGTGATTGCAAATAGGTTGAAGCTCTTATTACCAGAGATTATTTCTCCAAGTCAGAGTGCTTTTATTCCTGGACGGTTAATTACTGATAATGTTCTTGCTGCTAATGAGGTAGCTCACTATATTCACAATAAGAGGGGTGGTCAAGATGGGGTGATGGCACTGAAACTTGATCGTAGTAAAGCGTATGATAGAATGGAGTGGATGTTTTTGCGGAAGGTGATGGAGCGTTTTGGGTTTTCACAACAGTGGATTGATATTATTATGCAGTGTATCTCTACAGTACGCTACTCTTTTTTTTTTGGCGGTAAGCCACGAGGCTATGTGATACCTTCTAGAGGGTTGAGACAGGGGGATCCTCTCTCCCCATACTTATTTTTATTGGGTGCTGAGGGCTTTTCTGCATTGTTGCACCAGAGGGCAGCGATGAAAACATTACCGGGTATAGCTATCTGTCCTGAAGCTCCTCAGATTAATCACCTGCTCTTTGCAGATGACAGTATGCTTTATGCTCAAGCCTCTGTTGAAGCTTGTAATCAGATTAAAGATGTGCTTCGAATTTATGAGATGGCGTCTGGTCAGAAGGTAAATTTTTCTAAGAGTTCTGTTACTTTTAGTAAAAATGTTACAGAAGCTTTATAGGGTGAGATTGCAGAGTTGTTGAATGTGGTGGTGGTGGAGTCCCACGAAAAATATTTAGGGCTACCTACATATGTTGGGAGAGCTAAAACTGCAACCTTCCAGTATATTAAAGAACGGCTTGGGAAGAAGCTGGATGGTTGGCAAGGGAAATGCTTGACTGGGGTTGGAAAAGATATTCTCATTAGGGTGGTTGCTCAATCACTCCCTACGTATGCTATGAGTTGCTTTGAACTCACAAAGAATTTTTGTGATGATTTGCAGCAGATGTGTGCCAAATTTTGGTGAGGGAGTACGGAGGATAAAAGAAAAATTCACTGGCGCTCTTGGGATACTCTTTCTTTACCTAAGGAGGAAGGGGGCCTTGGTTTCCGTGATCTTCATGCTTTCAATAAAGCAATGTTAGCAAAGCAGGGATGGCGGGTTTTACAGAATCCAGATTCTCTTATTGCCAAAATGTACAAAGCCAAGTATTTTCCGGATTGTGATTTTTTTGAGGCACCCGATCATAGTTCTCCTTCTTTTTCTTGGCGGAGCATTGTGGGTACTAGGTATCTGCTAAAGCAAGGAATGGGGTGGCAGATCGGTAATGGTGTTGGGGTTCGAGTTTGGATGGATCCGTGGCTTCCCAATGCCTATCCTTTTGTTCCGGTGCCTCGGGCAATTGGTGTGGATGTCACTTTGCTTATGGAGGATCTTCTTTTAGCTCCAGGGAGGTGGGATATGAATAAGGTGCAGCAGCTCTTTGTTCCTCAAGATGTGGCACTGGTGAAGTCTCTAGTACTCTCAGAACGTAATTTGAATGATAGAAGAGTGTGGCATCTTGACCCAAAAGGCCAATTTACTGTAAAAAGTGCTTGTATACTCTTCTTGGGACTACAACATGCAGCTAATGGTGGGGGTGCAGCAGTTATTTCAAAGGTTTGGAAAGGTGTATGGCAAGCTTGTATTCCTGGAATTGCTCGAATTTGCATATGGAAGGTGCTTCAAAACATATTGCCTACGGTTGACAGATTGGTGTCAAAGGGAGTACAAATTCAGTCCTATTTGTGTGTGTTGTGTGGGATGGGGAATGAGTCCTCAGATCATTTGTGTCGTTTATGTCCTTTTACGAAGACTTTATTGGAGTCGGAGGAGGAGCTCAAGCGAGTTTGTTATGAGGTAATTGCAATTGATCTTACTTTATTTGATTGGTTGAACTTTTGTTTCAAGAAGCTTTCAAAAGAAGGGTGGTGTAAATTATTATTTTTCATATGGGGTGCTTGGAAGGAGAGGAATCATAGAGTTTGGGAACAGGTAGAGGCCCGGGAAGGTGATGTGCTTTTCAGCTTAAATGCTAGGCTTACTGACTTCCAGTTCTATAGGAGGTCATTGCCTAGGATTGAGAGGGGGAGTTGTAGGTGGAAACCTCCTGCTCAAGGTTGGTTAAAGGTGAATATGGACGGGGCTTTTTCAAGCTCTAGTTCTAGTGGAGGTATTGGTATTGTTGTTAGAGATGTTGTTGGTACTTGTGTTGGGGGTTCTGTCAGGCTCTGGAGGATGTTTATTCTGCAGATCGAACATGTGGAGGCTCTTGCTGGTAGAGCAGCTGTGAAGTTTGTACGAGATAAAGGGTTCTCTCCGGTAGTGTTTGAGACAGATTCTTTAACTCTTGCTAATGCTACTAAGCAGGCTGTCATTCCCCGTACTTCCCAATTGGGTCGTGTGTATGATGACATCATAGAAGGGTTGAATTTCATTCCAGGTTCTATGTTCAAGCATGCTTATCGTCAAACCAATTGTGTGGCTCACTGTTTAGTTTCTTTTGCTTCTCTGTCTAGATCTTCTTTAGTTTGGGAAAACATTCCCCCAAATTTTATTCTTAATGTAATTTCTTCTAATTGTAATTTCGTTTAAGTATGAATAAAGAGTTGACAATTTCCCCTCAAAAAAAAAAAGTATACTTGCTAGTGAACTATTAAGTTGTTTGTAGTTCAGTAGCTTTAGGACGAAATACAATTTAGTGAATTTACCCCCAGATTATAAGGGCATTTTTATTTCATATGTACAAGTTTCAATTTTGTTGATTTAATACCTCAAGTTACCACTCTTAGATTTCATGCCCGTATGGCCGTATCATTAACATTGTAAAGACAAGAAAAACCTTCATCTGCTTATGAGGTTGGTTTAACTACTGATGAGATTATTTTCTCATATCTACCCAAAAAAAAAAAAAAAAGATACTACAATACAAATCACAACTCTCAATTTCCCGGCCCTGACACACACACACACATATAAAATATATATATATATAAATAACGAAGAAGTGGATATATATGTGAACATTCGCATCTCAATATCAATGAAAGAAAACTGATAATTCAGTTCAGTCAAAATTGACACAATGGTAACCTAGCTTTCTCACCCATTTTGTTCTAGTCCAAGTTAACCTACCAATTCCGACTTGCACATAGGAAACTTAATTTGGATACTTAATCATCGATCCGTTTAGTAAAGTCATTGGTAACCTCTATGAAAGTCTTGGCCATGCTAAAGCTTGAGTATGAACGCAATTAGCAATTAATTCACTTATATATTCACATAACGTGTGCAAGTCATATATTAATTCTTGATGGTTCCATACGTATTAATTAGCGCCAGGGCAGTCAACATACATAATTAATTAGATGTTAATGGCTATTCGACCCTTTAACAGTTCAACATATAAATTTGATGAGATATGCATGTAAGTGTAAACACACTGCCTTGATCATGTCAATCTCAAATTCTTAATTTAAAGATTAATTAAGCAAACAACTACTTAACTATTGATATATCATCCAATCATACATTTGAAGATTCAAAAGTAAGCACCCATATATGCATGATGCTCGATTAGGGCAACTATACGGCAATTCATTTAATTTAAGCAAAAGAAGGCTCGGGATTGTCATTTTCTATTTCCATTGTCAGCACACGATTGTCATATTCTATTTCCATTGTCAGCACACCTTTTTTTAGATTGAGATCGTAGGTTCCCCCCGCCCCTTCTGTTTTCCCAATTGAAGTGCTTAATTTGTTGTACCAGATGGCGTGCTTAAGTGGACGAAATGCTAGTAAACTTTGATTCCAATCCCGTATAGAATAGCTTTCAAGTTTATTTTGATAGTAATTAACATGGAATTAATTTTGATTCCACTTGTAGTTAACCTCCTCCATAGATTTGAATCTATATCTCCTTCAAATTAAATCAGTGTGGTACCTGGTCTATAGATAATAGATCATCTTCTTTGGCTTTAAGAGCTAGCTAGTTGCTTGATCTTTATTGTATTTTTTTCTTCTTGATTCAAGATCTTAATTGGTTGTCAACTGCTATATATTGTAGTTTAGTTCCTATGGGTTTAGCTTACTTTTTCAGTAATCTGCAACAAAAAAGTTCCAGGTCAACTAGGTATGATTAGGACTAATTGCCCTAATAAGGAGCCGTGAACGTAAATCAAACTAGTTCTCTACGGGGTTGATTTGGATAGGATCAAGTGTGTAAATGTGAGAACTTCATCATACAAATTAAAATTTTGGTTTATCTAGCTAGGATGTTACTTCAAAGAGGTATTTCAAAAACGTACATCTACTTGATACATCACGACGACTAAACTTTGATTTCGTTGATTTTTTTATAAAATAGAAATTTTAAAAATAACTCAAATCATAAAACTACACTATCAAAATTAAAATTTATTGCTTGCTAATATTCCTCATATAAACATACATTAACTTGGGCTAGGAAATTCTATAGACCATACTGTATATATTACTGTACTAGCTAGCTAGCTGGAATGTAATGAACTTGTTGCATGCCAATTAATATACATTGAACCATATAAGGTGAATCCAAATAAATTTTGTGATTATGTGATCAATGAGAATTTGTTTTCTGGTGGCTGCGTGTGTGGCGACTTTTCTCAAATTCATCTGCGCAGCTAAATTAAGCTTATTGAATTGAATGGGACTACTCTGCGTAGACTTCGCAAAGCTTCCAAGTTGCTGATCTCTATCTCTGTGCTTCAATATATATATATATATATATATATATATATATATATATATATATATATATATATATCGTATCCTTTGATGTGACACAGCTGGTTTACATACACACACACACACACACACAGAAATCAATCTAATTGGGCAAATTATACTAATGCAACTTTGTTATCACCCTTTGAAAGTGGGCTTTAGCCGTCAGGGTTATATTTCAACTTTGGTGACTACTGCAAAATAATCTTCTATCTAAAGCCAACTTCGATCTCGACATCTTGTTGCTCTCGATCTCAGCATTCCAGCCATATAGATGTCGGGACGCTCATCATCATCGTCGTCTGTTCTGGTCCTTTTCCGGTGTGCTGCTGCCATCTGCTGCTTCATCTTTGGCCTTACTGGTGTAACAGAAGCTCAGGCTCCTTCTCAAGCTCCTTCAACTCAACCTCAGGCCACCACTGATCCATCTGAAGGTTTCTAATTCTTTCTCCTCCATATATACGTGCTTTTTTCTTTTGCTTAGTTTCCAAATAACGAAGCAGTGCATGCAGAGTAATATGGATATTGTGCATAGCTATGCATCGTTCTATATGATCCAAGTTCGATTCAGGAGGATTAGTTGTTATGGAGTCATGGAGAGCTCACATTGTCCAATGAATACGAAAATGCTTTAAAATTTCATTTCTAGATTTCTGACATATTAATCCTGGCGATTTGTCCATGAAACTACTACAAAGAGCAAAAAGAAAATTAAATAACAATAATCATTACCTAACATAGGTCCACAGTATCCAGGTACAACCACCTGAATGACTTTTAGTAGGTTGTCATAAAAGAAAAATAACAATTTGGTGCCAATTGGCTTTTCACCAATTTGGTGCTTATAGACAACATAAACGATAGATAACACCACCCTAGAGTATTTTGAAGCTGCTTCAAGATATTGGAAAGCTATCCTCATAATTTGATCAACAGATTACATTTAAAAATATTTGGACAGAAGCAAACTTCCTACCTCATGCAATCACATAAGTTGGTCATTCTCAACAAGTTGCAAGCTAGAACAATTCTCTTCCTCTTTCAACTTCTAATGCTTTGTATCATGATCTTTTATATTTTGGTTGTCTTAGAGGAGACTTTATTTAGCCTTTGTTGTTTTTCTTCATCAATTTAATTTTTTTTTTTTTTTAATTCTTTTTTTCCTCTAGTACGTTGTTGTCTGTAAGAAAGACAATAAAACTAAGAATACTACTAGTTATATCGTATTGCCAATTATTAATGAATTATGATTGTTTTTCTCAAATATAATTGGTCTATCCTATGTACCACTGTGGTTTCACCACGGAATTTTGTTCTATCCATTGTGAGACAACAGGTGGATATGTAATAACTTTCTTAACCTTTTTTTTTTTTTTGATCGGAATAACTTTCTTAACTTGAGTTTTATCAATGAAATTATCATTAATAAAAAAAAAAACTATGATTGTTTTTCTCAAAATATAAAAATATAAAAGCAAAAAATCAAATTATATGTCATGTTCCAAAAAAAAAAAAAAAAACATATACCAATAGCTTAACTATCGAGAACAAGTTGACTCTTCCTCTTGGGCAATTTTGTCACTTTCACGAGGCCTCTCAAGTAAAACCATCCCAGAAGTAAAAACTTTGATAGCCATCAGTCCATCACCAGTGTGAAAGTTCTTCTGCCGAGGCCATTGGGAAAGTAAGTAACTGCCACACCCACAATAGAGTTAATGGTTGATGGGTTTCAACTTTTGAACCATTTTGGCAATGGAAGCAGAGGTCCTCATCAGCCCTTAACTCCTATTGAGGGTGTGGCTCTGCGGCACTTGCAAATGGGGTCATCTGCAAGGTTGAATTTTGATATCTGTTGAACAAAGAAACTTAATTTCAGGTATTCAACCTATTCAGTTACTGAATCATCATGTCAGTGATATATTCATTTCTTACAATTGATGGTGCAGTGAAAGCTTTGAATTCAATCTTTGCGCAATGGGGGATTGAGGCCAATGTGAAGCAGTGGAACACAACTGGAGACCCATGTAGTGGAGCTGCCATTGACTCCACCGCATTCGACGATGGCGATTACAACCCCTTCATCAAATGTGACTGTTCTGATAATGTCACTTGCCACATTACCCAACTGTAATTTAGTCTCTTACTGTCTTTGTTTCTACTTCAGTGCCACTCTAAAGAACCATACTTTACCTTCAAAATGACACCATGCAATGATGCTGATTTGCATTTGCAGGAAAGTTTATGCCTTGGATGTTGTTGGTGTACTTCCAGATGAGCTATGGACATTGAGCTACCTATTCAATCTGTATGCTGTTCTAAACTATTGTGCTTGAGTTGGCCTCACATTAGTTAGTTAAGTTTAATACCTAATTTGTAATCTTTGTCTATCTTGTTTCAGTAATTTGGGTCAGAATTACTTGACAGGACCTCTCTCTGCTTCCATTGGAAATCTAACTAGCATGCAATACTTGTAAGCCCTTCTAAATTATTTGAAAGGTTTATTCCACACATATGGCGATACTTCTGGTGATATTGTTATTTTTCAGTTTGGTGTTCATGATCATTATTTTAATTTCTATTGCTAGGAGCCTTGGCATTAATGCTTTATCGGGCGAGCTACCAAAGGAACTCGGAAATCTCACTGAATTGCTATCATTGTAAGTTTCCTCACATGGGAGCCTCGGACAACCTGACATCTTTGATGTCATGTTGTTTAAACCATTGATTAGTTGCATTCTAGATTTGAATGTGTGATTGTGTAGAGGAGTGATTTGAGTACAGGAGAAGATTATCCTTATTTGAATGTGTGATCAGGTGGATTCTTATTTTGCTTCCTTTCCATGTGATAGCTTTCTGCATATCAATCTTTTATATATATAGGTCACTATAATATGGTACAACATGTCTTTCCAATATAATGCCAATTGAGGTATACAGTATACCCCAATTCAGGCATGTGATTGTCATCTTATACTTTCTTGTACTTAATGTTGATGATCTAAACCTCTAAGAAACATTCATGGTAAGTTCTAACTGACTGTCAATTTTGTAGTGCTATTGGGACAAACAACTTTTCTGGTCCTCTGCCATCCGAACTAGGGAGTTTATCAAAATTACAACAACTGTAAGTTTGGTTTTCTTTTGATTTCCTTTTCATAGCTGATGTATGAGAGGCGGTCATCTGTATTTAAATGATTCTGCAAATGTAAAATGTGTAGCCTCGGTTAGCAGAGTTGTTACCCTCATACTATACACTGTGTACTTATTTGAAACCCCAGCACAAATCCTTAGTTAGTAACAATTTACCATGGATGAAGTCATGGATACAAACTTTGCAAATCGAAAAGCTGACAGAATTCTCAGTTACATTACATTTTTAAACTGATTTATTTGAACAACATTCATCTGTTCTTTAATGAAGGCTCAGCATCTATTAACTCAAGATTTATAAAAAGATGGTAGTGATAAAGCTATAATAATCCGTTGCTGTCTACTTCGCAGTTACCTTGATAGTTCTGGAGTTAGCGGTGAGATTCCATCAACATTTGCTAATCTACAAAGCTTGCAGACACTGTGAGAAATTTATGAACATGTTTCTTTTCGCCAAATGAAAAAGCATTAAGATATATGCACTAGATTTGTTATATGTAATATCTCTTAGATGATTACATTTGTTTGTTGCAGTTGGGCATCAGATGTTGAACTCTCTGGCAGTATACCTGACTTCATAGGAAATTGGTCAAAGCTTACTTCCTTGTAAGCTACTCTAAATAAATACTCGATATCTATATTTGTTCCAGTTCAGTTAAATGATAATAGGTTCATCTTATAGCTAGGCTTTATAAGCTTAATGTTTATGGAGGAAAAATATATTTTCCACTAATAGTAAGCTAAATGTTTTGCTAGGAGGTTTCAAGGAAACTCCTTTGAAGGTCCTATACCATCTGCACTTTCCAATCTGACTTCTCTGACAGAGCTGTGAGTATCTAGATCTACTTGTCATTTTATGTTTATTAAAGCATATCTTCAAAGCTAATATCTCCTGTGTGATGTGATAATAGGTATATAACTGACTTATCTACTACCAATGGGAGCTCTTCTCTTGGGTTTATTAAGGATATGAAGTCTCTATCTGTCTTGTAAGGAGAATCTTTCTTGCTCAAATTTGAGTACTCAACTTCTGGATCATACTTCTATGCTTTTGTTCTCCATCCAAAAAATATGACAAGTTGGTTTGACATCCTGCAGAGTGCTAAGAAATAATAACATTTCTGATTCAATTCCTTCCAACATTGGAGAATACCAAAGTTTATCTCAGCTGTAAGTTTTTATTGGTGATTAAAGACCATTATATTGAGTAAACCCAAATTGTCCAACCTGGAAAGGAGAGTACCATATCCTAAAGTCAATGCTATCCCCTTCTCTATTATATGGTTAACCAAAAATTATATTGTTTATAATGAATTTCACTAGTACTGGATGCATCTATAATGGTATTTTCTGTATCAGAATTTTTACCACTGACTGTGTTTGTCCTTCAGGCTTGTAACTCTATTATTATTTAATTACCAGGGACTTGAGCTTCAACAATCTAACTGGACAAATACCAGACTCGCTGTTTAATTTGAGTTCTCTTTCCATCCTGTAATATCTCAAGCCCTCTTACTTGTTTTATATTCCTCCTAAACGTACTCTTCAAGTACTAATTGAGGCATGTATTTCTGTCTTCATGATTAGGTTTCTTGGAAACAATAAGTTGAATGGTACTCTACCTGAATCTAAAAGCTCATCTCTTCTCAATGTGTAAGTATTTCAGCATGTTTTCCTTAAACATCATCATAATTCATTACACTTGGAGTTTTCTGATAAATATGTTCTGTATTTGATGAACTCATCTGAGTCATCTCTTTGTTGATATATATAATGTACTTACTTCGGCTTTATCTGAACTGTACAATATCAGCTTCTACATGAACTTGAAGGATTCTGAATGCCCCCACTTCTTTTTCTAATTAACTCATAATCTTTTTGAGTTACCTCATTACTAGATGCTACTGTTCTTTAGTTGATAATTTGTACTAAATGCCTACAACTAAGCAATAATTCCATAGAAGTACAGATTTATATGCAGTAAGCTACAATAACTACTGAACAGATGTTTCTCACCACTAGAATTTATCATAACAGGACTATTTGACAACGGGTTATGAGAAGGAAAATAGTAAATAGCAATGAGTTGCAGCTAATTGTCTAAAGTTCACCCCACAAAGTGGCTACTTTTCTATAGGAGGCTTGCATTTATTTATTCAGTAATTTACTAATCTACTGTTTCTGTCCCTTCAAGTTGGTTAGGAGCCCATTCTTTGTCCTACAACTTGTTCTGTCAGTCAGTCAGTCAATTTTTTTTTTCTCAAGATATGGATTCTCATTGCTGGAAATCCTGAAACATAATCTTGTGGGTTCATGGGAAAACATGTAGAAAGAGGGGTTTTAGATTCAAATTAATATGATGCAAAATCATATATCAGAGTATTGATAGGCTTGACTAATGCCTGAATTCTGATAATGGTCGTGGTATTATTATATTTAATTGTATGAAACTATGAACTATGTAATTGATGTATTTGTCATGACATGTATGCAGAGATTTATCATACAATAATCTAGTTGGGAGCATTCCTTCTTGGGTCAACAGAACGAATTTACAGCTGTATGTCCTAATATTGCAGTACATATTTATTTTTCTGTTTCCAACATGATTCTTTTTTTTTTTCCTAGCTTAATAACTTCTTTACTTTTTTATATATCAATTTGTTAGTTTAGTAGTGTCAGTTTTTCCAGCAATCATAACGATTTTGCTTTGGTAGGATGTCCTTGCATTTATATACACGATGACATTAACATTGAGAATTTCTTTGGGTCTATTTGCAGTAATTTAGTTGCCAACAACTTCACCCTGGACAGTTCAAACAGCAGGTGATTCTGTGCATCTTAGCTCACTTTCGGTGTATTGAACATTTGATTATGCATATGAGTCACAAGTCATTATCACGCATGCCTGTCATTGTTTTGTGCTTTTGTTTCTCAATTGAGGCTGCATCCAAATCCGTGTGGTACCGGCTTAGATCCTGAATCAAATCTCTCATTATTTCAGTTCTGACTCAGGTCACACTGTCAATCCGATGATCTATTGGCCTTATCATCATATGGTTTCCCAAATATAGCTTACATCAATATGAGAATATCAAATTATCAATTAACCATCATTACGTACTTGAATATAATCTATAATAACAGAAAACACAAGACTGAACCAAGCAAGTAAACCTTTTGTAATCTACATTTGTCCTACTCCTTAGGAAATGAGGTCAATATCAACAACTTAATGCCTAGAAACATAATTGTGTTAGTCAGGCACTTCTACCTATAAAGAATATTTCTTTGTTCTTTTGGACTCAAATAATAATCACATTTCCCATTTACGTTTTCTTTTGTTGAAAAAAATTTCGGTGGGCATGTTTAGATAAAGTTTTTTTTATTAATTGTTATCCAACGAAGGAAATGAATATTCCTCAACGAAGTATTTTACTATTTAATTGTTGTACTTCAGTGCTCTTCCTTCGGGGTTGAATTGCCTTCAAAGAGACTTTCCTTGCAACAGTGGGTCTGGAATTTGTAAGTACAGTGCACACCTTATATGTTGTTAACATTGTAACTGAAATGCCTTTGTGACCATTATGTGATAGCCCCGTCTTTCTTATCTTTATGCAGATTATAACTTTGGGATCAAATGTGGGGGTCCTCAGATTACGTCTTCTAATAACATTGTGTATCAGACGGAAAATGAGACCCTTGGTCCAGCTACATATTTTGTGAATGACGAAAGCAGATGGGGAGTTAGCAACGTTGGGTATTTCACTGGAAGCAGCAATCCTCAGTACACAATTTTCTCCTCATCTCAATTCAAAAATACTCTAGATTCTGAGCTATTCCAGACTGCAAGGCTCTCTGCTTCATCACTTAGATATTATGGCTTGGGGTTTGAGAATGGTAACTACACAGTGAACCTACAGTTTGCTGAACAAGCTATCCTAGATTCTACTACATGGAAAAGTCTTGGGAGGCGCGTGTTTAATATTTATATCCAGGTCTGCATCATCTTAAGGGATCTTTTTAATAATATGTTCTGAATTCCTGTGACTAACATTTCTCTGTGAATGAGTAAGTTGATTATATTTTGTTCCAACTTGCTATTGCCTTGATTTAAGAAGATGTTAAACTCTATAAATCATTTAACTGTGTTTTGAAATTCATCAATTGTATATATTGTTTAGGTCAAGAATCAAGATGCACTTTTAAACCTGATGGGGGTATTAGAACAATTCTTGAAAGTATTCAAAAAGGCATTGAATCACCAGTCTAGCTCTTGATTCTGCACCTTACTCCCTATCTGTTTCCTTGTACCATCACGTATCTTTTATTTAAACCCAAGAATTTAGTCCAATGTAATCACTTTTCAAAACCCAGTTCCTATTAAGTAATTTTAAATCTCAAATTTTCAACTCTTGGGATAATTCATTAATTCTTTATAAACAAAGTTTAGCTAATCTCTCAAAATTTAGTATAATTAATCTGACCCTATTTGTTCCTCATCTCTCTGTTTTCAGGGAAATCTGGTTCTAAAGGATTTTGACATACGAAAGGAGGCAGGGGGATCTTTCCTAGCTGTTCAGAAGGAATACACGGCTCAGGTTTCAGAGAACTACCTTGAAATCCATCTCTTTTGGGCCGGAAAGGGGACTTGTTGTGTACCTGCGCAGGGTACTTATGGACCTATTATTTCAGCCATTAGTGCTACACCAGGTAATATACTATGGAAATTTAAGATGCAATTTAGGATGTTTAGATCTTACGTTTTCTCAAAGTGGTTCCATGCTGTTGACTCTAAAGGTTTTCTACAGATTTCGAACCTACTGTCAGTAACAATACTCCAACTAGTAAGAAGAACAGGACTGGGCTGATTGTGGGGATTGTTCTTGGTGGTGGAGTTTTAATTCTGGTGATGGTAGTTTTCTTCATTGTTCGAAGAAGAAAAAGGCCCGACTTCAATGATGTCGAAGGTAAACTGTTGCTTCTATTGTGAAAAAAGGGGATTTTCTTTGTAGTCAAATTCTTTGTTTATGCTTGCATTTTATGTAAATGAGTACTTTTCTATCTAACTTACAAGAAAGCTGAAAGCCTACCAGCTAACACAGTAGGTATGTAAGCAGGTGCTCGAGGCCTTATTAAACAAATATTAAAAAGATCAATACAGTCTGAGAGACATAATATTGTGTTCTGTTGAATCTGCAGAGCTGTTAGGGATTGATATTGGACCGCTCACTTTCAGTTATTCCGCACTAAAGTCGGCTACGAATGACTTTAGTCCGGAAAACAAGCTTGGAGAGGGAGGATTTGGACCTGTCTACAAAGTAAGTTGCTACTCTAATCAATGACATGGTGTGGCTGAAACTATGTCAATCCCTAATGTTTACTGGTTCATTGAGTCCCAACTGCTGCATATCTATTGCATCTTCCTAAATGCAAATCATGACATCATATAACACCACACCTAGTCTTTCTTTTTCTCTGATTTCCTTTCTGTAATTATCTTCTTATGTTCCTAACTTCCTATGAATGATGATCTCCCAAAGCTGTCCACGTTACCCTGAGATTATGAGTCATAAGATTGTTTTAAGTGAAATTCCGGTAAAAGTAGTAATGTTATAGTGAGATGAGGAAGAAGCATTACTGTAAAAAAGGCTGAAGGCATAAGCACATGCATCTTTGTGATTGCCATGTAAAAACTGAATTGAAGTCTGTCCAAGCTATAAAGACATCAGTTGCTCAAGTCTAAATGGACTTGAGGATATTGGGAACAAGTTTATATTAGTTTTTCTAAACACTTGGAATTTTGTTATTGATAGGGTACCCTTAACGATGGAAGAGTAATTGCCGTGAAGCAATTGTCTGCAGCATCCCACCAAGGAAAGAACCAGTTTGTAACTGAGATTGCCACTATATCTGCCGTGCAACACAATAACCTAGTGACTTTGTATGGGTTCTGCACTGAGGGAGTTAAAAGGCTCCTTGTCTATGAGTATCTGGAAAACAAGAGTCTTGATCAAGCGTTATTTGGTATGAGAATAACATTATTGATTTATTACTCTTAATGTATAATTTATGAAACATTATAAAGATATATTGTTACGACTTGTATGAAACAGGAAAGAAAAGTTTGAATCTTGATTGGGCAACACGATTTGACATATGCTTGGGAGTAGCTAGAGGTTTAACTTATCTTCATGAGGAATCAAGGCTTCGAATTGTACATAGAGATGTGAAGGCTAGTAATATTCTGCTCGACTCTAATCTTATCCCCAAGATATCAGATTTTGGTTTGGCCAAGCTTTATGACAATAAAATGACCCACATAAGTACCGGGGTTGCGGGAACAATGTAAGATTTATCATATTACTATGGTTTTTCATTTTCCATTTGTCTTACAAATAAGTTAGTTTAGTTTGTTAGTGACAAGTAGTACACATATTTGTCAATGATGCAGAGGGTATCTTGCACCGGAATATGCCATGCGTGGACACCTTACAGAAAAGACCGATGTGTTTGCATTTGGTGTTGTAGCTCTAGAGATTGTCAGTGGTAGGCCAAATTCTGACCCGAGTTTGGAAGAAGATAAGATGTATCTTCTGGAATGGGTAAGGACATTATCTTATTTTCCTGTCGATCCTTGCCCCTCCTAATTTTATGAAGGCTTTTCAGTTTTAATCCTTGCTATGTTCATTGTGTATGCTTCCACCACACCTATTGTCTCTTAAAACTTGGGGTTCATCAAAACATTCATTCTCGTTATCTTCTGCATTGTTTCATATTTTTTGATTGTCTTTCTGCTTCTCAGGCTTGGAACTTGCATGAGAACAACCGTGAAGTCGAACTAGTGGACTACAGATTATCCGAATTCAATGAAGAAGAAGTAAAAAGAGTAATGAAGATAGGACTTTTGTGCACTCAAACATCACCAATGCTGCGACCGACAATGTCTGGTGTTGTGGGAATGCTTACAGGAGCTACTGAAGTGACAGCAGTAACTTCAAAGCCCGGTTACTTGACCGACTGGAAATTCAATGATACAAGTATTGCCAGCAACATAACACTTGGTGTGTCAACTGAAGGAACTGATTCTAGCTATTACAACTCATCGGCTAGTACAAGCATAGTAGGGGATGCAAGGCAAACACCTACAAATGACACTCGTGCCATTCTTCACAATACTGTTAATGATGGTCGGTGAGAAGTTTGAAGGAATTGAATTAAAAGGCACACAGCACGATTGATTTTTATGTTCTATATAGGTAGGTAGCAGTGCATATAAATTTCTCAAAAAAAAAAAAAAAAAAGAAGAAGAAGGTAGCAGTGAATGTACACATAATTTGAAATTCTTGATTACGAATGTAAATTATATGTAGATTTCTCTTCTCATGTATTGGTTTATTATCTTGTTCCCTTTTCTTTAATTTGGTTGGAATTTTTAATATGAGAGTGAATTCATATTTGTAATTCAGACAAATCTCTTTTCAGCGGAAGTACCAAAGTCATTGAACTGATTTTCGTGATTCATGAACACTTCTGTCAATAACGAAAGCACACGTCTGCAAAATCCAAATTCATAAAGCTTAGTTTGATTAGAATCTCTTTAATTGGTAATTTCTTGTGGCCAATTTCTAAATTATCTTTTTGAAATCCAATTACCCTACCCCTTCTCGCCATCATAACTGAAATCAAACTAGATTGTTATTCCAGTTCAGTTTTGGTTCATGTGATCCAAGTATCAAAACCGAAATGGATCGACTTAACCATATAATTCGGTTATGGTGTGATTCGGTTCCACCATTACATTGAATTGAATATAACGTTCACCAAATTCACACATCTAGAGACCTTTTTTTTTTTATCAAAAGATGAACTTCATTAATGAACGAAGATTACAATGAGATTAGGAGCAAAAGTTTTTAGAAGAAAGCTTTGCCCACCTTAGACTTCACACTCGAAGTCCATACTGACACACTGGTGAAGCCAACTAGGCCCCGACTCCAAACATAATAAAGGTTGACTCAACTTCAAGGCTTCTTTAGCAAGGCGATGTGCAACTTTGTTACAATCTCGCCTTACAAATCGCCAACTACAACTAGCAAAAGACTTAAGTAACTGTCTAACTTCATCTAAAATATGACCTTCAGAACTTAGATCCTCACTACTATCATTTAAAGCATTGAAAATTGTCAAAGCATCTCCCTCCACTTCCAATTTATTAAACCCAACATGCAGAGCAAACCTTAAACCATGAACCATCGCTAAAGACTCCACTGCTCTTAGATACTGCCAAAAGTAAGTCACCATTTTCATCTCTTAATAAAGCACCCAAACCTCTCCCACCAGTAGCAACATTTACACCACCGTCTACATTTAGCTTGAGAAAAGGAAACAGAGGTTTTAACCATTTATCACCATTGGCCATCATGTGAACTGAACTTGGGGGAGCAACCGCAGCCGAAAGAAAATCAGCAAGAGAACAAGCAACCTGAGATAGCAGAGTGTTAGCAGCGGTGAACTTGTGTTGGAAAATCTCTTCATTTCTAGCTTGCCAAATGCGTCGACTTAAACACACCACAAGAGCAAGTTCCGAAGTGGATAAAACAGAAGCTGCTTATTGAAAAAGGTCCATAAAAGACCCTTGTTTCCAACTACCAACTGCACTACGGAATGGAGAGAGCCGCCAAACCTCCTTGGCCTTGGGGCAAGACCAAAGAGCATGGATTATCATCTCAGGAAATAAATTGCAGCGGGCACAAATTGGAGTTAAAAGCAGATGACGCCTATGAAGGTGAAAAGCACAAGGTAGAATATCCACAAGAGCTCGCCAAATGAACATTCTTGCCGCTGTTGGGACTTTAAGATTCCAAATACATCTCTAAATGGGGTTGTCATGTGAGGTCGAGCTACCTTCTTCGCCACTCTGCAAATCTCTTTTAAGCTATACCAACTTATATCCACTCTTTACTGAGTATAATCCATTCTTGGTATAATGCCAACACAACCTATCTGGAACCGGAGAAAGAGGTAATGGGATGGATAGTATTGCCTCAACCTCCGAATCCCAAAAGGTGTGGACAATGATTTCATAATTCCAACAACCATCAGCACCTATCAGGCAAGAAACTGGAGCGTTGAACAGAATACCTGGTGGGGACTGGATGCGGAAAGAATGAGGTAAAGGCACCCAAGCATCCCTGTAAATTGAAACTGAACTGCCATCCCCAACTCTCCATCTTAGGCCAGAAATAAGGAGTTCCCTTCCCCAAAGTATGGATCTCCAAATGTATGAAGATGATCTACCAACCGGTGCATTGAGAAACGAAGTGTGTGGGTAGTAACGACTTTTATAAAATCGAGCAACGAAAGAGTCTGGTTGTGAAAGCAATCTCCATGCTTGTTTAGCTAATAAAGCTTGATTGAAGTCCACAAAATCTCTAAAACCCAAGCCGCCTTGCAACTTACTCCGACAAAGTTTAGACCATGATAACCAATGAATGCTTTTCTTGCCCTTCTTTCTGCCCCACCAGAACCTTGCTGAAAGACCTGACAAATCATGACAAAGATATAGAGGCAACCGAAATACACTCATAGAGTAAGAGGGGATAGCTTGAACAACAGACTTCAATAAAACCTCATTTCCTGCCTGAGATAACAGTTTTTCCTTCCAACCACAGACCTTGTGCCAAACTCTGTCACGCACAGACTTGAATAAAGATCTTTTGTTTCTCCCAGCCAAGGTTGGTAGACCCAGGTACTTTTCGTGGCATTCAACCACTGGAATTCCCAAGAAGGAGCTGATAAAGTCTATATAATCAGGTGCAATATTGGGAGTGAAAGAGAGGGCAGACTTTTGGAAATTTATTTTCTGACCAGACACTTCTTCATAAATAGTGAAAATATTGCGAAGAACCTGGGGGGTATCTTGATCAGCCACAAAGAACAGGAGACTGTCATCAGCATGGAAGAGATGAGAAATTGGTGGAGCAGAATCCGATGGTTGTAACCCATACAACAGACCCGTGACCTCAGCGAATCTTAGTAAACTGGAGAAACCCTCTGCCACAAATAAGAAGAGATAAGGAGATAGAGGGCAGCCCTGGCGAATTCCTCGAGTGGGGACAAAGCACATATATTGACATTTTTTTTTGGGTCCTTGATCCAAAGCACTAAAATCAGCTAAAATTGTCGAACTTACTCTAGCAATTTTTTTTTTTTAATATTCTCACTAACCCAATTTGAAGCAAAATGACAATTTTACCCTTAACCTATTTAATAAACTACATTTTATGCCACTCTTTCTCTCTCTCTCTCTGATCTCCACCTCTGGTGCAGCATCGAACTCCGGCATCACGATCTTGGACGACATGGCGGCGATGACGTTCACGCTTGAAGACGACGAAGAAGCTCAGGTCGGAGCTACCTCGCCGGAGTCAAACTCAGTCTTGATGCAGAGAGTCGGTGAGGAGATCGTCGGCGGCGAGGGTGGTAACAGGTTCTTGAGGCTGGTGTAGACCACTGCTCTGCTTCTGCTGCTCTTTCGCAATCCCCTCCACTGCTTCTGCTACAGGTCCTGGGTCTGTAACCGTCGAAGAAGGGAGAAGAAGAAGACGTGGGTGCCCAAATCAATTTTATTTTATTTTATTTATTTATGTATTTTTTGTAAATTGTGGACATAAGTTCTAAAAGGAAAGAAAAAAAAAAGTTTTATTATGTCGTAATAAAACGACTATTGCCCCAATAAATGTTTATTTCCCTCAATAAGTGTTTATTGCCCTCAATAAACGTTTATTGACTCAATAAAAGGTTTTGAACTGATGTAATCTCTTCATTTTCTTCCTCAATAAAAGTTTAGTTTGTTTAATTTAAGGAAATTAGTTCCCCTTCCCCCTACTAAACCTTTATTGCCCCCAATAAACATTTATTGGGGGACAATAAACCCTAATAAAAATGGCAATAAATCTCTCCATCGACTTATGAAATCTCTGACGATTTCTTTGGATACCTCCGACAGGAGAGGTTTTCAGAGAAGTCCAGCAATCAATGAAGGGATTCCTGCGACCAGCTATCAGACTCCCGCGACCGGCGACTGGATTCCGGCGAAGTCTCCTATGACTTCTCTCTCCTCCATTTTCTCTCCTCCACTCTCTCTCTCTCTCGCTCTTTCTATGTAACAAAGGGGTGAGGGCAAAATTGGGTATTGGGGAATACATTATTATAGTCTTTATGGGTAAGTGGGACAAAAAATAAGTGAGTGGTGTAAGGGGGAAAAAGTCTCAAGAATTAGGATAAATGGTCAAAAGCCATTTTTTGTTTTTGTTTTTTACGCAATCACAATATATTGTCTTTTATTGTAATTTTGTATTTGAGTAATTTAGTCTTTTAATAAATCAAGAACTTGTTGTTTTAAACAAAAGAAATAATAGTGTCGGTGAGCTGTGACCTATTGGTTAGGTAGCCTAACTAACACCGTGGAGGTTACGGGTTCAAATCTCACTCACATCAAGGATGAGGTGGGGTGGGAGTTACATTGTCGCTCAACATTATTAAAAAAAAAAAAAAATGTATGGTGGTAATGACATTAAGTTTCCTATAATTTTTTTTGGGCAAAATACTATTTAGTCCCTGAAGTATGCCTTCATCCTCGTTTCAGTCCCTGCCTTTCTAATTTAATCCCTAAAGTCCTTGAACTCAAAATTTTTAGTCTAACCGGTCCATTCCCTCCATTTCCTCCGGTTGCTCGATGATGTGTCAGTTATGTACTTGCCAGCTCAGCGCCACGTAAGACACGGAACTTGTAAAGTGACGAGAATGCCCATGGCCTCAATCAAAATGCAATTGGGGTTCCTGCTCAGAGAGAACTCGAGGAGAGAGAAAACAAAATGCAATTGGGGTTCCTGCTCAGGGAGAACTCGAGGAGAGAGAAAATAGATCTGGGTTTCTCTCCCTCCTCTACCAGTGGATATCTAGGCACCACCGTGCCTCACCTCCACCACTATCGTGCTCAGCGGCCTCCGACGATCCACCGGCAGCCTCTCTGTCGTCCGTTGATGCTCGGAAGTAGCCCACGCTCCGTCGCATCGTTGCTTGTATGACGTCGTTCTCCTCCTCTCTTCTCTCAGAACCCCCAAGTCACTCACCCACCAACCAATAGAATTAGCAGAAGCGATCACAATCCAGAAAATGAACTCCGGCGTCACCATCCTCTACCATCCACCACCACTCAAATCACCAAACAAACCAATCTGAGCCTCCAAAATCAAGCTACTCACAAACCCAGAACCACTGCAACCAACCTGAAAACCACAAACATTAACCAAGCACAATTTCAGAGCTAAATCTGCCTCTGAATTTCAACCCAGAAATGGACGATTCGTTTGATTCGTTTCGGCTGATCGGAATAGACCCACCCACCACCGACAAACTCGGACCAATAACACGATCGTATCTCTTTCCTTCTGTGTCTAACAAATTTTTCTCTCTAACAAATTATCAAATTAGGGGCAGCTAAGTTTGCTTTGCATTTCCGGTCATTTGCAGCTAAGTTTGCTTTTTCACAATCCTGATTCGATCACAATTGTCCATTTCTGTGCCTTGTTGTGGTCATCGATTTCCTATTAGAAAATGCAAAGCTTTGTTGCTTTTTCACAATCTTGGTTAATGTAGGGCCAGCTTGATCTTTAGCCTCTGTTTGATTGCTTTGAAAAAAATAACGGAAAGTAAGGAAAGAAAGAAATCAGATTCCCTGTTTCTATTTTTGTGTTCTTCGTTTACTGGAAATCAAGAATCGCACAAGATAAGAAAAATTTCCAGATCAAAGGAAAATCTCTTGTTTCTGGACAGAGGAAGAAAGAAGATAAGAAAGAAGAGAGATGAAAAAGATGCTGAGACAATTTTACTTTGCTCTTTTTGCTTTGCTTTTGACTGTTTTGATTTCGTGTTCGTGATTTGCTGCGATCCCTGAGGTAAAGTTGTCTTTGCTACTGGGTCGTCTTCGTTTGTGGATGTTTCTTTCAGGTTTGATTTGATTTTTAATTATGTCGAGGTTGTTGATGAATTGTGGTTTTTGTTGCTGCTAAATATTTGAGGGTTTGTAGTTGAACTCTTGACCATTTTGGAGGAAATTTTGGAAGAAACTGAAGCAGGGCATTCTCGTCACTTTACAAGTCTCGTGACTTACGTGGCGCTGAGCTGGCAAGTACATAACTGACACGTTATCGAGCAACCGGAGGAAATGGAGGGAATGGACCGGTTAGACTAAAAATTTTGAGTTCAGGGACTTTAGGGATTAAATTAGAAAGGCAGGGACTGAAACGAGGACGAAGACATACTTCAGGGACTAAACAATATTTTGCCCATTTTTTTTTTGTATAAGATCTAGATGGAAGTTAGGAAAATGAATATGACATTATGTTACGACCACTTGACATACCATAATTAATTGATCGATATGAAATTTATCATGCTCTAATCTGTTGGATAAGAACTGAACCCGAAATGGTCAAATACTTAATAGTAATTTATCTCTTAACTTAACTGCTTGGTGACAAGTAATACTTGAATGTTCTTGATTGCATAAAGTGATAAAACCTACCAGGAAAAATTTGAAATACTATTACTTGCCTTTTTCATTTTTTGTCAACTTATCACTTGCCTTGTTTAAGTACGCCTGTTCCAATGTGGGAATGCAACTTAAGGAGAACATTGTAAATCCTGATTTTCTGATTTTACTGAGAGAAAAACAACATACAACTCGAGGAGAATATTTCTCAGGACTAGGTAAATCCTGATTTTCTTATTTTACTGAGAGAAAAACAACATGAGCCAACCAACAAGTTTCTCTAGTTTTAGTTTGAGTATAACATGATGCTGTCCCTAAGGGCAACTCCAACCTTGGGGTGCCAAACCAGATTTTGGGCCATTTTGAGACTTTGGATCTCCAACCATGAGTTTTTGGGGGGTCTGGTCCTATAAATATAGGATTTGGACTCATTTGTAGTCTCATATTTGAGACTTTTCCAGGACCAGATCCGAAGACTGTTCATGGGCTCCATCCATGTGGCTGCGTCAGCCCAACTGAAGATGCAACGCGCGCTCCAAGTGAAGTGAAGAAGACGCGCGCTACAAGTGGAAGAAGGAAGCTGACGCGCGCTGAGGCGTTGGAGAGAGAAAAATTCGGCCTTTGGTTACTCTGCCGAAGCGGGGCCCGCGTGAAAATCTTTCCCCTGCCGACCGTTGGGGGTTCTCTTGTTTGAATATGGACGGCTTTGATGTGGGGTTTTTTTTTTTTTTTTTAACTGAAACTGATGTATATTAAATCTAAGGGCTGAGATTTGAGGTAAAAAACCAATCAATGGCTCTTATTAAATCATGGGTTATTAATTCCATTTTGTTTTAAAAAATATATAAAAATAACCAGAAAAATGAGGGAAAATAATATACCCGTTGGAACAGTAAATTGTAGGAAATTCTATAAATACCAACCCATTCTTTTCTATTTCCTCACACCAAATATCCTCTATCTCCTTCACAATTTTTCATTCATTACCCCATCTTCTTGTTCTTAATTTTTCACAATTTTTCATTCAAGAATAATTTTTAAATATTATGATAAAAATATAAATGTAAATTTTATTTTATTTAATTAAATTAACATATTTTTAATATAATATTCATCAAACTTATACTCATATTATATTTTAGTCAAGAATAGTGAAAATAACACCCCCATATAGCACCTCATGGTTGGAGATGCGAATTGAGTCCTATATGAATAGTGCAACAAGGAGGTGCTAAAATGAGAATAGCACCCCCAAATAGAGCCAATGGTTGGAGTTGCCCTAATAGACCCAATAGGAATGAAAAGTGGTTTCGGCCATAAATCTGAGTCCAAACCGACCTATGTGAAATTAAGGTTCAGATTGAGATAGCTTAGCTTAAATCGTAACTCGTAAGCACTTGTAGCTTATGAAAGTTGCTGTTTATCGACTTCTATAAACAGTAACTTAATTTTTTTTTTTTTTTTATGGATTAAATTCTGCTTACTACCCTGTACTTTCGAGGGTTCGTCAGTTTAGTCTCTGCACTTTTAATTTAATCAGAAAAGTCCTCGCACTCTTCAATTTCATCAAATCGATCCATTTCCTCATCATTCCGTCAATTTCCACTGTTTAGGTGCTGATGTGTTCGGACGCCGTTTGATCTGTCAGATTTGTGGGACCTTCCCACATGCAAAATTCCCAAGCTACCCCTCCAATATATCTCCCTCCCTTTTCCCACCCGAGCACCTAATTCCCCAGAACCCCGTCTTCTCTTCTTCTTCTTCTCAGAGCTCTTCTTCTTCTTCTCAGAGCTCTTCTTCTTTTTAGCTTTTAGTTATGGTTCCTCACTTCCTCCACCGATCAACATGGCCGGAAGAAGATGAGAGAGAGACTGATAAACAAGAGGGGGTATGGGTTCATTCTTCAACCTCTCATCAATGTCCTCCCTCGCGGCCAAAGATCATGCTCACAGCAAACCTAGAAAATTTAAGTATTTGGGTGTGCGAATTAACCCAATTTGGTTGAGATGAGTCCTCTAGATTCAACTAAGATGCAGAAAAACCAAATATGAACAAAATTCAAATCAAGATGCATGTAAACCCAACATGAAAATCAAAACCAAAGATATAGATCTCTTCCCAAATCAAAATTTCATTCTTCTACAAAATTTCGTTCTTCCCAAATCCAAATCGGAAGCTCATTACCAACCACACCCAGCCCAAGAGGTTCAAGCTCGTCTGCAGCTCCAACGGCGCATTCCACCCCCGGCCACCGTCTGGGAAGCTCCGCTACGTCGGCGGCGAGACCCGGATCATCTCCATCAACCAGACCATTGCATTCTCCAAGCTCCAGTCGAAGATTTCCGATCTCTCCCCCAACTCCCCGACTCCGGATCGAGCTCCTGTGCCGCCTACGCGTCAACTCCGACGACGACGTCCGCCGCATGGTCGAGAGAGAACTGAAGAGTTGAGCGACGATCAACAATTCACTTCTCTTCAGGTAACTCCAATTTTCTTCTCTTCAAATTCAATCAAGATCTAAATCCTTCCGCTCCTTTTTCTGATCCAATTCTTTTTTCCACAGTCAACGATTCACGATCACGACTAGGATCTCGGGTGCTGGATTTGCAGGTGAAAGAAATCTCCGATGGAGTGGACGACGGTGCAGCATCCCGATCTACGACACGTCGCGCGGAGTAATAACCCATGCAGCCTCATGTCGTCATAGACCCTGACCTGGGTGGAGGATGGGAAGGCGGTGGTTAAGAAACACTGCGACGAATCGCTGAGGAAGATGGTGTTGAAGCAGCAATTGCTGGCCAAGCAACTGTGTTTGGTCAGTGGGTTTGGTTTTAGTGAGAGTGATATGGAAGTTGGTAGCAATCATGATGAACCCCCATTTTCACTCTCATAGTCTATGGGCATTTTGGGAATTTTACATGTGAAAAGGTCCCACAAATCTGACAGATCAGACGGCGTCCGGACACGTTAGCACCTCAACAGTGGAAATTGATGGAAAGATGAGGAGATGGATCGATTTGATGAAATTGAAGAGTGAGAGGACTTTTCTGATTAAATTAGAAGTGCAAGGACTGAACTGATGAACCCTTGAAAGTACAAGGTAGTAAGCAGAATTTAATCCTTATTTTATCAAATACATTTTGGCTAATTAACTTATAAGTTAAGCATTTTTTACATCGCATAAACTATGCCAAACTGGGCCTAAACATACACGAAATAGTTACAAAGACTCCAGCTTTTTGCGTGTGCGAGTCAAATTGAGAAGGACGTCGTTCCCAGTCTGTTTTGGGGTGCGCTATGACTTGTAAGTCTTTCTCTTAACTTAACTCCTTGGTGACAAGTAGTACTTGAATGTTCTTGATTGCATAAAGTGATAAAACCTACCAGGAAAAATTTGAAATACTATTACTTGCCTTATTTTTTTGTCAACTTATCACTTGCCTTGTTTAAGTACGCCTGTTCCAATGTGGGAATGCAACTTAAGGAGAACATTTCTCAAGACTAGGTAAATCCTGATTTTCTGATTTTACTGAGAGAAAAACAACATACAATTCGAGGAGAACATTTCTCAGGACTAGGTCCTGATTTTCTTATTTTACTGCGAGAAAAACAACATATGCCAACCAACAAGTTTCTCTAGTTTTAGTTTGAGTATAACATGATGCTGTCCCTAATAGACCCAATAGGAATGAAAAGTGGTTTCGGCCATAAATCTGAGTCCAAACCGACCTATGTGAAATTAAGGTTTAGATTGAGATAACTTAGCTTAAATCGTAACTCGTAAGCACTTGTAGCTTATGAAAGCTGCTATTTATCGACTTCTATAAGCAGTAACTTAATTTAATTTTATTTTATCAAATACATTTTGGCTAATTAACTTATAAGTTAAGCATTTTTTACATAGCATAAACTATGCCAAACTGGGCCTAGGCATACACCAAAGACTCCAGCTTTTTGGAGAAATTTTGAAAAGTAACCTATTTTTGAGGCTTGAATTGAGTTTTAACCTTATTTTTTAGATTCATTGAAATCTAACCCAAATGATAATTAAAAAAACTACAGTACCCTTCAAAATAATAAAAATATCTAAAAGCCCATATGACCGTCTTCTTCAGTTTGTGCAGTCTTTTATTTGAGTTCTCCAGTTGATAGCACACACAACCACCAAGACCTCCACCCAGTTTTAGGCTTTCAATGATTAGACCAACTTTATTTTAATGAAAATTTGTTGGCAGATGCTCGGCGAAGAGCAGCACTTTACGATGTTTGTGACCAGTTGGATTGACCTTGACAAAACCAATAGAAACTTCCTATAGGATTCTCACTCAAGACCTTCATTATTCATTTGAAAGGTTGATCATAGCTGGAATTTAAAGCCAGCAACTTGTTAGAAGTAGCGTGTGGCTTGAGTAGTTAAAAAAAAAGGGATGCTCTATTTCCAGGATTGGATTAGACCGTGGTATTTGATTCGCCAAATACATCAATGATCTTGTTTTGTTTCTCAGTTGAAAAGAGATGTTGAGCAATGGAAGGAGCATTTTGATAAAAAGATTTTATCTTGACCGACTCAATTTAGATATTAGTGTTTGTTCGTACAACTGTACTAATCAATATTCTTAGCAAATTCGAACTCGTCCACAGTGAAGGACATCTCCTTTTGAGGAGTGCATAACAATCTATTGATTGTACTTCCTAGCCAATGCCATGAGAGAAGACTCGATAATACCACCACGAAGCTCGCCGAGTAGAGCTAATTCTTTCTGAGTGCTGCAATCCTTCTCCTGGAAAATGAGCCTCTGCTGGTCCAGCGGGATACTTTCCTTCTCCTGGATCTTGGCCTTGACGTTGTCGATGGTGTCGCTGGACTCGACCTCAAGGGTGATGGTCTTCCCAGTTACGGTTTTCTCAAAGATCTGCATCTCTAGGCTCTCTCTCTCTCGCTCTCTGTTTCCATGTGTGGCTAAAAGGTATGCAAACAATATTCATCCACGGTGAAAGGCATATGAAAGCCTTCATCTACTTATCCTTCACGTTTTCACTGTAAAATCAACCATCAAGAAAATACTTTTTTCATGAGAATATGGTTCTCAAAAGTGTTTCAATCAACAAGAGAGTATTTTAGTCATTTTACTATACCAAAAGGTTATTTTTCAACTATTTCTTAAATGTAGGTCAAAAGTCATATTGAAGGCTGAAAATTGGTCATTTATCTAAATTTCTCAGCTTTTTGCGTGTGCGAGTCAAATGAGGACGTCGTTCCCAGTCTGTTTTGGGGTGCGCTATGACTTATAAGTCTTTATGCAAGTCTTTACACATCGCATTCTTTCAATCCATTTAGCCTCTTCATCAACACTTCAACAGTACCAAAGTGGAAGCCAGAAAGCCATGTACTCGAATCGGAAAACCAATCAATGGCGCTTAGTGTTGTACTCTTCCATGTTAGTCATCACCATGATCACAGGTACATATCATAGGATCATTGAAAAAGTTGCAACTTTTATGTTCCTAGTCTAATTTTAGTGCGGCATAGTCTCATATATCTGTATTTGTGTCGTCTGAGTTTGATATTGTTTACCAAGTTTGTAAGTGTATTGCTATTGACTCACAGTTGATGTTGTGGCCGGAGATTCACTAGACACCGACAAAGAAGTTCTGCTGATCCTTAAGGCGTTTCTGCAAGAACAAAATCGAGTAAACCAAGGTGAATACTCAATATGGAACCAGATCAGCAACGACCCATGTGAGTGGCCTAGAATATCATGCAATGGTGAAAACAGAGTCACTGCAGTTAATCTCGCCGGTAGCAAAATCTCTGGTGAGGTTTTCAGAAATTTCTCTTCCCTGACAGCACTGTCACACCTAGACCTGTCCATGAACACTCTTTCTGGAGCTGTCCCAGAGGACCTGAGTCAATGCCTGAGCCTCAAGTATCTCAACCTATCATTTAACATTCTTGAAAGTGAGCTGAAATTGCACGGGTTGAGTCAATTGACTGTTCTTGATTTGGCTGTGAATAGGTTTTATGGGGATATGAAGACGAGCTTCCCCGGAATTTGCACAAACTTGGTGGTACTAAATGTTTCATTGAATAACTTTACTGGTAGGATCGATGAGTACTTTGATGAATGTTTGAATTTGCAGTACTTGGATTTGAGCTCAAACAATTTTAGTGGTGATGTATGGGTTGGATTCACAAGGCTTAGGGAGTTTTCAGTAGCTGATAATAATCTCAGTGGGGTAATTTTGCCTTCTGTTTTCAATGGTAATTGTAGCTTAGTGAATTTAGACCTGTCAGAGAATAACTTTTCTGGTCGAGTTCCAAAGGAGATTTCAAATTGCCGGAATTTGGTTACTTTGAATCTATGGGGAAACAAATTTACAGGAGTAATTCCATCTGAGATTGGGGGCATTTCAAGTCTGAAATCTTTATCGTTGGGCAATAATACTTTTTCTAGAGTGATCCCAGAATCCCTGTTGGAGTTGAGCAGCTTGGTCTTATTAGATTTGAGTAGGAACAATTTTGGAGGGGATATACAAGACATCTTCGGGAAATTCACACAGGTGAAGTTTCTTGTGCTGCACTCAAACTCGTACAGGGGTGGTATATATTCATCCGGAATTCTTAAGCTACCCAATGTTTCTCAGTTAGACCTCAGCCACAACAACTTTGCAGGTTGTTTACCAGTTGAAGTTGCCCAAATGCAAAGCTTGAAGTATTTGTTCCTTGCCTACAATCAATTCAATGGAACTATACCACCAGAGTATGGAAATTTGCTACACCTCCAAGCACTAGACCTTTCCTTCAACAGCCTAACCGGGTCAATTCCCACCACCATAGGAAAATTGAATTCTCTCTTGTTGTTGATGCTTGCAAGAAATATGCTAACTGGTCCAATTCCTAAGGAGTTGGGGAATTGTACTAGCTTGTTGTGGTTGAACCTTTCAAACAACAAGCTCAATGGGACAATCCCATCTGAATTGAAGAATATTGGGACAAATGTTGGACCAACATTTGAATCAAACAATCAGGACAAGGATCAGGTCGTAGTTGGATCTGGGGAGTGCTTAGAGATGAAGAGATGGATTCCAGGAGACTACTCTCCATTCAGTTTTGTGTATACAACCCCTTCTCGGAAGAGTTGTAGAAACAAATGGGATCAGCTACTCAAGGGAAATGGCGGTTTTCCCATGTGTACTCCTGGTAGTAGTATAAGGACATCAAAAATCTCTGGTTATATTCAACTGAGTGGAAATCAGCTTTCAGGTCAGGTCCCTCCGGAGATTGGTAAGATGCACAACTTTAGTATGTTGGATATGGGTTTCAATAAATTACACGGAGAACTCCCTGCAGAGATCGGACAATTGCCACTTGTAGTGTTGAACCTCAGTAGAAACAGTTTTTCAGGCGATATCCCAATGGAAATGGGAAACATGAAGTGCATGCAGAATCTGGATTTGTCCTACAACAACTTTTCTGGTAAGTTCCCTATAAGTTTAAACAGCTTGACTGAGCTAAGCAAGTTCACCGTCGCATACAATCCACTCATCTCTGGTGTAATTCCTTCAAGTGGGCAATTGGCAACATTTGAGGAGGAGTCCTACCTTGGGGATCCCCTCCTTATCCTTCCGACATTTATTAAAAACTCCCCTAATTATGAGGATGGTGGTGACACCCTCCTTATCCATCCAGAATTTATCAACAACTCCACGGATCATGAAGATGAGGTTATAGGTCAAGGATTTTACAACGGCATGGGGATTGGGTTTGCAGTAGGATTTTGGGGAGTTTGTGCAAGTTTGATTTTCATCAGGTCCTGGAGATACTCATACTATAGGTTCTTGAATTTTTCCTATGACTGGCTTTATGTGCGACTCCAAAAGATGTGCTTGGAAGCTGATGATTAATTAGTGGTAATCTCTCTCTCTCATTCACTATCGTACCTTGTAATGATTAATAATCTATATACAAGATTGATAATCATCTTTTGTGTGTTTGTGTTGGAGCCTGGTTTGATTTGGGATACAACCACCACAAGATGATGTGATTTTTTTTTTTTTTTGAAGGAGGGCCGGTGCGGCTGCCCTCAAACCTTGATTAATGAAACCATAGAATATTAGGGGGGGACATAGTGCCTGAACCCCGTATTATAATATGTAATATTCTAACATGCACGAGATGATGTGATTTTATTATGCTCTAATAGAATAAAGGGTTCTTGACCCAAAGCACCAAAATCAGCCAAAATTATCCCACTTACTCCACCAACAGATTTTTGTTCCCACCTACACAATTTAACAAAAAATAACCATTTTACCCTCAACCCAATTAAAAAATTACAACCATTGCCACTAAACATCAATCTCTCTCTCTCTCTCTCTCTCTCTCCCTCCTGACCTCTGGCTTGGCGCATGACCCAGGCAATATCTTTGTCTCTCTCTCTCTCTCTCTCTCTCTCTCTCACTCTCCTCCGGCTCCTGCGCATATCGATGGTGCGCCACTGAAATTCTCGGCGGCCGTCAGGATCTCGATCGCTCCAAGCCGCGAAAGTATCGAAGCGGTGATCTCCGGCGGGAGTTCGAGCCAGTTACGGCGGCGGGCAGGGGTGGATCTGGACGACGATGGCGAGGGTTTGGGCTTTGAACCCAGGGTTTTCTGACGACCCGAGGACCCGATGATCCAATTACCAGAATTACTAGAAGTTGAACATGGCTGGGAGAGGTCCGATCAAAATGGAGCTGAACAGAATCGGAAGCAAGTAGAGGAAGACGGCATGCAGCAGTTAGGCGTTTGCTCCGATTTGGTGCCTAGAGCATTTTCTGGGAGCCCAAATCAGATTTTTTTTTATTTTATTTTTTAAGTAATGGAGCAGAAGGAAAGGAAAAAAAAAAATTGAATGCCTATTGAGGGTCAATAGACGTCTATCGGAGGGCAATAGACGTTTTGAATTGATATAATCTCTTTGTTTTTTTCTTTAATCAAAGTTTTATTTGTCTAATTTTAGAAAGATTAGTTCCCATTCCGGTGACCAAAAGTTCTATTGGGGGGCAATAGAGGTTTTCAGAAAATTCCTGTGGGTAGCGGTCGGTGACCGGACTCCTGCGAAAGTTGGCCGAAATCCAAAGAAAATTGGCCAGATTCCGGCGACGGTGACTGGCTCTGGTGAAGTCTCCTTCTCTCTCTCTCTCTCTCTCTCTCTCTCTCTCTCTCTCTCTCTCTCTCTCTCTCTCTCTCTCTCTCTCTCTCTCTCTCTCAGTAACAAAGGGGTGAGGGTAAAATGGTATTAAAAAAATAAAAAACTTTAATGGGATATTAGGGAAGATCTCCTTAGAGTGTTTTAGGTAAGAGGGAATTAAAAAAACTTAATGGGGTAAGTGGGAAAAAAATCCTAGAAATGGGGTAAATGGACAAAAACCCTAGAATAAATATTGATGATTGCAAAGCCCAGCGTCACTGTCCATTGCTGATGTATGGAGTCCAAGAGCCCAGAGCCCAAACTGGATTGTACTTCTTGAACTAAAACTAAGAAACTAAGAAATAACGCAAACTGAACTGTATACTTGTCAAACTAAGGAAAGAAGCAACTAGAAAAATCACGCATTCTTTTCAGATGTACAAATATTAATGAATAATTAAGGCAGATATTTAACATATTGTTAGATTTTGGGATTACCTATTCTAACTTCCACAAAGAGGATTGGTGCATCAAATGTTTTAACCACCGGAACCTTAGCACTCAGTGCAGGTTTTCATTCTGCAGCTCTACATGGTTATTCTATTATGTTACATGAGCTGATATCAACATGAAAAACAAAGGCATACAGGAAGAAGTAGCAGCAGCAAATCTTGACTGCTGCTCTAGCAAATCTTGTGTAGTTGATACAGCCGTATTGCAAGACCTTTTGTATTTATCTTTCATACATTGCTCTACTATTGTATTTACCTTTCAAACTTAGCTATAGGTAATTTACTTCTATATATATATCCTCCAGTTTGCAGAAGAATACACTGGCAATTACACCACAGATCTCTATAATTGACATGGTATCAGAGCAGTTTTGCTAATTAGACCTATACCCATTTCTAGAAATCTAGATTACCCATACCCATATTCCGCTGCCAGAAATACCAACAGAAGAACTCTGTTCTTCATCTTACTCAGTACACAGAATATATAGCCATACCAGTACCAGTACCGAGTGCCTAGAAGAACTCTGTTCTTCATCTTATGTAAATATATTAGACTATCCCTATTCAACACATGACTTTCCCAAATCCACAAGGAAATCAGATAATGCAAAACACTAGGAGAGTATCTCTCCTACATGCTCGGAGCCTTGAAGAAAATGGAAGAAATCTGCAAGATTGGATCGTCAAGAGAAAATCAAGGAAAATCACTATCACTGATCTTGAATTAATGGTAGGATTCACTTCATATCATTGTGCATAAATTAAATTGATTTTTCTATTGAATAAATGGATCTAATATGCTTATCCTCTTTAAAAGGTTTTCGGCATGCATATCAAGTAGAGATCTGATTTACACAAGGATAGGAAGAATTGAATTCAGTTTTAAAAACCTTACTTACATATCTTATTTGGTGGGACAAAAAGATTTTTGATTGAGGGGGAGTCTTCCTCCACTATAAAAGGTTTTGAAACTGAAGTTTAGTGTGTGAGTTTTTGATGCATAAAATTGTTCTCGTTTGAACTACCTTTTTGTTCAAATCAGTTTCCGGGCAGCTTGTTAATTTTGATAAAAGTTCTGTCGCTTTCAGTAAGAATGTTTCAGATGATAGGAGGGAGGAAGTAGCTAATTTTTTGGGGGTGCAGATGGTTGAGGTCCATGAAAAATATCTTGGGCTCCCCACTTATGTGGGTCGGAAGAAGACGGCTACGTTTCAGTATATCAAGGATAAATTGGCGAAGAAGTTATCAGTTTGGCAAGGGAAGATGCTAAGTGGGGCTGGAAAGGATATTCTAATTCGTGTGGTGGCTTCAGCGCTACCAACATATGCGATGAGTGGATTCCAGTTGACAAAGAATTTTTGTGATGATTTGGAACAGATGTGTGCACGTTTTTGGTGGGGGAGTACCCTAGATAAGCGGAAAATTCACTGGAAGACCTGGACTGCATTGTGCAATCCTAAGGAGGAAGGTGGATTAGGGTTTCGTAGTTTGACAGAATTTAATAGGGCCATGCTAACGAAACGGGCATGGCGAATACTTACCAACCCCTCCTCTTTAATTGCCAGGTTATATAAGGCGAAGTATTATCCTGAGACATCGTTTTGGGAGGCTATTGCACATGTTTCCCCCTCCTATTCCTGGCGGAGTATTTTTTCTACTCGTGAGTTGCTGCAGGAATGTTGTTGCTGGCAGGTTGGTGACGGAAAAGACATTCGAATTTTTACTGATAATTGGTTGCTGGGGTCACCTACTGGGCGACCTACACCTTCAGCGTTAGCTCAAAACGCAGTCAGTAAGGTTAGTGACTTACTTTCGAACACAGGAGTTTGGGATGTACCTCGTCTTCAGAGCCTGTTCCCGCCTCAGGAAGTGGAGTTGATTACTTCCATACCTCTGAGTAGACAAGTGGTTGCGGATAGGCTGGTCTGGAAGCTGACAAAGGATGGGCGGTATTCCATGAAATCTGCGTACAGGTTCTCTTTCTCTTCTTCTGCTACCCATAATCCTATGCTCTCTTCTTTGGGAAGTGTCTTCTGGAAGAAATTATGGAAGGTTAATGTTCCAAATAAGGCGAAAATTCATATGTGGAGAGTTTGTTTGGATATATTGCCTTCACTTGCCAAACTTGAATCAAGAAGGGTACAACTGGATTCGACCTTGTGTGCATTGTGTGAGGTGGAGCAAGAGTCTACGCTACATTTGTGTAGAGAGTGTAGCTTTACTCGATCGGTGCTTCAGTCTAGTGCTATTTTGAAACAGGTGTGTTATGGACCTCAAGTTCGGAATAGTAGTTTGTATCTCTGGTTGACCTCGTGTGCTCAAGAATTGTCTGTGCTTGACTTTGGAACTCTGATATTTCTTCTATATGGTGTTTGGAAGGAGCGCAATGAGAGAATCTGGAGTCAGAAAAAGGGAACGAGCTGTGCTGTGATCTTAAGTTCTATATCCCGATTGCAAGAATTTAGGTTCCATAATTTGAAAGAAACAAATAGCGTGAGTCGACGGTATAAGGTAGTGCGCTGGTCTGCTCCCCCATTGGGTGTACTGAAAATTAATGTGGACGGATCGTTCAATCATGTTACTCGTCAGGGTGGCACCGATTTTGTTATACGTAATGAGACTGGAGCAATGTTAGCAGGAGGAGCTTGTCCTGTGTATGGTTTGCTTTCTCCAGAACATGGGGAACTGTTGGCTTGCAAGAAGGCTGTGGAGTTTACGATAGACCATTCTTTCCTACCTGTTATTCTGGAGACGGATGCACTGAATGTTCAGCGTCAATTGATGGATGCTACTGCTCCTAATACTTCGGTGTTAGGCAGATTGTATGATGACTTAGTTTCACAGTTGGAAGCCTCATCGGTGTTGAGGGTGGCTTATATTGGGAGAAAGGGTAACTCTGTTGCTCATCAACTAGCAACTCATGCTTGCTCTCTATCCCAAGATTGTTTTTATTTTTCTGTTCCTTCGTTCCTCTCAGCTGCAGTTGCAGCTGAAGTTTGTAATTTGTAATTGATTCATGTTTAATAAAGGGCTGACATCTTCCTCTCAAAAATATATAGCTAGCCAATATCTTTTTTACATTTTCGGTTGGGTATAACATTATTTATAAGACTATATGCCTAGTTTAGTTAACTTGTGGAAAGCACCCGATCTTACTTTCGAATACGTCTATGTAAAAACATACAACTAATATAGAACATTGTAAACTTTGTAAGATCTTAAAACTTTATATTTTGGGAAAATGTACTGAAGTAGGCTATATATATAGCCAAATCTTTTTACATTTTTTTGGTTGGATATAACATAATTTATAAGACTATATGCTTACTTCAGTTGACTTGCGAAAAACACCCGGTCTTACCTTCCCCACACACACACATATGACCGAAAATGTAAAAAAAGATATAGCTAATATAGAACATTGTAACTTTGTAAGATCTTAAAACTTTGTATTTTGGGAAAATGTACTGAAGTAGTCTATATAGCTAATATTTTTTTACATTTTCGGTTAATCACTTCGATGGCTACCCGGTTTTAGATACTGTCTAACGAACATTCGCCAATAGATCGAGAGTTATAGTTTCCGTGTTTTTAGACATACAACTATATATACTTAGTCGCTTTCGGCTTGGTGATAGCCGAAAGTGACAATTGGCAAAAACTATTCCTCACATTCTCAGTCAACCTTGTCGGCGGGGCACTAGTAATTTGCAGAAGAAAGACTTTTGGCTTACTTACCGCGTGCATTACTTTTCCGACACTATTGCTCACGGATTTGAGATTACTATTGTCTGTGTCAGCCACCAGAGTTATTTCTTCCCTCCTCATGATCGTGGGAGAGTTGCCTTTCATGCACACTAAGGGCAGCTGTGGGACATAAGTGGGATCCTGACAGCCATCAGCTTCTATATTTTCTGCTTTGCGGGCCTCCTGGTCGTACTTTCAATATTTATGTCTATGAGAGCAACTCCAACAGTTTCCCCATATTTTGATTTTTCTCTATTTTAGGGAAAAATGAACATCTTTTGCTCCAAACAGATTTCCTATAACTATCCCAATTTGAGGGATAGTGAGGAACTGAGGAAAGAGAAAACAAAATTCCCTAAATTTACAGCAATCTCTACAATTTTAAGGAAGAATTATGAAGATTTTAGAGATTGCTACAAAATAGAGAATCTATTGGAGTTTGAGAAGAAAAATTGTTTAAAGTTTTGACTTTTGCTTCCCTATAATACAAAATTATAGGGAAATTGTTGGAGTTACTCTGAGACGTCAACATGAGTTCAATAAGGTAATCTCGCTAGGCATTTGAACTCTAATTAATTTTTAATTAACCTTATGCATGTCTTTCATTAAATCACCACACATGCACACAGCTTTTAATACTGTCGGTAAGAGTATGGTATATTAACATTTATCATAAATGTCCTATTTCTTGTAATATCGACCACTTTGAGGACTCATGTTATCACTTCAACAACTCATGTGATAACTAAGAAAAAGTCCTCATTATAGTAAATAAGGTTCTCATAAGAGTCAAGTAGGTTCTCGTTTGAGTAATTAAATTCGAAAAATGATAATTGTATGTATGATATATGTTAACGACTGTAGTGCATTGCTTTAAGCATATATACTCACACTCTTAGCAAAATGGGATGGCAAATCATTTTATTGAATTTTAGTTTCGTTCTTCCTCAATTTTCTTTGCATCATAAACCAAAATTAAACAGGATTGGTTGCACATGGAGAGGAGGGAAAAGTTTAAATGTCGTCTATATAGACTATATTTACTCACTGCCCCAGATGGTTCTCAAAGTCTCAAACTCTTTCTTGTATAGAAGCCGAATCAATCCCCCACCCTACATAGTTTCAAACATTTGACCCTTTTTTACTGCCTCAGTTACCAGATGGCATGGACTGCTTCTGTATACGTACGTTATGCGTTTGAATGGTGCTGAAATGACAAATGCAAGTCTTATTAAATTTAGCAGCCAAGAAATATTCCATAAGATCAAGGCAATATATTGTCAAGTAACCACTGAGAGAAGAATTTCACGTACTCCTCGGCACAGTTCATGTCCTTCTGAAACTCTGCAAATGCTGATTCAGACTCCACATCCAGAATTCTATCAAATGCCTTGAAGTGTGCGACTTCTCAGCACATAATGTATACACGCTACCAAGAGCACATGCTTAACATTCCAGTTGGAGTTAGCCAGAAACTGTCAAAAACGCTAGACGGGCAAATAAAATTAATTAATGTTGCATGCAGTCAATCTTCCCATCCTAGCTTTTAGGAGATGAAGCTTTGAATCTTTCCTCATCCCGCTTAACACATTCTCCTCAGCAGCACTATTTTCTTGTAGTTCAACTTCTCCACAGCGACACATTTCTGGTGGTGATAATTTGGCAGCTTCATCAACTTATGCTTCTGAAGGAGTAGGGTTCTTGATCAGCTAGCTTCTCCAACTTTCCACCTTCACTAATCAATGTTGTGCCTTGAAACATCTCACCAACACCCCCAAAACCACTGGTGGTGGTGATTGCAGTGTGCAAACAAAGGAAGCCCCTCGTTTTGAAGAATGTGTGAGTTCCATATTCCAGGGCATCTCTGAATCTCTGATGCTAGCAACTGCAGCAATGGTGTTACTTCTGGGACACAAATGAACAAAGTTCCTCTCCCTCAAAAACGCAGGGGTTAGCCTGGTCTTGGGCACTGCATATATTCTTACCCCCGTCAACGTTGACTTCACCTACATGGACCGCCCTCTCAACTCTAAGCCTTCTGCTTGGCCCGAGCCGGTGACAGCTTAAGTACACCATCCACGTGTACATGCACACAAGTATCAGTTGGAACAATCTTCCCAAGGTCAGCCTCGTGTGCTTCCACAATCACCTGCAAGTTTCCTGTGCATGACCCATCATTCAGTTCCGAAATACAACCGCACCCTTGTCTGCCTTCCTGCCAGTCTTCACCCTGCCACATCCACCAAACTGGACCTGCTGCCTGCTGGCAACCTCCCGTCAAGTAGCAAAATGATGTATCGGATGGGAGCTCTATCAGAAAGTTCTGCTTTAAGGGAGTCAGAGTCGTCGTTTAAGTTGTAACATGCAGCTACAAAGTTTGTCAGACAATCTTTACTTTGTAGGGTTTTAATCATCATTTTCTACTAGCAAGTCAGTATGGTGCTGATCATATAGTTGCCACAGATGAGCCCTAAGACTAACCTACAATGGAAACTGGAAAGGACTGTGGGATTCGTCATCTAATCAATCTATTTTAGCAGGCCTAGATGATTCTAAAGTAAGCCAAGAAAGAACCAAGAACTGTAAATATCTTCCTTCTATTTGAGCTAATCTATTTGGATCTATAAATTAATACATCTCTAGCAAGTGCTATACAAATGATGCAAATTCCTCTGCAGATGGTTTGGTAGAGTGTCAAATTGCCCCAACATGAAACTTTTCCCAGATTTTCAGTTTTCTTCTTCTATAGTTGTTTTGGTCTGAACTTATTCTACACACTATAATTTACGCATGCTGGACTGAACTACTAAATCATCAATCCAAAAAATTGTACTCAATCATGGATTCGAAAAACTGTACTAAATCAACCCAAATGTATTTCCAAATCCAGGAGTTCATGTATTAAATCAACTAGACTAATCCAATTTCCGTGACCCTTAGGCCTCTTTAGAAGAACAATATAAACCTCAAGTAAACCAAATTCTGATCAACTGCATTAAGATTACATCAAATGTATCAGAGAGACCAAATACATCAAATTATGAGTAACATCTGCTGGTCGATACAAGCAGTAAATCCAAATTCATTTCATAGTTATGTCATACAAATCCCCCAAATTACAAAGAGCAGAACAAAACATTCTGCAGTTGCTTCCCATCTAACCCCAACTAGAACGGATCTGATAATCAACCAATCCAATCCCCAAATCCCTAATTGCACAAGATAACCCTTGTTATAGCAAGAACAAAACAAGAAACAGCAAAGAAAAACAGAGTCACAAAGTCCCTAGCAGACCATTTCTTCACCACTTTGGCCTCAACCCTCATACTCTTGGCCCTCCTGAGCGCATCCACCTCCTTCAACAGATCAAACTCCAGCCCCTTCTTTTTCAACTCCTCGATACACTTCCCGAGAAGCTTCCGGTCCTCCTTCTCCCTCTCCATCAGCTTCTCCAGGTGCCCCTCCGTGTCGGTCTTGTACCGTATCGCCCAAATGATCCCCAGAGAGAAACAGAGAGAACAGAGAGAGGGGATCCAAGATCGGCGGCAAGCAAGCACGTGTCGATCAGTGGAGGAGGAGTTGAAGAGGAGGATGAGGGAAATGGAGTGGAAGAGGAAGAAGAAGATGAAGAGGGTTGTGATTTCTTTGCGGACGGAGTCGATTTGGGTTTCCTTGAGGGAGAGACGGTTGAGGATTAGCTCCTCTTCTTTGAGCCATTGCTTGAGGAGGAGCTTGTGGCTTGGTGTGGAGGCGATTTGGTGAAGTGGGTGAGCGATTTTCGGCTCCATGATTGCTTGGTTTGCGGTCTCGTCGGCCATGGATTTTTGTAGTGAGAGAGAAGAGAGAAGATAGACAGACAGAGACAGAGAGATTGGGGGTGAAAGGGTATTGGAAACGGTCGCGAGTTTTTAAATATGCTAACGGTCGAATCTGGAGGAATTTAAAAGGATGTATTTCCAAGAATATCCTTGTAGTATGGACGTATTCACGAGATCTCCCCAGGCGCCTGTAACGGCTAGGAGCCTCTCTCTCTCTCTTTTTTTTTTTTTTTTTTTTCAAAAAGGAGCTATCTGCATGTGATATTGTGATGTGACAAAAAAGTGCATTGAAGAATCTTTCGTATTTCGTTACATGAGAATCATATCTGGGGGCCTTTTCGGTTTTTTCCTTCTTTTTTTTTAATGGAGAAAATGATATATGATAATTCATTAATATTAAAAAAAGGTTGTCAAAAATTGACTTCGGAATTTCAATGCTCCAAATAAAGAGTTTTATTTGGTTTGAGACACCAAAGCTCCAAATGGATTTTGCCAAATCCTCCTGATTCTATCATCATTGGACCTTTACCTATTGTTTGCCTCATTTGTAGAAGTTTCAATGGTCTTTTTTTTTTCTTCTTTTTTTTCAAAGAGTCATCTCACTGTATCTTAGATATTCTTCTATCCCTCAGTGGTTTAACTTAGGTTTACCATGTTATTAAGGATTTAAGAATAAATAAAAAGTTTCAACCATTTAATTAGTATGTCTCATGGAATAGAACTTTTATGTCAATTGAGATAGACTATTTTTTTTAGTTTTTTTTCTTTGTTTTGTCATTTCTAATTACAAAAGAGTGACTAATGCTATTACACCAAATGATATTAAGATGTCTATTTGGCTCATAAAAACATAATTAAGCAAAGATTGACATAGTTCATGGTGGGATAAGATTTAGATCCCTCCTACTATGATGTACTCTTTTTTCTTTTTAATAAATTACCCTCACTTTGTCGGGGTTTAAGCCCCGGCCCCAAAAAAAAAAAAAAAAACAAACAAAACAAAACACCCAAGAAAAGATTCAAAAGAAGCCTTATCTCCATCTCAAACAACCTCCATTAATAACATTTCACGTTTAATTACATTTCTTGAGCACTATCTCCATTTCAAACAACCTCAATTAATAACATTTCAACCGTTTAATTACATTCTTTGAGCACTATCCCTTCTATTTATACTAGGAAACTAAGCACAATTCACCTGTAGAATCACAGAGATCGACACTGGCTTCTTCATTCACAATTGTTCTTCTTGTTCTGCTGCATTCCCCTTTTTTGATGTCATTGCAGATGAGCAACTAATCCAAATAGAGTGTCACAAGGCCGAAGTACCAACAACCTGCATCGGGTGCCTCATCTCCGATCCACGCAGCGAGAAGGCTGACAAAGTTGGGATATGAGCCATCATCATCCTAAGTTGTGTAAGCAATAATGCCAAGACTTTGGCCACTAACATGACAGAAATTGCTCTCGACGCCAAAGATAATAATGTGACAGCAATTTTGAAAAAGGGGAAAAAATGTAGCAAAGGGTTTTACTCCACCATGAAAGAGTTGGCTTCGGCAACCCTGAAGTTGAAGAGTGGTAAGTATGATGGTGCTGAACGGTCTGTCAGTCGAGCTCTAATGTATGAGGTGTATAGTCGTCTAGAGATTGAGCTTGACCGAGGGAAAGTAAGTCCTAAGAACATGATTTATGAAATGATGATAAATGAAGATCTATCTGAGGCTGCTAGTAGATTAATTGAAGGACTCTAGCTAAACCATGTTAGAATTATTAGGTTTTTGCTCTGCTCATCACCGGTTGATAATAGATTTGAAGCTTGTTTGGTATATGCAGATGGCCGGGTAAGGAATAGTAGATTGTATTTCTGTTGGTCATTATTGTGTGATTAGAGTTAGGTTGCGCATATCCATCAACATGTTCGAGGAGCCTGTTCATGTACTTTTGGTCACCAATTTGCTCAAAAGAGAGGCGTGGCTCGCATGAGTTACCTAATCACTGTGAGTAGGTTAATGGATAGCTTAGTTACACTTCACAGCCTTGCCTATAAATATCTCTTAAGTTGGCATATCCACCATATCAGTCCTCAGTTAGCTTAGTTTCCTCACGACCTTGTTTCTCAGTCTCAACGTACTCAACTTAACCAAGCCACCAACCCAAGAAAACACAAGCAATTTCATAAGTCTCCACTCCAGCAAAAACCCACCAAATTAGACACTAAAGAAACCAAGTTGGGCAATCTATACCACTCTTTCCTTCACAAAACAAAATGGTTCACCAAAAGTTGGGAAAGCAAAAGAATTTGACGGCTTAATTTTTAGGTTGAGAGAAAAAGATCGTGATGGAAAACGTCGACTTCAAGTCAAAAGTGAGGCGATAGCCGAAAGCGAAAATTGGCACAAACTATTCTCCGCATGTGCCATCAACCTTGGCGGTGAGGCACCAGTAATTGGCGGAAGAAAGACTTTTGTCTTACTTACCGCATGCATTACTTTTCCGATACTGCTACTCACAAATTTGAGCTTGTTGTGGATATATATGTCTATCAGGCATTGATATGAGTTTAGTAAGGTAATCTCTCTAGGCACTTACTGATATATGCATGCATATTGTTCATAAAAAAATAAAATATAAATTTTATCGTTGCTAATCAGCTTAATTACTTGTTATTTTCACGGATAGACATTATTGCGATACCGTACGCACTCTCAAGAGGAGGGTGGGTCTTACTTCTTCTTTGCATTGTCATCGCGATGATGACATGCTACTTAAAGCATGCACGTGACCCATCAATAACAACTTATCTCGATATTGTCGAACGAGCATTCAACAATAGATCGTAGATTATAGCTTCCGTGTTTTTAAACAAAGAACTATACTTAGTTGCTCTCGGCTTGGTAATAGCTGAAAGTGACAATTGGCATAATTTATTAACCATGTTCGCCATTAACCTTGGACGTGGGGCAATAATAATTGGCGGAAGAAAGACTTTCATCTTGATTACCGCTTGTATTACTTTTCCGACGATGCTGCTCACAGATTTGAGCGTATTGTCGTATGTGTCAGCCAAGGGAGTTCTTTCTTCGCTCCTTATCGTGGGCTCGCTCTTATCTGTTAGAGTATCGAGAGTTGGCTTTCACGCACAAGGTGTTTGGACCTAAAATAAGCATTTTGGCCTGACAAGGCGTGTCTTGGAGAAATTGAGCCAATGTCAGTGGCTCAAGCTATATATTGTCGACAAGTTCAAAATATATATTTAGAGGCTAAATAAAGCCTACTATGGAAGCATGGAAACATGAAAAGTCAACTTTAGCACATTTTCCTACTTCGGCTAGGAGAAACCGAGCTAAACAGAAGGAGCGGACGCCTGACCAAATGAACTTGAAATGAGCTGAAACTCTGCAGATCCATTCTAGACAGCCCAAGGATCATTTCTTATGAAGAGTGCCAGAGTTAGTTTTGAGTGGAAGGCCTTCAAACAATCAGTCCAATTTTCTACAGAAGCAAAATTGGAAAACTGGACCTGTAAGAGGTCTAGCAGCATTTCCAGCCCAACCGCATGGAATAAAGCTCTGAAAATTTGTCAGGATGATCTACACTCATAGTGGAACATTTTTTTTGAAGAAGTCGAAGGCTCATTCTGAAGGCTTGTTGGAGAAATAATTGAAGGAATAAAGGGGCAGAAACTGACCTAAAACCAGCTCAATATTCACATGTTCATGTTTCCTACCCACATGAAGAAAGCTAGATGCTTTTCTTCTTTTCCTTGGATATATTTTTCAAGACAATCTCTTTAATAGATCATCATCACTTCCATGTTTCTACACCTTCATGCTTTGCTTTCATTTCATCATTTCTCTATCTTTTCCATATTTTACAAATCACTTTCATACTCCACTTTCATTATTTTTCTTCCACTCATCATTTCACTCTTCTTTTTCTTCCCTATATAAACACCTTCTCCTCTCATTCTAAAACACACATTCACATTCAACAACAACATCTCTAAGATGATCTAAGTTCTCTCTAGAGCAAACCTCTCTAAGAGCAACTCCTCTCCCTCTCTTTCTCTTTCTCTTAGCGGTGATCACACTCCTAGTCCTAGTCTTCTCAGAAGCCGACTTTCAGTGCCACCAAACCCTCTGTCAACGTGCTTCGGTCCTAGTCTCCTCGGGAGCCGACGGTAGTGCCGCGACCACAACGGTTACAGAACCAGCCAAGCAAGGGTAACGCCCTAGCAACCCAGCCAAGCTAAAGTCACGCTTTAGCAAGATCTCAACATTTCCCGGTGATGTCGCTCTGCTCGATCTACAATATTGAGTATCGATTGTGTTAACAAGAAGAAACTTCAGCAAAGTCCTCACCACGAGGCACAAAGAATCCCACGACGAGGTTGGTGCTCTCCTCGTCTACAATCGCTTGAAAAGAAGTCAGGTCAAGGGACATCCCCGACGACCGCACCCGAACGGTGCTGGCACGCCCGCGCAAGAAAAGAGACTGTTGACCAGCTGCAGCAAAATTGGAGCCAAACACAAGGAGGTCATGAGTTTCTACAATGCCTTGCACTGATCAATTATATCATCTATCGTGGTCCTATATTTATCATTACTATCATCATGATGAGCCTTCAAAAGTAATTCAAGAAAATCACCCCTAAAGTTGTGTTGCTCCAGCTGAGTCACTACATTGTTTCTCTTTTCTTTACAATTTCTAGTATCGTGTCGCGTATTTCCTTCTCAAGCTTCTCTGCTTCAATTTCATCACTGTTGAAGAATGTTGACTTTTAGTGTGCCTTGTCAAATTAGGTTTACTTTCTATTGTTGTAATAGGAGAGAAGGTTCTAGATTCCCAATTCAAATTAGAATAGGAATCATTGTACTTCAAGAAATTGTACTTTGTAATCCTATATATAGAGCTCCTATTATCAATGATAGACACACTAATTCTCTCTTACATCTTATTTTCTTAAACAAGTTATCAGCACGAGCCATAACCTTGAAATCAAAAACCCAAAAACCGGAAAAATCCTTCGCCATTAGCCTTGTACCGCTTGCAATCTGCTACCCCTAGGCCGGGCTAGCCTCTCCTGCCCCCGCAGCCCAGCTCGCACCTGTGCCTTGCTCGCTAGCCTCACCCGCGCTACCCTCACTAGCGTCTGCCTACGTTGCCCTCGCTTGCATCAGCGTGCCCCCGCGCCGACCCGCTAGCCTTGCTAGCATCTGCCCAGCGTGCCCCCGCGTTACCCGGTTAGCCTTGCCCTGCCCAGTGAGCCTCGCCTCGCCACGCTTAGCCTTGCTCCACTAGCCTCGTTTTGACAAGCATCTTCACGCCTGCACCAACATGCGCGTGATTCAAAGTTTCAAGCATCGATCAAACAAGTATGTTTCCTGGAGAGCTAGAATGCCTCGTGGAAAGGCTACCACGCACACTACACTTTGGCATAGGCAATTATTCCTTCAGATGATGCCTACTCGATTTTCAGTGACTACGATGGCTGGGGCATCAAAATTGATTCATGGTCAAGAACCAGTTCAATTTCTGTTGCCAAATGGCACAATTTTTAATGTCACCGAAGCTCTATATGCTCCTAGGGCTGGAAGAACCCTCTTGAGCTTTAACGATATAAGAGCCAATAGTTTTCATGTGGAAACACATTATGAGAATGAACAAGAGTTCATTTGCATCACCTCTAATGACTATGGACAAAAATAGGTATTAGAGAAACTTATGTGTCGCTTTAGTGGGTTATATGTAACCACTATTCGAGTAATTGAATCTAATAATGTCATAAGAGATGACTTATGGGATTCTGACACATATAGACTTTGACATGACCGTTTGGGACACCCAGGTTATGACATGATGATCCGTATATTAAAGACGTCACACGGACATCCTTTCTTCAAAACAAAGAGAAGTAAGAATCAAAAATTGATTCAAGAAGTGACATGGATGACTTGATGCATAAACTCTCGCAAGCGTACAAATCGTGTCATGTAAAGGAAGTATTTAGCCCAAAGTTTATCGTACCACGGGGATTAGTGGCTAACCCACAATCCTTGGATAGTTGGAACTAAGTCACTAAGCAAATAAAGGAAAATAAACAAATTAATAAAAATGTTAATCTAAGGCACCAAGCCTTAGCAATGCTCGGCTTTGATTCTCACCAAAGCCTAATCAAAACTAAGAGTCTAGTGATGATTATCTACAATGAGTCAGAGTTCAATATTTTGAAAGATGATTTTAGATTAACAAAATGTAATGAAATGAAAGCAATTAATAAAAATGCAAAGAAATTAATAAAAGGATAAACCAAATAGATGGGAATGGCGGGTGCTAGGGAGGTTCCTTCACCCAAATCTTATATGTCGGAAGCTAATCTAATGTAGATGCAAATTTACCATTTTGGTGGTAATCGTATCCAAAGCGGTTCAAGGCTTAAGGACCGAAATTCCCTTTCATGATATTCCTACTCCGGTTCAAGGGTCGTAAGAACTCACTTGGCAGGAATTAGAGACGAAGGGTCACTAACTCACACCAAGAGGCCTAGAGATCGAGGAATTAGACTACTAAGCGATCCGCCCGCGCAATCACGGAATGAGTGTAAATCACCATGCTTATAATGCTTATAACCCCTCGAATACGAAATTGAGGGTTTCTAGCTTAGAAATTATAGGGGGTCAAGCCTCTAACTCCGTCCTAAACATGCTCAAAATACACACCCTAGAGTTGACTAGGCTTCTAGACATGCATTTCAACCCAACAATAATTTATATAAGCATCCATCATATGAAAATTACATTATTACATTAAATTAAACATCTTTTACACAAAATTTGGGCTAGGGCACACAACCCTAGCCCCCAACAAGAAAATTACTCACAACCTATAATTATGAACATCGAAGATACAAAATTCAAAGAAAAAATAGTATAGAAGTATATGAGAAAACAAGAATAGTCATGAATAGCTAAAAAGCTAGCATGATTAGTCTTGAATTACAACCCCTACAATTACCTAAGTCTTGAATCTTATAGAAATAAAAAGCCTTTAATGAATTTTTGAAGCTTTGAGTGAGTAATCCTTTAAATTTCTAAAAGAAAACTAGCTAAAATATGGTAAATGGAGGAAGAGAGGATGAGAGCAGCTTTTGGTGATGCGGCGCTGTTGGTCTGAGGTGAGGTATAATTAGGTCGTGGTCTGGCCGTCGTTATATATGAGAGAGTAAAAATGGGTGGATAACAAGAGCCGGATGAGGTTGCACGTGCGAGAAGAGGAGAGGATAAATTAAAAAATGGGCTGCAGTGCGTGGGGAAAAAGAAAAGAAAGAGAAATGGGCTTTCGCTATTACGTTGGCTGCCCATCCATGCATGTTTAATTATACTGCTGCCACTTGTCACCAAAATCATTTGGTCTTCAACCCCTTTCAACGAAGCCAACGTGCAGGTAATTAGCTTTGCTTAATCATTGGTTAATTAAAGCTAATTGTTATTATTATTACTTTTTTTTTAATTTCTTTTCTCCAAATCACTTCTGCGTTTCTCGACCGCTTTGACTTGTAGTTGACCGCATCAGCAATTTCATCCTTTTGTCGGAATACTCTAATTTGCATAAATTTCACCTCATTATATCTTGTTTTCGCGACTCTGCTTATTTTCTACAAAATAAACAAAAATTGATCAATTACATAATAATTGATTTAGAGATTAGCTTAATTCTGGTGTTTAGAATATAATTACGCGCATAGAAATGCGTGTAATCAACGAACCAACATGGTGTCGTGCAACACAAGCCGGCGCCGCCTACTGTAACGCCCCAAGCTGCACCTCACCAGCTTAAGCACGTCACAGTGCCGCGAGTCTCTAAAACGTAAACCGAACGCTCGATTTACATCCTAGAGAACCGCTAGGCATTTTGGTTTGAAAATTTTTTTGGAAAACACAGCGGAAGCTACAAATACTTTTGAGGTGAAAATTCATTTCATTCGTCTAAAGCTTGGAATTAATGTTCACAAGGATGGTATAAACTTCAAAGAACAGAAGTGTACTAGATTTGACACACAACTGACTAATCACAAGACACGGAATACGAAGTTCAAGGAATAGAAGGTAGAACAAAGTCCAAACAATGGTTTACCGGACTTATTCCGCACACCCAGCTCCATCCGCTTTTGTCCCGTCACCAGTGCACAGTACCTGCATCCACACTGTTGTAGGGTGAGCTTTCGTCCTCGTTGCTCTGCAGGAAACTCTACTACGACTAGGTTTGAAAATCAACTCAACTTTGTAATAATTTGGATTTGGGCCCAGTGTGAAAACAAAGCGAATATATATGTAAGAACGACAAACTTAAAATATCATTTCTCTTAAAACCCGATGCATGATTAGAAAACTACGTGCGATTTACCTGATGGCTTGGTTCCGTAGAACCAACATCTGATCTTACCAGTCACAGAGCGCCAAAATTAACACACTAGCTACACACACGGAACCGGGTCAACATTGTGATTGCGCACCGTCCGACCGGTGCAGCTAACCCTCCAGAGGTTTAGGGGTGGCTAATCCCCAAGGAAGTCATCGACCACCTTTCCGCTCTCACACACCGCCATCAACAATCTTATACGCACGTTAACTTAAAAACATTTTAAATTTGAACTGACAATGTACTTTCATCATGCATCACGTATATAATCAAATACGGAAATTCACTAGCCAATAGAGAGTCCCGAGTCCCCTACCTGGATTTCGAAGCTTTACCATTTCACGTTGTTCGGAGATCACGAACCTTCCGTTCCTCGGGTAGCTGGAGTCCTAAGTTCCGACAATTCGATAGTTAATATCGTATTGAATTTATAACTGAAATCTCGACGATTAACAAATCGTACAACCAACTTTTCCTAGCTTGACCAGGAGTTGACTAACTGTGACCAATGTTTGACCAATCGAGACTTGTTCGATAATTGACCTAAATTACCGAACCCTTACTTGAAATTACGATATCGACCAAAAATATATATTAAGTGCACCCGATTTACTAAGGCCACCCAATATATATAAATATAATTTCTTTTAAATATAATTTCTTTTCTCTACTTAATAATTTCGTCACATAGTAATTTACTATGGACACCCAACACTTTCCAATTTTTATACAAGGGTGTACCCAAAATTACTAAGGACACCTAAACATAACTTGATCTTTTTCACATTGTCAGAACCAATTCAACTAAACGTATACTTGCATACTTATGCTTTGTCATTTTCACCAGAATAAGAAACATACTACAACATCCATCACCAAAATCATTTAACAACAACACTCTTAGCAAACATGGACAAAACAGCAAGCTCACAACAAAGCTTTCGATTTCTTCTGACTAACTACCCAATTTACTCTTCTCAAACACAACATCACAGCATGCAAGCTACAAGGCAGCCCAGTTTCCAGAAGTGTAAATTCTTAGACCTTCAACAGAATCCAACTCACCTTGTGATCAACTAGATCGAAAGGAACCTCGAATTGCAGGTCTGCTTTCCGACGAAGAACACAGCAAACCCAAACTTCCCAGTTCAGTCTCCAACCAGAAATTTCTAGCCTCCACTCCCAAATCAAGGTCAGCCCTCGCCTACAGACGCATTCCAACCGAAAACCAAGCTCAGAAGTGCCGGAAACATCGCCGGAGTTGAAAAACACGGCAGAACCGAGATGAAACCAGAAACAACCCAGAACCAATTTGTCAAAACTCGATCAAATTGAAAAACTAATTGCACAGACTTGAAGAGCATGACGAGGAGAGGAAGTTTCGTACCCCAGACGGCCCAAACGGTGGCCGGAGGCGTCGGAAACTGCAGAACTCGCCGGAGAAAGCTCGAAGCTTCCCGTTGTCGATTCCCCGTGCACGATCGTTGCATGGATGATCTGAGACCACAGGGACGTAGGAGACGGCGAGACGAAGCTATTGCCGGTTTTCCGCCGTGGAGAGGTGGCCGGAGGAACGTTTTCCGTCAGACCCAGTCGCGGTCGGGTTCCGGGTCGGAGAACTCTGGTTTTCTCTCTCTCTCTGTCGATCATTCTGGGCTTTCCCCCTGTTCACAGATCTATATAGAGTTGTCCAATTAATAATGGACGGCTAGGATTAAGCGGTGGAGATGGTGGATGGCTAGGATTGTGCCATCTGTTTACTTTTTATTTTAAATGAATTTCCATAATTTCCAAACTTCGGAAATTCATTATAACCACTTCGGGTGTCCGGAAAATTCCCCGAAAATTTTCACGAACTCGTCGTGACGTGTACTTTATTATCCAACTCCTAAATTGAGGATTTCACTTTATGGAAATTTCTGAAAATATTATCTAGCACCTTGACGTTTATCGAGATCGTTAAATAATTTCTCGTACGATCTCCACTAAGCTCGACACATTTTTCCGGGGCTCACACCTACCCCCTGTGGCCCAAGCATGGCTTTGACACCAAACTTGCTTCTTTGACTCCTCTTTCTACTTCTAAGGCCAATTGTGACTTTATGGCTCAACCAAAATCCTCATTGGTTGCTTCTAAAGCCCATCTTTCGTTATGCAAAGCCTGCTCTTTAGCAAAATTAGGATCGAGACCATCCTATGCAAAGGAGTGAAGGACACTAAGGAAAATATTTCATTCTTGCAAAGACTCCAAGATGATATTTGTGGACCTATTCAAACCACCTTGCGGACTATTTAGATACTTTATGGTGTTGGTGATGCATCGACACGCTGGTCACATGTCATGCTCTTGTCCACAAGAAACATTGCCTTTGCTAAACTCCTAGCACAAATTATAAAGCTATGAGCTCACTACCCTGATCATCCTATTAAGTCAATACGTCTTGATAATGCTGAGGAGTTTACATAAAAAACTTTTGATGATTATTGCATGTTTATTGGGATTGAAGTTGAACATCTCGTTCCTCATGTTCATACCCAAAATGGTCTCGCAGAAGCTACCATTAAAAGACTTCAAATGGTTGCTAGAGCATTGGTTATGCTCACCAGTCTCCCTATTTCTACTTGGGGCTATGCAATATTGCATGCAGCTGTGCTTATTCGTCTGAGGCCCACTACCACTCAACCCTTTTCTACGTCTCAGATGGTGACTGGGTATGAGTCTGATGTCTCACACTTACGCATTTTTAGGTGTGTAGTTTATGTGCCAATTGCGCCGCCACAACGTACCAAAATCTCAAAGACGATTAGACATTTATGTTGGATATGACTCTCCAACCATTATCCGCTATTTAGAATCCTTAACAGGCGATCTCTTTACCACTAGATTTGCATATTGTCACTTTGATGAGACAGTCTTCCCGTCGTTAAGGGGAGATAAGAACACTAATGTTCAACAGGAACGACATGCATTGTCGTGGTCTATCCCCACTTTGTCTCATCTTGATCCCCGAATCGCATAGTCCAACATTGAAGTGAGGAGAATTCTCGATTTTCAGAACGTAGCAGATTCAATGCCTGATGCATTTACTGATATCGCTAAATTGACGAGATCACATATACCTGATGCAAAGATTGATGTCCCTAAAAATGGATGACATAATGTCGCCGTACCTGGGAGTGGGTACGGCGCCACCATCCCTTATGGAGTTGGCGTTGTGGGTCAGGCCAAGGCTCCTGCAAGGAAGTGTGGGAAGAAAGCAAGTTTGACACAAAATAATCCATTAATCATCAACACAAATAATCCGTCTCATGAGAATATTCCGGATTATGGTTATGTCCAAGAAACATCATTGGAGGACGCTCCAATGTTAGAACCAATTCTAGATAATAGAGAGATCTCAATGAATTACACTAGTGTACATGAGACGTTGAATAGAGCTTATATTATCCTCGATGATGGATTTGCATATTCTGTTGCACAAGGAATAATAGAACATGATGATATCGAACCTTGCTCTGTTGAAGAATGTCAACGAAGAGCAGACTGGCCTAAATGGAAAGATGCGATTCAGGATGAATTGGATTCACTAACAAAGAGACAGGTATTTGGCCTATAATGCTGACACCCTCAAGTGTAAAGCCTGTTGGCAATAAATTGGTCTTTGTTAGAAAGCGTAATTAGAAAAATGAGGTTGTAAGATATAAAGCTCGCCTTCTGGCCCAAGGTTTCTCACAACGCCCTGGAATCGACTACGAGGATACATATTCTCCCGTAATGGACGTTATAACGTTCCTCTACCTTATAAGTTTGGTAGTTTCCAAAAAACTTAACATCCAGCTTATGGATGTGGTTACAGCACATCTCTATGGGGATCTAGATTCAGAGATACATATGAAGATCCCGATGGACTTCAATTACCCAAAATCCCAAATCAAGTGGCTCTAAACCACGGAGTGCGTTTTTAATAAGGTTAAAATGCTCACTATATGGATTGAAATAATCCAAACAGATGTGGTATAACCATCTAAGTGACTACTTGATTGGGAAGGGATATGTCAACAATGAAAAATGCCCATGCGTGTTCATTAAAATGACAAGTTCCGGATTTGCATTTGTAGCAGTTTATGTTGATGACATGAACCTAATTGGGACTCTAGATGAGTTAAAGGAAACTGCTAAGTATTTGAAATCCGAATTTGAGATGAAAGATCTTGGGAAAACACGGTTTTGTCTCGGATTAGAGCTTGAGCACCGTAGTGATGGGATAATGATCCATCAGTCAGCATATACGCAGAAAATATTAAGGCGCTTTAATGATGATAAAGTGAAGCATGTGAGTACTTCTATGATTGGCTGTAGTCTTGAACCTGGAAATGATCCGTTTCGTCCGAAGGATGAGGACGAAGACGTGTTAGAGGCCGAAGTGCCCTATCTAAGTGCAATAGGTGCATTATTGTACTTAGCTCAATGTACAAGACCGGACATCTCATTCGCAGTGAACTTGTTAGCTAGACATAGCTCTGCACCAACACGCCGCCATTGGACTGGTGTAAATATTATCTTTCAATACTTAAAGGGTATGATTGATATGGGCTTGTTTTATTCCTACAGAGAGAAAAGAAAGGATCGACGAAAGAATGAGATCGGACCCCATTAGGCAAAACGTCGCCTTCCATAACGCCGTCGCCGGTGCTGCCGCCGCCTAAGGTGGCCGGCGTCACCCACCTCCATTGCATCAAAACAATGGTGATGTTTTGATGGGTTTTGCTAATGCTGGGTACCTCTCTGACCCTCACAAAAGTTGCTCCCAAACTGATTATGTCTTTACCATGGGAAGCACTACGATATCTTAGAGGTTTACAAAACAGACCTTTGTCGCTACTTATTCGAATCATGCAGAGATTATTGCTCTACATGAAGCTGTACGTGAATGCATATGGCTAAAGTCTATAATTAGACATATTCGAGGAACTCGTGGTTTGAAGTCTACCACAGATGAATCTACATGCATTTATGAGGATAATACAGCTTGTATTGAACAAATGAAGTTAGGTTTCATCAAGGGCAACAACACCAAGCATATATCGCCTAAGTTCTTTTAAAATCAGCAACAACAAACACTTCTAAAGGTTGAATTGAATCAAAACCGATCTGAGGATAATGTAGCAGACTTATTCACTAAGTCGTTACCTAAATCCACTTTCGAAAAACCTGTGCTAATCATCGGAATGAGGAAATTATCTGAACTCCCACAATTAGAGTAATCAGGGGGAGATGTCAACATCAGGGGGAGGTATGATGTCTACATGTTTGATCTCAAAGAGTGAAGGACGTGTTGTACTCTTTTTCTCCTTCTCGAGGTTGTTTTTCTCCCACAGGGTTTTTATTACTCGAGCAAGGTTTTTAATGAGGCAACATTTGAAGCGTCATGACACCACCAAGTTTGAGCGGGACAAGGGAGAGTGTTGAAGAATGTTGACTTTTAGTGTGCCTTGTCAAACTAGGTTTACTTTCTATTGTTGTAATAGGAGAGAATACTCTAGATTCCCAATTTAAGTTAGAATATGAATCATTGTAATCCAAGAAAGGGGAAGTCTAAGGTGTGTTGATGTTTGTCATACATCAACTTTTTAATAAATATATATTAAATTAAATTAATTGGTGAAACCTGTTGTACAGGTCAACAAGTTATCCACTTATAATTTGACATGTGTACTTTTAAAAAAAAAAAATTACCATACTAAGTACTCATTTATTGTTTTATATGTAAATCGTTCAAAAACTTGTAATGAAGATCGTAAATATAGTAATTACTTTGATTACAACTATAATTATTACTAAGTACGTCCAATGTGGTCGTTTATTGTAAAGTATCTCATCGATGATATAATTTACAAAAGAAAGGACTCTAATTATAAAAAGAACAACTAGATTACAAGAATAAGGACTTGAGAAGTTTTAGGTCTAATATGATCATTTACCATATAAACAAAACATTTGTTGTAACGTTGGTAAAGTGATCGTCTTTTTTGTAAATGGAATCATATTTCAAGTAATTATCATAAAAACAACCATAAATACCACTTTACACCTCGATTGTTGTAATTTATAGTAAAATGCACTGTCAGACGAGTAATTATCTCATGGATGATAAGATTTACACAAGAAAAGTATTAGTTACAAAATAGAGGACTTTAATATACAATTAAGAACTCGCGCCTCATTTACTATATATACGTAAAGTTTTACCACTTTGACAGCAATCTATTGTCAAATTAGTAAAATGGTTCTCAAACTTGTAATATAAAAAATTACAACAAATAAGAGCTTGATTACTACTTCTACAACAATTCGTTGTCTCATCAGTCAAATGTAATGTAGGCTTCATTCGAAAATACAGAGACATTCAAATCACTTACATTTCAGTCATTAAGTTCAAACCACGGAGGCCTTTTCTTACATTTTTCATTCCAGATGAAGTCTATTCAAAAATAGGTTAACCTAGTTAAACTTGCTGCTAAAGTATATTTAAAAATGTAGCTGCTCTAATTGTAACAGTACAGAAAGGATAGCTGCTCCAGTTTTAGCAGTATGAAATAGGTTAGCGTAGCGAAAGTTGCTACTGGAGTTGGTTCAAAAAACTGGCTGCTTCAGCTGTTGTTGTACAAAAACTGAAGCCGAAGCTGAAGAGGCATATAAGAACAATTATGATCTCAATCAGGTAAGGGCCGTTGTATTTTAGTTTCTTCCTGTGGAACTGTTGCCACCAGAATTCACGTTGACCATCTATTGTGCCATTGTCTCCTGAAATTGAAAACATCAAATGGGTCCCAATGAATTTAATCACTCCATTATATTCAAGTTACACAACCAGTTTGGAATTGGTAGGTAAAATCTAGTTGAATTAAACCCATTGAACACATCATAGAAAAACTAAGTAGGCACCCGTAATAATGACATGACCGAGATTTGATCTAAATATGAGACCGGAGTACCTTCCAGCTGATTTCAGGAAGACATTATAATCAGATTTCTGACATTTAGAATCTGAGCTATATAAAATAAGTACATCCAAAAAAAAAAAAAACCCAACAAAAATACAGAGAATACACACATGAACCATTATTAACGAATTCTTTACAAAAGTCATTCTCAAGTAGCAACATATCAATATCAATGGAAAAAAAAAACACGCATAACAATATTCAAAACCCAATTGAAATCAAAATCCAATTGACCCAGTACTCAAACTCATATCAATATCAGCAAAAAAAAAACCCCTACCCAGAAGTTCGGAACACGATCCCAACCCTTGGCTGTATGATCCTCAGATTATTCCTGCAAAACCAATATATAAAAAAAAAAAAAAAAAAAAAACCCACTGAATCAGAAGCCAAACGAATACGGAAGCGAAAATTTCAGAAACCGGAGCGATTCATTACCTGATTGCAGCAACGACTGATCTCAAAGAAACGCACGCTATTTCTCTCTCTCAAGATTATTTTGTCGGCAACCGGCAACAAATCGAATGAGAAGCTTGTAGAACAACCTAGAGCAATACCGGCATTCAACTATTTTATGAACCCTTAAGGCTTAAACGAAGGTAGAAAGCAAAAAAGCAATGGCAAAACCATCATTTGACTGTTACATGACCACAAAAACCAAGGGCGAAACCATCATCTCACTGTTACATGAACAGTGATGAACAGTGCGACCACCTTTAGTATACGTAGAATTATGGTTAATTGAAAAAGGAATAGGGAATTACTTCTCCTTCCCTTTACTGGAGGCATGCCAGGGGGGATCTTCATCCATCAGTTTCAGTAAATGGATGACCCACTTTCAAATCTACTGAGAACTAGAATTAAACTCAGTAGAAGACTACAATTTGACTAGGGACCAGATTAAACTATATTGAAAGTCAAAGAAAGTGTAAAAAGATGGAAGAATCGAATAGAAATCTAGAGAGAGAGAGAGTTGAGGAGTTCTTCTTCTCCTTTTCAATTTAGGGTTTTCTAAATTTTATTTTCAATATGTAATTGGAAATCATAAAAAATAAATAAATAAATAAAAAAGTTAATACAGGTTAACGGGTAAACAGGTTACCACTATTAAATATTTCAGACCGTCAGATATATTAAACTTTTAATTAAATCCAATGGTCTAAAATATTCAAAAAACTTGATGTATGACATACGTCAACATATACTAGAATTTTCCTCCAAGAAATTGTACTTTGTAATCCCTATATATAGAGCTTCTATTATCAATGATAGACACACCAAGTCTTTCTGACGGACGGGTAGCATCTCTAGAAAAAACCCTAAAGTCTTTTCGGCTGCGAGATCTCTTTCTCGTCCGGTGGCGCCGGACGTCCGGGCTGGCTCTGCTGGCCTTGCCGACGTTGCTGGCTGCTGCCGGACGGGATGTTTGATGGTATTTTTCCTGGGCTCCCATGAATAGGTGCTCGAGCTCGAGGTTTTTTGCAGGATGGGTGGCCGGATCGGGTGGTCGTCACTGCAGCGCGGGGCTGTGTCTGCACGGGTCTGGTGGGGCCTCGTCGACAGTGTCGGAGGATGCTGAAGACGGCGGCATGGGTCGGGATGCTGAATCGAACGGTTTGGCATCATGGCGACATGGGTCGAGGGGCTTCGTGGAGGCCGGTTTCTTGTGGGCGCTAGATCGATCGGGCGGCTTCACGGCGGCATGGGTCGAGAGGATGGTGGTCCTGCGGATTGTGGCAGCGGAGTCGGGCGGCGCCGCATCAGGGTTGCAGAATGGCTTCGGGGCGGGTCTGCGTTCCCTTCTGGCCAGCTGTCTTGCTGGGCCTGAGTTTGGTTTTTATTTGTTGGGATGCTGGGCTTTAATTTGGGCTAGGGCTTTGGCCCTTGGTCCAACTCTATGTTTTTAGCTTTATTGTCTAATTACAATAATTTCCTTGTATTAGGAACCTAACGAGTGTCTTTGTTTTAGCTTGTCTATTTGCTATGTTTTTTCATAGCTTATAGGCTCGCTGTTATGCGAGCGATAAGTTCAAATATAGTTGGTCTATCCTATGTATCACTGTGGCTCCTCCACGAAGTCTTGTCTGGCCATTGTTATGTGTCAGCGGATGGGTATGTAATGGCCTTCTTGGCATGCGCTATTATCAATGGAATTACCATTATTTCAAAAAAAAAAAAAAAAAAAAAAAAAAAAAAATGATAGACACACCAATTCATTCTTGCATCTTATTTCCTTAAACAATCACTAATTTTGAGAAGCTTTCTACAATGTGTAATGGGAACATACACTATCCTCCTAGCATACTACAACGAATAAGTATTGTCTCTGCATAGCAATCATAGTACGTACTGGCTCTGGTACCATAAAAGCTTTACAGAAAAATTTAAATAAGAAAGGTAAAGAGAGAAGAGGAAGGGAGAGAGTGCACAAATGGACTTACTGGATTGATGTTGAATATTACAGCAGTGTTAAATTTTATACTATTCTAAAAAACGGACACCTATCTAATACCTATTATATCCATAACAAAGCTTACTCATGGCTTTAGTATTTGGAGCTACAAGTTAATAGCCATTTTAATGGGTTAGCTGTACGTCCTCGCTGGAGTTTTTTTTTTTTTTTTTTGACCGAGTCCTGCGGTATACTCCTAGCCAGAGTTCTAGGCACATATATATACAGCTATTGCTGAACTTGTAAAAATTGAGTAAATAAGAACAATTATTGTACTGTACAAATTCACTGGTTTAATATAATCAGTGATGAGTACCAAATGACGCCTAACCTTTTTATCTAGCAACCACACATGAAATCAGTTAATGAATATAGAGCACTAAGATGACAAAAACAAAAAAAAAAGAAAACCTAGAAATTCAATTTGAAGAGTTGAAATGACCTGCCACAAGTCTGAGAATCCCTAAAAGAGCTTGGTACAGTTTTCAACCCCCAATGTTAAAAAACGGAGGCATGTGTGGAAGCTCATAAATCATAATTCTTCTGTGCACTATCTGTTGTATAGGGTATACATATGAGTATATCTGTCTCCTGGATGATCGTTATCTTTGAATTCTGAGGGGTAACAGCCGTGCTTGACAGGCAACAACTGGTACGGTTAATTACTAATTAAGCTAGAACAATATTTCAAACTGAGGCCCCAAAAGAATAATGATGTGGTGCTGCGTATGATTTTAGTATCGGGGTTGAAGTAGGTGAAGATCTTAATGTTAAACTTGGTCATGATGATCTCATCATGCTCGGTTTCGAAAGCCATTGCCATATGAATGGTATATATGGTCCATTTGAATATTTTGCATCCTCTTGAAACGACAAACCAAATTCCTGCCCTCTTGGTTACAAGCCAAAGCTGCTATGTCATGACAATGTTTCTTTCTTTCTGAGACTAAAAAGACAACATGAAACCAAGAGGAGTAGAACAAGAATATGTAAAACTCTGGATGCATTGTAGAAAATGCTATTGGGGAATCAAGGATGAGATCTCATTCAGTATTGTGACGAAAGTACTTTTATAGCAATAGCTAGTTGGTCAGAAGACCTGGAACCCCAAAGAGTCCCAAACATTATTTCAGGTTTTGTTAAGAAAAACACAAAAACAGATTATAACATAGAAATTAATGTGGCATTACATCAACTTCCTATCTCTCTCTGACAGTAATTCATAATAGAAACCCCTAAGATATGTAGTACTGTGTACGATTATTGTATCAAGATACTAGGTTGGTATGAAGATCACAGGATTCCATTTCTGTTACTCTTCAAAACCAGTCATGATCACCTCACCATGCTCGATTTCGTAAACAATTGCAGTTTGATGCATTTGAGTATGCTACAGCCTCTTGAAACTGCAAAAAAAACAAGTTCCTGCCATCTTGGTTACAAGCCAAAGCTGCTAAGTCATGAAAATGATTCTTTCTTTTCGAGACTAAAAAGGCATAGATCGAAACCAAGAGAAGTAGAAGTAGTATATATAAAACTCTGGATGCATTGAAGAAAATGCTATATGCAGCCACAGATAAGTAGTACATCACCCCTTTTGCCTTCCAAAAAGAGAGAATTGAAGTATAGAATTAGCATCCTTGTTAAGATATCAATTAAACAGTAAACCTAGGAGAGTTTTCCTCTCACCCTAGTTTTTTTTCTCTACGGCGCCCTAGCCTCCATCCCTAGCCTTGCTATCTCTTCCTTGCCTCTCCATCCCTCCATGGCCTCCATTGATGCTGTCACAGCAAGTTTTGCTGCTTCTCTCGCTATTGCTTCGGGTGGTAGCGCCCCGGATCTGGGTAAGATTGGTGGTGGTCCGGTGCGCAAGTCATCTCAGTCTTTTCTACTTGGCAAGCCTCTGACCCGCAAGCCGGTGGATCCCAAAGCTTTCAAGCCTCACTTCCACCGTACTTGGATGGTGGATAAGGATTTTAGGGTCCAGGAAAAGGCGGGCGATGTCTTCTTGTTCTCCTTTGAATCGCTTCGTGATCGGAACAAGATCCTACGTGGAGGAGTTTGGTCTTTTGATAGAGCTCCTGTGTGTTTTGAAATTTATGATGGGGTGAAGCCCCTGCATGAAGCCCAATTCAAGCATGTACGTGTTTGGGTTAGGGTTTTGGGGATTCCTCCTTTGTATGAAGAACCTGAGAATTTTACTCTTATCGATAATCTCTTTCTTAGACTATGGTAAGAAGGAATTCAAGAAGGGTGGGATTCGGATCTTCTTCACCCATGATATCTCCAAACCATTCTTGCTTGAGCGGAAGATTTTCTTGGATGTCGGCGTTGAACCGGTGCTTCAATTTCAATTTGAACATCTGAAAGGGAGATGTTCACAGTGTGGACTGGTCACGCATGCTGGGATTGCATGTGAGGAGCCGCATACTCCACTTCCGTCATCTAGGGTTTTGAACTTTCCGGGGCCGTCAACCTCAGGAGGGTCGTTTTCTTTTTCGGCTCAGAATAAGCGTGAATTCTTCATTGCTTCCTCATCTATCCCCAAAAAGAAGAACCCAACCTTTCGTTGTGTTGAACGCCCTAACCCTCCCTCTACTTCTCCTTCCGGGTCGTCTCCTGTTTCGGATCCGGCTGATGGTAATAGCGAGCATATAACTTCGGGGACGGAGCATGCTTTGGAGCAGCCCTTGAGTTCTTTTTTGGCCCATGATGGGGCGAATGGTTCTGGTACAAGTGAAGCTGCAACCTTGGTGCAGGATATGCAACAAGATGTCGTGGCTTCAAAGAAAAGGGATAAGAATGGAGGTTGTGATCCCTCTCCGAAGAAGTTCAAGACCATTTTGGGTGGTAAAATTCCAACTTTGCAGGCTGATGCTTTGGGTTTGGTTGGCGACGACCATGATTTTCCTCTTGTCACTCTCAAGAAGAAGATGGGTAGGCCACTGGGCAGCAGGAATAAAAGCCAACGCTCTGGGAAGAAGGCCGGAGTAGCCCCTCTGAGACTCACCTACCCTGCAGCCGGTGCTTCAGGCTCTAGCCCTAGAGATAAGGGCAAAGGAAAGCTTTAGACTGTCCTGGTTCCTTTGCCTACTACTGGAAATTGGGTTCATCATTACTTTCTTCTCAGTCTACTTAGTTGTACACCAATTGAGGTCTCTAGGCGACTAGGTTTTCTTTTCAAAGGGGGTTAGTAGTGAGAATTTGATTTCTTATATTATAGGCTCAATAAGTGAGCATATGTGTTAACAGTGAAGGTACTTGTCTTTTGCTTGGCGGCTTGTGCCATCTAGATTTTTAGGTATGAGACAGCATCTGATGTATGTGCCTTCTGACCTTTAGTTAATGAAGCTATCCTTTTATCGAAAAAAAAGAAGAGAGAATTGAAGTTTGGAGCTAAGCTTAGGCTCACTTAAATGGAAGATAAATACTCTTATATACAATGCCAACCCCAAAAGTCGGGAGGCAGCAAAAATGTGATGCTGGTCTCTGTTAGGGAGTGATTTCTGGTCACACAATTAATTGATCACTAGTCGGTTAAGTGATGGTACAAAAAAAATATGAACCGAGATGCCCAAAAAAAATTATCACCTAGACAAACAAGTGTTAGTGACTTGGTGTTGCATAATTACATGTAAGATTGGACGGGGCTTCAGAACTCATATACCAGATTAGTGGGAAAAATGGAGAAAAAGGGGGAAAAAAGAGAACTGTTCTTGTTTATTATATCTCATGGACTATGGAGTACATAGAAGGGGCGGTTGTTAGTGTTGCCTATTCTAGGTTTCCTATTATCAACTACAATCTGCACCATGTACGTAGCTAAACTTATTTTCCTCGGTCTAATTCCTTCATCAAGTAAAAGCTTTGGTAAAGGAAGGAAAAGCTTTTCTTTATCAACTAGCTCCTCATTTGCCTCTGAGGGTATTTACTCCATGCTAAAGTTACACCTGATAAAGCATTCCCACTTCGATCAGTGAGGTATGAGGAATCTGAAGGGCGATTGCTGGACGCCTGCAATTCCGTCTTAGAAAACCGTAGACAATGTCAATTGCAAACTTCTTCAGGAAAGGAGATAGGTCACTCGCCACAACATGAGTATTTCCCATCATGTATGCCACACCAGCTTCCCTAGCCTCCTTGAGTTCGTTCACCTCCTGACACTCGACACTGCCACCCTTAATCTTGTTTCTCAACTGCTCAGAACTGGCAATACTAACCTCGTTTCCCACAGCAGCAAACATACAGTTCGGTGACTTCTCTCTGACTGCCATCTCTTTGCTATGGGCCTCCTGTTTCAGGAACTCTGCCACCTCTTCAATCAGTTGAGTTTCAAATTCGTAGCAATCTCTTACATCCTTGTATCCATACCTGAACGTTACAACATATAACAATTTCAAATATAGTTTAGTCCAAAAACTAATGAATTGAGCTTTATGCAAGAGAAACTTTACAGAAAGTACCTTACAATACACCGAAAGATAAGCAATTCTGGTGGGCCAACCCGGTTAACAACAAAACGCTCATCCACTGGAACTTTCGGAACCATCAAAGACTTAAGGGTCACAAATATGAGAGTATGATGAAATGCTGGGAAGTTTGTGACAAAATGTGCAAACATTGGAGGGACACCAGAGGCAACGTTAGAGTAAACTAGGCAGATTCCAGGGACCCTTGTGATACCTAGGCTTGGCCCAGAGCTTAGCAGCCTATCCAAGGATACCTTGTTCTGTAGCTCAAATGCATCTTTCTTTACAGTCCCGTAATTCCATATAGACATCAAAGACAAGATTACAACAGCAAATAAAAGGGGAAGCCAGCCTCCTTTATGTACTTTACTGAGGCATGCAGAAATATAGAGTAGCTCAAGAGATCCAAAGATTACAACGAACAAGAATGCCAACAGAACATTTTTCTTCCAAACAGTACTAATAATCAAAAACATCAAGCAGGTTGTGATGAACATTACTGTCACTGCAGCAAGCCCTGTTAAAAGCATCATGGTATTAAATTCTTACTTCGAAAATGCATGCAAGCATGCACACACATACGCGAGAGAGAGAGAGAGAGAGAGAGAGCCCTAACCATATGCGTTGCCAATCATATTAGTGTCTCGAAATCCAATGACAACAGCAAGACACAATACCATCAAAATCCAATTGACCTCAGGAATGTATATCTGCCCATGTATCTGATTTGACGTATGTTTTATCTTCACGCGTGGGAAGCAGCGCAGTCCCCTGCACTGACTGACTATTGAGAAGGTAGCTGAAATTATTGCTTGACTTCCCACCACAGAAGCAAGAGTAGCAATAATCAATACCGGCCAAAATACATCCTCTGAATGGAAAGGATAAGATAAACATAAAAAGATCAGATGAAATCTAGGGTACGTGCAACAAATGAGGCTTAAAAATTTCAGAACTACACCACAGGTCTTAGCATTGCAGAAAATATACTTCACATGCATTTGTTTTAAGGGTAAATGTAGCATGTCAAAGCTAATAACAACAGGAATATTTGAACTCATGACCCTATATTTTAAAGACTGTATACTAAAGAATACTGTTGGCTTTAAAGTGGAAAAGCAATTTAAACTGGTCTAAATCATTGATTTCGAGTAAACTTTTAGTTCCTTGATTAAATGCACGAGTTTATACAAAAGTAACTAGCTGACATAGTGATATACCATTAGAAAAATATTAAACAAGGTTTACCAGGGATGGCCTTGAAAAAGCTTCTATGGAGATCCATTCTGTGCTTGGAGAGATAAGCAGCTTCTCCCATGTATGCCAAAACTAAGCAAGGATAAACAAGCCCTGAAAACGCAACCTGCCAGGAAGAACTTGTTAAACATAGATAGATAAATAAGCAATATCGTAAGCCACAAGTGAAACTATTAGAAAATCATGATTAAATTGTGCTTCTTATCATAAATCAGGGCTAAAATGCAAGAGAAAATTGTCCACCAGCCAAATATCCATTACAAAAGCATACCCTGAATTAGCATGAAAGCACCGAACTCATATCAAAGGATGAAAGTAGCATACCCTGATAGAGAGTTTGGAAAAATGGCCAAGATCAGCAAACATTGCTTCTGTACCTGTAACGGCCAAATGATGACTTGGTCTTAGCCAAATAAAGCTAATGTAGAAGATATTTCTAAGCGGTTGTCAGAAAAAGAACAATCTCGCATTGCAGAAATGAGGCTTATAAAAGAAGATGTGGGACTAACTAACCTGTGAGACAAAGAACAATGCCTCCAAGGGAACTCCACCCAGCTCTTCCAGTTTTTTCAAAGAACTTGTAAATATAGTGTGGCGACAGAGCACATATAACACCAGGGTTCCAACGAAATATATTGTAAATGCCCACCCCACTAATGCATAGCAACCATGCTGTCATGATTGGAGCAAAAAGAAACCCAACTCTGTGTGTCCCATAATGCTGAAGAGCAAAAAGGCTAACCAAGATGGTGCAAGCTATGAGCACAGTATAATCTGTTATTTGCAAAGCTACAATAGAATTAGAAAAGGATGTTTCTCCATTCAACTCAATTACCAATGACAAAATCTCCATTCAGATTGCAAATATCTTAACACTTTTAGTGGCAAAATTAGACAGTACAAATACTTTTTGTGATCAACTTACTCTCATGTAAGTGTGGGACTTTGACTTTAATTCCATTGACTGCAGAAAGAACTGCCAACATATAAAACAAAGCCCCATTAGGCCTAAATCAATGACTGCAGAAGGAACCATAAACAGGAATGTACACCCAAGTTCAATTTAGAAAGGGTCAATTAGAAAGGCAAGAGAGATCATTATAGATATCATACCAGACATTGTTGGAGTGAGGATACCATCACCGATTACCATGCCGGTCCCTAGAAAAACTACAAGCACCAATACTATTCGAGAACTCTTATGCTTCTCAAAAAACTCTTTTATGAGTAAGCTCATTCTTGTATCTTTAGAAGTTTCAGATCTGCAAGAAGATAGGCGCTCATGAGCAGGATCGACTGTGTTCAAAAGACCCATCCTTGAGTGTCGGCATAGTGATGAATACAAAGCAAACGTTCCACCTGTAAAACCAGAAGTAAATCTCCAATGTCCAACAACAACCAACCATGTATTTAGTGGAAAACTACACGATGATTCAGGTTAATATAAGCACCTTCGCCATTGTCATCTGCTGCTAACACAAAGAAAATGTATTTGCAGAGAGGAATAAGAGTCAAAGTCCAAAAAACCATGGAAAGTACCCCAAGAATCTCAAGATCCTCCTCATAAAGTTGCATACCACCTGAGAATGTACTTTTGTATACATATATGGGGGATATACTAAGATCCCCATAAACAATACCAAGACTCTGATAAGCAAGGCAGAGAGTGGTCGTGTAGAAATTCTGCAGATGAAACAAGCAAGAGGAGTGTTACTATGTTTAAAAACTATAAAGCAAAAAGAATTTGATTACTTATATAGCCAAATAACCAAAGACCAAAAAAAAAAAAAAAAAAACACAAGTAATCGAGAGTAATGAGTTAATTGAGTAGATCTAAGTATCAAAATCTACAAATTCCGGCCCCTGAATTCTTCACAAGTGAGAAGCCATGAAGAACATTTCTTCTTTTGGTCAGTCATGAACAAGTGTACCAAAACAAAACGTAAACTTAATTTTCTTATATTATAAGAAGCTAATCTTGAATCAGCTAAACTGCCCAGATAAATGGAATGAGATATAATTTACATCACAACCAGAACTAATATGAAAGAAGAACAATTCGAGTCATGGCACAAACAGAACTAAGAAATACCAAGTCAGATTCTTCTAAATGCTAACAATCATACAAAGATGACATGATATACGTTTAGTCTAAGTATCTCATAAGGTCCATATCCATAAACAAAGGAAGATGAAACAAAAATGCATCTGTTGTTTGGTTTCTGTGGAAATTAAACAATGACAAATGGTAAAAATTTAGTACTCTAAACCCAAAACAGCAAAACCCATTTTAGATTTACAGAAATGATTACCTTAAACACTCAAAATTTCAATCTTTTTTCATTTCTCTGCGACTATATCCATGGAAACAAACACAGAAAAGAAAGAAAGAACACGAGTAAATATTGAAACATGAGGCAAAGACACACTAACCATACGTAAACCGCCGGAAACAGAAGCAGATTCTGGGTCCATTTGTCTTGCCATTTGGGACCCAAAAAGCTCAATCAATGCTAAGAGTTTGTAGTTTGTACCACTCTAGAACTGTGTACTATGTACTATGTACTATGTTCTAAACTGGGCTTTTGCCAAATGGTGAAAAGGAAGAGGACCCAAAAGGAATCAAAGATCTCCAGTTGTGTTTCACTTGGAGTTTTCTTTATGGATGAAGCCAGTTATGGCAAAAAAACAGAGAAACTGAGAGAGAGAATGAAGGAGGGAAGAGAAGGAAAGCAGTTAAAGACTGCGAGCTTTGAAGCAACACAACGTGTCAAGATGGGACTAGAATAGTCCTGAGAATGGTGGCCTAGGTGTCTCTGTGTTTTGCCAAGTAGAAAGGAGGTCAATTTTTTTTATATTAAAGAATTGCTCTGGCCAATAATTTACTTGGGTAGAAAATATTAGACTATAGAGAAAGAGAATAAAGGTCATTCGCAAAGAAAACAAATAATTCATCCTCCAGAAAAAGAAAACAAATAATTGAATAGCAATTCCCAAATGTGTTTTTTTTATGACAGCAATTCCTAAATGTTGGGAAATGAAGATGAACTAGTATATACCTTATATCATTTTGGCGACTTGTTTAAGAATCAAAATTTTTGGGTTTGATGTTTTGTGTATTTTATGATAGATTCAGGGCATGTCGGAGTTTATCATTGTTGGTTTTGGTTTGTGTTTATCTTGTACCATATAGTTCAATGATGAGAATAATTCATTCTCTAAGCCTCTTTAACTAAATTCGAGATTGTTTGACAATTGATTAGTCTAATTTTTTTTTAATTTTGTCTAATATCTTGTCATTGTCTTCATGTACGGTTTAAATGATGCACATCTTATCTCAGATAATCGAGGATCGACAAAACAACTGATCCTAATTTTCCATTAGTATTGGCGGGTCTTGGAGTACCTACCAAGCGCACTAGTGCATATATACTTCATGGTGATTATCACCACCTACACCTCATAACACAGTTAAAAGTGTAATCCGAAATGCACTAGCAACTGAACGTGTTTAATAAACACGTACTTCATTTCATAAGCCTTTCTCATTTCTTGTATATTTAATTTCATAAACATAAGTCCAACATGAAAATTAAATATCACGAAGTGTTCTACCAAGGACAATGGAAAAATATCGAGTTGCTATTGTTAATTAGCAAGTCTCCATCTAACTAATAGAGAACATTGAAGATTCAAAGTTGGGTGTAATGTGTACGTATTCTTGTGAGAATATGGCAAGTACCATAGCTGTGCGGCTATATAGAATCTACAATATTCTAGGAAAACGGCAAAGCATGCATTGGAATAACCTAGGATTAATCTTGAAGCAAAACAAAAAAAAGGCCTCACCAGAATATTTTTCTACACAGCATAAAACAAAATGAAATATATGAACCAGAGTTTCATCCGTATAGAAAAGAAAATGTATGGCGGGCAGTAATATTGTATTCTTGTAAAAGATGGGAAGGAGGCATCTTCCCCTTGTCTTTACTGATTAGTGTTCCATCTATTATTTATGGTAATTTTGTTGTTGTTGGAGATACTAATATAAAATCCAGTGACACATCAAAAGTGTCGCACTGTACGCAATCATCTCTAACCAAAAAAAAAAATTTGTAATGACTAAGTACAACTCAATGACTAATTCTAATGGTTAAGTGTAACAAAATTTTGTTACCGAGTAAAGTGCAAGACCGATAAAAGTCGATTGAGATTGTTGAGTATGAACTCTTTTCCTAGAAAAATTTCAAACTATGTAATTTACACTAAACAAATCATGTGAAGCAACCAATTGGACAAGAGATTTATTCTCCTCTTTTGTGTCCAGTTAAATCCCAGAAAGGCAAATTCGGATCGAGTCAAGTTCTTATCCAACAAACTCGATTTGGTCTAACTTCATGTATGGATCTGCTTATATCATACGAATAATACCATGCATACACCAAACCCTAGCTTGTATCCTACCTCACATGTGACTATCACGTGATATGCATATCTTTCTTGAGAAAGTAAACAACCTAAGTCAAACTACTAATATCTCAAATCTAGTTGTCAAAAAAAAAAAAAACTATTAATATCTCAAATCTACTCGTCGACCAAATATCAGAACTCACTGGTCCACTTTGATCAACCTCCCATTGGATATTTTTTTTTCAAAAGGGACCAAAGGTTTTGCATCATATGTGACAAGGTAAGTCAGTGTTTTGAATTTGGTGGTATATAGAAATATGCATGCAAATTCCATCACTTTCTGCATTGGCAATTTTCGTGCGGTTAAGTTGGAAAATGAGACGGATGTTTTAGACCCCATAATGGTTGAGATTGACTTAAAGAAAGTAAGACGAGCAATTGGGGGTTGCCATAATTTGACTTGTTGCAAGAAAAAGTGACCGCCGGTACGTCCAATGAAGTTAGTTTCATATTGTACGGTCTCGTAAGTTTAGCCGACTTCTAAGAAAATGTAAGAGTTCACACGATTATATATATATATATATATATATATATATATATATAGTGGGAACAAGCGAAAGGAAATTAAGATGGTTTGAATTTGTTGGTTGCAGAGTGTGGTGATCGGCTGATCGCGGAACTGCACTGACTGATCGAGGTCGATCGACTTTCACTCACTTGTTCATGGATCAATTTTGATCTCTGGTACTACACGGCATGCATAGTGCAGCATCGTCAAAATTACATTCGGATAAAATTCATTGAGACAAAACTCCGAATAGTTCATGTGACTTGTATTGGTGAAAAACAAGTGTGGACATGTCATATATAACACGTCCCTCATGCGAAAATATTATAATTTTAAGATGGAAAATGCTTAAAATTAATTTAGATCATCTAGAGATTTTGTATAAATATGCGTCAAGTAACATTACATGATATCATGCATGGATGAAGACAACTGGGAAAGTACTAACTCGAACGCAATTATATTTAATAATATTTTGAAGAAGATAGTTTGTCTGCCGTCATGTTTGCCTAGAATATTTACCATGGCTAGTTTTCATGGTATTGTACAGAAGAAAATGTGACCTCCCAGTTCATCCAACGAAGTTAGTCATTTGATATCGTACGTTGTTGTAATAAGTACGGTTGGCCGACTTCAAAGAAGAGCTATACAATTCTATGTGTCGATGGAAGAAACCAAAGGAAATTAATATGGGTTTCAATTTGGGAGCAGCAATAAAAACTGCATCAACTGCATAACCGATCAAAACTTTCTGATATTGACTCTTCAGTTTTGATCTCTTGTGCTGCTGACCAGGCTTATCTGCATGACTTGGACGAATGGATGAGTAGGACATGCCACGTGTATTCATAGAGAGCATACATATGGCAATTCATGGGATTTCGTGTGAAACTTTAATTGAAAGAATCTTTGGTAGGGTCTGGTATGTCCAACCAATTATGCTTCTGCAGAGGGTAGTGGGCGATATTTTAGATAATTTATTTCAATAAGAGAGAATTTAACAAATGATCACTCAACTATGACTCATTCGACACTTTTGTCACTTAATTTTCAAATATATTATTTTGATCATTCAACTATTACTCTGTCAATCACTATAGTCACCGAATGAGTATTTTGTCTCACTTTAATCACTTCTCCTAATTATTCTAATTTAGACTTTTCAATTTTTCACAATTAGTTGGACAAAAATATTCTTGATATTGTGACAGATAGAGTTTTTTTTTTAATCAAAAAAATTAAGGGAGTGACTTAGGTGAATAACAGAGTTAAAATTGAATGACCAAAGTGATATATTTAAAAAGTGAGTGACCAAAGTGTTGAATATGTAAAAGTTGAGTGACCATTTATGATATTATCCCTTTCAATAAAACATGAGTAGTTTTAAAATACAATGAAGAGATAGAGAAACATGATTGGCTGGGTGCACCATTCACGTGACACGTCCGTCCTACCTAATAATTTCTCATTTTAGTTTTAGTCATGAGAGATTCTTAGGTGGGGCAGGCGTGCCACGTGGTGATACGCTCAGCCAATCAGTGCATATGTATGGAATGTTTTGGGTATTTCATTTTAATTAAACATGGGTAATTTTGAAATACAGTTAAAAAAACAGAGAAACATGATTGCTGGGTATACCAGTCACGTGACACGTCTGTCCTATCTAAGAATTTCTCTTTAGTCACAATTGATAGGAACGGTTTTCGGTTTTCTGTTTTGGTTAGAGAAGATTGAAGTTAATCCTTCACTTGAGCTGACCTAAAAGACCAATCATGTTCACCTACTCAGTCATTTTCATGATTAGTAGTTGTACTCAACTGCCGTTAGATCTAAATCCAACGGTGCAGGATACTGAGGGAAGTAAATAAATTTCAACCACCTTATTGTTATCCACCCTGTGATTTAGATTGAACAACAGTTAAGCACAACTGAGTATGAAATCATTCCTATTAAGTCTTCTAGGGAGTCATGTTCACCTACTCAATGAATTTCAAATAAAAATCATTCCTATTAAGTCTTCTAGGGAGTCATGTTCACCTACTCAATGAATTTCGTACTCAATTAATGGTCACTCAACTTTGTGGATGAGCACAACTGTGTACTATCCAATGACAAATGGGAGCTTCTATTCATACCTCCAAAATTGGTATTTAGACCTCCCCACTTTTTTTTTTTTTTTTTTTTTTGACTTTGTCAAGGGGAACCCAAAAACTTCCTAGGCCCAAGATAAACCCCTTCGGCGCATGTGAAATGCTCCAACTGTGCATTGCAGCACAGTGTCTGGCCACTTTGACAGCTTCGGGGTTCGAACCTAGGTTGGGGAGCACACCCAACTAGGCAAGAACCACTAGGCCACTTAATAGACCTCATCCAACTTACTTTTACAAATAACTAATATGATATCTACACCTCCCTAATTTTTCCATAATACCCATCATCCAATAATATCAATAACAACTTTTGTTTAGAGTGTTCTATTCATATACCTCCAAAATCGGTAGTTAGACCTCCATCAATTTTTGAACATTTCACCCAATATTATTTTACTCTTGATACAACTAAGCTTTAAAAAAAAAAAAAAAAAAAAAAAAAAAAAAAAAAACTTTCAGTTGATAGCTCTCTCTCCCTCCACCCCTCCCTTTTCTTATTGCTGTATTTTGTAGGCATATGCATCTTTAGAGGCCAAGAGTTCATTTCTTCAACTTCCTAAGATTCCCTCGTTTCATATATTTGCTCGATGGGAACAGTACGCTCCAATGGATGAGTATGATTTTAAGAGAAAGTGGTGTTTTGGTTAGAGAATATTGCATATCCAAAATTGACTCGAGGAACTACAAAGTAAGGAATTGGTCTGTTGATGAAGACCATAACAAAAACAAAAGGGCAAAAATGGCATGAGGATGACCATTTGTTGATTTCATACCTCTAAAAGGGAAAAGACTTTTTAAAATTTTTCTTTCTTTCTCTTTTGTGTCTTTATTGGTAATTTGACATGAGTTGACAAAGTCAACTATCTCTTGAAAAAAGAAAGAGGTCCAAATACCAATTTTAGAGATATGAATAGAAGCTATGCCAAGGGCTCTTTAAAATCCTAATCGAATAAAACTCGTTGGACAGAACCTACCTGCATAACGTAGTTTGGTGAGAAACTAAGTTTAATGTCATAATCTCACATTTCACGTAAGCAAAATTACAAGACCTCTCATAGACTTTGAAATGAATATGGTAAGTTGGTAACGTAGGCTTAAGATTGCAAGACAGCTTAAATTGAGGTCTTACGTACATGGCAAGTAATACTCAAATGAAGGTATGTATCCAATTAAGGAGTACAATGTTGAAACTTAGATAACTTGATAAGACTAGACAACATGGGGACTGCAATACACACACTATGAGATGAAAATATCTCAGCCGTCCACTACCCAATTAATGGCCATCTTCTTCTCAACTACTATGTACCATTTGCAACAATTCTTAGGAAAGAAACAAATTTTGTTTTCAAGAAAGAAACAAAAACTGACTCACATTTCCTTTGCCGTTTAAATTTTTCAAAATCTAATGGTTGCTACCTTATTAATTTTGTTTTCATATATAGAGAATGTGTAAACAAGTGTGTAGGAATTCATGTGTAACGAGTCTATGACAACAAAGATTCAAAGAGACATTTATCTCCAAACAAGTGTGTGTTTGGTGGGGTGGTAAGGCTTTGGTCTCTCATATGAGAGGTCAAGAGTTCGAGCCCCATCAAGGGTGGGAGTGGGGTGGGGTTTAAAAAAAAAAAAAAAAAAAAAATTATCTCCATTTTAACCGTTAAATAACATGTCTCATGCAGCATCCCTCTATTTATACAAGGAAACTAAGCACAATGGACTTGTAGACGAACTAAAGGTACAATGGCTTCTTCTTTCACAATTGTTCTTCTTGTTCTTGCTATAATCCTATGCTTTATTGTCATTGCAGATGACCAACTAATCGAAATTGAGTGTCACAACGCCGATCGAGGTACCAACAACCTGCATCGAGTGCCTGAATTCCGACCCACGCAGCGTGAAGGCTAACAAAGCTGGGATTGCCGTCATTATCCTAAGTTGTCTAAGCAACAATGCCAAGACTTTGACCACCAACATGTCAGAAATAGCTTCTGGAATCAAAGATAAAAATGTCCCGAAAGCTTTGAAAACATGTAGCAAAGGGTTTTACTCATCCACACAGGACTTGGCTTCGGCAACCCTCAAGTTGAAGAGTGTCAAGTATGGTGGTGCTGAACATTCTGTGAGTCGAGCTGTCGTGTATGTGGCTTATTGTCGTCATGAGATTGAGGTTTACAATGGGAAAGTAGTTCCTAGAGACATGATTTATGAAATGTTGATATATGAAGAGCTATCCGAGGCTGCTAATAGAATAATTGAAGGACTCTAGCTAATAAATGTTGGAAAAGATTTGGGGTTTTGCTTTACTCATCATTGATTAATGAAATAGTTGAAGCTTCTTTGGAGTTGGTGTATGCACTGATACGAGTAAAGAAATAAAATAGTCTTGATTGCTGGATTACTCTAATTCAAACTTATCTCATGTTACGATCAAATCAAGAGGGGTAACAAGCAACGTACACCTAATTCTTCCAAACCCAGCTATCCATGCCTCTCGAGTCCTCCGATCCCAATCGCTCTCACCCGTCGATAACCGGTTTTATCCAAAGTCTCAAATTCAATCTCTTCTTCGGAGGGATTGAAATTATCTCTTCAATGATATTAAATTAAGATGAATGTGTTTCTTTGAACCATTTTCTTTGATTGACCTTTCACTGCATGTGTTTCTTGACCCATGAAGACTGATCCATCAATCACTTGTGTATAGCTTAATAGTCATAAACCAGGCTAGCTCGTCCTTTGAAAACTTACACACAAATACAAAATTTCATTTTTAAAATGGCAGAAAAAGAAAAGTAAAATAAAAAAGTCGCAAGTTTTATATTTTATAATGATAATCTTCTTTCGATAACCAAACACACAAAAGAATTTCAAGTCTCTAGTTTTTAATTCTTAAATATAATATACACGTACGCGTAGCCTACATCCTATATAAAGCTAATAACATATAATCCAATAAGATCATACGATCTGATAAACATATGACCAAGAAATGGATAAAAAATTTAAGGAATGAGGACTCTCGACAGGATTCAAAAATTGCATGCACTTGATAGTCTTAAAATTACTAGTAGCGATCTTTGCAATATCGTTGTAATTGGTCAACAATGGAACATGAATCATTGCACTTACGAACCAGGACTCCCATATAATTAAAATTAGACCCAACCACTACAACAAAACTGGTCTTTTACGACACACAAAATGACAACTTCACGGCACAAAGAAGCGTGTGTCGTAAAAGACCATGTCGTAAAAGATAAATTTCTCTTGTGGCACACAAAATGTGTCGTAAAAAACATTTTTTGCACGTCGTAAAACACTCTTTTGTATGCCGTAAAAGATGTCTTACAACTTTGATTATGTGCCGTAAAAGATTATTTTGCGTGTCGTAAAAGACTCCTCTTGCGTGTCGTAAAAGATCATTTTGCGAGTCGTAAAAGATCATTTTGCGAGTCGTAAAAGACTCTTTTGCGTGTCATAAAAAACCATTTTGCATGTCGTAAAAAGACTTTTTTGTGTGTCGTAAAAAACTATTTTGCGTGTCGTAAAAAACTATTTTGCGTGTCGTAAGAGACCCTTTTGCGTGTCGTAAAAGATGTCATCATTCACACTTCTAATAGACAATGTTTCAATTAAATCCTTTCATTGAAGGATAATAAAAGGAAGCATTCATGTAGTAAATTATGTCAATTAAACTTCATATTACAAAATCATAGTATAATTAAACTAATATTCAAATTGCTCTGTGATGTTCTGCTCACAGCCTCAAGGTTTGAGGATGTACAGGTCCTCCTTATGTTTCAACATCACTTCCACCACCTGGATCATTTTCACCCTACACACACGGGCAAAAGAACCAAAAAAAAAAAAAAATGCTTAATCATTTGAGAATGTCTCAAAAGCCTAACACGAAGAAGGAGATCCCTCCCCCCGCTACTTATTCCCAAGTCCAATATCCATGAATGTTTTGTTTTTCGGGGGAAAATATCGTTATACCTGAGATCCTCTAGTCAAGATACAATCTATTCTAACATATAACACAAAAACCAAAGGTCATAAATCCCCTAAACTAAAATTCAAACAAGAACCACAGAAACAGAGCAATTAAGTGCTTTCTTAAATTCCCATATACTTACCTAAAAACCATGGCCAAGGTCTGTCAGTATCATCTTCATTAATCTGCTAAGTCTCGAGAACAATAGCTTCACTCATCAAATCCCTCCTCAAATTGGGCATTTGCATAGATTGCAGGTATTGCGTCTAAGGGAGAACTCACTTACTGGCTCCATTCCTGCCAATATATCAAATTGCTTCAAACTCAACACTCTCCATCTTTGAAGAAAGTAAGAGTGTAAGCGACCTGATGGTATAGCCCCGTAAGTGTTTTCACGGCTCTCTGCTATTTCCCTCTCTCATAATGTCATCATCTCCATCGACTTTGGCTTCCTGAAGTAAAGCACCATCTCCAAAGCAACTACGGCACTTTCTGGTCGCCGGCAGAGGGCTTGCCTCTTCAGTCAGCTACGTTGATCGGATGGCTATTTGGGAGAAATTTGATTCCCGCCTCCTCTATCCCAGCGATGCTGAAATCTGTGCTGGAACTTTTCCTTCCTCAGCCCTCTTCTCCACCGTATCTTGGTAGTCAGTAGGTGGTTCAAGACAGGCTCTTCCTCCTCCTCGGGTTCCGGCGCCGGCGGTGGTTGCAGACAGAAATCTTCAGCGTGCTATTAATTACTATTTTAATATTTTTTATTAAATTAATACACTCTTTCCAAGTGCTTTGTGGCAGGAGGGTTTCAGCTGGGTGGCAGTGGCAGAAAAGATTCTTCGGCGTGCAATGGCAATTTCCAAATTATTCTTCTGACGGCCCATACACCGTTCTTGTCGGCCATCCTTCATGGCAGCAGACATCCCAAAAAAGCAAAAGCTCTCCTACGCAGCAGCTCTGACTGAGATGTCTCCAATTTCTTTTGCCATCGCTGACCTGCCTTCGCCATTCTTTGAAGATGGGTTGAACTCTATTCGCATCTCTGAAGAACCTTTTCTACGCGGCCTCGAGAGATGCAAAACCAACTTGATTGGTCGAGTTAATTCTCCTGTCACAACCCCAGATCTTGTACAACAATTGGGGCAACTATGGTCGGGCTTAGATCTCTGGACTGTGGCACCTCTTGGTAGGGGTTTTTTCATGCTCCAGTTCAAAAACTTAGTTGATATGCAGCTCGTCTGGTCGTCGGGGACAGTACGACTAAACTCCGGCATGCTCCGCTTGATTAAATGGTCACCTGATTTCTCTCCATCTACATACAGAAATACCTTCGCACAGGTATGGGTGCGTTTTTGGGATTTAGGTTTTGCCTACTGGGATCAACAAACTCTTTTTGAAATTGCATCGGGCATTGGTACGCCCCTGAAACTTGACCCCCAAACCAAGAACCGCACCGTGGGCTTGTTTGCCAGAATTTTAGTAGATGTTGACTTCTCACAGCCTCTTCATGGCAAGCTCAGAATCACTCGGGCCAATGGTGAGGTTGTGGTGATCGGAGTTGAATATGAATCTGAACCTGATGTCTGCACCCGGTGTGGAATAGTTGGCCATGTCGCTGTTACTTGCCGTTCTAAGGCTTCGGACGACACTGTGGTCGATATCCAAAAGGGGCGGGGAAGATCAATGCAGCGATCGGAACTGAAGCCAAGGAGGAATAATCGATCACACAAGTCACAACATCACTCAAAGCAACGGGATGCAACTAGGAGATTAGTCAGTAATCCTGTGGTTGCCACGCCACCGCTGGTAACCATTGAATCAAATTTAAGGCATGACGTTGACGATATGTTGGCTTCATCTGTTTTGAATAATGTCGATACTATCACAGCAGCTCCAATTATCACTGCAGTTTCAACTTTCATAGCTATTCCAGCTATGGTTGGTCTGGAGATGGTTGATGTGCCCGTGCATCATTCAGCTTCAAGCGAGAGTGTCCCACCTGGTTTTACTAGGATGGAACCGGATATTGAAATCCAACCTGCAAGCTCCACGTCAACTCCAGAAATTTCTTCAGTTCCTCCACCTATTATCATGGCCGACTCTAATCTTAGTGACTGTCAGATGGAAGTTAGAACTGAGAATTTGGAGGAAGGAGAATTCACACCCGTTCTCCATAAGAAGTCGAAGAAACTGCTGAAGCAAAATGAGAAAGCAAAAATGAAAATAATCTCTCACAAACCTGCGGGACGTGCTCTCCTTCGCAAGGGAGCTACTCTCAAGCATTTCTAATGAATTTCTTGTATTGGAACGCCTGCGGCATCACAAATGATGTCACGAAACGGGTTTTACGTAAAATGATCCATATTCACAAGCCGGTAATTGTATGCCTCTCTGAACCTTTTACCTTAATTCATTCAATTCCTTTTGTCCTTTTGGAGATCCATAGGACTTATTCCTGTGGCTACTAATGATCGGGGCATACAAGACCCCAACCTTTGGTTTCTTTGTCACAGGGACCTTGACCCTATAGTAATCTCCTCTTCTGCTCAACAAATCACTGTTTCCGTCATCCTCGACGGTGTTCAGTGTTTCATGACAGCAGTGTATGCCAAAACAACCATTGCAGGTCGTCGTCAACTTTGGCAAGACCTCTACCATGTTCACACTAACCTAGTGGTTGGTCCGTGGATTGTCTTTGGTGATTTTAACTGTGTTATGGGAGCCCACGAAAAAAGAGGTGGAAATCCTCCCAGCGCTGCCTCGTGTTTTGATTTCCAGCAGATGTGCTCAAACTGCCATCTTCTTGATGTTCATACTAGGGGCCTGTCTTACACGTGGACTAATAGGAGAACCTTTGAAAGGCTTGATAGGGCCCTTTGTAATTCAAGATGGTTGGATGCATGGAACAACTTTGATTGTCGGACATTAACTCGTGCGGCTTCTGATCATTGTCCTTTGTTAATGAGCTGCTCTCGTCTGCCATTTGTTTCTAAGCCTCAGTTCAAATTCCAAAATATGTGGCTGCAACACCCGGAATTCCATTGTACGGTCAGTAATTTCTGGGCTACTCTTCATTTTGTGGGTTGCCCGATGTTTGTGCTTTCCTCAAAGCTCCGGGCGCTGAAGAATATGCTCAAAGGTTGGAATGTCAATGTTTTTGGGAATGTTTATCAATCTGTTAATTCCTGTGAGGCGGCTCTAAACCTGGTCCAGCATGAAATTTCCAACTTGGGCCCTTCACCTGATCGGATCCAAAGAGAGGACCAGGCTCATTTGCAATTTCAACGAGCTTTGAAAATGCAGGACACTTTTCTTCGAGACAAATCTAGAATCAGATGGCTACGTGAGGGGGATAGGAACACATCTTTCCTTCATAATATGGTCAAAATCCGAAGGCTGCACACGTCATTGGCCTCCTTGCGGGCTGGTGGTACGCTTCTACAATCTCATGATTTGATTGCTGGTCATATTGTTAATTATTTTCAGATGGCTTTCACCAAGGATGGTAATCTTGAAGACTCTGGCCTGGTAGAGAGAGTAATCCCAAATCTGGTTACGCCCCTTGAAAACACTGCTCTTACTTCGTTGCCTTCTTCGGGGGATATTCTTGCCACTGTCCTTTCAATGGATGACTTTAGTGCGCCTGGGCCTGATGGATACGGCGGCTGTTTTTTCAAAAAATGTTGGAGTGTTGTTGCTCCAGATGTTATTTCTGCTGTCCAAAGCTTCTTCATTACTGGCTTCATCCCTCCCCACTTCAACTCAAATGTTATAATTGTTTGGCTCCAATTTTGTTGCAGCTGGTCAACAGTCTCTTTTCTGCGCGGGCGTGCCAGCACCGTCGGGTGCGGTCGTCGGGGGTGTCCCTTGACCTGACTTCTTTCAAACGACTGTGGACGAGGAGAGCACCAACCTCGTCGTGGGATTCTTTATGCCTCGTGGTGAGGACTTTTGCTAATCTTCTGCGTCACCAAATCGATACTCGACGTCGTAGATCGAGCAGAGCGAAAATCACCGGGAAGTGGGGAGAACTTGCTAAAGCGTGACTTTAGCTTCGCTGGGTTGCGAGGGCGTTACCCTTGCTTGGCTAGTTCCGTAACCGTTGTGGTCGCGGTACTACAATCGGCTCCTGAGGAGACTAGGACCGAAGTACGTTGACAGAGGGTTTGGTGGCACTGATAGTCAGCTCTTGAGGAGACTAGGACTTAGAGTGTGATCACCGATAAGAGAAAGAGAAGGAGAGGAGTTGCTCTTAGAGAGGTTTGCTCTAGAGAGAACTTAGATCATCTTAGAGATGTTGTTGAATTGTGTGAATGAGTCTATTGTTCTATGTTGTAGCCTCTATTTATAGGCTTCCAAGCAACACTATTTGGCATTTAAACAAATCATAATGGAGCACTTAATGGGATCATGATGGAGCACTTATGAGTTTATGGAGCACTTATGAGTTTATGGAATTGTTAGGTTCAAGCACTTAAACACTAATGGAATGTTAGGTTTAAGCACTTACTGCACCAATTTTGCTGCAGCTATATCTCCACCAAGCATTCAGATTTTGATCATGACTTCTTCATACGAAATGTTCCACTATGAATCTAGATCATGCTGACCAAATTTCAGAGCTTTCTTCCATGTGGTTGGGCCGGAAATGCTGCTGGACCTCTTACAGGTCCAGTTTTCCAGTTTTGCTTCTGCAGAGAATTGGACGGATTGTTTGAAGGCCTTCCACTCCGAACGGGCTTTGGCACTCTTCATAAGAAATGATTCTTGGGCTGTCTAGAATGGATCTGCAGAGTTTCAGCTCATTTCGAGTTCATTTGGTCAGTCTGCCACCCCTCCTTCCTTGTTTAGCTCGGTTTCTCCTAGCCGAAATAGGAAAATGTGCTAAAGTTGACTTTTCATGCTTCCATAGTAGGCTTTATTTAGCCTCTAAATATATATTTCGAACTTGTCGACAATATATAGCTTGAGCCACTGACATTGGCTCAATTTCTCCAAGACGTGCCTTGTCAGGCCAAAATGCTCATTTTGGGTCCAAACAATAATCTTGATTCCAAAGAAACCAGAAGCCGATTGTGCTACTGATTTCAGGCCTATTGCTCTTGCTAATTTTGCTTTCAAAATTATCACCAAGATTATGGCCACACGCCTCGCTCCAATTGCAGCCAGAATCATCTCCCCAAATCAAAGCGCTTTTATCACAGGGAGGTCTATTGCTGACCCTATTATTCTTACCTCTGAATGTATAAATTTGTTAGACAACCACTGCAAAACTGGTAACATTGCCTTAAAATTAGATATCAGTAAGGCTTTTGATACCATGGACTGGGAATTTCTGCTTAGGGTTCTAAAGTCTTTTGGTTTCGACCCTATTTTCATTAATTGGGTTCATAGCATCCTCAGATCTGCTTATCTTTCTGTGTTGGTGAATGGTCAGCATTGTGGGTTCTTCACTTGTTCTAGGGGTGTAAGGCAGGGTGACCCTTTGTCTCCTCTCTTATTTTGCATTGCAGAGGAGGTTCTCAGTCGTGGCTTGACTAATCTGGTTGATAGGGGAAAGCTTAGCCGGATTGCCTGTTCAGGTAAAGTAACTCCCCCCTCGCATGTTTTGTTTGCAGATGATGTTATGATTTTTATGCAAGGAAGCTCCCGTGGCATTCGTGCCTTAATGCGTTTCCTGGATGAATATGCCCTTAACTCTGGCCAAGTTATCAACAAAGCAAAATCTTCGGTTTTTCTGGGTAAACATGCTCGGACTAGAGAAATTATTATCCAACGTCTCCTAGGGATTCGTAAGGGCACATTGCCCTTCAATTATCTTGGAGTGCCGGTGTTTCAAGGTCAACCTAAAGCTACACATTTCAGACCAATTGCTGATAAGATTAGGTGTAAACTTTCATCTTGGAAAGGCCTCCAGCTTTCTCAAGCAGCAAGGCTTCAGCTTATTTCTGCCACCATTCAAAGTCTTCTCATCTATAGCTTCCAGGTATATGAGTGGCCTCGTGCTTTGCTCCTCAAGGTTCAAGGTTGGACTCGGAATTTTTTCTGGACAGGTGACCCGTTAAAAAAGGGTTCAAACCTTATCGCCTGGTCCAAATGCTGCTCCCCAATTGATCAGGGAGGTCTTGGGTTAAAAAATATTTTCCATCTGAATAAAGCTCTTCTTCTTAAGCGTTGCTGGGAGGTTGTGGAAGGTTTATCTCCATCTGCTACATTTCTCAAGTGTAGATTCTTGAAAGCTGGATTGGCTCCATGCTCCTATTATAAAAAGTCATCAGTCTGGACTGGCTTAAAGAAGCAATGGCCCCTTATCATTTCTAATATTCGCTGGCTGATTGGTAATGGGGAGAACTTGTCCTTCTGGAAAGACAATTGGTGCGGTTTGCCTCTATGCACAATGTACAATTTGGACCCTGATTTCTTGCCTTTTCTAAATGATCAGGTTAGTAAGTTTATTGTCGATAAAGAATGGGTGTTACCTCCTACCTTCTCTTCTTTATTCAAGGAAGCCTCGACAATTATTCTTGATACTGCTATCCCCTTGGATGATCAACCAGATCAAGCAGTCTGGCCTCATACTACCTCTGGTTCGCTCTCGGCTAGAGATGCCTACAGGTTTTTATCTCCTCATGGTGAGTCTGTTGGTTGGGGTAATCTTATCTGGCACAAGTCAATTCAGCCAAGGATGAGCCTAGTGGCTTGGCAAGTTTTTAATAGGCGAGCAAAGACCGACTGCTATCTACAGAAAATTGGTGTGCTCCTTTGCTCACAATGCTCCTTCTGCCTTGTAAGCACTGAAACCCTTACACATTTATTTCTGGAATGTGTTGTTATCAAAGCGATTTGGGCTTGGATCTTCTCTCTTTTTCGTCTCCCTCCTTGGCAGGCCCAAGGGCTGGACTACTTGTTTTCGACCGAGGTGCTTCAGCGCCTTTCTCCTGCTTCGAAAATTATGTGGAGATTAGTTGTCTGCAGCTTGCTTTGGCTTATTTGGACTGAGCGTAATTGTATTAGACACAATAACAGCATTTTTCATTTTGGGGGATTCATTCGGAGATTCACTTTAATTATGAAGGAAGCTGCCTAATTAGTTTTCAAGCCTCACACAAACTCGACTTCTGCTCTTCCAATTTTTCTCTTGCTGGAAATTTCTCCTCTGAGGCGCACTGCGCAGTCTTTTAAACCAGTGACCTGGTTAGCTCCTCCTGATCATTGGCTGAAAGTGAACACCGATGGGTCCTTCCGTGACGCTTCCAGGGCTGGATTTGGCGGAATCTTTAGAAATGCATCTGGAACTTTTATTGGAGCTTTCTCGGCTAGAGTTAATGTCCCTAGTGCCATTGATGCTGAGGTTCTCGCTGTTATTGAAGCCATTCAGGTGGCTTGGGTTAGGCGTTGGACTCACATTTGGTTGGAAACTGACTCCATGCTTGTTCTACACTATTTCCGTGCCCCAAATCTTATTCCTTGGAGACTCAAAACTCGCTGGTACAATTGTTTGCTTCAAGCTAAACATCTAAACCTTCAGGTGTCTCATATTTATAGAGAAGGCAATACTGTTGCAGATACGCTAGCCAACTATGGTGCTTCGAATGAAGGAGCTGTCTGGTGGGCTTCTATCCCTTCTTTCATCAATACTCAGTATAGTCATGATTTCAATTCACGCTCTAGTTATCGACTATCTTAGATCTAGCTTTTTGTCTCCTTCTTTTGTAAGTTCTTTTCTTCTAGCAGGTTCCTCTTTCTGTTTTTTGGGGGGTTTTGGAGGGGTTCTGTCTTGCTTCTTGCCCTCCCCTCTCACTTGTTTCTCTCTGTATGGCTCGGGGTAAGGTTTTCCTGGGCTTCTTTCTGGAGTTCCAACTTGTTCTCTCTTTTTCTGCTGCTTGATCCCTGTGTAATTAGCTCGGGGTACAGGCTGTTATGTCCCCCCCTGCTGCTTTTCTTATTTAATATTTAGATCCGGGCGTGGGGCTGAGCCTCCCAGCTCGGCTGGGTTCCAAACCCTTAAAAAAAAAAAAAAAAAAAAAAAAAAAAACTACAAAGCAAAATCAGTAGAATCGGAAACTATCAAAACAAAGAGAATGAAAATTCCAAGCTACTTGGAAGTTGGGATTATGCCATAAGTCGTCACAACTAAGAAACTAACCAATCTGCATATTATGCCAATTGACCTAGAGTATAACTATGACACCCAAGAGTTGTTCCGGTCTAAATCACTCGCAGAGATCAAATCTTTACATAGGGTCTGCCTAAGTGAGCCACCTCACTCCCTATTGTGCATCATTTTTATGCAACTCAAACAGTAAGCACTCTCTCACCATATCCAAACTCAACATCATGAATCTGTTATGAACCTCCAAACACCCCAAAAATCATACAAATGTGGTTCCGAAATTGTGTCAACTAACCCAACAAAACACATTCGACAAGCATTTGAACTCACAAGTCACCCAAAACAATGACAATGACATTAGTTCCATCAACATTCGAACATATAAACAAAAACAATGACAATGACATTAGTTCCATCAACATTCTTCAGAAAATGCATCATTATCTTCAAAAAGTGCATCCTGAAACATTCTATATGTTTCAGGCATTTCAACATTTTCATCTGGTAATGTTGGCTCATCCCCATGCCATGTCCACCTACTATAAAGAGGATCTATCCCATAGCAAATCAGGTGGTCATATACTACATTAAAGTTGTGGCGTTTGAAACTTATACAATTGCTACAAGGACAACGAATCCTTTCTGGATTCCCCATACTCGTTTGGACATTATCAACGAACTTCCTTGCTCCTTGTTTATATATAACTGTGTTTCTAGACAAAAGAAAGGGAAAAAAAAATAACTTAGTATCTACAGTTTATGTTCTTTACATTCAATTAGAGTTTAGGATTTTAAAATTTAACCTTTCATATTTGGTCCATTCTTTTTCCATGATGGCTGGTCTATGATTTCCTTGGGGCTTGTCTTTAGAAGAAACTATCTACTGCATAGTACACACGGAAACCATATCACAAACAAATTCCCATATTACAAACAAATTTATGTGTTTTGATTAATAAGTCATACTACTTAGAACAGTAATTATTTGGGTCCATTTATATACCACGTAGCTACTCAATCTAATCTAATCAAATCAAATTAGACAGATCCAACTTGGTTGGCTACCCCTCCTTTCTGCAGCAACTAAATATATGGGTTTTGTCCACTAAATTTGAATACATTGATTCATCAAATCAGCCCAAAAAATACAGATAAAAAAAAAAAATTCCATGCTATTCACAACTGTACTGTACGTTAAGTAAATAAACACAAATGATATATCTCCAATTCAAACCCATACCTTTTATGAAGGAAACCGGATTTCAAAACCTATCTCAAGCAATTCAAACCAGATTTGAGAGCCTTGTGAACTGAATTCAACCTTAGAAAACTGCAAAACCGTGAAATCTCAATCACAAAATTTCATTACAAATTACAAAATCACAATAGACAAAAGTTTCTTAATCACAATAAATCATATTTCAACAAAACGAAAATCCGGCCACAGTTTCTTAAGTGCACAAATTAAAAAAAAATTCATTCATCATCTCAAACTTTTTTGTGCAGACAAACAAAGCAAGAACAGATATTGCGGACCGAAACAGAAAGATCAACAAACCACAACCAGACCCCTTAGTTAAAGAAATTGCATAGCAGTGGGAAAGTAAAATTTCACATAATAATCCAATGCATCACACTATCAATAGTTAAAGAAAGAGCAGTGGGAAATTAAGTATAACTAGACTCATATAATAATCAATCAATAAGAACACATTTAAAATACCCTAAAAGACCTATATTGTTAGATTCCAAGCTAAAGTGGCTGCAGTCCTACTCATGGTGACTTTTGACACTAATATTTCACTTGCACTAGCAGTACCCTTGTTCACCTAAAGAAATCTCAGAAGATGCATGCAACAAATCACCACATTCTCCAACTTGGTATTGAATTTGCATATATCACTATATTTTCTGCAAACATGTTAAAGAAAACATTAAAAACAAATTAATAAAAAATTTGAGCACTAGAATAGTTATCTACCTCTAGATCTCCCAGATATTATCTAAAGAAAATTAGAACTGAACTACACATAGTAGATTTCTTATGATTTGCCAGCTGAGTAAACCTCTGAGTACAAAGAAACAAGGCTCAAACATAAAAAAGATAAACCAACAGACATGACCTGGCATTAAAGATATCTTTGAACACTACCATCATTATAAATTCCTACATGTAAAGTTGTCACTGATATTTGACCTAATATTACGTTCAGTATTAACAGCAGAATGGGTTCACAACCTAACCCATGACTGGAACTCCATAGAAAAGAGAACATGAGAGAGAAAATCTAAGCAATGAACAACAAACAAAAGAGAATACTAAATGGGTAACATCATAAATCTTGATTTGTAGAGTTAATGAGGGACATGTTGGTCGTACCAGGGCAACATGCTCAACTGTTCTGCTTATTCAGTGCTCAGACTTTGAGACTGTCTTTCGAAAGTAAATACAATCAGACAATCAGAACTACAGGTTTTTCAACTCTAATAAGTTGCTTAACCATTATTACATTTGTATATTTTAACCTTGCAAACTTTTTTCTTCGACAAGAAATTATTGTTTTTTGTCAAGATGATACTCAGTAGTTAAACATTATTGTTCCTTATCAAATCAAAGAAAATGTGCAATACTGAAGAAAGCCACAATGAACAATAAACTTAAGGCATGCAATATAAGATTTCCGCAATTTAGCTTTGTTTGTCTCCAATTTTGCTGCAGCTGGTCAACAGTCTCTTTTCTGCGCGGGCGTGCCAGCACCGTTCGGGTGCGATCGTCGGGGATGTCCCTTGACCTGACTTCTTTTCAAGCGATTGTAGACAAGGAGAGCACCAACCTCGTCATGGGGATTCTTTCTGCCTCGTGGTGAGGACTTTGCTGAAGTTTCTTCTTGTTAACACAATCGATACTCAATATTGGAGATCGAGCAGAGCGACATCACCGGGAAATGTTGAGATCTTGCTAAAGCGTGACTTTAGCTTGGCTGGGTTGCTAGGGTGTTACCCTTGCTTGGCTGGTTCTGTAACCGTTGTGGTCGCGGCACTACCGTCGGCTCCCGAGGAGACTAGGACCGAAGCACGTTGACAGAGGGTTTGGTGGCACTGAAAGTCGGCTTCTGAGAAGACTAGGACTAGGAGTGTGATCACCGGTAAGAGAAAGAGAAAGAGAGGGAGAGGAGTTGCTCTTAGAGAGGTTTGCTCTAGAGAGAACTTAGATCATCTTAGAGATGTTGTTGTTGAATGTGAATGTGTGTTTTAGAATGAGAGGAGAAGGTGTTTATATAGGGAAAAAAAAAAAAAGTGAAATGATGAGTGGAAGAAAAATAATGAAAGTGGAGTATGAAAGTGATTTGTAAAATATGGAAAAGATAGAGAAATGATGAAATGAAAGCAAAGCATGAAGGTGTAGAAACATGGAAGTGATGATGATCTATTAAAGAGATTGTCTTGAAAAATATATCCAAGGAAAAGAAGAAAAGCATCTAGCTTTCTTCATGTGGGTAGGAAACATGAACATGTGAATATTGAGCTGGTTTTAGGTCAGTTTCTGCCCCTTTATTCCTTCAATTATTTCTCCAACAAGACTTCAGAATGAGCCTTCGACTTCTTCATAAAAAATGTTCCACTATGAGTGTAGATCATCCTGACAAATTTTCAGAGCTTTATTCCATGTGGTTGGGCTGGAAATGCTGCTGGACCTCTTACAGGTCCAGTTTTCGAGTTTTGCTTCTGTAGAAAATTGGACTGATTGTTTGAAGGCCTTCCACTCAAAAATATCTCTGGCACTCTTCATAAGAAATGATCCTTGTGCTGTCTAGAATGGATCTGCAGAGTTTCAGCTCATTTCAAGTTCAGTTGGTCAGGCGGCCGCCCCTCCTTCCTTGTTTAGCTCGGTTTCTCCTAGCCGAAGTAGGAAAATGTGCTAAAGTTGACTTTTCATGCTTCCATGCTTCCATAGTAGGCTTGCTTTAGCCTCTAAATATATATTTCGAACTTCTCGACAATATATAGCTTGAGCCACTGACATTGGCTCAATTTCTCCAAGACGTGCCTTGTCAGGCCAAAATACTTATTTTGGGTCCAAACATTGCCCCCCAGACCTCGAAGTCAAAAGGTCTTCGTCTTGACTGAAGAGGTCTTGAATCAACACTACTCTTATAATGTTTTTGCTCCAAAGCCACTTGTATTGGCTTGACTGATAATACTTGACTGATTCCATATAGGCCTCTAAATAGGCCATAAAGCTTGAATGCCTCTACTGAATTGTCTTTGTCATGAACTGACGCTTCCTTTGCCAACTTTATTGCCCCCCATGGATCTGGCGAAACTTGGGCAGGTTGTAGGAGATCAGAACTTTAGCGTGCCCCCCCATGCGAAGGAGACTACTTTTGATCGCGAATGAGGATCCTTCTCTTCCTTGGTGGTAGCTTCGCCATGTGTATAGCAGCAAGTATCTGCCTTGTTTGCTAGCTCTCTGTTGAGAATGCAACTGCTGCAAAAGAAGCCCAACTCGATGAACCTTTGGCTGCTTCTGAAGAAATGGGCCGCAACCTGGCCCGTGCCAGAGAATGGGCCACTCAGGTCGAAGCTGGTGCCATTGTGGCGGAACTCCGCGTGGAGGAACTTTGCTTGAAATTGAGCTTTGCGGGCCAATCTCTGTAGGCCCCCTCGAAAACCGTTCGGTCTCCTCACACGTACTGTTAATCCCTTCTTTTCCGAGATTTAAGGCATTAATCACTCGTTGAAAAACAACAGTCGTGAAAAAATAATCTTGTGAAAAGAACAGTTACATCCTTGAAAACCGTTCGGTTTCCCCACATGCTATTAATCCTCTAATAATAGCTAACTCCTCAAAAACCGCTCCTCACATGCTGCTAATCCCTTTTTTCCCGAGATTTGGAATCACTAATCTCGATTTATTGACATCGGTTTTGACATAGAGCTTCATCCAAGGGTGGGGATTTGCCTGAAGTCCCTATAAATAGTTGTATTTCAGGAAGGGAATACTCACAACAACTTTTCTGAAATATTCGAGAAATGGCCTTTCAATCCTTGCTTCTTTTTCTCCTTCTTCACAAATCTTCCCCTCATGAAATGACCTTTAGCCTCTAAATTTTAGGCTTTATGGCGTAATCTTAAGCCTGGGTTAGGCCTCATGGCGTAATCTTAGGCAACCCCTTGTTTCGTCCTTCTGGAGTTCTGCAACAAAAATGCCAGGCTTCAGATTGGTTTAGAAACACGAGGGGGCTCCAAGTGTGGGATCTCCGGTCATGTAAGATCATTTTTTGAGAAAATCTCATACGCGGAGCGAAACGGGGAGAGGGAAGAAGGCCACTCTGTGGTTCATCTTTCCTCCTCTGTTTCCTTCCTTCTGGACCCGGCCCGTGTTGTGCCCTCCAGATGGAAGAGGCTTTGTTTCTCACCTCCTTCTCCCCCTTTCTCTTCTTGATAGAATCTTGGAGGGATGAGAAGGGATGGACTCTTTGAAGGAATGGGTTCAAGCTACAGAATGGCTGTTCCTGTACTTCACGTCCAGCTAATGGTGGTTACCAAGGCTAGAAGGGGTGCAGAGACTCAAGCTGATATTCGGTTCCTTCACTCTCTGCCCCTCCAGGAGATAATGGCGCGGCTCAACCCGGCGTTGGATTCCATAGCTGCTTCCAATTGAGGGGGCTTGGAGGCTCCATTTTCTTTCACTGGAGTCTCCCCTTCTCATGAATAATGGTGTTGGCCAAGCCTATGTTGTATTCCTCTACCGCTTCCATGTAAAGGGGGCGCGGGGGCTCCGTTACTCCTCTTTTTCCTTCCCTGAAGTCTGCCCCTCCTTGGGATAATGGCGCGGCTCAACCCGACGTTGGATTCCATAGCTGCTTCCAATTGAGGGGGCTTGGAGGCTCCATTTTCTTTCACTGGATTCTCCCCTTCTCATGAATAATGGTGTTGGCCAAGCTTATGTTGTATTCCTCTACCGCTTCCATGTAAAGGGGCGCGGGGGCTCCGTTACTCCTCTTTTTCCTTCCCTGAAATCTGCCCCTCCTTGGGATAATGGCGCGGCTCAACCCGACGTTGGATTCCATAGCTGCTTCCACTTGAGAAAAGATTCAGAAGATATCGGAAGATTCCTGTTTTGTATTCTAGCCACTTTTGGCTTTGTAATGAATGTACTGCTTTTGGCCGCAAAGCCACTTTATGAATACAATAATATTATCTTATCCTGATATTCAAATATCCGTGAGAAGCTGAGTCAACGTGTCTCGCAAGGCCCCAAATATAGGCCCCCATAGTTGTATATTGAAAATAATATGAACTTTTAAAATATGCTCCGCATCAAAAAGAGCCTCGCGGCGAGGTTTTTGAGGACATATGTATCTTTTGGATCCACTTGCTGGCTCCCAACTCAAAACTCTTAGCGCCAATAATTCCTTCTTTTCCGAGATTTAAGGCACTAATCACTCGTTGAAAAACAACAGTCGTGAAAAATAATCTCGTGAAAAGAACAGTTACCTCCTCGAAAACCGTTCCATTTCCCCACATGCTATTAATCCTTTAATAATAGCTAACTCCTCAAAAACCGCTCCTCACATGCTGCTAGTCCCTTTTTTCCCGAGATTTGGAATCACTAATCTCGATTTACTGACATCGATTTGACTCCTCTTTGACTGTCCAGCAGGTGGAAATGCTTTTCCGAGACTGTCCGTCCAAGGGTGGAGATTTGCATGCCCTGTTCCTATAAATAGGTGCATTATGGGGATGGGAACGTTCACGCCAAAAAAAACCTTCCTCTGAGTTTCAGATCCTCAACAATACCCTTCCTTTTTTACGAACATCTCTCTGTCAATTTCAGTCATTCTCTCACAGATCTTCAGTCCTTCCCAATAATTCTAACAGCAATCTTTCTTAATTACTTGTCATCACCATTCTTCAATTCTCGCATTCTCTCAACCCTTCACCAATGGAACCACAAACCCAGCAACCAACCGAGGATGGAGGAAGCAACAAAGCAGCCGGGAGTAGTGCTAACATGCTGCGGGGGCGGAACAGGTGGAATCCCACTACAGATCAGATAAGAATCCTCAATGAGCTTTTCTACAATAAGGGAGTTAGGTCCCCAACTATAGAGCAGATTCAGAGGATCTGTCTCCAGCTGAAATGGTACGGCAAGATCGAGTTCAAGAACGTCTATTTTTGGTTCGTGAACCAAAGGGCTCGGGAGAAGCGGAAGAAGAGGTCCACTTCGGATGTTCATGTGCCCATGCAAAGATCAGGGCTTGTTGGTGATGACAATGTTACCAATTGGAAACCTGAGGATCAGTATATTAACTTCGAATATTCTGCATCTGCTTCTGCTTCTTCAGCTGGTGTGATTGCTTTTAACGGGCAGATGGGGAACTATGGTGGTTATGGATCTATGAACATGGAGATTGAAACCCTTCCTCTGTTCCCCATGCATGGTGAGGACATCTTTGGCAACATGAAGACTACTTCCGATGGAGGTGGCGGTCACGGTGGTGGCTCTCACATTTCCCTTGAGCTCAGCCTTTCCTGCGAGGGCAAAGCTGGAAAAAGTTTCTGCAGCCGCTGACTCGGCTTAGTAGCTTTGCGAGTGTAGGAACACTTAGAATTGCCCCCTAAGAGTTGTATTTATGACTTTTTTATTTTTATTTTTTATATTTTAGCCATAATTCTGGAGATATAAACTCATCATAGACAGTTGAAATGGCATCCTAAGACTCAAAATAAAAACAAGAACAACACGCAACATACAAGAAAAAACGTTTTGGACTTGGGGATATTTCTCTTCTCCTTTCGGTAACTCCTTTGGAACATGACCAGGTGAAGAGAGGAACGATTGATTGACAGGGGACGAGACCCTTTGTCAGCACTTCTCGTATCCAAACTAGACCTCACATCCCATTGGATGCGCCCTATGATGAAGAATATATTTACCCAAAATTCATTTTGACTCTAATAATAAACAAACAACCAACGAAATAAAGAAAAAAGATAAACAAAAACTGAAATATGAATATAAAACCTAAAACAAAGTTAACGAAATTCAACCTATTTTTTTTTTTTTTTAATTTTTTTTTTTTAACTTTAGGCTAAATGGGCTTAGTATTGTATAGTGTTGCCCCCCTAGTGTTGCTAGGCATAGTGAAGAAAACGATTATGGGCCTCAAAAACAGGCCTTCATGAATGGGCTTCGCAAGTATAGGAACACTAGAATTGTCCCCCATGTTTTATGCGAATAGACTGGCTAATAAATTAATCCCTCAGTGTTTTGACTCCTTAGTAATTATGGATTGCACTAATTTTTTTTTTATATAAGTAGTTGAATTCAATAAGACAATGTGAATCAAGGTTTAGACATGCGGCCCAAGTATAGTCGCCTAGACACAAATTTTCTTTCAAATCCTTTGGGCAACCTTACTGAAATGGCCAGGTGGGGGAGGGCGAACAAGAGAGGCAGAATCCATTTTGGCATGAGCTACTCCCACATAGTGGTTTAGGCCCATTTGCACGCACTTCTGGATTCAAGAACCTGTCATGAACGTTGTCCCCTTTCTAGACACCATTTCACATAGGCTATACTTACTAAGATGAGAAAGGTCATAAGTGTGAAGACAGTTCAACAAGTGTTAATAAAAGCCGCCCTTAACCTTAAGGGACCTGAACTAGGCACCAATAAGGAGTTTAGGCCAATATTAACAAAAGAGACTTCACCTATTCCGTTATGATTCACAACCCCTTACCAAATTCAAATTTTTTTTTTTTTTAAAAAAAAAACTATGAAAATAAAGGTAAAAAACAACTGAAAACTGATAGGAAATTAACAAAAAAACAAGGAGCTAGCAGCGACACGTTTGGCTAACCTCTAGAAGACCATGGGGGAGGCCATCTATGCTTCATTCCACGCTCCGATGTATCAAAATTTGTAGGGTAAAAATCCCTCCTGTGAGAGCTTGTAGGAAAAGAACAAAGATACTTCTCATCGAAAACTTGGGAAAAATTTGGCTCGTAGGAGGAGTAATCTTGCCCCCCAAGTATCTTTGTTGGTTGGCGAAACATGATCTTCAATTGCACTTTTGAAGATGAAGATGTTCCAAGATCGGCTTTGTCGCCAACTACCATGTCATAGAACATGGTGTGTTCAGGATTAGCCACAGATTGGTCATTATAGACGACCACTTGCTGGTCTGAATTCTCCACATCAAGAGCTTCACTTACTGGATAATTGTAAACAAGAGTTAACTTGTATTGATGATACTCAAATTTACAGTTGCGAAGGACAACTTGGCCACTAGAATAATTGTTCTGGCCATTCATGCAACGTGGGTTGTAAATGTGCCCTCCACATATATCAAAGCCACCGCTTGGCCTTGAAGAATATATGAAGAACTTCAAGTTGAATTGATTAATAAAGCCACAGATTGGCTTCTGTAGACCACAACTTAATTGATAATTAAGATGACCTTCTCCATGCACAGCCTCTGTGTAAGGCTGTGACTCACCAGTGAGACCCTTAGGTTAATTGCCACCTATAGGCAAGTTAGTCTCAGAAATGACCTCTTCGCGAGCAGCTTCTTGATGTTCCAATTTGTCTTGATGCGAACTGACTTGAGTAGCCAAGCTGGAACCTTCTTTGCGCAAGGTCGCGAACTCCGATGAGGTCTGTTTGTGCTGGGTCGCAACGACATTCATCGACTGCTGGTGGTTTTCTTGGGCTAGTTGGGTCACGTCGGCCAGCTGCTCCCAAGTCTGCCACGAATCTTGTTGGGCTGATTGGAAAAGTTCATCCATCCTCTTCTGCTGCGCCGCCAGGACCTTTTTCAAATTCGCATAATACGAAGCAGTGTTCTGTTGAAAGATAGCAAGTCGCTCCTCTATGCTCGCATTCTCCGGAATGGGAATGGGCACATAGCCTTCTATCGTCGCCATGACTTCAGGAATTTCTTTTGGTAAAGATTTTCCTCTGGCATCCCAATGATGGTGAACACAAAAAGACTCTAGTTTAGTCCAACCGGATGTGCCAAAATGTTTGTTTTGAAGCCCGGTGGTTGAATGTCTTCAAGAAAAGAAAAAAAATTCTAACATTGTCCCACTGGGCGTGCCAAAATGTTTGTTTTGAAGCCCGGTGGTTGAATGTCTTCAAGAAAAGAAAAAAAATTCTAACCTTGTCCCACCGGGCGTGCCAAAATGTTTGGCTCCAATTTTGATGCAGCTGGTCAACAGTCTCTTTTCTGCGCGGGCGTGCCAGCACCGTTCGGGTGCGGTCGTCGGGGATGTCCCTTGACCTGACTTCTTTTCAAGCGATTGTAGACGAGGAGAGCACCAACCTCGTCATGGGGATTCTTTCTGCCTCGTGGTGAGGACTTTGCTGAAGTTTCTTCTTGTTAACACAATCGATACTCAATATTGCAGATCGAGCAGAGCGACATCACCGGGAAATGTTGAGATCTTGCTAAAGCGTGACTTTAGCTTGGCTGGGTTGCTAGGGCGTTACCCTTGCTTGGCTGGTTCTGTAACCGTTGTGGTCGCGGCACTACCGTCGGCTCCCGAGGAGACTAGGACCGAAGCACGTTGACAGAGGGTTTGGTGGCACTGAAAGTCGGCTTCTGAGAAGACTAGGACTAGGAGTGTGATCACCGGTAAGAGAAAGAGAAAGAGAGGGAGAGGAGTTGCTCTTAGAGAGGTTTGCTCTAGAGAGAACTTAGATCATCTTAGAGATGTTGTTGTTGAATGTGAATGTGTGTTTTAGAATGAGAGGAGAAGGTGTTTATATAGGGAAAAAAAAGAAGAGTGAAATGATGAGTGGAAGAAAAATAATGAAAGTGGAGTATGAAAGTGATTTGTAAAATATGGAAAAGATAGAGAAATGATGAAATGAAAGCAACGCATGAAGGTGTAGAAACATGGAAGTGATGATGATCTATTAAAGAGATTGTCTTGAAAAATATATCCAAGGAAAAGAAGAAAAGCATCTAGCTTTCTTCATGTGGGTAGGAAACATGAACATGTGAATATTGAGCTGGTTTTAGGTCAGTTTCTGCCCCTTTATTCCTTCAATTATTTCTCCAACAAGACTTCAGAATGAGCCTTCGACTTCTTCATAAAAAATGTTCCACTATGAGTGTAGATCATCCTGACAAATTTTCAGAGTTTTATTCCATGTGGTTGGGCTGGAAATGCTGCTGGACCTCTTACAGGTCCAGTTTTCGAGTTTTGCTTCTGTAGAAAATTGGACTGATTGTTTGAAGGCCTTCCACTCAAAAATATCTCTGGCACTCTTCATAAGAAATGATCCTTGGGCTGTCTAGAATGGATCTGCAGAGTTTCAGCTCATTTCAAGTTCATTTGGTCAGGCGGCCGCCCCTCCTTCCTTGTTTAGCTCGGTTTCTCCTAGCCGAAGTAGGAAAATGTGCTAAAGTTGACTTTTCATGCTTCCATGCTTCCATAGTAGGCTTGTTTTAGCCTCTAAATATATATTTCGAACTTCTCGACAATATATAGCTTGAGCCACTGACATTGGCTCAATTTCTCCAAGACGTGCCTTGTCAGGCCAAAATACTTATTTTGGGTCCAAACAAGCTTACCAAATCTTGGCAATCTCAATTCCTTCTGGGAAAAGACCACCACTGCATCAAACATAAGCAAAGTTAGGCTTTCAGAAAGCAATGAGAAACATAATAAAAATGCACTAATTTAACTAAAGAGCAGTATAACTTACATCTTCTTCCATTAGCCTGCTGGACATCCTGAGCTGAAGGTAAGGTCTTCTAGACTTGATCTAGGAACTGCACGTCAAAACCTGCCAAAGAATACATCAACCAGATAAATCAAATCGACATATCCAGAGTATAAATAGCATCTTAGAAACAGACAGTATGGTATAAAACTTACAAGAACATACATAACAAGATAACATAATATATATCATTCCTAAACTATAGATACTGTCATCATAAAAGGTATAAGTTAACATAACTTAGCCCAACAACTATGAAAGCTGTGAAAGTCACATACAAACTGTGAAAGTCAGAGAGCAAAATAAATTATCAAACACTCTTTTGCAAATAAATTCTTGTCATCTCTCTCAGGACTTTTATCAAACAGATGGTATGCACAACTCACTAACTCAGATTGGCCTGTAACAAAACTCAGATTGAAAAGGAGTGCACGAAATTGTGAACAGGCATACATGAACCTTCCTCCAGAACTCTAACCATTTCCAAACCCAGAAATGCACAACACTCAAAAACAACTTCAACTTGAAAATGAATTTTCAGCTTAAATTTCCTCAATTAACTACAAAATAGAAACAGAAAACCAAAACTCGGAGACATAAATTTCCTCACTTAGTTCTAAAATCATTCCACACAATCAAACCCTCATCGAACCACAAAATCAACAAGAAATTCAAAACGAGCTGAATCAACAAAATGCAGGAGAGAGATTAATTACGTGAATTTCCACAAATTCTTAGCTTAGCAAGCACATAACCAGTTAATTAGAATACATTGCATCACATTAGCCAAACGAACAAACACAAGTCAACAAGAATTTCCAATTAAAGATTGATTAATTACTCGGATTGAAAATTGAAGCCTACACTTATCGTGCAAACCCCTGTTTATCGTGCAATTGAAGCCTCTGGAGAACGCGCTTCCTCAAAGCGCGTATGCCGGCCTTGTCGTCGTCGTCGTCGGCGCAATCCTCCGCCAATTCGTACCTGAAAAAAAAAAAAAAAAAAAACCGGAAAATCAAAGATTCAGTGATCGACGAGTAGAGCAAGAAACGAAAAGGTTCAAACGAATTTGATCGAAAATCTGCTTACGCTTGAGCAAAGGCTTTGAGGAAATGGAGGTCCTGAGCGACGAAATGGCGGAAGGTGTGAGAGTCGAGAGTGGCGGAGGCGAGGCCGACGAAGAAGGGAGTGTAGAGAGCGAAGACGGAGTCGTCTTTGAACTTGATCCAGAGCCGACGATGCAGGAAATCGAAGATGCAGAGAGAGACTGGTCCTTGAGAACTTGAGCGGGAAATAGATGTGGTTTTGGCGCCAGAACGGTGAAGACGAAGTGAGCTCGACGAAGTGAGAGAACGGTGAGAACTTGAAGAAGAAGTGATTGAAATGATAACGTAACGTAGAGAATTGAAACCAGATCCCTCTTTTTGTTTTTCTTTTTTCAATAAGAAAAATGTAATATACTTCTATAAAAAAAAAAAAAATTGATTCTCATTTACGACATGCTTGAAATGTATGTCGTAAAAGACAAGTGAAAAAACTCATTTACAAAAAAATTTGATTCTCATTTACGACATGCTTGAAATGTATGTCGTAAAAGACGAGTGAAAAAACTCATTTATGGCACACATATTTGTGCACGCCGTTAATAGATAACTAAATTTACGACACACATAAGTTGCACGCCGTGAATGACCTGAATAAACACATTCTGACAGCACACATGATACGTGCGCCGTAAATAACAGTCTTTTACGACACACGTAAAATGTGCGCCGTAAAATGTGTGCCGTAAAAGACTGATTTTGTTGTAGTGAACGCTGCTCCCTGTGGCCGTGTACTTGTTTCGAAGATTGATCTTGACGACGATATCTTCAAGACTTCAACATCGGTAGCATCACAAATACAGTCGTCCTTCTGTTGCACTACTAATGCTTTCGGAGGTTTGACATCGAATAACTCATGTTGCCCTTAAAATAAAAGTGTCAAAAGACTTGAGTTTACCTTTCTCCCTTGATAAAACGAGTTCATATACGTCACCCTACAGAATCTCTGGCATTTTCATAAGCTGTGAACTCTATTGATTCGAAATGATCATAATGGACGTCGTAATACGTGTTTGGATTTTGAAGAGTGATCCTCGATCAAGGGCAAGGTTATAGTTTAGGGTTTTGTTACTACTGAAGTTAGTGAAGTAGCTGAACTCGGTGAGCGAGGCATGAGTGACGTGAATGTTGAGACTCGAGGCTACGGGGTTGTAGATTGAACTCATCTAAAGTCCTAATAAAAAGAGGGAGAAGACGCTAAATATGACCAGGCATGTGATGATGCAGCAGTACTCTTCATACATTCGTCAATCTCGACTTGAATAGAGAGGTCCTTATAGTGGGATTAGGAAATCACAGACCAGACTGGGAAAGAAATAACAGGAATAGTTATTTGGTGAATATATACATATATTTAGGAATAGCAATACAAGGTCGTAAAATTTAAAAAAAAAAAATTAATTCAAGTCCAATTTCTATGTACAACTTAGATGTAGCCGGCACAATTGCACCCTTTCACTATTTTTAGTAGTCTAATTTTTTTTTTTTTGTTAAGATATTGATTTCATTAGATTCAATAGCCGTTTGAACGAGCTACAGCGTACCATGTATTTGGAATAAAAAAAATGATAAGAATCCCGAAACTGTATCAAGTAAATGCAACTCATTACAAAGTTGTTTTAAGCTCGCTATTTTTAGTAAGTTTATAAATAAGAAACAACTTTGTGTCTTCTATGGAAAAATCATTAACCAACCTCCCATTAATCATTCACACAATTGTGGTGCCAACAGAATGTCATTTTCTAGCAAACAAATAGAAGCAACTCTTTATCAATAAGCCGCTTGAAAAACATCAACCTTATTCCAGATAATTATCAACTCTTGTAACGGTCATGATCCCAAAGTGATTGGTCCTAAAACATATATCAAACCAAATTCCCAAGAGGTCTATTCTTAGGCATGGGCACCCCAATGCACCAAGTGATAAATCGAGAATGGCATTTAGCCCGAAAGCCCGACAAATTGGCCCAACCCGAACCGAACGGTCTGGGCTTTTAAAAAAAATTTGTAAGTTTTTGCAAAACCCAGTCCAAAACAAATATAGATTGTGCCAGTCCCGGGCCCTAAAACGTCAAAAAAAAAAAAAAGTTGCGTGAACTTAAGCCTTATGACACATGTCTTCAATTAATTGGCTATAAAGAGAAGTGCAAATTTTTTAATGTACTTGCGTTACACTCAAGGCCAGAAGACTTACCGAGAATTCTCGATCTCATTCTCTGGGATACATCTCGGAACTGTTGTACAAAAGGATGCTTCATGCACAAAAAGCATTAGGATTCCACCATGGCTAAATAAGCTCCTGCCATAAAAGGATGAATATCCTTAGATCGCCAATTGTATTCAACAGTCCATGTTATGACTAAAACTATATGGGCGCCATGTAGGCCGGAAGGCATCTTAAAGACACATCCGAAACCTCCTCCTACAAGCTTTTTGTGGTTTGAACAGCTGTTTCTGTCGACAATAGTAGCCAAGTCAGACAATGGTAATTCCAGATCTTCCTTCTTGATGTTCCCCACTTTTCCTGCAAAGGAGTGAAATGATTAGACATCTCAGGTGAGCTAATATTTTACCATAAAGTGAAGTCAAGGTATAATGGATCTACGACCTATAAAGAGCTGATCCAACTAGGAAAACAGAGTATCAGCAGAGTATTAGGAACAACTTACCATCTTTTCGACGTTTGCTTCTCTCAAATATATAGCCAGAGGGCTAGGCCCAGGAGTAGCACAATACAGCTTATGATCCTCCTTTTCTACACATTGCATCCAGCCGGTTTAACATTGATCTTTGTATAGTCTTCAGGATCTGAAAGTAGAAAATTGAGGAGATGAAAGAAAAAGACAATGTAATGTTACTAATGTCTTCTGTCTATCATCCAATGAGCAATATTACTTGATTTTTTAGACAAACTTAAGGATAAATATGCTAATTGTGTAAAACATTGTTGTTTAATAACCAACTTTTATGTTGAAGATGAGTCCATACCTTGTACAGATGCTGCCATCCTCATGTAAATATCTTACCCATTTTGAGTGAGATTTCTAATGTCAATCAGGTCCCCAAACCACATCAAGCAACCAGTTCCTCCAATAATATACAAATTTGAATAAGCTGAGCAGGAACAGTTCTTCATGCGCGCCATCTCTCATTCCTTAAGGCTCAAACATTCGTTAAACCAGGATGGTTCTGTGTTTGGAAAAATTGACCCCAGAGTACTTCTGAAACTTGTTGCCGTCACAATCTAGCGGAGTCTTTCTGACACACACATTTGACCAATCCATTGTGTCCGTATCTTTTGGAAGCTTTGGTACAGAACATTTTAAACAGCTACATACTGGGGAGTTCTCAAAATTACAGGCACCATGTGCACCAAAAAGTGCAAAATTGTCAGTCATATACAGGAACCAACTTTGGGTTCTATCAATCCATGTGTAGCGCCACACAAGCCCATCTTGAGTTAACACCAGCCGGGAAAGAACTGAGCTGTTAAGAAGCTTATTACTATAGTATTCTTAATGATCAAGATCTAAAACAAAATACAAGATTTTACGTGGCAAACTAGTACAGGAGAAGTCAACTTGTTTTGGACATTTCGGATATATATGGGTAGGTTCTGACTTCTGAGGATATGCAGAGCAGAGCCATGAAAGTGTAAAATAAAGCTATCAATGCGAGCGTCAGACATACCTCATAAAATAGCATTTGTTCTGATATTTCAAATGATATCTTCTTCTCTAACTTCGTTGTGTTCTACATCTTCATCCATGCTTCCAAGTAATTTTCTAACATCTCGGGCATACAACAAGGAGATTCCACACCTTTTCACCCTCACAATGGGAAGGCCACGGGGTTGACCGTAGCAAAAATTAGAGTACAACCTTTTCACCCTCACAATTGGACAGAAATGGACTTGTTGCGATGTTGTGCTCCTTGAAATGATGGTGTTGCATGACAGCAGACGGACAATACTGAGGAAGATATTTCCCGATTTCTTAATGGAACATTGGCAAGTATTTCAGAAAATGGCGAGCTGGGTCATTGGTATGAACAATGTCGGGAGCTGGGTATGATGCTCTTTGATGGAAGTAGAGGCGAGCAGAACTTAAACAGGACCTTAAAAGAGCTCCATCACTCACTGAAAATTGAATAATGGCAGCGGAATACTGCGCCAATGTAAAGTTGAAACAGATAGTTTGTAAGAATCTGATGGAAGGCCTTCAGAAGGTACGAGATCAGCTAGCTTCACACGACCGAGAGATGGCAGGCCACTACCTGCCATAAATTCCTTTGGAATACTCCCTACCCCATCTTGAACAGAGGTATTATCCAATCAACTTCATAGATTACAAACTGACATACATCATATAACAAAAACAAACACAAGAGAAACAACAAAAAGAAGCATCATCAATCATCAATCTATCTTTCTTTCGTTTTTCTTAATGAGAGGAATTCCCACACACTAGGAATATCGAAAGATACAGACCATTTAAAGAATCATAATTGAGTTCAGTTGGTATTGTATGAACCTAAAACGCAACTCGTTTCTTCTTTTAAATATCAAAGCATCTATCTTTATATATGCATGTAAAGATAATACTAAGCTCAAAAGTCAGAAAATTCAAGTGATATCCAACATGCCTCAGTGAAATCTAAACTTAGAACAAACGTAAGAATGTGGTGAAATGTAGAAGAAAATGAAATACAGATTTCAAAACTACAGCATCAATTGGAGCCTTCCAAGCACTAGAACAGCTTCAATTCTATAGGAATAACATCTAAAAATGCAGTCTTTCCTGATACATGAAAGTGAAAACCTTGGAAAAATTCATGGGGCAACGTTGACCCTCTCCATTGAGCTTTATCCAATTGATGCAATGTTGGGTTTGATAAAAGAAATATAATTTAGCAGGAAGAAACCCAATAGACGAATTCACAACCATTATCAGACCAAAATTAGCTTCAATTAAGAGTACCCACTAAGTATTTCAATTCCAAAGTGAAAAAACACTGGGCAAATTTGTCTCCTTAGAGCTACTGCTATATATACAGTATGGCACAAGGAGAGGGAGAGATAGGGAGAAGGAGAGAGCTGACCTTGTTAGAATGAAATTGTTGCACAAGTCAACCTAGAAATTGCAATTCAAAGGAGATTAGGGTTTTGCAAAGAGGAGAGAGGTTCTCTGTTTTGATAATGGAAAATGTGGGAGATGGAAATTTTGGCTATTTCGTGAAAGCGTCACAACTGGCATCACACTGAAATACTGAATGAACACAAAAATTTACCCGAATTTTTGTTTTTTTTGTTTTGTTTTTTTTTTTTTTAACATTTGTCCTGCCAATTACAACTAAGAATAATAATAATTATACCAAAATCATCACTCTCTTCAATGCAAAAACTCGAATATAACTCCCACTCATTTTATTTAACACATAAATAGATTGGATGGACGATCAGCCAAACCTAGTTGTTCGACCGTCATACTAGAGACAATGTGCTTCTCCAATCATATATCATCTCAATAATTAGGACCACTGTTGAAACTATTTTTCCAAAGAAGAAGGCACCCGACAAAACTTTCTTTTAGATGTTATCAACCTAAACTCCTTAAGACATAAGAAAACCTTTCTTGTAGAGGAAAAATTCTAGAGTGGGAGAAAACCCTAAGCGACGTCTGCTGCGCCGCCTGTATCAACGCCTTGCTGGCGCTGTCGTTAACCTTCGATCATGCATCAAGGAAACATCCTAGTATGGAATTGTCGTGGGATCGTAAACTTCGAATCTCAACGAGCCCTAATTGATATTGTTCAAGCCCGCAAACCAAGTATTATTTTTCTGGCGGAAACCCTAGCACAGAAGGAGCATATCAGCGCTCTAACTAGAAAACTGGGTTTCAAAGATGATAGGAGCATAAAATGCGACGAATTTATAGTTTAATCCTTTACACTTTTGCTTAGTTATTTCGTTAAAAAGATCAAACTAACTTTGTTATTTTCTTAGGAGGTTTGTGGATCAACCATGGAAAAATAGGAGCTCAATTGTGGCAAGTTAAGGCTTGGATGTATAATACTGATGCAAAAGATGAAGGACAACCATTTATGTGGTCAGAAACAAGAAGGGAAGCTTGTGGAAAAATTCGTTCAAAACAGTTGCTGAGAAGCAAAATATGAAAACTGGAATCTGCCTTATTTTCTTCTATATTTGGACCCCATTTTGAAGATATTTTGAGTGCACCATGGCAGCATTTCTTGACTATATTTGAAAACCAGATCTTTCACTACAATAAAGCCAAATCAAGTGGTCATAATAGTCAAGGATGAAGTCAGAAACGTTGCACAAAGTAGGCATCTTGATCAGCTTTCCACCTTCAGTCTTATCTATGAAGCATTTTGGAGCTGTCTTTTGGAGACTTTATTGGAAAGTCTTTTGGAAGGTTATTGTTTGGACGTCAATAAATGATGCCATATGGCATTATAGGCCTAAGAAACGTTCAGAAAGATAGCTAAAAGGTCGGTGTACAAGCCCATAAATTTGACCAGAAGATAAGGAAAATCTGGAAATTTCTGACATACCTTATCTTGAAAGCTTTTCAAGGCTGCTTTTGGGCAGCAAGTTGAGGGGATTTTTAGAAGAATTTTGCACACTCTTAAAGGTCAACATCAAGGCTGTTATCTTGCTGAAAATCACATTCAAAGCTGAAATGAAACCTAGTTAAAAGAAGGGCTAAAAAGGCAATCATAAGTGAGGCAGATAAGTGAGTCACCTTCCTTATCTCTTGGCAGATTGTTTTGAGGCTTCTTGGGGATCCTTTGCTGAGTTGTATACGTTTTATATGAGCTGTTAGCATGCTTTATATCAGCTGTAAAGGATCTACAAGTCAAAGAATTCAGCCTAAGAAGAGAAATTCAAATGGAACAAGTAAACAAACTTGGTCTAATTGCAAGAGTGCCCTTGAACTTGCAACTCCTACATAAAGGGGCCTCCTTCCATGTTTTATAAATAGGAGTGACCAACCACATACAGACCATATATCACATAAAAAAGAACCAGAGACACACCAAAGAAGAAAAAGAAGAAGAAGAAGAAGCAAGACGATCGATCACTGCTTCTCAAAGATCGATCATTGATCGTATTTTTCCCAATTTCTGATTTTTGTTGTCTTCCTTTTTCATGAACTCCTTTGTGTTTTTGATTCCTATTATGTGTAACTAAATTTCCAGTAGCTAGGGAGCTGTTGAAGCCCCTAGACATGCATGATCCATAACATGCTTTGATTTTCGGTTTGTTTTCAATTAATAAAGTTGAGGTTTTGTTTACCGATTTCTCATTGATGAATTCTATGTTTGTATGCTTCGGAGATCTACTTAGTATGCATGCTAGGATTCTAATACTTTGATGGTTTGATGCCTGGATCAATAGTTGGATTCCTCAAATTATCTAGAGAAGTAATTGGTAGTTTTCACTAGCAAGTAAACAAAACCCTAGGTTTAGCAAGGCTCTAAGTTATTTGTGATGCCTAGTGATTGCACAAACTCTTTTCAAACTTAATGATCTCTGCATGTTTAATCTAATAAACGTACCTTTAGGTTGCATTGCTTGGGAATAGTCTAGGTGTAGAGCACTTCCTGCCTAGCGTACAAAGTAAGAAAGAGTAATAGGTTGTGTTCAAGCGTACCGAGCCAATCTGAGCATCTTCAACTAAGTTAATTGGTGATAAATTGGACAAAGTGTGTTGTGTGTGATTGTTGGGGGTGGACACTTCCTTCCTAGCTAGTTTCATTATCTTGATCTCAACCATTCTCAAATCAGCTTTTCTCTATTTTAAGTTCTGTTATCTATATTCCCGTATTTATTTAATATAGTAAATGAATGCCAAAAATTCCCAAATTTTGTGTGCTAGACTCTTTAAGTGTCTAGTATACCTCTGTAAATTTTCGTATTTTTCTAGGTTGTTTTAGTTAGGTTTTTAGTTTGTTTTTCGACTGTGGTTCAGTAGGAGTTGCAGTCACGTTTTGTGACTTTTGTTGAAGCTTTTAGTTTAACTTAATCCTCTGCGAGAGACCCTTATTTCCCTATATTACAATAGACATATTTGCAGAAGAATAAGGAAAATCAATAGCTTTTAAAATAGCTATCAAAAGACAATATCTGTTATCCTCAGGAAAGAAAACTGGGTAGCACTGATCTGGAATGAAGACACTCATGCTGAACTACGGTCCCGTTCACCTAACCATATCGATGTCATTATTGGCAAATCAGATGATGCCTTCAAATGGCGTTTTACGGGCATATATGGGGTTGCTGCAAGGGAAGGGCGTCACAGGACGTGCTCGCTTATGAGATCACTTGCTTCTGAGCCTTGTTCTCTTCCGTGACTTGTTGCTGGGGACTTTAATGAAATCATGTCCAACAATGACAAGTCTGGAGGTCCACTTAGAGCAGCTGCACCTATGGCTACGTTTCAACGAACAATGGCTGACTGTAATCTCATCGACATGGGATTTGTAGGGAGTTGTTTTACCTGGAGCAATAAGTTTACAAAGGAACGATTAGATCGTGGGTTTCAAAAACCATCATGGAGAGATTTATTTCCACATAGTAGGGTTATTACTCTAAACCCTAGTGAATCCAACCATAGTCCTCTTCTGGTCGTCGTCAGCTCAATGAGATTACAGTGGAAGAAAACGTCGAAGTTGTTCCGCTTTGAAGAGTGTTGGCATGAACAATCTTCTTGTAGTGATATTATCAAGCAGTCTTGGTCCAAACCCTCCACAGGTAATGCGTTGCAATAGGTGATGCTAAAGATCAGTGAAACAGGGGCCAACTTGATGTAATGGTACAAGGCTGAGTTTAATAATCAAAAAGTGGAACTCCGTACCATCCAAGAAAAACTAAATGATCTGATGAAACTGCCCTACTCCCCGGAGCAGTATGAAGAACAAAGAGCCCTACATGTGAAGCATAGTCAAATACTAGCCCAACAGGAGAAATATTGGCGGCAACGATCTCGTGCTATTTGGCTTAAGGATGGGGACCTCAACTCTGCCTTCTTTCACTGGCGCGCTAGCAATCGACGAAGTAAGAATCTCATCAGGGGCCTCACTGATGAACATAATCAATGGCAGTCGGAACCGAGTGAGGTTCAGAGGCTACTGCTCGCTTACTTTTCCAAGGTCTTCTCCACGGAGGGAAGTGATATGAATGCTCTTGCACAGATAATAGCGGCAACACCAGTCAAAGTCACACCAGATATAAATAATGACCTTTTACAGACTTACACTGAGGAAGAGATTAAAGTTGCTCTATTCCAAATGCACCCTTCCAAAAGCCCAGGACCTGACGGTATGTCCCCCTTTTTTTTTTTCCAAAAATACTGGAATATTGTTGGCACTGATGTCTGTATGGCAGTTAGAAGTTTTCTCGAAGCAGGTGAACTTTATAACAATATCAATTTCACGTATCTGTGCTTAATACCGAAGATCAAAGACCCTCAGGAAGCTGCACATTTCAAGCCAATTGCCCTTAGCAATGTGATTTGTCGTATTTCCTCAAAAGTGGTAGCTAATCGACTAAAGAAGTGGCTTCCTGATATCATCTCACCCCTTCAAAGTGCTTATGTTCCAGGCCGCACCATCTCTGATAACACCTTAGTGGCCAATGAAGTGGCACACTTTATGCACAAGCTAAGGCATCAAGATACTGGTTTCTTCTCTCTCAAGTTGGATATCAGTAAGGCTTATGATCGCCTAGAATGGGGTTACCTCGAAGCAATTTTGTCTAAACTTGGTTTTCATCCAATATGGATTAATATGGTGATGCGCAATGTCAGGTCAGTGACTTACTCAATCTTGCAGCAAGGAGAGCCCACTCCCCCTATCTCACCTACACGAGGAATCAGACAAGGAGACCCTTTGTCACCATACTTGTTCATTCTTTGTGCCGAAGGCCTATCTGCGTTTATAACACATGCAGTCCAATCCAATCACATCACCGGCCTCAAAATGTGCCCTCAAGCTCCAACGCTTCATCACCTGTTCTTTACTGATGATAGTTTATTATTTGGCACTGCTACTGTAGAGGAATGTTACGCCTTCAAGCAACTCCTATGGATCTATGAGAAGGCGTATGGACAAAAGGTAAATTTCCAAAAAAGTAATGTGGTTTTTAGTAGAAATGTCGACTTGGACCTACAACACCACCTTGCTACCATCCTTGAAGTAAAATGAGAAGAAGAGCATGATAAATACCTAGGTTTACCGTTGAAAGTTGGTAAATCCAAGACTGCAAAATTTGCTTATATCAAAGAACGATTGTCCAAGAAATTAATTAGTTGGAAGGCCAAAATTCTGAGCTGCGCTGGAAAAGAAATTCTCATCAAGGCCGTGGCCCAAACAATGCCACTTTATGCAATGAATTGTTACCTACTTCCTAAAGGCTTGTGTGATGACATCCATCAATTGTGTGCTTCCTTTTTTTGGGGTGACACAGATGAGAAGAAAAGAATCCATTGGAGAAGCTGGGAACGGTTGTGCTTAACCAAGCAGGAAGGAGGTATGGGCTTCAAAAATCTTCATGCTTATAACATCGCTATGCTTGCTAAGCAAGGATGGAGAATTATCTCCACCCCTCAATCTCTAATCGCCAAACTATACAAGACGAAATATTTTCCACAATGCTCCTTCTGGGAGGCTGCACTTGGGCACTCGCCTTCCTTTTCATGGCGTAGTATTCTGCAAAGTAGGTCAGTTTTAAAGGCAGGAGTGCAATGGAAGATTGGAGACGGCCGGCAATCAAGTGGATATATGGCAAGATAAGTGGATTCCTGTGGCTGTTCCAAGTCCACTTCCCAGACCGGCCAACACCAATTACACAAAAGTGTGTGATCTAATTGATGCATCATGCAGGATGTGGAAATCTACGGTGGTGTACAATTTGTTTCCTAACCATATTGCAGAAAGAATTATGTGTATTCCACTTGGAAGAAACCCTAGTCCGGATAGATTGATATGGAGTCCGGAAAAAAAAGGGCACTACTCGGTGAAGAGTGCATACTGGATTGCAAGAATGGAGATCATGTCGCATGTTCTTGTCTCAACCTCAACGGGGGACCCTTACAAGGAATTATGGAAGTGTCTCTGGAAGGCCAAGGTTCCTGGAAAGGTTAGTATATGTGTTTGGAGAGCCTGCAATAATTTACTGGCCACACGGGATAGACTACTCACTAAAGGCTATGCTGGGGAGATACAGTGCTTATTTTGTCCACAGAGGCCCGAAACTACATCTCACCTATTCTGCCAATGTCCCATAGCATCCACAATATTATCTGCACCTCCATTTAACCTGCAGACTGATCTACATAGGGCCTTGAGCTTTAAAGAATGGATGCTAGAGAAGGCCCTAGCGCTGAGCAGTGAGGTTTTTGCAAAACTGATGATGATTATCCGGGCGCTTTGGAAAAACAGGAACAATTTTCTGTGGAATGGTACACAACAAACTGCACAAGACATTGTTCTTAGCAGTTTTGCGTGGCTAGCTGAATTTCAAAAAGCACGAGCACCGGCGGAGCCAAACAGAAGCAGCCTAAACGATTCTGGAAACCAGCTGCTATTGGAGTTCTAAAAATGAACGTTGACGCCTCATTTTTGTCCAGCCAATCTCAAGGAGGTGTGGGAGGGGTGTTACGGACAGACACTGGCAGAGTTGTGGCAGCTTTTGCTGGTCCCATTCCTCACATGGCCTCCCCAAAACAAGGTGAGTTGTATGCCATACGTGCAGGGCTTGATCTTATTAATTCTCTGCAATTACAACAGGTGGTGATAGAAAGTGACTATACGTGCTGGTCCCATTCCTCACATGGCCTCCCCAAAACAAGGTGAGTTGTATGCCATACGTGCAGGGCTTGATCTTATTAATTCTCTGCAATTACAACAGGTGGTGATAGAAAGTGACTGTACAGAGGCCATTACGGAGGCCTCATGTGTGGATCATACTCTTCTTGCAAATGGAGGCCTCATCGATGCTATCCAATCTGCTATGGCTGCAATTCCTCAAGTACAGTTGTGCTATGCCCCTCGTTCCTGCAATAGGGTTGCCCATAGACTAGCTGGAATAGGCTTTGAAGCCACACACCATGTAGTTTGGCTGGATCAAACTCCAGAGTGTATTACTGATGTAATCACTTACGATTGTAACCACCTCACTTGAGGCTCCTTCTATAAAAGTTTGCTCATTGATTCAAAAAAAAAAAAAAAAACTCCTAAAGACATCTAAAGGAAAGTATAATGATTTTATTGACACTGAAGATGACGAGGATGAGGGGGTTCCTGGTTCCATATTGAGAGTGTTCAAAGAGAAAGTAAAAGAAGCGTGGGAAGGTTGCAGCATTCACGTTTGCAGCAATTGTTTAACAGGGAAGCTTTAATGACATAAAATGGGTAGGTGACTTGGAAGTACCATTTAATATCTAAATGTAACAAAAGTCTAATGGAGTAAAACGGAAAACACATTAGTAAAAGTTGAAGGATTGAAAGACTAAAGTGGGAATAGGATAAAAGTAATTTTTTTTTTTTTTTGACAACTTGGAACACTCAAATAAAAACCAAGGGGAAGAAGAACCCTTGACAGAAACAAACAGAGAGCCAGGCCAAAACCAACTAAACTAAAGGTGGACCTGGAAAACCATCATACAACAAAATATCAAGTAAAGAGGAGGGAGGGTGATGAACCCAGTTGGAAGGACACTTCCCACTGATAACTAATGAAGCAACAAGATGGGCTGCTTTATTAGCCTTTCTACTGATCCAAGACCAGTTAAACTGCCGGGTTGAGGAGAGGTACCGGACTTGAGAAATAATAGTTGCAGCTTTCCAATCAGATACAGGGAGATTACGGGAGATGGAGTTGATTAGAGTTTGAGAATCTGAAGAGATAATGATATCCATATGAGGGAAAGAGTTTGCCAGATGAATGGCTTCCCGAACTGCTAATGCCTCTGCCGCCAAAGGGGAAGGAGCAAGCAATTTTGCAGTTTTACCGGCAATCAAAGAACCTTTCCAATTTCTAGCCAAAGCTGCCACTCCACACATAAGGGTGTCCTTCTGCCAAGAAGCATCAGTATTAATGAGGATGGCATTGACAGGGGGGGGAGACCACTTAACAGGAATAGAATTGGGAAGGGTGTGACACCCCAAATCTGAATTTAAACTCTCTAATGAGTGAGCTGCAAGGAATTCACTCGCTGCTTTGAAAGCAGACAAAGCAATCATGATTGGATCTGGGGAAAGCTTATTAAAAAAACAATCACATCTATGCTTCCAAATCCTCCACAGAAAGAACACAACATGGGTGACAAAATCAGCAGGGGTATCCATTTGGCTTATGTTGAAGAGCCAACTTTCAAAAGAAGTGATAGCTTGTAGAGGAACTTTGTAAGATAGGGGATGAGCAAACCAAGCGCTTACAATCCAAGGACAAGTGAGAAGAGCATGTTCAGTTGATTCATTTGGGTGCAGGCATAATTGACACTCAGCTGAAGATGCAATATGCCTTCGAAATAAGTTGCTCTTTGTTGGAAGGATACCATGACAAGCACGCCATAAGAAATTTTTGACTCGAGGAATTGTGTGAAGCTTCCAAATCCAAGACCAAAGACTGGTAGGAATAGCAGATGAATTATGAGGATGTTGCATTACTCCAACTTGAGAACGAGAGTGAAGGAGATGATAGCCTGACTTAACAGTGAAACCACCGTTTCTGGTGTGAGGCCATATCAACGTATCAGGAATATTTTGATCAGTAACAGGAATAGCAGAAATCAAGAGGGATTGAGCAGGTGTAATGAGGTCTCTGACTTGGTCTAGATTCCACGTTTTTGTGTCCCAATTGATGAGAGAACCAACCTGAAAGTTCCTACGGTCCAGCGGAAGATGGATCCAAGAAGGAGGGTTGGAAGGGATCCATGAATCACTTCCGATATGAACAGAAGAACCATTACCAATGTTCCAAAGAGATTCAGAATGAATAACTTCTCTACCAATCAACAGACTTGACCAAATCCAAGAAGCAGAAGCTCATTTTCTTGCGAAACGAAAAGAAGTCAATGGAAAATACAGTTGCTGCAGGACACGAGCCCATAACGAAGTGGGATTATGAGTAAGTCTCCAAGCTTGTTTAGCCAACAATGAATCATTGAATTTTTCCAAATTTCTGAATCCCATTCCACCGTCTTGTTTAGGCAAACTTAGGAAATTCCAAGACTTCCAATGCAGTCCATTAGAATCTTGATTTCCCCACCAAAAATTTGCCAAAATACCAGTCAATTGAGTGCAAAGAGAGACCGGAAATTTAAAACATGCTGGGATAGCCGTGGCAATAGCCTTGATGAGAGTTTCTTTCCCAGCTTGGCTAAGAGTTGCCTGTTTCCATCCCTGAACTTTCTTGGATACTGAGTCCTTAATAAAGCCAAGAGCAGCCTTTTTTGATCGATGCCAGAAGGTTGGAAGCCCCAAGTATTTTCCTGGATCAAAAACAACCGGGATTTGCATAATAGCACTCAACAAATGTACAATTTCCGGTAGAGTATTTGGACTGAAAAAAATAGAAGATTTGTCCACATTAATCAATTGACCAGAGGCTACACAATAAGTGTGGAGGAGATCAGACAACATTTCACAGTTCTGTAGAGTGGCTTGAAGGAAGAACAGGGAGTCATCAGCAAAGAAAAGATGACTGATTCCTAATTCTTGTGGACCAATAGTTACAGGTTTCAGTAGCGAGCATTGGCAACATTTGATGACCATTTTTGAAAGAACGTCATTAACAAAAAGAAAGAGAAAAGGTGACAAAGGATCTCCCTGTCTGAGACCACGGGTTGGTTTGAAAAAAGGCCCTGGTTTCCCATTAAAAAGCACAGAGAGGGAGGAAGTTCGGACACAATTCATTACCAAAGTCACCCATTGATCTGCAAAACCCATCTTTTTTAAGACTGCCTGCAAGAAGTCCCACTCAATACGATCATAAGCCTTATTCATATCTAGCTTTAAACCAAAAGCTGCATTGTTCCCAGATCGGCGGAGCTTTAACTGATGAAAAAGTTCATGAGCAACAACAATATTGTCTTGAATTTGTCTGTCTGAGACAAAGGCTGACTGATTCTCAGTGATAAGGCTTGCCATGAAAGGTTTCAAACGATTCACAATGATCTTGGTCAGAATCTTGTAAGAAAAGTTACAGAGGGCTATTGGACGAAAATGAGTAGCATTTACCGGAGCTTTAACCTTGGGAATAAGAGCTAGATGGGAGCGATTCATAGTTTGTAGCATAGCAACAGTCTGCTGGTGTTGAATGGTAGATTCATGTATTAAAGTCCTCACCAAGTCCCACTGATTTTGATAAAAAATTCCAGAAAAACCGTCAGGTCCGGGGGCCTTGGTAGCACCAAGATCAAAAACAGCTTCTTTAACCTCTTGGAGAGAAATTGGACTCATGAGCTGCACATTCATATCAGGAGTAACTAAGTTGTCCACAAAATCCAGAACCTCTGACCATTGTTGAGGACCATTTGAGGTGAACAAATCCTGAAAATAATCCGAAAAGTGGTTGGAGATGTCTTTATGAGTTTCCATCCAAATACCATTCGCATCCTGAAGGCGGAGAACCGAATTGAATTGTCTTCTCTGCAGGGTGGAATGATGAAAAAAACTTGTATTTTTATCACCCAATTTCAGCCAGTTGACCCTTGACCTTTGCTGCCAATGCATTTTATCTTGCGTCCAGAGTTTTTCAATTTGGGAAGTTAAATTCTGGATGTCATGCTGCACATTTGGTTGATTTGATTCATAGAGCTTTTCCATGTCCGCCAGCAGTTCATTCACTTGAGCAGTAGGATTGAAGAAAGTTTTCTTACTCCAGGACTTTAGAGCTTTCCCACAGCGAGACAGATTAGAATTCCAATCTGACATAGGTTGATCATGTGTTCTCTGATGCCAAGAATCATGAATAATACCAGCAAAATCTTCATGAGTAGTCCAATACAGTGTTTTCAAAGGCGTTGCCGAGGCGCGCCCGGGGCGCGCTCCGGTGTGGGGCGACCGGAAATTGCCTCGCCGGATGAAAATGAGGCGTGCTGCTGGAAAGGCGATCGAAAAGGCGACGGAGCGCCGCTTTTTGCAGAGGCGGCGCCTCAGGCAGGAAGGCGAGGAAGAAGAAGAAGACGCGCACGAGGTTTTTTTTTTTTTTTCTTTTTGATTCCGTCAAAACGACGTCGTTTTGACTTTGTTTTTTTTCTTTTTTAAGACCCCATACGGCACCGTTTTATCTCCTGCTCTCTTACTCTCTTTAACCCCCAAAACAGATCGACCGGTAGATGCTTTCAGAACGCAGCGCAGGAGCCAGGAGGAAGAGTGAAAAGTGAAAACACGAGTGTGTGGGTGCGATTCTTGGCTGGTGGATCTACGAGGTACAAATTGCAATCTGACTTCACTTCTCTTTTCTTTTTTCTTCTTCAAGTGTTGGTTTGATTGGTTCCTGTGGGCAATTTTGTTTAGCTTGATTCCTTTTTCTTTTTTTTTGCATATTCAAGTCATTTTTTTCTTTTTTTCTTCTTCAAGTGTTGGTTTGATTGAGGGACCGATGGTCTTGGTTCCTGTGGGAAATTTTGTTTAGCATGATTCCTTTTTTTTTTTTTTTTTTGCATATTCAAATCATTTTTTTCTTTGCTTGCGATATTAGATCAGCCATGAGTGAGAAAGGGGAAGATGGAAGAGACAAAGCATGGAAGTATACAAAAAAAGTGGAAGGGGAGAGATACTTTAGATGTGTATTTTGTAATCAAGTATGCAGTGGCACTATATCTAGACTTAAGCATCATTTAGCAGGTGTTGGGGGTTGTATGAAAGCATGTAATAAAGTCCCTGCAGATGTGAAGAAAGAGTACGAATTACTTTTAAAAGTATTTAAAGATGATAAAAAGAAGAGAAGTATTATGTTGCGTGAGATTGGGGTAGGAATTGGTAGAGGAAGTAATAGTTTTGATTCTCCATTAAGTGAAGAATGTGGGAGTAACCTAAGTAGTACTACAGTTCAACCAAAAACTATAGGACCACTTGATAGATTTGTGTCTTCGGAGCCTAGGCAAACTGTATTGAATGAGGCTTACAAAAAAGAATTAAGGAAAGAAGTTTGTCGGATGGTTGGGCGTTTTATGTTTTCTAGAGTGCTTCCTTTCAATACAGTTAATGATCCGTTTTGGTTAGCTATGGTAGAGGGAATTGCTAAGTATGGTGTAGGGTTCAAGCCCCCTTCTATGCATGAATTAAGGACTTGGATCCTTAGGGAAGAAGTTGAAGACATTGATAAGTATTTTTTAGTCCATAAAAAAGCTTGGGAAACATATGGGTGTTCCATTATGTCGGATGGTTGGACCGATGGAAAGGGTAGGGTGCTAATTAATTTTCTTGTGAATAGTCCTGTGGGCACTTTTTTTTTAAAGTCCATTGATGCTTCCGGTAGCATAAAAAATGGGTCTTTGATGTTGAAGTACTTGGATGATGTGGTGAGAGAAGTAGGGGAAGAGAATGTGGTTCAAATAATCACCGATAATGCATCCAATTATAAGAATGCCGGGATTAGGCTTATGCAAAGAAGAGAAAGATTGTGGTGGACTCCATGTGCAGCTCATTGTATTGATCTTATGCTTGAAGATATTAGCAAAATAACGGTGTATGAGAAAACAATTAAAAGTGCTAAGCAAGTGGTCAAGTTTATCTATGGTCACACATGGGTTCTTTCTCTCATGAGGGAATTCACAAGCAATAAGGAGATTATTCGTCCGGCCATCACTCGTTTTGCAACTTCCTTTCTCACCCTTCAAAGTATCTATAAGCAGAAGCAGCCTCTACAGATGATGTTTAACAGCAAGAAGTGGATTGAGGGCCCTTTTGTCAAAAGCCATGAAGCTATACAGGTTCGTGCAATTGTTCTTTTTCAGAAGAATTTTTGGAGTGATGTTGCATTTTGTGTTAAGGGTGTGTTGCCATTAGTGTGTGTATTGAGGGAGGTTGATTCTGAACTAAGACCTGCTATGGGCTACATATATGAATTGATGGATGCTGCCAAAGAAAAAATTGCATTTAGTTTGAAGAGGAACCCAAGACATTATCAGCCAATTTGGAATAAAATTGATGCAAGGTGGACTCCCCAACTCCATCAACCTTTACACGCTGCTGGATACTATCTGAACCCTCAGTTTCATTATGAAGAGAACTTCTCAAATGTTTTGGAAGTGAAGAAGGGATTGCATGAATGCATGGATCGGATGATGTCGTTTGATGAGCGCTTAAAAGCTGATATCCAATTAGAGATGTTTGACAAAGGCATGGGAGAGTTTGGAACTAGGCTTGCAGTACATTCTAGAAAGATAAGGAGTCCAGGTAATCCCTAGCTAATATGTTATTCTTTATAGTTTAAATGTTTATAAATGAATTATTTGACAAAAATAACAATCTGTTTTTTTCCCCTGTTTCAGCAAGTTGGTGGGAGCGTTTTGGAGAGGAAACGCCTGATTTGACAAAGTTTGCTATTCGTGTCCTTAGCCTGACATGTAGTGCATCAGGATGTGAGAGGAATTGGAGCACATTTGAGTCGGTAAGGTTATTTGAGTTAATTGTTATCAAGTGGTCCAATTATATAATAGGTTGAATGTTTCTAATATATATTTTTATTTTTATGTTGGTTTTAGATTCACACAAAAAAAAGAAATAGACTTGAGCATAAAAGGCTAAATGCATTGGTTTATGTGAAGTACAACTCTTTACTAAGAGAGCGAAACATTAAAAGAAATGCAAAGATGCTTGATCCTATATTAGTGGAAGAAATTGATTCCGATGATGAATGGATTTCGGAGGTGGAAGATCCGGTTCTTCCGGGTGATCTTTCTTGGCTTGAAGAGGATCTATTTGAGGTTGATGCTATAAGGAATGTGCCAATTGAATGTTATGAACAAGGTTTGTCAACTAGAGTGCCTATTCATGTAGAGCCACTAGAGGAGCCGATCTTAGATGATGTGCCTATCTTGGATGATGATTTAGGATTTGACGAGCATGCTGCTTATTCACCTTCTCCTAAAAGAAAAAATGATGAAAGCTCAAGTAAGTATCTAGTGATTGAAATATGCTATTTAGTTGCTTACTATTTACATAAATATCAAATAATTTTAATCTCAAATCTTATATCTAGGTAAGGTAAGATCCAAGAAGAAAATGAGAAAACTTGCTGCATTACTTAGGGATGAAGATCATGAGATAGAAGACCTTACTTTGCCTCCCCACACTGATGCAGCATTGGACATTGATGATTGTGATGATATTCATGTGGGTGTGGATGGATATGATGATTATGAATTGGAAGAATGAAGTGCAGTTGTTATTTTCGAATAAATTTAGTATCAACTTATGTATTATTGAATTTAATGTTATGAGAGTGCTTATTTAGAACCTTATTTAAGTATATTCATATTATTTATAAATGTAATGTATTATTATAATAATTACGGGAAAGGCTTCGCCTTAACGCCTTGAGGCACTCGCCTCGCGGGGCTCTAGGAAATCGCCTTCGCCTCGCTTTTGCTTTTGAAAACATTGGTCCAATATTGTTCAAAGCGGAAAGGAGACTGGTTTTTCACAGCAATAGGGTGAGTATCCAAAAGAATTGGCCTATGATCAGAACCAATTTTCGGAAGATGGAAGAGTTGGGTTTGAGACTGAGAGGAGCACCAGCCTAGATTACCTAGAGGTCTATCCAACCTTTCCTTTATAAAAACGCGATCATGTCGCACTGCAAACCAAGTAAATTCAGGACCATTATAATGAAGATCTCTGAGTTGCCTACCACTTAGAAAGTTCCGAAACAAATTCAATCTCCACTGGGCATAAATATCACCTCCCCATTTCTCTGAGGTATCAAGAATTTCATTGAAATCTCCAATTACTAACCAAGGTTGAACCTCGCTTGCAAACCGTCGAGACATCAAACTCCAAAAGGCTTTTTTCTCATTCTCATGAGGGTTGCCGTAAAACCAAGTTATCTTACACACAAAAGCATCAGAGATAAAAGAAACAGTAGTATCTATATAGTTTGGAGTGGAATCGAGAATATGAACCTGGACATTATCACCCCAAAACAGAGCTAAACCCCCTCCAGTGCGGAGTGGGTTTACAACCTCATAATCTGTGAATCTCAATTGTTTCTTCCATTCTTTGATAGTCTTCTCCTGTTGTCTTGTCTCCATTAGAAACAGAAAATCTGGTTTCTGTCTTCTGCAAAGCTTCCTCAAAGCTTTCCTTGTCAGGGAGGATCCAAGCCCCTGACAGTTCCAAGAAATCAGCCTCATGGCCGGGTCTGTGACTGACAAAACCCGCTGCTGTCGATATGAGCAGTAGGAGCAAAAAGCCCAAACTCTCAATCAAGCAAAACCGCGATGAAAGAAGAAAAAAGAAAAAGTGATTTCAGATTGAAGGATAGTTTAGGGATGGCGTTGAAACTGAGAGTTGTGAAGGATGGATTAATTGGGGAATGGAAAAGGTTTAAAGGAACTGGTTTTGGAGGAGAAGGCGGATTGGGTATAGTGGTGGAGGATGAGCGAAATCAACAGTGGATAAAGAACAAGAGAAAAATTAAGGGATGGGAGATGGCGGTGGAGATCGGTGAGTGTGAGTATGGGAAGGAACGGAGGTGGTTTAAAGACTGGAGGCGGTGGCGATTAAAGAAACTGGGTGGTTGAAGTGACGGGAGGGCGGCTGATTTGATATGACGGTGGGTTTGGGCGGTGGCTGGGGAAAGGGGACCGAAATCCGAGATACCACTTGAGAAAGTGGGGGAAGTCCCTAATTCTAGAGAGAGATGCTCTCAACCTAGTGAGAGAAAAAGTAGCGGTATAGGATAAAAGTAATTGAATACCACTACTATTATATTATCAAAAAATTTCACTTCAATTGTATGTTTTATGTTACTTTGCTTGCCAATTACCTATTCATCGTGACATATCTCTTTCCAATGTTAAATGTGGTTCGCCGATCAACCATCCACATAAATAAGTTGTAGAAAATGTATTGTTTACTGTAGCTTTTGGGATATAAGAGTAGCAGTGGAAGTTTGAATTGAAATGGCTGGTTACGCATCCAATAAGAGTTGGCTGGTTCAACCCAGTGGTTAGTTCAGACTCAACTTGGTACCAATGAGAAGATAATTAACTAGGCCTAAAGTGATATCAAAAGTTTGTGTTTGTAACTCATCATTCAAATGAACCCAACTCATATCAGAGGAAAGCAAGCGGATAAAGGGCAGAGAATACTCAACATGAGACTCAACATTCATCGAGCCCCCACTGGTGTAACAGTGAGTTCATTAGCTGAACATTCTGTAGCCTCATCTGTAGAATCTTCAAGTTCTGTCAGATTCCTTTCACTAAAAAAACCAGGCTTCTGAGGTTGAGGCAATGCACCTTCACCACTCAATATTAGAACAGCAGCTGGCATACTTGGCCTATCTTGTGGATTTTGTTGCACACATGCATAAAAGACCCCTACATGAATCGATCTCACAACTTCATGTAGAGTGCTGGTGTCCTCTACCAATGGATCAAGAAGTTCAATGGACCTGCCTTCTATGAACAGCTTCCATGCATGAAAGATCAAAACATTCAGTTTACTGTATATATAGAAGAAGAAGAATCAAGCAGCAATAAATTTCTTTTAAGTTGACAGTTGTACCTCACATGTCCAAAAAGGTTGAGATTGTGGCATGGATGTGAGAATCCTCAGTTTCTCTTCCCACTCACTATCTCTAGCACCAAAACTCCATAGTTGTAGACATCAGATTTTATCGAGTAGAAACCATCAATTGTGTATTCTGGGGACATGTAACCACTGCAAACCAATGAATCAAGGATTAGTTTTGTGACAAAAGAAAGTAGACTAAAACTAGTTATTGTTTGGGGTATGTACTTACTATGGACCAATAAAACCAAATATAAACTTCCTCGGTGATAAAACTGAAAATAAAGAAGTCCAAGCTTTTGTCTGGCATGCATTTGTACATCAGCATCATTTCATCTTGTTGAAAGCAGCACCCTAGAAGCTTCACTAGATTCTTGTGCTGAAGTTTGGCAATATGTGTACAGCCTCATTTTTGAACTCATTAATTCCTTACATAGAGTCTCTTGCAAGCCTTTCCACTGCTATTTCTCATCCATCTTTCAACATACACCTGAAATTCATCAGTTCATGTATATTGTGACTAAAATTTATACTCGTTTAGTCTTCACAATTCACTTACACTATTTAGTACAATTATCCATCAGTCCAGGTTAAAACCAAAACTACATGTACCAAACTGATATGAATGTCAGCTTTTACCTTAAAGACAGATCCCAAGCCACCTTCTCCTAGTTTGTTGTCGTTTGAGAAGTTACAGGTTTCATTAACAACAGTAGTCAAGTCAAGTAATTCCAGATTTTCCTTGTGGCTGCGGCTCAGTTTTCCTGCTGAAATGAAGTAAAGGAGGTATGATTTGTTGCTTCTTTTTTCAATAAACTTATACATGAGAAAAATGGTACTGCTCCTTTTTCATTTATAGAATCAAATAGCAATCAATAATTCACTACAAAACTCAACTACTTCACTGGAAACTGGAGGGATTCAGAAGAGTACAAACAACTTACCATCTTTCTTCCGAACATAAAAGAGCAGAGATACGCCCAGTATCAACAGCCCAGTAGACAAAACAAGAATGCTAACTATGATTCTCACTTTCTTCACATTGGATTTAGCAGGTTTAGCATTGATTCTGGTACTAGTCTCTTCATTATCGATGAATGAAATATATTTGAAAGAAGAAATTAATTTAAATTAAAGACTAACAATCAAGTGAATACTTTTAACCATGTTCTTATTGGAAGTAGAGTGTTCTGTTTTCCTATTCTAATTAGGGCATCTCCAACAGAATTCTTATTTAAAAAAAAAATGAAATTTAACTAATTTTAGGCTAAGTTTGATCTCCAACAGACTAGCTAAACAAAAACTAAATTTAACTTTAACTAAAAAACCTAGCTATATTTAGCTAGAGAGGAGAGAGAATTTAACTTAGGATTTAGGTATTCTGCTGGAGCAAATTCAACTAGTAACTAGTTATATTTTAGTTTTAGCTACTTTTAGCTATGAAGCAGATAGCTATCACTATTGGAGATGTTTTGTACAAAGTACCAAGTCTTGAGGAATCAAGATGATTACATACCTTGCTCTGATACAGCTAACATAGATATCTTGCTCATTTTCAGTGAGATTTCTTATGCCAATTAGATCACTGAACCACAGCAAGCACCCACTTCCTCCTTCTCTGATATTGGAATTTGCATAAGCTGTCCAGGAGCGCTTCTTCACACACAACATCTCACATTCCTTGAGGTTCATACTTGTGTTAAACCAGGATTGTTTGGTGCTTGGAAATTTGATCCCAGTGTACTTCAATGGCATTAAGTTTGCACCCTGTCATTTTCTTTTGATTAGCTCGCATAATTTAGATTTTGACTTGTCTTTGTCCGACTTTTATTTGAAAATAGATAATTGTGGCATTATTTTGGTCAAATTCTGTCTGCAGCTAAAAATCTCCATGACATCACCATTCTAACTACAGTAGCAGCATTGGCAACTTGACTAGAAACCATACAGGCTTTACATGGATATGTCACTCGATTTCTAATTTAGTTGTGTAATGGTGAGGGTAGTTGGATGACCAGTGTCGACTGTCTCACCCGCCAGCAGGTTTTTATTGACATAAAATGTGCATATGTGAGAAAAATATGTATGAATGTAATTCATCTACCAGCAGAAAACGTGAAAGACCAAGGAAGAAAAAAGATCAAACATAGGTAGCTTTAAGAGGATATCTTTCCACAATCGGGAGTCTATGTTCTCATGCGACTTGTTGTACATATTGTGATTATAGTGATGGGCATAGGTGAACATTTTTACCTTGTCACAGTTGCAGCAGAACCAGAGTCAGACTTTACAGCTGGCCTCATCAATCTTATTTCTCCTTTACTCCGTTATCTCAGGTGTTACGTCAAACACCTTCCCAGTGAGTCGGGTTTGATTCCTTCCAACGATCTCAAGGCTGTAGCTTGTGACTGTAGTAAAAGTATTTGTCATTCTTAAAATTATGCAATCGAAACATACATGTTCTTTATGAACCTGTAGTAAATCTACAGCATAAACCATCATAATTAAAAGTTATAGGAAGAGCAACAGCCACTGTCAGATTCTAAAATCTGCATTGCCAGGTTCTTCTAGTACTGTTGCTATATGCATTTCTTTCCTCGTGATTAACTGAGAAATTATTACTGACAAAGCTTAATTCACAAAAGAGCTAGAAAAAGAAACAAATCAAGTTGGGGCACGAAATTGAATTTCCAGATGCTTCAGCTACAACAAAAGCCAAGTTGTTCTGAGGATAAGCTAAGCAGAGCCATAAAATGTAAAAGAAAGCTATGAATGTGAGCGTGAGAGTACATACCTCATAAAGTGGCATTATGAACGTGAATATTTCACATGATGTTGATTTTCCTTTTACTACTCTGGGGAGGTAGTTCGCCGTCATCTTCTTCTTTCAAGATTGCAGTTCTGCTTCCACCGGGTTCAGATTGGTCGCGTCGTCTCTTAGTTTTGATGATGATATCTTCTTCTTCAACTACTTGTTTTGGTTCCATAACTACATCATCTTCATCAATGCCTCTAACTAATTTTTCAAAATCTTGGGCATACATCAAGGAGACTCCACACCTTTTCACCCTCACAGTGGAGGGGTCAAAGGGCTCCTTTTTTCCAACAATGCCTCTCGGATAAGTAACTTGGTACAACATGAAGTCAAAAGAGGCCTCGGATGCTTTTACCCAATCCTCGCGATTGATTGTACTTTCTAATCCAACATATTCAGGGCAGAAATACCACAGGAACACATGATCTGAATTGAGAATTATATCATCTGGTAGGCCTATATTGACGTCGCACCTATCTTTGTGAACATTGTTAGTTTTGTGATGGGTTTCACAATTGAAGTCGGAAAATCTTGTAGCGGGTGGCGGCGTATAGTTGTTGAATGCAAGCACAATGCATAGAGCGTAACCGAGGAAGCCTTGACGAAACGAATGAGGAGGAAGCTTGATATTTATCGAACGTCCCTCACTTTGATACCTCATCCACTTTGGAATTTCATTTCCCGGACAAACGATTTTAATCCATTCACCACTGAGGCAACGTGATGCAGATTGCATAACTCTAAGCTGTGCATCAGCCATTATGTTGCTCCGTGCACTCTGATCCAAGTTCACGCAATTTATAAATAAAAGTTCATCCTCATCCTCATCCTCACCTTGTATGGGTGCAGTCCTCATCGAACTTGAGACTGTCTCTAGTGACGAGCAGCCCTGTGCATCCAACCCTTTTAAACGCCATGGCAGCTTCGGTAAAAACCGAAGACTCTTGCAATTTCCCAAGTCCAGTTTCCTCAGCCCAGAAGGGAGCTCGACAGGCAAAGACCCAAGACTCTCGCAATTGCTCAAGTCCAGGTACTCCAGCCCAGAAGGGAGCTCGACAGGCAAAGACCCAAGACTCTCGCAATTGCTCAAGTCCAGGTACTCCAGCCCAGAAGGGAGCTCGACAGGCAAAGACCCAAGACTCTCGCAATTGCTCAGGTCCAGGTGCTCCAGTCCAGAAGGGAGCTCGACAGGCAAAGACCCAAGACTCTCCCAATTGCTCAGGTCCAGGTGCTTCAGCCCAGAAGGGAGCTCGACAGGCCAAGACACAAGCCTCTCGCAATTGCTCAAGTTCAGGTACTCCAGCCCAGAAGGGAGCTCGACAGGCCAAGACCCAAGCCTCTCGCAATTGCTCAAGTCCAGGTACTCCAGCCCAGAAGGGAGCTCGACAGGCAAAGACCCCAGACTCTTGCAATTTCCCAAGTCCAGCTTCCTCAGCCCAGAAGGGAGCTCGACAGGCAAAGACCCCAGACTCTTGCAATTTCCCAAGTCCAGCTTCCTCAGCCCAGAAGGGAGCTCGACAGGCAAAGACCCCAGACTCTTGCAATTTCCCAAGTCCAGCTTCCTCAGCCCAGAAGGGAGCTCGACAGGCAGAGACCCAAGACTCTCGCAATATCTCAAGTCCAGGCGCTCCAGTCCAGAAGGGAGCTCGACAGGCAAAGACTCAAGAAAGAGGCAGCCAAATAGTTCAAGACATCGGAGCGAATTCAGCCTGCAAGTGCTGCTTGGAAGATTCTTAAGCTCTTTACAATCCCAAAGATCCAATTTATGAAGCTTCTCGAGTGACCAAATTGATGAAGGCAATTCTTCTATTGCAGTACCATACAACTTTAAAATATTCAGATTGCCTGGCATCTCTGGGAGAATTTTGAGATTGGAGCAGCCATACAGATCGAGACAAGTAAGCTTGGCAAGATGCTGAAAAGATGAAGGAAGTTGAACCAAACTTTTACAATCTCTAAGATCAATGCTCTCAAGATTTGGGCTCTCAATCAGAGCTGAAACATCAGCCAGGTGCACGGACCAACGAAGATCGATGCGTTTTAAGCTCCCAAGATTGATCTGTAATAAATCAAAGACAATTAATGCCAACAGTAACTTAACCTTTATATTTTCCACACCATTTTTCATGCAGAAGAATTAAATTAAGCAAACCTTCAGGCCTTTGTCCCAAAGTCGCTGAAGTCGCCCTCGTACCATATGAAGCTCAACAAGATTTTCTGGACAAAACTTAGATGGCAGAGAATTCAAAGGGTATCCATCCCAGTGCAGAATTCTAAGGGCTTGAGGAAGACACTTGAGACCTTGGGGAAGGTTGACGCGATTTAACTTGAGTAATCTTAGATTATGCATCTTTTTGAAAGCTGAAGGATTTATGTCAAGATCTCTAATGGGATCCATGTTCATTATGCATTCAATTGCTTGAGTTCCCTGAAAATCAAGAGCAAAAATATAAATGAGTATAAAGTTGAGAAACAGAAGTTATTACTCAACTATAGCGGCATGCATTCAACTTGTTAAAAGAAAATGAGTTTCTGTTATTTTTCTTTCAAAAAAAGTGACTGTATTTGTGGTTCTTACCATCTTATGTTTTAGTACACAACTGATAGCCTTAGCAATCCACAATCTACTGCGTTGTCCGAGATCTTTATTGGATTCAACGACAATTGTCTGACCCATTTCTTGTATCAAATCATGCATCTCTAGTCTTGAATGTTTCACAGATACGAGAGACATATCAATGAGAAGTTCTATTCCTCTATTCGCACAGAAACCAGAGGCATCTAACATTCTTTTTGTATAATCTATATCCTCTCCTTTATAGTAACATGCGATATCGAGAAATATCTCCTTCTCATGCTTTTGTAATCCATCATAACTGAATCTCAATACTTTTTGGATATCCTCGTCCGGAAATTTTTTCAATTTATCTAATTCATCTTCCCAGTCTTCTTTGCGCCTGCAATGAGAGAATACGGAGCCCAACACTGTAAGAGCCAATGGATTGCCCCTAGCATAACCTACCACCCGTTTTGCAAAAGTTGTGCAATCACCTGGGAAAGAGACATTAGCTCTCAAATGAAAGAGCTCAAGAGCTTCATCAACGTCTAATTCCTGAACCTCATATATCTTATCATCATCAACACCTTTCTTAAATATGCGTTTATTTCTGGTTGTTACAAGGATTCTACTTCCAGGGCCAAACAGATTGAAATCGCCTCCAGCTAAAAATTCTAATTGGGAAAACTCACTCACATCATCAAGAACAATGAGAGCCTTTGTACGGCCAAGCCTCTCTCTCATAAAACTTGATCCGATAGAGGGGGTGTCTATGCGTATTTTTTCATCCTTTAGTAAAGTACGAAAAAGATCATTTCGCAAATCATATGGTAGTCCATGTTTCGTCTCTGATGCTTTTTCCCTAACATCTTTAATAAAGCAGCAAGCTTCGAATTCAAAAGAGAGACGGTGAAATACAACATCAGCAATGGTGGTCTTACCGATACCACCCATACCCCAAATGCCTACAATCTGGACATCCGGTGAGTCGAGGCATAATAACTCAACAAGTTTAATTCTGTGTTTGTCCATTCCAACCCAGCGCTCCAAACCACCTCCGTTTTGCGATTTGCCATCCAATTTCACCAAAATGTCATTGACCACCCTCTTAACTAATTCAGCCTCGGGCCTGCCATATACAAATGAAAGACAAAGTAGTTAGTCAGTGATGGAGTAACAATCATAGCCATAATAGAAGTCACAAATAGACGCATGAGTTAATGACTGAGTTACCTAATTGTTTGGGAATCAAACCCAGATATATTGGCTGCTGTTGTCAAAGCATCTCTCCACCTGCGCACCTTGTCCGGGTTGTCCTTGAAACGTTCCTCATGTTGAACAAATGCATCTGCATAACTCCCCAATTGTTCACATACATGTGATGGATCTACGCCGTAGAAGATGGGTATAACAAACTGTTCACCTCTGCATCGGAGTATGTGGACAAGTTCGTCCAAACACCATGTGGAAGAGGCATAGTCTTCGGAGAAAGTGATAACCGAGAGCTTCGATTCGCTGATTGCTTTGAGAAGGGCAGGTGCGATTTCATCTCCTCTCTCTAGTTTGTAATCTATGTAAGTTTGGATTTTCTTCTGACATAAAGCGTCATAAAGATGGCTGGTAAAAGTATTCCGGGTGTCCTCGCCTCTGAAACTAAGAAATACATCATGCTTCTCTCGAGGGATGATATGAGAGCAAGAAGAAGCAGCAGCCATAGTCTAGCCTGAAGATCAACAAGTCAAAAGAAGCAAACCTTTCCAATGAATATAAAGATTCAGAATACAAAACAGATAAAGTAATTGCACAGCAAAACTAGTGTTCTCTGCAGTTGTACTAACCTGGTTAGAACTTGGACGAGCAAATGTATCAACAGACACTTCCCAATCAGTTTTTCAGCTCTCTTTCTGCCCTCAGCAACTTGGTTCATCTATTTTGAATAAACTTCTATTCTTCACCAGAATGAATGAACGCTAAATAAGAAAGTATGCATACATTTTCCAGGAAAGTAGTCAGAAGTAAAAAGCTAGCACGGAGGAAATTTCCCAGCACTTTCGGTGAAATATCTTTCAATCATTCAAAAAGTAGACAATTCAGAGGCCACACTAATCCACGATAGTGAAGTCTGAAGAGAATCAAGATACTTGGTCCACTTCACTGGCATAATGCATAGTACAGCTTTCATGTGTCAACCACCTAACTTTCATGTGTCAACCACCTAACTTGAGACATCTGTAACTTGTCTGGGACCTCTTAGCCATTGACTCAGACTTTGAAAGACTGTAGCCATAGAACATTTTGTTAAGACTTTATTACAATTAGAAGCTCACTCAAACCCAAGTGTTTAGAACACATTCTCAACTGGATTTTCAATTAAGTTGAATACTGGTAGCTTTTCCAACACCTCAAACAAGTTTAATGTGTTTTCAGCTAGCTTATATTTTGATCTTCCCTCAGCAACTTTCTTCATCTACTCTGAATAAACTTTGATCCTTCATCAGAATCAAACTAGACTAATAAGAAACCATACTGTGCACATATTTTCCAGGAAAGTATGCAGTGGTAAAAAGCAGAAAGGAAGATTTCCCAGCACTTTCGGCGAAATATCTTTCAATCATGCAAGTCACCATTATTGACTAAAGTAATGTGGCTTGCAACCATGGGTCCCTAATTTCCTCCTTCCAGTTAGCTTACCTTGTCTGCCTTCACATTGCCAAGAAAATTCCAGCACAAACCGGCAGTTCCCATTTTCTTTTCAACTCCTACATTACCCTCCTCAATTTCAAAGCTACCCCATTCTCATTCTCTTTACCTCGAAATTTGAGTTGGAAAAAAGCTCATTCCTTGTCTGAGGCATTATGTCGAACACCTTCCGGGCAAGTCGGGTTTGAGTCCTTCCAAAGTTTAGTCCTTGGCTTTCTCTTGATGTTCTACATCTCTAGAGACTATTTGGAGCGTGGTTTGAAGTTTACTAGTGTTAGAAAATATTGATCACTGTTGTGATTAGGCATAGCGTTTTGTAATTTGGTGTAGAATCTGGATTAGGCTTTCTTCTCTCTCAATTCCCTCTAAGTTCAATTTTTCCTCTCTTTGGTCAAGTCTATCATCTTTTACCACTCAGCTAAAATGGAAGTTACTGTTTTAAGCTCTTACTTTGACAGGAAAGCATATATGATCAATAATTTTTTATCAATGTAGTCCGTCACCCAGACATATGTGGTCCTCCAAATTTTTATTTTCTAGATTAATTATACAAGATTTCAATTTGGGAGAAAAGAAATATCTCAAAGAAATCTCAAGTGTTTATCTCCATGTGTTCTTGGAACTTATTTAAAAAAAAGTTCTGTGTAAATAACTGGTCGACTATGTACTTTGTTCTTTATGAACAAAACAGATATGTTTAAACAAGTTGCAAAGGAGATTAGGGTTTTGCAAAGAGAAGAGAGGTTCTGTTTTGATAAATGAAAATGGGGGAGATGGAAGAGAGGTGAAAGTGTCACAACTCACAAGTACGTCGAACTGTGTATTCGTCTTGTATGCTTTTTAGCACAACTTTACCCAAAATGTTTTTCTCTTTTTTTTTTGTTTTTTTGTTTTTTTTTTTGTTTCACGTGTCGTATAGATCACAACTAATAATAAGTCGATGAAAATATGAGCGATCAAACTCTAGGGGACTTCGTGTGCCTCATCCCAACGGCGACTTCACATGCCTCTATCTTTGCAACAATGATGCGCGCCTCCTTATCAGTTACGACACATGCCTCCTTCCCAACGGCGCTTCAAAGCAGCCAAGTCCAGCGGTCTTCCAATCAACCGCGACTAGGAACACTTTATGTGTTCGTTCATTGATATCCATCTGTGGATTTTTCTTTTCTTTTGTCCTTCATCCTCAATGTGAGGATTGGTGAATTTCAATTTGGTTGGTGACGCTGATTAGGCTGTACAAATCTCAAGGTCGTAACAATTCTATTGTTAGTAATTATCTTCAGGAGACTAAAGAGAATCAAGATTCAAGTTTGGTCCACTTCGCTGGCTATGATGCATAGTACAGCTTTCATGTGTCATTGTGTCAACCACCTAACTCGAGACATCTGTAGCTTCGTCTGGGACCTCTTAGCCATTGACTCAGACTTTGAAAGACTGCAGCTATAGAACATTTTGTAAAGACTTCAGTATAATTAGAACCTCACTCAAACCCTAGTGTTTAGAACACAATCTCAACTGGATTTTCAATTAAGTTGAATAGTGGTAGCTTTTCCAACACTCAAACAAGTCGAATGTGTTTTCAGCTAGCTTATATCTTGATCTTGCCTCATCAACTTTCTTCATCTACTCTGACCAAACTTTGATTCTTCATCAATCAAACTAGACTAACAAGAAACCATACTGTGCACATATATTCCAGGAAACTAGACTAACAAGAAACCATACTGCTTAAGAAATTTCTTAACCCAATCCACAAGTCACTAATACATTTTACAGATTAAGTTTATTTGAGAACTAGGCATTCTATATTTGCTATTTTGCTTGTTTCCAATAATCAAATAAGTAATGAAAAAACAAAAATAAACAAAATTTATCCTAATATCTGTATACTTAAAAGTTTCATAGTGCTCCATAATAAAGGTGGAGCAACCCTGCACACTGAATAATAGTGAAGGGAATCAAGACAATTTGCTAGTTTAGTGACTTGGTCTACTTCACTACTAACCTATATGCATAGTACTGCTGTCTACTTTACATTTACAAACCCCTTCAAAGTTCAAACTCACAGTTTTAGAATCATCATCAATTGTTCAAAAGAAAAAATCAAAGGAAAAAAAAAAAGATCATCATTACCTAGCTGAATATTGGCGGTTTTCCCCAAAACTCAAATGAGTTGGATGCAAAAATTAATCCTTGAGGATATTTTATGCTCTGTGCTCATATTATGCTTATATTCAAGATCAACATAATCTCTTCACAAACAACAAACATTCCTGCTTCTAGAAACTTTTTCCAAAACAATTACCACCTCTAAATGCATTTGTAATCATACAGATAAAGATAGAGGAACATCCTTACCTTGTCCGCCTTCACATTGCCAAGAAAATTCCAGCACATGCAACCCGGCAGAGCCCACTTTCTTTTCAACTCATAAATTACCCTCCTCAATATCCAAGCTACCCCATTGGCATTTTCATTCTCTTTACCTCGAAATTTCAGTTGGAAAAAAAAAAGGTCATTTCTTGTCTGAAACATTATGTCGAACACCTTCCGGGCAAGTCGGGTTTGAGTCCTTCCAAAGTTTAGAGTCTTTGGCTTTCTCGTGACGAACATCATCTCTAGACACCTATTTGGAATGTGGTTTGAAGTTTACTAATGTTAGAAAATATTGATCACTGGTGTGACTAGGCGCAGGGTTTTGTAATTGGGTGTGGAATCTGGATTCTTTTCTCTCAATTCCATCCGAGTTAAATTTTTCTTCTCTCTCTTTGGTCAACTCTATCATCTTTTACCAAGGTCAAATTACATTTTAACTCGGCTAAAATTAAAATTACTGTTTTAACCTCTTACTTTGACAAGAAATCATCATATATGATAATCATAATACATTTTTATCAATTTAGTCTGTCACCTAGAACATATGTGGTCCTTCAAATTTTGATTTTGTACATTAATTATACAAGATTTTAATTTGGGAGAAAAGAAAAGTCTAAAAGAAATCTCATGTGTTTAACTCTCCATGAGTGTGCAGAGGGAGTTGGCTAATAAGTTGGGAGTGTTGCGGGTGGATAAGCATGATAAATATCTGGGGTTACCAACGGAGTTAAGCTATTCCAAGGATGAGGCATTCGGTTTCTTAAAGGAGAAGTTAGAAAAGAGAACTCAAGGATGGCGGGACAAAACCCTTAGTGTAGCTGGCAAAGAAATACTTATTAAAGAGTGTTGCAGTCCATACCAAACTACGTTATGAGTTGTTTTGAGCTTCCAAGGCATTTGTGTGTGGCAATGCACCAAACTTTAGCAAAGTTTTGGTGGGGTGATAAAGGAGATGTGAGGAAAATACACTGGCTCGCATGGGAACGACTGTGCTGTCCGAAAAGTGAAGGTGGTATGGGTTTCCGGTAGGGGTGGGCTCGCGAAACCGAAAACCGAAAAAAACCGCACCGATACCCGAACCGAAGCCAAAAAAAATCGCACCGAAAAGCAAGAAACCGCACCGCACCGAATCTGGTCGGTTCGGTTGTCAGTTCAAAACCGAACCGAACCGAAAAACCGAACTCCCCAGAAACGGCGTCGTTTTGTATATGTGGAATCGGAAACCTTAAAAACCTAAAACTCATTCCGCGTCCGCCTCTCTCACTCATTCTGCGTCCTCTATCGAGTATCGACTCCTCTCTCACTCTCTCAGTCTCAGATCGCGATTCGACCTCAGCGGCTCAGCCCCGACCCCAAGTCTCGACCTCTCCCTCTCTCTGTGACCTCTGTCTTGCTTCGACCTCAGTCCCCAGTCTCGACGTGAACGACCTCTCTCTCTGACCTCTATCACAATTGCATAACGTCGGTGGTCGTCGTCTCCCTCGCTACTTCGCCGGAAGTCGAAGCTCTCTCCGGTAAGCATATTGCTAATTCCCTTCTTTGTTGTGCGTTAATTTCACTTCAGTCTTTGATTGCTTTTCATCTTCAGCAAAACCCCATTGATCTGGGCTTTTTTATGTCTGTGGATCGGAGCCCGGTGATAACCTCATCACGTTTTGCTGGTCGTCGTCTCCCTCACACCTTCAAAAAGATTTATTTTCCGATCTTGGTGCATATTTTGTTGGTAAACTAAGTTATGGATCTTATTGGAGGTGCTGTTTTAGGAACAACATTCGGTAGACTCTACGATGGCGTTGAAGATCTGATTGCCAAGAACCGCTTGTTCAGAGTTTTCTTCCAAAAAATCAAATCCAGGCTAGACGATCTGAACCCACTCATGGCCGAGATGACTCAGTCTAACCAGCAACTGTCTTACACACAGAGCGATGAGCTTAGAGGTTTAGAAGCAGTACTAAAGGTTGGCGAAGAGCTAGTTCTAAAGTGCTCGAATGTTAGGCAGTGGGATCTCTACAGAAAGTACAAATATGCCACAAAACTTCTTGAATGGGAAGAAAATCTTGAAAGACAATTGCAGCTGCTGCAGGTGCAGGTGCAGGGAATCAGGGATGGGAAGAAGACTGCGGAAGCAGTAGACAATATAGGGGTTTCGACGGGGAAGATGCAGGCCTCTTTAGCAACTGTCGAGGTTTCTGTAGGGAGTGTGAAGGAGGGGGTCGACCAAATTTCTTGTACTCTCGAGGAGGTGAACCAACTCATGAAAGAGAATTTTGTGATACAAGACCAATCTACTGAAAGTAAAGCTTGGTGTGCAGTACCTGAACTTCCAGAGGTTATAGTTGGATTGGAAGCTCCTTTGAAGGATTTGAAGACAAATCTTCTCGGGAATGATGGATTCTCAATGCTTGTGCTCACTGCTCCTGGAGGATGTGGGAAAACTACCTTGGCAACAAACTTTTGCAAAGATCAGGAAGTCAAAGGTATTGTATACATATAGATCACGATTGGAGTACTATAGCTTTACTTTGTTTGTGCTAGTGATCCAACTACTGGTGTGCTTATGTTTTTTCGTTGTGCTGTTTTAGTCTTTTAGACCATGTTTTGAATAACAACTTTCTTATGTTTCATAGATAAATTCGGCACAAATATCTTCTTTGTCACTGTTTCGAAGAAGTATAGCTTTAATTCTATTGTAGAACAACTACACCGACACAAGGGTTCTCAAGTTCCTTCTCTCCAAAACGAAGTGAATGTTGTTCAGTGGCTGCAAAAATTTTGGACGGATGCAGAAAATAAACCTTTACTGTTGGTCTTAGATGATGTTTGGTTTGGATCAGAATCTCTTCTTAACAAATTTCAATGCAGAATGGCAAATATTAAGATTCTCGTGACATCAAGATCTGAATTTCGAGCATTCAGTCGTCCCCATCATTTAGCAATGTTGAGTGATGACGATGCAATGCAACTTTTTCGTCATTCAGCATCCTTGGGAGACAAGAGCTCTCATATTCCAGCAGATCTTTCAAGAAAGGTGAGGCGATTTTTTAGTTGCATTTTAGCGTACTTGTCTTATTAAAATTATTTTTGGATAATTGATTGTCAACCAAACCGTATAGTGAGATTAGTTTGAGAAACTTCAATACTCATATAATAATTGTCTATGATCCTTTTGGAGTGTCCAAATGTTGCAGATAGTAAAGCGTTGTAAGGGATTTCCACTTGCCATTACAGTGGTGGGCAGATCGCTTTGTGCACAACCTATAGAGACGTGGCAACACAGACTAAATCAATGGTCTAAAGGTTCATCTATTTTTGATTTTGAGACTGATTTACTTCTTTGCCTCCAAAGCAGCTTAGATGCTTTGGATAAGAAAAGGGCTATCATCAAAGAATGTTTCTTGGACCTTGGTTCATTTCCTGAAGACAGAGCAATCCCCGTTGATGCCCTCATTGATATATGGTCTGAGTTATATGAAATTGATGAAGACACTGCGTGTATTGCCAACCTCTATGAACTCAACAATCGGAGTCTTGCTAATCTTATAGACGATAGGTATTTATGTATGTTTCTGTTGCATGTACGATATCTTTAGTCTATAATTAACTAGCTATAATTTTATATGAGGAATAATTGATCATAATTAACCAGGCAATCGAAGTTGGTTGGGGAAGGATATTATGGTGACCACTATGTCACCCAACATGATGTGCTTAGGGAGCTGGCAATTTATCACTCGAAACTAGATTCGGTAGAGCATAGAGAGAGATTGATCATAGACATATGTGGAAGCAATCTTCCCAAGTGGTGGAGGGAACAAAAGTATCAAGTTATGAAAGCTCGCCTTCTATCTATATCAACAGGTTGTCCCATTTCTCTCTCTCTCTTTTAACTTATACAATAATTTTTGTGTGTGTGTGTATTTACTGATTCAATTCACATTTAGTTCTCCCCACACTTACATCCAATAACATTTTGTATGTAGATGGAGAGTCTTCAACTTCGAAATGGCCCAGCATGCATCTGCCAGAAACAGAGGTACTGCTCTTGAATCTTCGAGAGAGAGAGCATGCTATAGCCGAATTTGTGGAGAAAATGGACAAATTGAAGGTACTAGTAATCACAAGTGAGGATTTCAGGTATAGTGCTTCCTTGCATAATTTTCAAGTACTAAGTCGGTTATCCAATCTAAAGAGAATCAGATTAGAGCGCATCTCAATTTCATCCATATTCAAGAACTCCATACAAGTGAAGAGTCTACGGAAGTTGTCTTTGATCAAATGTTATTACGGAATCGGTTCAGCCAAATTTTCCCATGCTTTTCCAAATCTAGAAGAGATACACATCAAATACACTTCAATAACATTTCACTCGTCAAGGGCTACTGAGACAGTACTTAGCGGGCTATGTGATCTGATTTCCCTAAAGAAGGTCACCCTCACAAGTGTTTTATTATGTGCTTTCCTTGACGGGATTGGAAATTTGGTCAATTTACAAGTATTGAGGCTGAGGTCATGTCTTGTTCTTTCAGAGCTTCCAAACTCGATCAAAAACTTCCACAAGTTGAACTTTCTTGGCATCTTTAATTGCAGAAAACTTGGCGAGTTACCTGAATGCATTGGTGAAATGAGCAGTTTAAGAAAGATCGACTTGAGACGTTGCCCTTTATTGAACAAGCTGCCTCGATCAGTATTGGATTTGAAGCAGTTAGAGGAGGTGATATGTGATGAAGGTACAGAAAGCTTATGGAAATCCCTGTTGCCCAGTTTCAGAGACAGAAACCAAGACATACGCGTAACGATTGGGCCGCCACGATTGCGATAAACTCGAACCACACCGGTTATTGGGCTGACTCCCAACCGAAATTGTTTTCCCAAATAATGAGGGCTCTTGGTGAAAGCAAAAATATGGAGTTGCCCTTTTTCTGCTGCTGTTACATGTGGTTTTGTAGCTCCTCGGTCATATATATACATATTTTATTCTCTATGCTGTTTTAAAATTTAAACTGCATTGTAGTAACACTGCTCGGTATCACTTGGGAATATTTCCTATCTGCTTTGCCTGGAGATCGGAAATTTAATTGGGCAATTTAGAATTATATAGCCTAATCTCATGTTTTAGTATATCAAATATTGCCAGACTCAATCAGAAACATCAAATAAATTACTACATGGATTCTCTTTGCTGCCTCAAACATCATTCCAATTATGTTACACTAGCTAAAGGTCTTTTTCCAACTTTAAATTGAATTTAAATTTATTATAACCATTCCTACGGACTGTTCAGAATTTCTTTGATTTTGTTTTATGAGAGGCTTTTATTCATGAAAATATCAGTAAAAAATGGTTTTTTTTTTTCAATTTTATTTTATTTTTGTAAGACTTTTGTCAATGGGAAGGTTCATCAACAAAAGTTTGTCTTTCTGAATTTTTAATTTTTATGAGGCTTTCACCGACCGAGATTTTTTTGTAACCCTATTTTTTCGTAAGAAGCTTTTAACGATGAAATTCATCGTCAAAGTGTTATTCCATACGATGCTTTTGCGGGCAAAATCTTCGCCAGCAAGTGTGTCATATTTTATGTTATTTTGATGAGGCTTTTACCAAAAAATATTACGTCATCAAAAGTGTCATTTTTTATTAAAGAGGATGGTAAGATCTGAATCATTATATACCATACTAAATTTCAATATTTATCTCCATTTCTTTTCACAATTATGGATGAGATCTGAGATCCGAGTTCAAATCTCCATTTCGTAAGATCGAAGAAATTTCAAGCTTTGGTGAGTGTGAGAGGAGAAAGATTGCATTCCTTCTTTATTATTTGCATTGTCTACAAAAAACATGGATCATGAAATGCTCTACAATCCTAATCTAGACCTGTGTAACTGTGTTACAAGGCCCACACAAAAATAGTGAAGCTGAAGAAAATTTCTCACTTGCTAAGAGTATTCTTGAATCTTGAATATACTACTACTTTCCGGAATATGATCTTCTTTAATCGTGCGCTGTTGGCAAAGCAAGGGTGGCGGATATTGCGTAGACCTCATTCTTTAGTTACAAGGCTCCTCAAAGCTAGGTATTTTCCGGAAACTTCCTTTATGCATGCCACTGTGGGCCATGATCCTTCATATGCCTGGAGAAGTATATTGGTGGGCCGAAGTGTGCTTAAGTTGGGGATTAGATACAGAATTGGAGATGGGAGTTGTGTGTCCATTTGGCATGACCCTTGGGTCCCACTTCCACACCACTTTCGACCTTTCTCCCAACCAATGTCTGGGACTGAGGATTGGTGTGTTGGGGATCTCATTGATCATGAGGAAAGGGAATGGCTGTTTCCTATGCTCCAGGAGCTGTTCACGCAGGAGGAGGTTCAAATAATAGTAGGGATACCTATTGGAAGAGGCCAGCTTCAGGACGTGTTGTCATGGCATTTTGATAAGCATGGACTTTATACTGTCAAAAGTGGGTACAATGTTGCCAGAGCAAATGAGCGGCGCACTGACTGGGCAACTTCGTCGAGCGGAATTAATGTCTCTTCTGGAAACTTTTGGAATAAGATATGGAAGGCCAGGGTTCCCCCAAAGGTCCGTTCGTTTGTGTGGCGGTTATGCAAAGGGATTCTTCCTACCAGAGCAAAGTTAGCACGAAGGCTGCAGCTTCCTAGCTTGGAGTGTGTTTTCTGTTCTCAAGGAGTAGAGACGAGCTTGCACTTGTTTAAGGACTGCCCGATGACGGTTACCTTTTGGGAGCATAACCCAATTCATTTGAGGTGTGGTGAGTTTCCTGATACGAGCATGGTTGATTGGGTGGTGGATGTTATGGAGAGTTTGGATACACAACGCAGGGACATGTTTTTTGTCTCTTTGTGGGCAGTTTGGTGTGAGAGGAATCATATTTTGTGGAATGGAGGTGTCTGTGACTCAATCAGTATGGCTACTTGGGCATTCAAGTTGTTGGCAGACTACCAACAAATACATCCTCAGAAGGCCACCCCAGTAAAGAGGAGACCAACTAAATGGTGCTGCCCACCTAGTGGTCGTCTCAAAATTAATGTGGATGGGGCTTTCCATGCTGCTACAAGACAAGGAGGTATCGGAGTGGTGGCTCGAGATGAAAGTGGGCGCTGTCTAGCTGCTTTGGCCAGGTATTTACCGCATACTCGTTCTGCGTTGCTTGTGGAGGCAGAGGCTATGCGGGCTGGCCTGTTAGTGGCACTTTATCAGCAGTGGAGTGAGGTTGAATTCGAAAGCGACAGTGCCATGGTATTGACTGCCCTCTCCAAAGAGGAAGAAGACTTGTCTGAGGTTGCTATTATTTTGAATGATTGTAAAAGATATATGCAAGAGTTCAATTTCATTCTTCTTCGACATGTCTTTCGTGAAGCAAATGGTGTTGCACATCGGCTTGCACACCTTGCTAGTACATCCATGTTGGATGAGTTTTGGGTGGAGGATACTCCTGATATTATTCAGGATGTCTTAATAGAGGATGGTTGTTCTTTATCCCGAGGTTTAGGCTCTATGTCCCCCTCGTTGTACTATCCTATGATAAATAATGAGAGTACAGGGAGAAGTACCACCGCTCCAACCTAACGGGATTCTTCCCGCATTCAAAAAAAAAAAAACTCTCCATGTTTGGAAGTTCTTGGAAGTACCATGTAAATAGTTGATCGACTATGTACTTTGGTCATTATGATTAACACAGATATGTTTAAACAAGTTTCAAAGGATATTAGGGCTTTAGAAAGAGAAGAGAGGTTCTGTTTTGATAAATGAAAATGGGGGAGACGGAAATTTTGGATTTTGAAGTGTAAGAGAGAATTAGAAAGAGTTGTCAAATGCCATCTAGCGGCTGGAGGTGGCTATTTGGTGAAAGTGTCACAACTCACAATTACATCATACTGTGTATTCGTTTTGCATGCTTTTTAACACAAATTTACCCAAAATGTTTTTTTTTTTTTCACATGTCTTATAGATCACAACTAAGAATAAGTCGATAAATAATATGAACGACCAAACCCTAGGTGACTTCGTGTCCTCCATCCTAGCAGCAACTTCACACGACTCTATCTTAGCAACAATGACACATGCCTCTTTCCCAACGGCCCTTCAAAGCAGCCAAGCCCAGCGGCCTTCACACTTTTAGAGTTTTAGTGTTCGTTCATTGATATTCATATGTGGATTTATCTTTGCTTTTGATCTTCATCCTCGATGTGAAAATTGATGTCTTTCAATTTGGTTGGAGGCGCTAATTAGGCTGCTTCGATTCGTGCCTCAACCCCATCGTGGACGGCTTCACGGCTATCATTTCTCTCGTAGGAATAGGCTAATATTTGATGGAGGTTTTAGGGTAGGGTTGCTACTGTTGGTGTCGATTGCGGTGGTGCTGGGCGGCAGTTGAATTCTAGTTCGATGGCTGATCAGATCTCGGCTTCACTAGGTCGGCAATGGCAAGACAGATTTGCTGTTGTCGAAGGTGGAGATGCAAAAGGTCCCCCGACGCATTGCCTGGGTGCCCAACGGTGGTTGGGTGGCTGCTTTTGGGGTCAAAACAAGGCCCTTTTGTTAGGTATTTGGTTTCTCCAAGGGGTTGGATTTGGGACCCAAGAGATATCTTGATTGAAATTTTGCTCATGTTTGCTATTATCTCTATTTTGTATGTGCTGCCTTTATTTTTAGGTAGATTGATCATTGTTACATTCTACAAAGAGTTGCAGTATAATCATGCTATGAGTACCACGTGCCTTAGCGAGCAGTGTGCTTTAAGCTGGGACGAGTCTAGTTTTGGTTGGTTTGTCGATTTCTTACGTACCCCGATTCTAGATTTTGATGATTTGGTAAACAAATCTCAAGATTGTGACAGTTTTATTGTTGGTGATCGATTATCTTGAGGAGGCTGAGGATTTACTTTCAGTTTTTGCTAGTTTCTCTATTAGTGTTTCACAGCAGTATTTTATTGTACAAGGACAACTTGTTGGTATAGTACACCATCTAGTTTGTCATTTCTTAGCTCTAGGGTCAAGTCAGATATGGCCTTTGTATGCTCTCCATTGGGATACCCTCTTGAGCGATTTCTATTATCACTAATTCAATGAACTTAAAAAAAAAAAAACACAAACAAACAAACAAGAATATAATAATAATAATCATGCCAAAATAATCACTCTTCTATGCAAAAACTTAGAAATGATATGTTTTTAATTAACACACAGAGAAACTTGATTGGACGGTCGGCCAAACCTATCATATCTGATGAGAGTGTCACAACTTACAAGTGCTTCATAGTTCATACTGCCTTACAGAAAACCATGTGCATCTCCAATCATATTTCATCTCAATAGTTGTTGATGCCGATTTCGACATCAACCAGTCAATGAGAGATTCATTGAAATCCGAGTTTAAAGTAGTGGGGTTGTATTCTTGAAGTGGGCCTATCTTTTTCTTTGATTAGTTTGACTATATGTGTGGCCTTGGTCATCTACCTCATATGACTAAATGTATGGTCTCGGTGGTCTTGTACCTAGTCTTGGTCGTCCACCTCTTGTGACTGAACTACTGAAGGTACGACCTCAGGGGTCTTGTGTCTGGTCTTGGTCGTCCACCTCTTGTGACGAACTACTGAAGGTAGAGCCTTGGTTATGCTCTTCCTTTGACCTCCTTGAGTAAGATTGGAAACTTGTCCTTGGACACCCGCTCATTTCTTCTTGAGTGAGGCGGGAATGCCTTGATCCTTCCTTCTTGAGAGTAGATGGAAGTATGACTGTTTGTTGTCTACTCCCTTGTAAGATGAAACTGATAAACTCGCCTTGGGCTTCCTTCACTTGACGTTGGGCGTCCAGCTCCCTAGCATCACTAGCTCAACACTACAAACCACCTCAACAGTACAAACCATCACTAGCTGCTCAAGTATTAAAAATCTCTACACCATTGAGGAGCTTGAGGAGCACTGTTGAGTCACAAATTACTTATGCAATTGTGCCCCATAACTATAAAAATTGATTTGTCTTCCATGCTATTTTACCCTTTTTAATCTATTTCCTTTTATTTGTAGGAAACCTTGCATTGAGAATAAAATGACCATTTGAGGCTTGAAATGCGGAGAATTGAAGCTAGGAGAAGAAGACACGGAGATTGGAAGAAAATTGCAAATCGATTTTTTCGGCGAACTTTTCCGGCGAGCCGCCACTCATGGAGGGTCCTTTCTCCAGCAAAAGAGGAACATGATTGTGAGAATCTCCCATCACTTGAAATTCAAATATCTCCCTACACCTTGTCCTTTTGTCACCTTGCCAATTTGGGACCATTTGGTGGACAATGGTGTAAGAGCATCTCTTACACATCTTGGGACTAAGAGGACATACATAGCTAATCAAAGAGAGGCCAAAGACTCAATCTTCAGCATTCTTGACTCCATTCCATCATCTTCTTTCTAGCCAAGCTCCATCTTCTCTCCACAACTCCACCTCCCTTAAATCCAAACACCAAACTTCATCTCCACCACCCTTCAATTCCACAACAACCTCAACACTACAAACCATCACTAGCTACTCAAGGATTCATCATCTCTACATCATTAAGAAGCTGAGGAGACAACCACCACAACATCACACCATGACATGGGAGACCCAACTCCACCACCATCAATAGTCACTTCTCACTCTCTATCTCTCTCTAATTACTTGATGTATTGTAGTATGTTGAAGCTTGTTTATTTGGTTATGAGTAAGTAGTGAACTTGTTAGGGCTAAGGTTGAAAGCTAATTGATGTTTTGTTTACGATTTGATGAAATTCATGTTGTCACCTTCACATGCTAAATCAAAAGTTGAATGCATTTACTTAAGGGAGAATTTTTCAAACAGTACCTGAACTAAAGGTCACTGTGAATTAACGTGCCTCACTTTACACTAACTACACTTTGGTACCTGGACTATAAAACCCGACTCACTTTTGATACCTGCCGTCAATAACTCTGTTAGTTAGTATGTCACCTGGCATACTTTTAAGGGTAAAGTTGTCTCTTGACTATTCACCTTTAGAAAGTCAAATTTTTTTTACCCTCGAGTTCACTCTCTTCTCTGGTTTAATAAGTCACAAACCCACCGGGAGGAAAGCCTCCATCATCATCATCCACAGATTCTCCAAGACCAACCCAAATCCCATTTTCCCTCTCAATTTCTGGATTTTCTCTTTCTCAATCTAAGAGATCAGAAGACCCAAACAACCCTAGAATCAAACTCAAAATGTTGGCTTCTAAAACCCAGCTGGTAAACCCTTGTCTAAACCTGATCTCATTCCCTCCTTCCCCAAAACCCCGCAACCTCCCCAACACCCTCACCTTCTTCCGCCCCAAATATCCACCGCACTCGCACTCGCACTCACTCTCAATCAAAGCCCAACACCCGGCTCATACCACTCCAGGTCAGCTCCGGGTCGACATTCTCTCCGAATCCCTACCCTTCATCCAAAAATTCCGAGGCAAAACCATCGTCGTCAAGTACGGCGGCGCCACCATGAAAGACGAGACCCTCCAAGCCACCGTCATCAGAGACCTCGTCCTCCTCGCTTGCGTCGGCCTCCGCCCCATTCTGGTCCACGGCGGCGGCCCCGAGATCAACCTCTGGCTCAAGCGCCTCAACATCGAGGTCAACTTCCACGACGGCCTCCGTGTCACCGACGCGCCCACCATGGAGATCGTCTCCATGGTCTTGGCCGGCAAAGTCAACAAGCATTTGGAGATTTGGTAAGGAGATTTGAGACACCAGATAGAAGAAATCGGTGGGATTCCCCTTTGTTTGAGTTATGGCCACATAGAGAAGGTGTAGGATCTTCTGCTGCCATTCTAGATTTGATTTCGTATCTGACAAAGAAGGTGGACTTCGGAGAGGCTACGGCGGCTCACGGCGACCTGGCTTGGAGGAATGGCAGCTACTGGTTGTCTAGGCTTCTAGGCAGTAGGTGAAGGCGGCCCAGAAGATATCAGATCATTAAGTGAGTCTTGAATTAGGAGATCGGATGAGCACAAAAGGAGATTGGAGCTGAGATTTGATCATGACCGAGAGAGAGAGAGAGAGTGAAAATACCAAACTACCCTTTATAAAATTGAATAATAACATGAGGTTAACGGTGTTATTAACGGTGTGTATTTAAATGTAGTCGGGTTTTATAGTCCAGGTACCAAAGTGTAGTTAGTGTAAAGTGAGGCACGTTAATTCACAGTGACCTTTAGTTCAGGTACTGTTTGAAAAATTCTCCCTTTACTTAAACCTAATCAATTTGAGTTAATGTGTTTGCCATGACATGAAGTTTTTACTAAGAGATTGATTACCTTTAGGCAAAAAGAAGCATGAAAGCACACCATGTGTGCATGTGAGGGTAGTGAGCTAAAATCACCTAGAGATAGGATTGGTTTGCTTGCTTGGTTATCTAAACTCTCAGCTTTATGCATTTAGGGGCAAATGATTGAGACCTATCTGGTAATTGAATTTGTCCCTAGGTAGTTAACTTTAGATTTATCCGGTTAGAGTTAATAAAATCAAAGGAGTTTAGGCCTTAGTAGTCTTATCCGGATGCTAAGAGGCTAATTGGACAATAGGTTTAGTATCATTCATATTCAATTGCATTGTTGCATCAATGGAGGTTAGTGGTAGATAATCCAAATCCTAACTCCCATCCATTTTTCTACAACCTTAGCTTAACTAGTCTTGTTTGGACCCAAAATGAATATTTTGGTCTGACAAGGCACGTGTTGGAGAAATTGAGCCAATATCAGTGGCTCAAGGTATATATTGTCGACAAGTTTGAAATATATATTTAGAGGCTAAATAAAGCCTACTATGGAAGCATGGAAGCATGGAAACATGAAAAGTCAACTTTAGCACATTTTCCTACTTCGGCTAGGAAAAACCGAGCTAGACAAGGAAGGAGGGGTGGCAGACTAACCAAATGAAATCGAAATGTGCTGAAACTTTCCAGATCCATTCTATACAGCCCAAGGATCATTTCTTATGAAGAGTGCAAGAGTTTTTTTTGAGTGGAAGGCCTTCAAACAATCAGCCCAATTTTCTACAGAAGCAAAACTGGAAAACTGGACCTGTAAGAGGTCCAGCAGCATTTTCGGCCCAACCAGATGGAATAAAAATCTGAAAATTTGTCAGGATGATCTAGACTCATAGTGGAACATTTCATATGAAGACGTCGAAGGCATATAATGAAGTCTTGTTGGAGAAATAATTGAAGGAATAAAGGGGCAGAAACTGACCTAAAACCAGCTCAATATTCACATGTTCATGTTTCCTACCCACATGAAGAAAGCTAGATGCTTTTCTTCTTTTTCCTTGGATATATTTTTCAAGACAATCTCTTTAATAGATCATCACCACTTCCATGTTGCTGCACCTTCATGCTTTGCTTTCATTCCATCTTTTCTCTATCTTTTCCATATTTTACAAGAGAACTTAGATCTACTTTCATTATTTTTCTTCCACTCATCATTTCACTCTTCTTTTTCTTCCCTATATAAACACCTTCTCTTCTCATTCTAAGAGCACCCATTCACAACACAACAACATCTCTAAGATGATCTAAGTTCTCTCTAGAGCAAACCTCTCTAAGAGCAACTCCTCTCCTTTTCTTTCTCTTAGCGGTGATCACACTCTAAGTCCTAGTCTCCTCAGGAGCCGACTATTAGTGCCACCAAACCCTCTGTCAACGTACTTCGGTCCTAGTCTCCTCGGGAGCCGACGGTAGTGCCGCGACCACAACGGTTACGGAACCAGCCAAGCAAGGGTAACGCCCTAGCAACCCAGCCAAGCTAAAGTCACGCTTTAGCAAGTTCTCCTCACTTCCCGGTGATTCTCGCTCTGCTCGATCTACAACATCGAGTATCGATTTGGTGACACAAGAAGATAAGCAAAAGTCCTCATCACGAGGCACAAAGACCCCAGCGACGAGGTTGGTGCTCTCCTCGTCTACAATCACTTGAAAGAAGTCAGGTCAAGGGACACCCCCGACGACCGCACCCGAACGGTGCTGGCACGCCCGCGCAGAAAAGAGACTGTTGACCAGCTGCAGCAAAATTGGAGCCAAACATTTTGGCACGCCCAGTGGGACTAAACTAGAGTCTTTTTGTATTCACCATCATTGGGATGCCAAAGGAAAATCTTTACCAAAAGAAATTCCTGAAATCATGCCTGACTTCGTGCGCATACCTGTCCCGGAGAATGCGAGCATAGAGGAGCGACTTGCTATCTTTCAACAGAACACTGCTTCGTATTATGCGAATTTGAAAGAGGTCCTGGCGGCGCAGCAGAAGAGGATGGATGAAATTTTCCAATCAGCCCAACAAGAGTCGCGGCAGACTTGGGAGGAGCTGGCCGACGTGACTCAACCAGCCCAAGAAAACCTTCATCTCGACGAACCCGTTGCAGAAGAAGAAACCAGTTTGCTCACTGGCGAATCACAGCCTTACATAGAGGCTGTACATGGAAAAGATTATCCACAAGATTTTTCTTCTGACAATATAATTGTCTCAGAGCAAATATTTAATTTCTCCACTGATCAAGCCAAATATGTGGCTACTGATCAGATGCATGGGGGGCAAGGTGCTGCCCATGTTCACCCCCTTGATAGCCAAAAGCAAATGCATAATCAAATTAATTATGATTTTGCTACTGGACGTCAGGACCATGCAAAGGGTCAGAAGCATGATCAATTAAATCATGGCCCACTTAATTATCTTGGCCATGCTACTGGACGTCATGGGGAAGATGATCATAATCATAGCCAACTTAATTATCAATTAAGTTTTGGTCTTGAGAAGCCAATCTGTGGCTTTATTAGTCAATTCAAGTTCAAATTCCTTATCAGTGCTTCAAGGCCAAGCAGTGGCTTTGATATATGTGGAGGATACATGTTCAAGTTCTTTGAGACTCTTGATCATGAGAATTTTGACCAACAAGTGGTCAAATGCAAAAGCCAATTTGTGGCTAATTCTGAAGACACTATGTTCTATGACATAGTAGTTGGCGACAAAGCCGATCTTGGGACACCGTCATCTCCCAAATTTCAATTGAAGATCATGCCTCGTCAACCAACAAAGATACTTGGGGGGCAAGATTACCCCTCCTACGAGCCAAATTGCTTCCAATTCTTCGACGCGAAGTATCTTTGTTCTTTTCCTATAAGCTCTCACAAGAGGGGTTTTCATGCTATAAATTTTGACACATCGGAGTTTGGAATGAAGCATAGATGGCCTCCCCCGTGGTCTTCTAGAGGTTAGCCAAACGTGTCGCTGCTAGCTCCTTGCTTTGTTGTTAATTTCCTGTCAGTTTTTAGTTTTTTACCTTTATTTTCATAGTAAAAAAAAAAAAAAAAAAAAAAAAAAAAAAAAAGAGTTGAATTTGGTAAGGGGTTGTGAATCATAACGGAATAGGTGAAGTCTCTTTTGTTAATATTGGCCTAAACTCCTTATTGGTGCCTAGTTCAGGTCCCTTAAGGTTAAGGGCGGCTTTTATTAACACTTGTTGAACTGTCTTCACACTTATGATCTTTCTCATCTTAGTAAGTATAGCCTATGTGAAATGGTGTCTAGAAAGGGGACAACGTTCATGACAGGTTCTTGAATCCAGAAGTGCGTGCAAATGGGCCTAAACCACTATGTGGGGGTAGCTCATGCCAAAATGGATTCTGCCTCTCTTGTTCGCCCTCCCCCACCTGGCCATTTCAGTAAGGTTGCCCAAAGGATTTGACAGAAAATTTGTGTCTAGGCGACTATACTTGGGCCGCATGTCTAAACCTTGATTCACATTGTCTTATTGAATTCAGCTACTTATTAAAAATTTATGGCTAAAATAAAAAAAAATAAAAAAAAAAAAAAAAAAAAAGTCATAAATACAACTCTTAGGGGACAATTCTAAGTGTTCCTACACTCGCAAAGCTACTAAGCCGAGTCAGCGGCTCCAGAAACTTTTTCCAGCTTTACCCTCGCAGGAAAGGCTGAGCTCAAGGGAAATGTGAGAGCCACCACTGTGACCGCCACCTCCATCGGAAGTAGTCTTCATGTTGCCAAAGATGTCCTCACCATGCATGGGGAACAGAGGAAGGGTTTCAATCTCCATGTTCATAGATCCATAACCACCATAGTTCCCCATCTGCCCGTTAAAAGCAATCACACCAGCTGAAGAAGCAGAAGCAGATGCAGAAGATTCGAAGTTAATATACTGATCCTCAGGTTTCCAATTGGTACCATTGTCATCACCAACAAGCCCTGATCTTTGCATGGGCACATGAACATCCGAAGTGGACCTCTTCTTCCGCTTCTCCCGAGCCCTTTGGTTCACGAACCAAAAATAGACGTTCTTGAACTCGATCTTGCCGTACCATTTCAGCTGGAGACAGATCCTCTGAATTTGCTCTATAGTTGGGGACCTAACTCCCTTATTGTAGAAAAGCTCCTTGAGGATTCTTATCTGATCTGTAGTGGGATTCCACCTGTTCCGCCTACAAAGCATGTTAGCACTACTCCCGGCTGCTTTGTTGCTTCCTCCATCCTCGGTTGGTTGCTGGGTTTGTGGTTCCATTGGTGATGGATTGAGAGAATGCGAGAATTGAAGAGTGATGATGATGAGTAATTGCTGTTAGAAATATTCGAGTTGATGATATGATTTTGGGATTGGAAATTTGGGTTTATAATGTGGAGGAAGATATGGGCATGCAAATCTCCACCCTTGGACAGACAGTCTCGGAAAAGCATTTCCACCTGCTGGATGGTTAAAGAGTCAAACCGATGTCAGTAAAGCGTGATTAAAGTTGCCTTAAATCTCGGAAAAGAATGGATTATTGGCGCGTGGGGAAACCGAACGGTTTTCGAGGAGGTAACTGTTCTTTTCACGAGATTATTTTTCACGACCGTTGTTTTTCAACGAGTGATTAGTGCCTTAAATCTCGGAAAAGAATGGATTATTGGCGCGTGGGGAAACCGAACGGTTTTCGAGGAGGTAACTGTTCTTTTCACGAGATTATTTTTCACGACCGTTGTTTTTCAACGAGTGATTAATGCCTTAAATCTCGGAAAAGAATGGATTATTGGCGCGTGGGGAAACCGAACGGTTTTCGAGGAGGTAACTGTTCTTTTCACGAGATTATTTTTCACGACCGTTGTTTTTCAACGAGTGATTAGTGCCTTAAATCTCGGAAAAGAAGGAATTATTGGCGCTAAGAGTTTTATGTTGGGAGCCAGCAAGTGGATCCAAAAGATACATATGTCCTCAAAAACCTCGCCGCGAGGCTCTTTTTGATGCGGAGCATATTTTAAAAGTTCATATTATTTTCAATATACAACTATGGGGGCCTATATTTGGGGCCTTGCGAGACACGTTGACTCAGCTTCTCACGGATATTTGAATATCAGGATAAGATAATATTATTGTATTCATAAAGTGGCTTTGCGGCCAAAAGCAGTACATTCATTACAAAGCCAAAAGTGGCTAGAATACAAAACAGGAATCTTCCGATATCTTCTGAATCTTTTCTCAAGTGGAAGCAGCTATGGAATCCAATGTCGGGTTGAGCCGCGCCATTATCCCAAGGAGGGGCAGACTTCAGGGAAGGAAAAAGAGGAGTAACGGAGCCCCCGCGCCCCCTTTACATGGAAGCGGTAGAGGAATACAACATAAGCTTGGCCAACACCATTATTCATGAGAAGGGGAGACTCCAGTGAAAGAAAATGGAGCCTCCAAGCCCCCTCAATTGGAAGCAGCTATGGAATCCAACGCCGGGTTGAGCCGCGCCATTATCTCCTGGAGGGGCAGAGAGTGAAGGAACCAAATATCAGCTTGAGTCTCTGCACCCCCTCTAGCCTTGGTAACCACCATTAGCTGGACGTGAAGTACAGGAACAGCCATTCTGTAGCTTGAACCCATTCCTTCAAAGAGTCCATCCCTTCTCATCCCTCCAAGATTCTATCAAGAAGAGAAAGGGGGAGAAGGAGGTGAGAACCAAAGCCCCTTCCATCTGGAGGGCACAACACGGGCCAGGTCCAGAAGGAAGGAAACAGAGGAGGAAAGACGAACCTCAGAGTGGCCGTCCTCCCTTTCTCCGTTTCGCTCCGTGTGTAGGATTATGACAAAGATGATCTCGCATGATCGTGGATCCCACACTCGGAGCCCCCTCGCGTTTCTAAACCAATCTGAAGCCTGGCATTTTTGTTGCAGAACTCCAGAAGGACGAAACAAGGGGTTGCCTAAGATTACGCCATGAGGCCTAACCCAGGCTTAAGATTACGCCATAAAGCCTAAAATTTAGAGGCTAAAGGTCATTTCATGAGGGGAAGATTTGTGAAGAAGGAGAAAAAGAAGCAAGGATTGAAAGGCCATTTCTCGAATATTTCAGAAAAGTTGTTGTGAGTATTCCCTTCCTGAAATACAACTATTTATAGGGACTTCAGGCAAATCCCCACCCTTGGATGAAGCTCTATTTCAAAACCGATGTCAATAAATCGAGATTAGTGATTCCAAATCTCGGGAAAAAAGGGATTAGCGGCATGTGAGGAGCGGTTTTTGAGGAGTTAGCTATTATTAGAGGATTAATAGCATGTGGGGAAACCGAACGGTTTTCGAGGAGGTAACTGTTCTTTTCACAAGATTATTTTTTCACGACTGTTGTTTTTCAACGAGTGATTAATGCCTTAAATCTCGGAAAAGAAGGGATTAACAGTATGTGAGGAGACCGAACGGTTTTCGAGGAGGTAACTGTTCTTTTCACAAGATTATTTTTTCACGACTGTTGTTTTTCAACGAGTGATTAATGCCTTAAATCTCGGAAAAGAAGGGATTAACAGTATGTGAGGAGACCGAACGGTTTTCGAGGAGGTAACTGTTCTTTTCACAAGATTATTTTTTCACGACTGTTGTTTTTCAACGAGTGATTAATGCCTTAAATCTCGGAAAAGAAGAGATTAACAGTATGTGAGGAGACCGAACGGTTTTCGAGGGGGCCTACAGAGATTGGCCCGCAAAGCTCAATTTCAAGCAAAGTTCCTCCACGCGGAGTTTCGCCGCAATAGCACTTGCTTCGGCCTAAGTGGCCCGTTCTTTGAGATGGGCCAGGTTGCGGCCCATTTCTTCAGAAGCAGCCAGAGGTTCATCGAGTTGGGCTTCTTCTGTAGCAATCGCGTTTTCAACAAAGGCTAAACCGGTATGGAGGTCCTCGATCCGAAGTTTGAAGTCGGACCTTTGGATTTGTAGTTCCCGCAGGCGGTTGGTTCGCTCATTTAAAATACCGCGAGAGATGTCCATTTCTCGAGAGAGGCTATTCAAAGCCTCTCGAGTGTCGTGAGCCTAGGCATTCGCGGCCGGTTGACGTTGGCGGGCCTCACCAAGTTCATTCAGCAGATCGTCAATGGCACTAAATTGCTGCAGGGTCAATACCTTCTCCTGGCAAAGATACCTTAGGGCTTCCAAGACTCGCGGGAGGATGTCAGTCTCCAATACCCGAGGACCCAGATGTTCGTGAAGCACCATCTTAGCCTCATCCACAGCAGAAAGAGGAGTTACCTCCAACACCCTCATCAATCTCTCGAATCTGGTAGGAGGAAGAGGTGGCGGAGGTGCCACAGGATCACGAACCACCAATGCAAAAGGGTGGACAGCTTCCTCAGTTTCTTCATCTTCAACAGGTTGGTCTGTCCCTTCAGCTCCAGGAGAATCTGGAAACTCAACTCGCGGCTCACCATGGGCAAGTGGAGCAGATTCAAGCACAGGGCCCTCGGCTTCGACGGTTGTCTCATTTATTCGCGAGACTTGGGGGGCACCACCACCGTCAGTATCATTTTCCATCTCTTGGGCGACTGTCCGGCCGATAGGACCCTCAGCGTTTGTAGCCACCTCCTCGGTACAAACAGAATCCTGGTTAGATTCAGAAATGTCAGAGAGCGGGGTTGGATCCAAAGGGAAATGGAAAGTATTGGCCAAACAGTGGCTTACCTCTCGAGCTGTCGGGTCAATATTTGGTACGTGGTCACCAAGAGGAAGAGGCCCCGCCTCATTCACCTCTTGAACCTCTAGTGCCGCGAGAATCTCTGTCGTCATCATTTCCTCATAAGCGGCAGAAGTCTCAGAGTGGCTTTCCACGCTTTCATCCTCCGAGGAGTCGTCATCGGAGATCGTTATTAGAATGGTAGGACCTTGCAGATGCTCTGTAGATGTGGGAGACGGAAGAGGCGCCACGAGTTTAGTTGATGCTTGAACTAGCGAGAGAGTTGGTTCTTCTGCAGTGGCTGAGGGTCCAGCCTCGCTCAGGCGAGAGGGATTAGTGTTCCTTTGACGGACCTGTCAAAAGATACACAGTGAAGATCCTGCCCAGATTCTAAAATTTAAAAAGGATAAGACAGGGCCAGAGCTTACCAGCCGCATTGACAGAGGCTCGTCATCCTCAAAGTCCTCTTCAGCAATTTGGGCGCGACCGCGTTTGCAAGTATGAGCAGCAATTACCTGCACAGAAGAGGAATCACAACTCAGAAAATAGAAGGGGTTTGGAAAGCCAAATGTGCAAAGTCAGAATTAGTCTAGGGCAGTTTACCTCAACAAGGCTCACATCGTCATCATCAGAGGACTCCCCTTCAGGAGGCTCCTCGGATACTGCCTTCTGTTTCCCGGCCTGAGTAGAGGCTGCCTTGCTCCGGTTGGTACGCTAGAAATAAAACAAATGTACTTAGCAATAAGGATTGATACTCAAGCCAAGGAAAAGAAATGGTGAGGGAAGTTGGAAACTTACTGATGCCCATTGTTCACGAATCTGTATTCCCGGTTGTGCTTGCCGCGAGGGCCTTTGTGGCTGCGGGGGCGGAACAGGTTGATGTTGCTGAGGAGCAGGAACAGGAGGCGGAGTCTCGCCAGCATAATATTGTTCAAGGATGTCGCTGTCCACGGCAAAGGGATGTTCCAAGTCGCGGAAAAGGATGGCGAAAAGGTCATAATTATTCATGCCCCAACAGTTCACTGACACTTCTTTCCACCAATCAGCATAGTCATCATCAACATTGTTGAGGGGGTATAGCGCTCTGACCCAAGGGGGAATCACTATCAAAGTAAACTGACTCTGAAAGGGGGCAGACCCAGGCGGAGCTGATCTCCGCCAAGAGGTGTAGTAATTGGCAGAATCAACCAGAGGCCAGGGTACCAACTGGGCCAACCCAAATTGACGAGAAAAGTGATTGGGTGCATAAAGTTCGTAACTTAGTTCATCCGTGGCCAATTGAATGTCAGAGCAAGAAATAGTGCGGCGAAACATCATCATAGCTTCTTCGCGATGACCCGGGCGAGGAAGAAACCCATTTGCCAATATCGCGGGGAATCTTCTATTTACCACCAACTTCACATCCGGCATCTCATCCAGAAGATACAAAAACGAGAAACACTCGCAAAATGCCGGAGATTCATACCTTCCCTCGCGGCAGAGCCACCGGCCCAACAGAACGTCATTTGGAGGCACTGCTGGCACGTCTGGTCGGCGAAAATGGGGGAAATAAGTCTGGAGCCAGAAATCCAGAATCCAGAAGGGGCCTGAGGATTGGACTTCGAATGGATGCATAGCGACTTGATAAAGGGCTCGATAAAGCGAACCCAGAACCGGTTGACCAAGGCCAACGACTGTGCCATTATAAAGAGCAGTGGCCAAAGAGGACCAAGTGCCAGTTGGTTTACCAGCAGAAGTACAGAAAATAAACTTACAGAGCCACCACTCGAGGAAGGCAATTCCCCCGGTTTCGTCATGATGTCCGCGGTAGTAATTTCGCCAAGACGGGAAAGATCTGCTATGAATGCTGCGACCAGTCTGAGTCATCTGCAGCGGGAATTTCTCGTCACCAAATTGGCCTTGAACATACGGTGCCGCGTGGATGGGTAGGCCCGTGATAGCGAGAATATCCAATAAGGAAATACTCATCTGCCCAAAGCGGAAATCAAAAGTGTTGCTGGCGGTGTTCCATAAGCAAAATGCCGCGGCGAGAGGAGCGCGATTAAGGCCGCCGGGAATTTGAAGACACAAGTCAATAGCATCCGCAATGCCTACTGCGCGCCAGCGAGCCAAATCTCGGGCACGAACCTCATTGTACCAGGCTACATCAGGGGGTTGGATTGAGGGCCAGAAACCAATTTTGACTCTATGATGTTTCTGGCCCCAACCTCCAAGATAGGCAGGAGACCGGAGAAGAGCCGGGATGGGACGGCGGATGGGAAGCGCATAATAAGCCATAGCATCATCTGGCAAACGATCGCGAGGTGTGGGACCCAGACTCGCTTGACTATCGCCGCCACCAAAGCCCATCAGTCGACTTTTCTCCTCTCCGGTCTGACTTCTACATCGAACACTCATGTTAGTCCGCCAGGTGAATGCGGCTTTCTCAGTGATTTCATCTGCCTGATCGATAACGAATGGTTTCTTGGATGCCATTTCTGGGTTGTGAGGAACACTTCTCCATTACACCTTGATTTATAGCTCAGATCTTTCTGAAGATTAGTTTATTAGCTGGGCCAGTGAGTGACCCTAGTTAATAATTAATGAGCCATTATTCCATCTTGAGAATCGCATCTAAGGCGACAGTGAAGAAACTTCTCCATTACACTTTGATTTATAGCTCAGATATTTTTGGAGATTAATTTATTAGCTGGGCCAGTAAGTGGCCCTAGTTAAAAATTAATGAGTCATTATTCCATCTTGAGAATCGCATCTAAGGCGACAGTGAAGAAACTTCTCCATTACACTTTGATTTATAGCTCAGATATTTTTGGAGATTAATTTATTAGCTGGGCCAGTAAGTGGCCCTAGTTAAAAATTAATGAGTCATTATTCCATCTTAAGAATCGCATCTAAGGCGACAGTGAAGATATTCCACCTTTTCCTACCACCGCGGGGCCATTATAGTGGCCTGATGTTTTTTAAAATAAAACATGATTAAAACCGATGCGGTTTTAGATGCTAAAGTTGCAGCTCTTATGGTGGTTTCACTTGGTCACAAGTCATGATGTCGATAACCATGATCCAATCATCCTCTTCGACATAAGACTCGCGAAGGATTAAATGACAGCAAACAGTTTGCTATTCTGGATCTTATTTCGCCAAGTACTATAGGCCGTGATCTAGCCAAGAAAGCGGCTTCAACACCTGCATTTGAGAAAATCAACAGAGAGCCAGTGAACAAGGCAGATACATGTTGCTATACACATGGCGAAGCTACCACCAAGGAAGAGAAGGATCCTCATTCGCGATCAAAAGCAGTCTCCTTCGCATGGGGGGCACGCTAAAGTTCTGATCTCCTACAACCTGCCCAAGTTTGGCCAGATCCATGGGGGGCAATAAAGTTGGCAAAGGAAGCGTCAGTTCATGACAAAGGCAATCCAGATTGTGGCATTCAAGCTTTATGGCCTATTTAGAGGCCTATATGGAAACAGTCAAGCCAATACAAGTGGCTTTGGAGCAACAACATTATAAGAGCATTGCTGATTTAAGACCTCTTCAGTCAAGACGAGGACCTTTGACTTCGAGGTCTGGGGGGCAATGTTTGGACCCAAAATGAATATTTTGGTCTGACAAGGCACGTGTTGGAGAAATTGAGCCAATATCAGTGGCTCAAGATATATATTGTCGACAAGTTTGAAATATATATTTAGAGGCTAAATAAAGCCTACTATGGAAGCATGGAAGCATGGAAACATGAAAAGTCAACTTTAGCACATTTTCCTACTTCGGCTAGGAAAAACCGAGCTAGACAAGGAAGGAGGGGTGGCAGACTAACCAAATGAAATCTAAATGTGCTGAAACTTTCCAGATCCATTCTATACAGCCCAAGGATCATTTCTTATGAAGAGTGCAAGAGTTTTTTTTGAGTGGAAGGCCTTCAAACAATCAGCCCAATTTTCTACAGAAGCAAAACTGGAAAACTGGACCTGTAAGAGGTCCAGCAGCATTTTCGGCCCAACCAGATGGAATAAAAATCTGAAAATTTGTCAGGATGATCTAGACTCATAGTGGAACATTTCATATGAAGACGTCGAAGGCATATAATGAAGTCTTGTTGGAGAAATAATTGAAGGAATAAAGGGGCAGAAACTGACCTAAAACCAGCTCAATATTCACATGTTCATGTTTCCTACCCACATGAAGAAAGCTAGATGCTTTTCTTCTTTTTCCTTGGATATATTTTTCAAGACAATCTCTTTAATAGATCATCACCACTTCCATGTTGCTGCACCTTCATGCTTTGCTTTCATTCCATCTTTTCTCTATCTTTTCCATATTTTACAAGAGAACTTAGATCTACTTTCATTATTTTTCTTCCACTCATCATTTCACTCTTCTTTTTCTTCCCTATATAAACACCTTCTCTTCTCATTCTAAGAGCACCCATTCACAACACAACAACATCTCTAAGATGATCTAAGTTCTCTCTAGAGCAAACCTCTCTAAGAGCAACTCCTCTCCTTTTCTTTCTCTTAGCGGTGATCACACTCTAAGTCCTAGTCTCCTCAGGAGCCGACTATTAGTGCCACCAAACCCTCTGTCAACGTACTTCGGTCCTAGTCTCCTCGGGAGCCGACGGTAGTGCCGCGACCACAACGGTTACGGAACCAGCCAAGCAAGGGTAACGCCCTAGCAACCCAGTCAAGCTAAAGTCACGCTTTAGTAAGTTCTCCTCACTTCCCGGTGATTCTCGCTCTGCTCGATCTACAACATCGAGTATCGATTTGGTGACACAAGAAGATAAGCAAAAGTCCTCATCACGAGGCACAAAGACCCCAGCGACGAGGTTGGTGCTCTCCTCGTCTACAATCACTTGAAAGAAGTCAGGTCAAGGGACACCCCCGACGACCGCACCCGAACGGTGCTGGCACGCCCGCGCAGAAAAGAGACTGTTGACCAGCTGCAGTAAAATTGGAGCCAAACAAGTCTTAATTTACTTTCCTTGCATTTACTTTAGTCAATCAACCAATCACTCAAACATTCACTATCCATTTGTACATAACATCATTCACTTGCCACAACTTGTAATGAGCTCTGGTTTTGTGAACTTATAAATTGTGTGCATTCTTTCTAGTTTTCCTTAGGTTTTCCCTAGCTAGGAAAGGATTTGCCAATCCTCGTGGGTTCGACATCCTTACTTAATCCCCCTATTCTATAACTTGGCCCTTATACTTGAGGGTGGCTTCAATGCTAACAAGCACAGAGCAGGAGACAACCACCACAACATCACACCATAACATGGGAGACCCATCTCCACCGCCACTTCCATCACCATCAATAGTCACTTCTCACTCTCTGTCTCTCTTTAATTACTTGATGTATTATAGTATGTTGAAGCTTGTTCATTTAGCTATGATCGAGTAAGTAGTGAACTTGTTGGGGCTAGGGTTGAAAGCCCTAGGCAACCTTGCTTGTAATTGATGTTTTGATGAAATTCATGTTGTCACCTTCACATGCTAAATCAAAAGTTGAATGCATTTACTTAGACCTAATCAATTTGAGTTAATGTGTTTGTCATGACATGAAGTTTTCGGTAAGTGACTGATTACCTTTAGACAAAAGAAAGCATGAAAGCATACCATGCATGCGTGCATGTGAGGGTAGCTAGTGAGCTAAAATCACCTAAAGATAGGATTCGATTGCTTGCTTGGTTATCTAAACTCTAAGTTTTATGTATTTAGGGGCAAAAGATTGAGACCTGTCCGGTAATTGAATTTGTCTCTATGTGGTTAACTCTAGACTTATCCGGTTAGAGTTAATAAAATCAAAGAAGGTTAGACCTTAGTAGTCTTATCTGGATAAGGTAATTGGAAAATAGATTTAGCATCATTCATATTCAATTGGACAATAGACTAGCTAGCTTGCTCAAGTGGAAAATTAAGGAAGAGATCTTCAACTTGTTTCAAGTAATAATTTACTCAAGAATGACCAGTGTTGAATCCACCTTTTTGTCCTGAAATCCGGTCCTCTGATTATCGCAATTCGTGAACCAAAATGCTCCAACTACATAGCTTGATGAGAAAACAGTTAAAAGAGGATTTGATTCCAAGCATTCCTAGTATCCCTTAGAGCAAGTTCACCGGGCATCCTATTGCCCGGGCACCACGTCAAAAGCAGCAGCTGGGTCACGATTTTGTCACTATTCATGATTCCACCGGTGTTGGGGCAAAACCACAGTGGGAGACCCAGGTCACGAACTCGGGTAGGAGGGTGACTGAGCCCGTGACCCAAGATGCCAGCCTGGCCCAAAAAGAAGAAGCTCGGGGAGACGCGCCGTGGGGGGGGAATTGAAGGCCACTTTCTTGTCATCTAGCGGGGACAACGACTGCAGGCGCGTAACAGCCGTTATTTTGTCGTTTAGTGGCGTGATGCGGCGACGTGGCGTGTAGCCGTTGGGCTACTTTGCAGATTTGAATGCAACGGTCCACAGATCTGGACCGTTGCTTATGATACTGAAATGGATCTGACGGCTGGAGATCAACATTTGCAGAGGTTAAAAAAAAAAAAAAAAATACCGTTAGATTACAACGGTAACAAAAAAAATATAACCAAAATTTTCTATAAATACCTTACCTCCTATTTTACTTCTCACACCAAAAAAATCATCTTTCTTCCTCAAAATTTTTTGTTTGCATTTTCAATAATTTGTCTACCAATAAAATTTCTTCCTCGGTGGACATATAATTTGTCTACCAATAAAATTTTCTTTGGTTGCATTTTCAAATTGTTTATCAATACTATTTATTTACATCATACATTTCTCATTTTCCAAAAAAAAAATTAATAAAATATTCGATGAACAGTAACTGACTGGTGACCCTGACCCAACGGGTGGAAGCAAAGATCCAGTGGCAGTGAATAGTTTCCTGCCGGTGCCCTGGTGACCCAACGGGTGAACTTGCTCTTATAACATCCCTAAAAAAACCCTATTCATGACCATTGTATAGCTTTGAAACCAAATTACTTTAAAACCTAGAATCCGAAAACCCTATTCATGGCATCTTCTCAGTCTTAAGATTTCAGTAGTAATTTTTCATGCACGAACAAGGCAAAACTCCGGACCTTATAATTTAATGTGACATAATGCATGCTTTGACTAGGATAACAGAATTAGCCAAGTAATTCGAGCCTGTACTCTTTTCGTCTGCCTTTAAGCTTATACTAGTTGAGTAGCTTCATACATAATGCATTGGAATATATGCATATTGTTCATATATTTGATCAACCTAGAGCTACCCAACTTTTGATTACAATTATCAGTTTATCAGAACAGAAACACAATGTCACAAGCTTCAGAGGGTGAGTGGAAGACTGATTGATGTACTGCTAGTGTGTAAAGCAGAGGTAACATTATATGACTTCATAAGTTGGGCAGGGCAGCTTCAAATCTCAAGTAGCAGAATAAGTACTCCATTTAGATGAAGCTTTGGTATGCATTCAGGGCTCAAGCTTTGGTGCGCAACATTCAAACACCCAGAAACACCTAAATCAAGTCTAAATGCAACAACTTAGAAAAGATCAAATAAAGGCGCAAATGGATGCTTCACATTTCATAATCATGATCTTTACTCGATCATCCTGGACTAGATGTTAGGGTTTGGGACTTTAGGGGAACTCTTAACATGATGGTTAGAGGCACTGATCTTACTTTCTCAGATTCTGTCTTCGAATTGCCATCATCTTACTTTGCAGCCCTCCTACTTTGTTGCAAAATCACATTGAGAAGTGAAAAATTGAGGCTTTGCAATACCTGTGAATGATGCCCATAAATATTGATAAGAAGAAAACAATAGAAGGGAAGGAGACATGGAAAGCAGGCCGCCAGGCGCCATGCAAGTACAAAGATACAGTGACAATTTTACAAAGAACAATATTTAAAAAGTATCAAGCAGACAGTGAAACTAAGTTAAAGAAAGTATGTTGCTAGCCTATTAAGCGTACACAATTTCATGCATAACAGGAATGACATCTGGGCCACAGGGTACGTATTTGTTATCCTAGAGAAACTAAGCAAATCCTTGAAATGACAAATTTGTATCTTTGTTATCTGTTAATGGAAGTGGCCAATTGGCCATTGTCTGATACAACCAAGATTATGACAGTCTCACAAAACAAACTACGCCAAAGGGGGCTCAACTCAAGCTCAGACTGCAAGTAGATCAGAGTCTTCAAAGATCCTTATGTTCCTTTCCCTCCAAATTACCCAAAATTATAGCCAAAACAATTTAGCCCTTTTCCCAATTCTCACACATGAGATCTAAAAGAACTTAAGCTAACCTTTTGAGAAGGAGACTATTTATTACATTAGCTCGGGTATCAGATCATTTGAGTATCATGTAATCACAGAAATGTTTCAGTTGTCTGGTTACCTATAATGTATCACAGTAACAGAGCCTAAAACTAATCAAATTTGAATGCAAAATTCAGGAGCAACCATAAATTTAAGAACTTTGTTGTTTATCATACCATACATCTGTTCTCTTTCAACAGTGAAAACCAACAATGTTATACTTTATGCTAACGTATATACATATATACTATCAAATAACCAAATGACAAGATGAATTCCGAAATCAAATTTCAAATTTCAATGCATGTAAACTACAACACCGTATATAAAAACCCTCATAGTTTTATGATTCACAAACTGACTCAATATCCACACCACAAAAGATTAAAGAACAATAAGTTCATGTTGCTTCTTGGTTCTTAACTACAGAGATAGTGTTCAGCTTAGGAGCACCACTGTGCCTCAACTAAGAAACCTCTTGAATAACCCCACTCTGCCTCTTCAAACCCAAGTCTTCATCAGCAACCCTTCTAACATTATCTGTCGCGTTTCGAAACACCATTGTAGCATACAATGCATCCTCATCTTCCTCTCTCGCGTTTCGAACCCTCCAGCACCAAATCGGAACCCAATTTCTCCTGCGTATACTTAATCGACTTCATCTCCTCCAGAGCAGAATCCACATCCATCTATCTCTTCAAATCCAACGCCCTATTCTCCGCCGCCTTCAATTGATCCCCAAACTCCTCCGCTCCCTCTTCCGCTTCGTCTCCTCGGCCTCTCCACCGCGCTTTTCTTCTTTTTGAGTTTTTTCTATCTTCCGAACTTGACAGACCATAGTAAAAAAAAAAAAAATAGAAAATTACAAAGAAGTGTCACTTTGAGACTTATATTAGTCATAAGGCCACCTAAATTGTTTTGTACACATAAGGCCACTTTGAGGCCCAAAACCATCAGCTCCTTTTTATGCTATACCTATTTTGCCCTCAACCTTCTCTCTCTCTCTCTCTCTCTCTCTCGATAAACTGATGTTTTTGAAACAGATCGCATTCTCATCTCTCTCTCTCTCCTCGGCGCACCATCCAGTCTCTTCCGGCGTCCAATTTCTGGAAACACCGCGGGTCTTCGATGAGCTTTGCCTTCACCGGATCTTCGTTCTCCTCCGCGAGTGAGTCCAGTCTCTTCTGGCGTCCAATTTCTGGAAACACCGCGCATCTTCGATGAGCTTTGCCTTCACCGGATCTTCGTTCTCCTCCGCGAGTGAGTCCAGTCTCTTCCGGCGTCCAATTTCTGGAAACACCGCGCGTCTTCGATGAGCTTTGCCTTCACCGGATCTTCGTTCTCCTCCGCGAGTGAGTCGACCTCGGTCTTCGTTGCTTCGCCTTCTACTGTTTTACTACTCTTTCCTCTCAGTAATTTTTCAAATTTCGTTTGAGAAATTGAAGTAGTCGCTGCTGGAGAGGACCTCTGGCGTCTTCCGCCGTCCTCGGCCGAACTGGAGCGCCGATCTCCGATGTCGAGGACTCCTATACCAGAATCGGACCGAATTGGATTGCTTCAATTTCAGAAATGGCTCTCGTTGTTACTTCTTCTTCGTCTTCTACTGCAATCTCTGCTCGGACCTTCTCCTCTGACCTCAAAGGTACATGTATTTTTTTTTTGCTGATGAGATTTTTTGATTTACTTTGGAAATTTGAATTGGAATCTATTGAGTTAGGGTTTTTGATTCACAATTAAGATCGAGAGGGTTTTATGACCTGTTTCTGTAAACTGATTACCTATAATTGTAGTTAACAATAAAAATGTTAGATCTCTCGCATTTGCGAAGCATAATTTACTTAATCTACCTGCAGGTTTTCCTGGAAGAACTGTGCCTTTTGAGTCACTTCAAGCACTTGGATGCCATGTTGATGCAGTTTGCCCCAAGTGAAAAGCTAGCAGCTCCGTGTAATTGTTCTAGTGGCTTTTCAATATAGTGATAGTAGCTTTATGTGTCTATGTTAGTATCTTTTCAAGCTAATGTCAATAGCTTTTGTTTTCAAATCAGTACCTCTCTGTAACTATTATAGTGGTTTTCCATCATAGCGATCGTAGCTTTCTGTACTTATGTTAGTATCTTTTCAAGCTGATGTCAGTAGCTTTTCTATTTTCATTTTGATTGATTTTAAGTTTTTTTATGTCAATAGTTTATCAAATTGGAAAATTAGGATTTTGTATGAAATTCAGTTTTCTTTATGTTGTGATTTCGTATCTCTAGCATTTGTTGTTTGAGATTTGTGTTACACTATCAACATGGATAATCAATTGGTTTTGTTGCTGGTGAGAGTATCTTTTTGTGTCGGTGACAGTAGCTTTTTGTGTCGGTGACAGTAGCTTTTTGTTGCTGGTGACAGTAGCTTTTGTGACCTCGTTGGAAATCTCACCAGCGTAGCTTTTGTTGCTGGTGATAGTAGTTTTTGTGACCTCGCTGGAAATCTCACCAACGTAGCTTTTGTTGCTGGTGATAATAGCTTTTGTTGCTGGTGATAATAGCTTTTGTGACCTCGTCGGAAATCTCACCAGCGTAGCTTTTGTTGCTGGTGATAGTAGCTTTTATTGCTAGTGATAGTAGCTTTTGTGACCTCGCCGGAGGTTGCCGGAAATCTCATTAGAGTAGTTTTTGTTGCTAGTCACAGTAGCTTTTGATGTTAGTGACAGTAGCTTTTGTGGTCGCCGGAGACTCGCCGGAAGTTGGCCGGAGACTCGCCGGAAGTCGGCCGGAGTCCCGCCAGAAGTTGGCCGGAGGTCGGCCGGAGTTGACCGGAGACCTCGCCGGATAGGAGAGAGAGAATGGTTGTTGACTTTTTACTCTAGTGGCATTTTATGTAAATATGTTAGTTTTTATATCCAAAATATAACACCATTTTTAATCTAGTGGCCTTATGAGGGAAAAACTTAGTTGGTGGCCTTATGGCTAAAAAAACATTCAAAGATACACTTATATGTAATTAACTCTAAAAAAAAATTGAACTTTTGTCTATTTCTAGCGGTTCAAGAATCTCAAATGATCACGAAAATTCTATGATACATTAATGTATTGGTGCATTAAGCATTAAAACTTAGTGTTCATCGTCAGATTAGATAACGATTGACTGCACAATTAATTTGAACTTTTGCACGAGTAAATTGGTAATGCTAAGAATTTTGAGCTTGCTAATAACATTGTTGTCGTCAGAGAGCGCAAAGGTAGAAGCTAGATGAGCAGTGTTGGCATTAATGACATCGACTTAAACATTGGGGGCGACTAGCAATGTAAAATCCTAGCTCTCGAACAAATTGTGTGGCATAGTCGTTGGCACTTGTTAGATGTTATTTGTGACATTAACCATCTTCGTTGGCATTTATTTTGCCCTCTGCTTGGCTACTGTTATTGAGCTTTCCTCTGGTTAATCAATGGCTTTATCTGTACTTAGCTTATCATTTTCTTTTCCTATTTGTATGTTTTCACCATTTAGGTGTCTTTAGTCGAGGTATCTTTGATCCCAAAAAACAAAAAAAATCTTCTTTTAAGATGATTCTATTTAGAATATAAGGTTTAAAGTTGACAAAATTCACAAATAATCACTCAATTTTGAAAGTATGGTAACCATGATATCAAATTGGTCATAATTTAGCTACTATTTGTGCTTTTTGCCTTCCAATCATGGCCATAATCGTGTCATGTTTGTGTTGACTACACGTAAAAGAGGCTTAATTTTGACTGGGACGACGTCGTTTGAGTGATAGAGTAGGGGACACGGACACCTTAACCCGCCAAACGAAACACAAGACGCAGTCTTCTCTCTTCAACTTGCTTTCTTCTCGTCTTCTTCTACTGCAGGCCGCAGATTCTCTCAGATCTTCTCTCAGGTACTCTGAATCTACCGTTTATTGCTTCTCATATTCTCTCAACTTCTTGGGTTTATATCAATTACACTCAGATTCTCATAACTCGTTCTAAAGTTGTCACCTTTTGCTATCCCATTCTCCGAAATTTGGGATTTTTATTATCTTCTGATTCGTTGGGTATTTGATTATTGTCAATAGATTCACCAAAAACTTTTGTGCAGTTGCATTTCATGTCAGTTAGTTTCTGATTTTGAGATGTTGCTTCAACTAGGATTTTGGGATTTTCTCTAGTCTTAAACCATCAATTTCACCTACCTCTTTGGTTCATATCTTATTTGTTTTGATTTTTCATTTTGCAAGTTGAGTCCAACCCCTCTTGTTTGGTGCATTGCATTAATTGATGTTGCTGCTCAAGTCTAGGCTCTCAAGTTTCTCATTCTCATTGTCAAGTGTATATATGTAAATGGTCTATCAAAATTGTTTTGGGTTCTTCTTCTTATATGCAAGTGTTTCAAATAAACAAAAACATAGGTAAAATGTTCCAAGTATGAAGCTTGGGAAGTAAAGACTACACATTACATGTGTTGGTACATTTTCGAGGTTGATTGCATGGTCAAAATTGTCTAGGAGGTTGCAAATCTTAGTCAAATAGTTGTTTACACAGCCACATCAGTTCTACACTTAGCTTTACCAAATACACCATTTTATGATCACAGCATTTTCGAATAGCAAAGTTTACCAACCACTTTGCTGGTTTGATTGTTCTCACAAATGATTTGTTTTACAACAGATTATAAGATCAAACTACGCTGAAATGACTTCCCTTCAAATCTCCCCCAACACAATTTCTCAACCTCTCAATCTCCGCCGTCAATTCAGCTCAAACTTGGACCAAAGGGTCCGACTAATCAATGGCCGGAGACCCGTGATGGCTTGCCTTAGCCTTGACGTGGAAGCACCAGATACTGCATTGAAATCAGGGTTTTCGAAGAGCAAGGAGATTATAGAGACAGAGGCGAAGGTTCTGGTAGGGACATACGCAAGAACTCCAGTGGTGTTGGCCAGTGGCAAGGGTTGTAAATTGTACGACATCGAGGGGAGAGAGTATTTGGATTTGAGCTCAGGGATTGCAGTGAATGCACTTGGACATGGTGATGAGGACTGGTTGAAGGCTGTGGTTGAACAGGCCAATACCCTCACTCATGTCAGCAATGTCTACTACTCCATCCCTCAGGTTCGAGCTTTATGTTTTATTGTCGGGAACTATTCTTGTTTGATTGCCAGGAAGATGTGGGCTTATAAAATGAAAGAATTCCCTCTGGAGCTTTTTTAAGTTGATTTCTTTATGTTATCATCACTATTGTCATGATATGAAGGTAGGAGAGGTAATGAATTAGAAGTTCTGTGGCATTGCTTGCTGTAGGTGGAACTAGCAGAGCGTTTGGTGGGCTCTTGTTTTGCAGACCGTGTGTTCTTCACTAATTCTGGAACTGAAGCAAACGAAGCAGCCATTAAATTTGCGAGGAAGTTTCAGAGACACAATCATCCCGATGCGAAAGAGCCTGCCACAAACTTCATATCTTTCACTAACAGCTTCCATGGCAGGACCATAGGTGCGCTTGCCTTGACTAGCAAAGAGTATTACAGGTCTCCGTTTGAGCCCGTCATGCCTGGAGTCACATTTGCAGAGTATGGAAATATAGAAGCTACCAGAAAATTGATTCAGCCTGGAAAAACTGCTGCGGTTTTTGTTGAACCTATCCAGGGTGAAGGGGGCATATACAGTGCTACCAAGGAGTTTCTGCAATTTCTTCGTACTGCTTGTGATGAGGCTGGGGCTCTTCTGGTGTTCGACGAGGTAATCAGCTACTTTTGTCCTCAGTTTGTGTCGAATTCATATGCTAGATGGTGAGTTCTCTAAATTTGTCTAAACCTTTATGTCCACACCAAAATTGTTTTGAGTTGCTTTGGTTTAAGGTGGTAATTGCAATTGGTTCATTTCTATTAATCCCTTTGATAATGGCGATAATGGCCTTAAGCAGCAGCCCATTTAGCCATGTATTTAGGATCTCCTGGGACTATTTTTTCACTAGTGAATATGGTTCTCTTTCCAGTCCTCTTTTCCAAACTGCACAAAAAAACTTGTTTCTGTTGTATTGGTTCATCTCTGATTTCAATACTTATAGCTAATGGTAGTCTTATTGCCCCTTTTGGTTCTTTTTTTTTTTTTTTTTTTTTTTTTTTTAACAAATTTGGAGTGTGACTGAATAAACCATCATTTAGACTTTTCAAGTGCCAAACTTCATTATGTTCATGCTCCTTGATACATAACCGTGTGAAAATTCATGTTTCCAGTTTTTAGCTTTTGGTGTCATGTCTATGTGGACATAAAGTAATATTTGTTTGGTACCTATATAGTTGTTACATTATACCAGCAACAATTAAATTTGACGTCCTTAGCTACTTGCCCACTATAATTTTGTCTTTGTTGTAATACTCTCTACTAGTAAAGATAAAAGAACTATAATAAATGCCTAATTCTTAAAAAGAACGTTTTAGATAAATAAATGTAGGTCTCATAGAGTGTTCAATACTAACTAGGCTTTCAATTTCTTTTAAAAGGGAAACGAGAATTGAGCGACCTAAGCCTAAAAGATTCAAGTTTATTGAGTAATTCTCTCTCACATTGTATGTTTATAAGGTGTTTCAACTAATTTTATTTGTTCTTCCTACCAGACACCCTTTTTATTTACACTCTTCATTCTTTTGTTCTGTAGGTTCAATGTGGTTTAGGCCGAACTGGGTATCTGTGGGCGCATGAGGCATTTGGTGTGTTCCCAGATATAATGACACTAGCTAAGCCACTAGCTGGAGGCCTACCCATTGGAGCTGCATTGGTGACTGAAAGAGTTGCTTCTGCCATAGCTTTCGGTGACCATGGAAGTACTTTTGCCGGTGCACCTCTCGTGTGCAATGCTGCCTTAGCCGTTCTCAAAAAGATATCAAATCCCAATTTTCTGGACAGTGTCTCTAAGAAAGGTCTCTACTTCAAACATATCTTAAATCAGAAGCTGGGAGGAAACCCTCATGTGAGAGAAATACGCGGTTTTGGGCTTATTATTGGAGTTGAATTGGATGTCCCTGCCTCACCTCTTGTGGATGCATGTAGAAGTGCCGGCCTTCTAGTGTTAACTGCTGGAAAAGGCAATGTTGTGAGGCTAGTGCCTCCATTGATCATAAGTGAGCAGGAGCTTGATCGTGCAGCTGAGATTTTGTACCAAGCGTTGCCTGTACTTGACCAAAAAAAATTCAATTTAGACGGAAGAAAATTGCGTCGTTCTGTTGTAGATGTTGCTTCTTAGCTCTTACTAGTTTGTTTTTTTTTTTTTTTTTGAAACTCTGTACTAGTTTGTTATCAGTATCTAGATTCGTGAATGTTTTTCTACATTTTAAAATATGGACAATTATAACTACTAACGTCAGATGTATTGTTGGTGCTTGTTAAGAAAATAAAAGAATAATATAAACACATTTTCGATTGTTGCCCCAAATAATAAACACAAAATTCATCCATTTGTGTTCCTCTGATTGCTAATGTACATGGCGGTGGAATATGCTCTACACTCTATTAAGAAACCAGAAAATGTAATAAAAAATAAATTAAATATTGAAGTATTGTATCATCTGTCTGGTAAACATCCCAATTTCAACGCTTTCATGCAAGCATCACAGACAATGTACAACAGTACATAATTACATCAAAGTAGCAATGATTGCCTGACGCTCATAAGCAATACTCAATCCGTGCAAGTTTGATCTCAATTGAAGACCGAGCTTCCCCTTATTTCTGTGCTGCAGCATGTATAATTCGAAAATGGCAGAGCGTAATATACAACTGCACAGATTCGACGAATCCAACTGAACTGGACAAAATGCAAAATCCTGATTCTTATGACCATACAATTGTCAAGCTCGCTAACATGTCAAAGATGGATTCTCATAGCTATAAAAATCTCAGCATATGAAACCACCAGATCTTTTCAATCTTGAACTCACTATGATCATGACTGTCTGGTTTGAGTACTGTGTATAATTTTCTCTTCACTTTACCGGCCGAACACCAACAGTTTTTACACGGAACCGATACTGTGGTCGAGACTCTTCCTCATCATCATCGTCATCATCTTCGCTAGAGTCATCTTCCACACTGTCCCACCGTCCATAGTCCAGAGAAGAGTGTCCCTTCGGTTTTGGGATTGCTTGCCATCCCTTTTCTTTTTCAGGTGATAATTTGATGTTATCTGGTGTAACTTCAGCCGGGGAAGTAGTCTTAATAGAGTTTTCTTTTGGATCCCTTACTTCTTCAGCAGAGTCCTTGTTGGTTGGCGTCTTGAGTGGGATGACATCTGCAATAGTAGTCCTATTAACCTCAGCAAGCTGATCCCTTCCTTCCCTCGAAGGTACTACAACATCTTCTTTTCCTATATATTGCTCTTCTCTCTCCCCATATCTATTTGGCTCTGCTTCATCCTCTTCTTCTTCCTCTTCTTCTAGCTCTGCTTCGGACTCGGGTATTGGAGCCAGTGACTTTCCTCAAGCAGAAAAAATAACTTCTTACTCACAGCCAGGAAATTGACATGTGCAAATTATGATTTCAGCACCTGCTGCACTGCTGCTGGTGATGATGATGTTCATAATTGTAAATTTATTGCAATGATGATGTTCACAATTGCAAACATGATGATGATGATGATGATAATTCTATGTCAAATACAAATGAACAGAAACCTGAAGTTGTTCGAAAAGTGAGGACAAATGATTGCTTTCCAATTTTAGATTCTAAATGCAAACTATTCTATAAAAAAGTAGCAGGTCACCAAACTTATGCATTAATCTTAAATGGCCCCTAATCTTCAATTATTGGAGCATAGGTAATGTGGAAATTCTATGCGGATTAATGAAAATTTGGCAGAAAGAATAAGAGATTATACCACTTGCGTCCTTAAACGAGCTTCAAGGTTCTGATACACTTCGGATGATGGATTTAACTCTATGAGCCTATTAACATCAAAGAGTGCTGAGCGGTACTCCTTTAGTGTCACCAGGGTCTGAGCCCGCAACATCAATGCTCCAGTGTGATTGTAATCAAGCTCAAGCACTGAGGTACATTCCTCTGCAGCCTAAGATGATCAGAATGAAGTCATGTAAGAAATCAATTAACAGAAAAGAACAAACACCAGATAGGACAAAAATGCCAGAAACAAATTTCTATGGATGAAATTTCATGTCATGCACATATACGCACAACGTGAAAATAGATAGAAATTAGAGACACGAGACCGAGGTACAAGCTACATTAATACACAGCCAAGTCAAAACCTACATCTGGATGCATAATTTTCCTGTGCTCAACAGATCATACTGAATTTCAACCATCACTTAACAGCCAAAACAAAAACGTGCTTTGACATACTTCACTTGAATGGATTCCCTTGTTCATCCACCAGATCCACAAATAATGAAACATATTATAGTTCCTATTGTTTTCCTGTTAAACTTATAAGGACAACTTTTCTTATAGGTAAGACGGTAAGACATAAAAGTCTTTCTAAGAACAAAATTGGAAAAGAAAAAAATAATCTATCTTTTGTAGGGAAATGGTTTCATCTTCCTCATAATTGAAATTGAGCAACTACCACTACTTTCTCCATCTCAACTCTGACAGTATTTGAACTCATAACTAGCAAACATGGAATTTTAAAATCAAGGTTGTCCTCCATGCAGAAAGATATAGATATGCTCTAGAACTTAGGACTAGAATCTGATCTAATATAGTTGAGCTAATGTATTCTCTCAACATTTGTAATAAGAAAAGGAATTCATGCATTGGCCATTACATCTTGGTTTCCTGAATAAAAAGACAGGTGGAAAAAGGCAATCACACACCTATGGACAGAGCATACGAATTCAAAGAGATTCTTTAAATTTATGTCTGAAAAATTTACAGTTTGTGTAGAATTCTATGAGCTGCTGTGTCTCCTTATCACGATAGAAAGAAACGAATTCCAAATCATATAGAAAACTTAGGAGCTTAAAAGTTGGATCAAATAATAGTATGAATAAGACCTCCAGACATAACAGCTAAACTAACTAATCCAACTATATTATCACTCACCCAACATATAAGAACAAAGCCAGCATCATTGTAAACAGTAAAAGAGTACTTACTAGAGAAAGAGAGCCTTTACTACAACATAGAGACTAAAACACAATCATCTCAAAGATTCTCAACCATGTGAATAAAGAGCACTAAAATTTTCAATTCATATACTCTGAAAACAATTTGGAAAATCAAAAATGATCATTACCAAACAAAATTTACATGCTTTACCAACTACTGGGTACTGAAATTTTGAAAATAGGAAGAGACAAAAACAAAAAAAGGGGGGACCTTTTTGAAATCGTGAAGCTTGAGGAAGCAAGCGGCTCTGTTGCTGTGGAGGGCAATCTTCTGGGGTTTGGTCTTGGCCATGGATAGGGCTTCGGTGTAGAATCCCAGGGCCTCCTGGTACCTCCCTTCCCGGTACATGAGGTGGGCCCGCTCGATCTTGTTCGCCGGCGCCGCCGATGCCATCCGGCCAATCTCAGCCGTCCAGTTGTTCAGTCTATCGGAGAGAGACGGAGTTTTTGGGGGTGGAGTAGTGATTGTGAAATGTGATTTACAAAGCTGGAGAGGCGGAGCTGTGACAGCTCCTGAGTTTAAATTTTCTTATTTATTCAAATTTTATGATTTTTATTTTTTTATTTTTGTTCTTTTTGTTTTTATTGGTGGGTGCACGTGACTGCCGACATGTTGGTCAACTACATACGAATCATATGTATAGAATTTATTTTTTGAATAATATGTCACAGATATTTCATTGATACTCAAACCAGAATCGTCATTACATACCATGTTGTTGTCATTTATAGACAAATCAAAAAGTTGTGGTGGTGCTACGGCAGTAACATGGGATAAGTCAGTAACATTAATCGCTCACTTATGTTAAGCAAGTCTATGAACTATGAAACGACGTGGTAAATAGCAAGCCTAGAAACTAAAAGACATAGGGTGCACAAAAGTGCATATAGCTTGGACTATATTATAGGAAATTATTGGAAATAAGCAAAAAAGCTTAACTAAAGCAAAGCAGCCCAGTGGAGTCCAACACAAGACATCCCTAGCCCAAAGCCTAATAGAACAGCCTAACTCAGGCCCAGTTAGTTTTCTTATGCACCAAACAGCTGCATGATCAGCAGCTTAGCCGTGCATCCGCGACCGCCCCTCCAAAACCTTCGTCGTTGTCACCAATCCAGGATTGAGTCACAAATGCTGGAAACCCAAAGTAGATCCGAACGCAACACTGGGATGAATCAACCCGAACAATCCAAAACATTGGAGAACCACCAAGAGCCAGCAAACACGATGATGGCCGATAAAACCAGAGGCTACAAAAGACGATATTAATGCCTCAAGATTTGCACCGAAAACCTACGCCGATCAATCCAGTCAATCATTTGAGCACAACACTAGCAATCAAGAATCCCCCGAACACTAGCATCAAAATACCCGTCTGGCAGCAGAGCACAACGTCTGCTAGGCCAGAGGATAGGCCAGACATCGGACGTATAAGGTCTTGCATATACCAACTTCGGTCTTTAGGGTGGCTAGGGTTTCATCACTCTGGGATATTAGTCTATAATTGCAATATGTTTAGAATTTGAGCTAAGGTCATATGTTGGAAATTTTAATAATAAATATTTTATTTTTAATAATTTGTGGATGAATAATTTAGTGAAAATGTCTGAAGTTGAATAAATGTAAATTACTATAGAATGAGAAGTCATGGCTGATTACAGAAGATAATTTTTGATGAAAAGTCATCTCTCCTCAAAAAGTTACCTTACATCTATAAAACACTTATTACACCATATTCTGAAAATAACTTTTTGAATTCATTTTTCCTCCTCTTCTTTTATATACATATGAGTCATTGCTAGTGCTTTCAAAACCAATTGAGTCTTTTCAAGAGAGAGTTCATACACAATCTAAGTTCGTTGTTCTTGAGGTTTAGAGTGCTACTACCACAAGAAGAATGTCGTTGTATTCTATGAGATGTTTGCCATTAAAACCCTTTAAGCACCAATGAGGAGGCAATTTCATCTTATGGACATAGAACCAAGTTCTAGACTCGACCATATTGTTTAAGGTTTTTATAACTTACAATCGTTTTGCATTGTTTGGATTTATGCATTCTATTTGGTATATTATGTGCAAAAATAATTTCTTAATTTATTTATTAATATAGCAATTAGACTATATATTTACCAACAATCTTAAGACCAAATTTGCGTTTGGTCATTTGCTATATCCATGTTTCAATATCTGTACATACCTGGACATGCATTACTGTCTATGTCAACATTCTATTTTGATATCTTGAGGATACAATTAATATTTGATTCTAATTGTATATGATATGCCTGTTGCGCACTTGAATATGAGTAATCAATTATAAATATACCTGCAGATGGTAATAGTTGGCTTATATGTGAAGAGGTATGTTTGAATTTGCATTTTACCGTTTAATGACCAATATATTTAATTTTTCCGATCGAATTGCATGTTATTTTGAAAACTGATAAGAACGAGGGTGGCGAGGTGACGGTATGGCGACGTTGCGAAGGCGGTGAGCGCTGCAATTAGTGACGGAGGCGTGGGTGATCACAGTGGTGGAGTTCTGGGTCGTCTAGGTGTCAGGTCTTGTTCTTGGTGATCGACGGCGGCTTCATAGCTCTGTCGAGGTTGGCAGAGGGTTCTGTGTTTTATTGAAGGTGGTCTGTGGCAGTGGTTGGGTCGCAGCAGGCGATTGCTCAGGTAACGAGGACCGGGAACTCGGGTTGGGCCAGGTAGCGGTGGGAGGCCGGATTAGCCTGGATCAGTTGTTCGGTTGAACGTCGGAGGAGTACTTGTCTAGGTGGTTTGCTGATTGACGATTGATGGCGTGGTGGAAGGGCCGACCACCGGAGCTGCCGACGACTGTGGCGGTGATGGCTAGGCAAGGGAGTTGGGCTTTTGGTTCTATAGCTTGGGTTTGGGCTTTGGGCTTGGGCTCAACTCGAGTCCGCAGATTTCAAAGAAAAGCAAGAAGACCAACCTGTTGCCGAGGTTGTGGGCTGCTATACTCTAGTTTCTTTTGCTATTAGATTTTGGATGCAAGTCTTTTTTAGGTAGGGGTAATCTCTATGAGCTTTTCTAATATGTTTCTAGTTGTTACTTGTACCACAATTGAGTGCCGGCAGATTAGACTAGATAAATGATTTTTCCTTAGAAAGCGAGGTTGTTCTTGCTTAGGTAGGCTTGCTTCATGCAAGCGTCCCTTAGACTTTAATGAGTTTTAGCTTGGCTTAGATAGGTTATCTGGTTTTTTCCGGATTTTCTTATGTAAGTTCTGTTAGACGTACTCTGGCCTGTTTTATGGCTTGATTACTATTGAAATCAATCTCTATTAAAATAAAATAAAGGGTTATTATCACAAATGGTACCTGAACTTTTCCTCTATTTTATCGATGGTACCTGAACTTCAATTTTGATCACAACCAGTACCCGAACTTTTCGATTTCATTTTAAATGGTACCTAAGGCCACCTTCGGTCACTATTCCGGCCAAAAAACCCAAATCTAAAAAAACAAAAAACAAAAAAACAAGTTCAAGGAAAGTCTATTACCAAAAAATCATCACTATATATGATCGCAACCCTTGAAATCATCAAAAATCATCACTATGATCGCCTCCCTTGCTGTTTTTAGTCGGAATAGTGACCGGAGGTGGCTCTAGGTACCATTTAAAATGAAATCGAAAAGTTCGGGTACTGGTTGTGATCAAAATTGAAGTTCAGGTACCATCAATAAAATTGAGGTATAGTTCAGGTACCATTTGTGATAATAACCCTAAAATAAAATAATGACACATATATGGCTTAATTGACATCTCTACTACTATAATTGGAGGCTCTCTTTTGATGTCAAAGACTTCACCAAATTTTAAAGTGCCTATAATACCCTTCAATAACATTATCAAATTAAGTTAATAAAATATAAACAAATAAAAGAGTAAATTGAAAAAAAATACCCATACCACCAGTCCACCACTATTCTTTTTAGTCGAAGTAATTTCCATTAACATTACAATATCACCCGCGAGAAATGCAGGCACGTTGCTAGTAGTCATAACTGTTGGGAACCGGTACATGTATTTACATGCGCAACTGGTCATTGACTGGGTTGATTTCTATCAAAGAGATAGCAATATATATTGCTATATGTATGTGATTCATCGATGTGATTTGGCATTAATTCATGCCTAGTTATTGAAAATGCACTAGATACATACATATATGCATATGCCTTGCACTTGCAACTTTACAAGTGATTTGAAGTTTTAAAACGGCATGTGTACTTCATATTTGAAGTATTGCCATTTGCCAATAGTAGATGTATTGTTTAAGAATATCATGGCATGGAAATGATTAATAGTACTTCCCAAGGTAGGAAGTAATTAATTAGATGACCATGTATGTCATGAAGCAATGTCGAGCCGCATAGCGAACGAGAAGCCGATCAAAGTTGGTGACAGGTTTTTTCACGATTGATGTGATGATACCTTCTGGGCAATTGATGTTCAATCCAAGTTTGTACGTTTGTTAAATTATGTGAATAAATGTCATTTGTTTTTGTTAATAGCAGATGCCTTTTAGTTTTCAGTATCCTTTAAATTTCTAAAGTCAGCGGCAATACTTCCAAGGTAGTGAACTTGGCATTATCAATTGCTCAATGGGAATTTTGTTACCACCATGTTGATCGATCATGGTGCTGACATGTAAATTCAGATTCTTACTTATATATATATATATATATATATATATATATATATATATATATATATATAAGTTTTTTTTGAAGAGCAATAATAATAATAAAAAAAGTTAACAGCAATAATAATGAAAGAATTGTGGGGTTCGTCACCCAACTTTCTGTACAAGTAAATGTATACTTGAAGATAAGGAATACATTGATCTTTCTGTAGAGAAGAACAAAGGAGAAATGAGACACGTACCTTGTAAGGTATGAAAAGATTTTATGCGTATACCTTAATGTGGGGGTGTATGGCTAAATGAATTTTAGTCGATACAAGTGGTGAGTCTCGACCAATTGATGAATCGAAGACTTGACTTGGTAATAAATACTCTCCAATGAAATTAGTTGATATATTGAATTTGATTTGCAATTATAGTCAAACAAGTGGGCCCAATTATTTGAATCGAAGTTTGACTAGAGAGTAAGTTTATCATTGAGCTTGATCAAAAAAAAAAAGTTTATCATTGAGAGGAATGGGGTGCAAGCCTAAAATATAAAGTCACCACTATGGATACCCAACCGAGTTGATTGGAGATCCCAAGATCTAGGTTCAAATGGACAACTAAATGGTGCATGACTTTGGAGTAGCATTGTGGAGATAAATCTCCTTCCCTTGTCCTACGATGATGAAACAATGCATATTGAGTGAGGGTAAGCTTTGCTTTTAATGGTTCTTATAGCTTGATTTTTCAAGTGGGGTATAGAAGGATACTCTTCATAGGAAGCCACCTATATGAGTGTGAAATGAGATCGTTTCTTTGAGAATTTGAAGGCTGAATTCTCTAAAGCACTCATAAATATCGGGTGTTGTCCATGACCAGAAGGGCATAACCGTAGAACTAGATGTGTATGAAAAAGTATTGTGTGGATATTATTGTCTTGGTTTCAGGTGGGTACTGGGCAACGTATCTCTGTGTGGCATGATAGGTGGGTGCCGAGACCGCGGACATTCAGACCATATTCTCCACCCATGGAAGGGCTCGAGGAGTTGTGTGTAGCAGATTTGATTGATCAGGAGGACAAAGTGTGGTTGGTTGACCTACTTAATGAATTGTTCATTCCGGGTGAGGTGGAGCTTATAGCAAGTATCCCTCTTAGTACTAGACTGGTGGAGGATCGATTAGTGTGGCATTATGATAAGAAAGGCATTTATAATGTACGGAGTGGGTATTTTGTCTGGAGAGAGTCGAAGAAGGCACCGGTAACTGCCACTACATCTAGCGCAGTCATTGGAGGTCCGTTGAGTAAGTATTGGAATGCTATCTGGAGTGCACATGTGCCAGCTAAAACAAAGGTGTTTCTCTGGAAGCTGCTGCGGGGAATCTTGCCTACACGCACTGCACTTGCGGATCGGAGGGTTCACTTACCAGATAACAGGTGTGTCTTCTGCTCTAATAACTTTGAAACTAGTGTCCATGTTTTCAAGAACTGTGATAGCGTGGAGACTTTTTGGGTGGAGGGGCCTTTGAAATTAAGGCCGAAGGATCATGCAGCCATTAATTTGCATGCATGGATATATGGCATGATTGACGTATTGCATGGGGAGCAACTCTGCATGTTTTTCATGGCTCTTTGGAGTCTGTGGAATGAAAGGAACAAAATAATTTGGCAAGGAGGCCAATTCAATCCTATGTTTGCTGCGCAATGGGCTGTTAATTATTTGGTGGAGTTTCAACAGGTTCGGTATAAACCTACTGTGAAGATGAAACGCAGCGTAACGAAGTGGGAGTGTCCACCACGGGGAAGGCTTAAAATAAACATTGACGGAGCTTTCCGTGGTGTTGACGGCAGTGGGGGAATTGGGGTGGTGGTTCGAACTGCTGAAGGTGTGGGAATCGCGGCTTTAGCTAGGCCCTTTGTACATGCTCACTCCGCGTTGAATATGGAAGTTGAAGCGTGTAGAGCGGGTCTATTTCTTGGTATTCACCAAGGTTGGACTGACATTGACATTGAGAGCGATTCTATCCTTTTGATTGCTGCCCTGCAAAGAGGTGGAGAGGATCTTTCTGAGGTGGGTCGGGTTTTAGAAGATTGTAAGGCATATATGACCGCTTTTCAATCTGTTAATATTCGGCACATCTATAGAGAAGCAAATGGTGTCGCGAATCGTTTAGCGCACCTTGCTAGTTGTGGTATAATTGATGAGGTTTGGTTAGAGGAGACTCCTGCTATTATTCAGGATGTTCTCTACGAGGATATGTGTCATTGTTCTTATGTAGCTCGGGGTTCAGGTTTTATGTCCCCCCCGATGCTAAATCTAAATATTAATATAATAAATGGAACCGGGCGTGGGGCTGAGCCTCCCAGCTAGGCTGGGTTCCAAACCCCTTTCAAAAAAAAAAAAAAATGACTGAATAGTTCAAGACATCACGTTCACTGATTAGCTAGTAAATCCGATAGTATTTCACTAAGGAAGGTTCAAAGCCAAAAGCTACCTATCCCGATGCGATATCAGTTCAACCGAACTCTCTCATATGTCCGTGTGCGTCGTCTTTTGAAATTTTCCTTTCTAACTAATTATTTCATCCATGTGGAGGATTGTTGGAAAATTTAATAAGAAATATTTTATTTTCCATAATTGGTGGATGAATAATTTAGTGAAAAGGCGTGAAGTTGAATAAATGTAAATTACTATGGAATGAGAAGTCATGGCTGATCACAAAAGATAACTTTTGATAAAAAGTCATCTCTCCTCAAAAAGTTACCTTACATCTATAAAACACTTACTACACCATATTCTGAAAATAACTTTTTGAATTCATCTTTCCTCCTCTTCTTTTATATACATATGAGCCGTTCCTAGTGCCTTGAAAACCAATTGAGTCTTTTTAAGAGAGAGTTCATACACAATCTAAGTTCGTTGTTCTTGAGGTTTGGAGTGCTACTACTATAAGAAGAAGGTCGTTGTATCCTGGAAGACGTTTGCCATTAAAACCCTTTAAGCAACGATGAGGAGGCAATTTAGTTTTAAGGACATAGAATCAAGTTCTAGACTCGATCATATTGTTTAAGGTTTTTCTAACTTTCATTCGTTTTGCATTGTTTAGATTTATGCATTCTATTTGGTATATTATGTGCAAAAACGATTTCTTGATTTATCTATTAATATAGCAATTAGACTATATATTTACCAACATCATATTAGTCGCATAATTCATTAGTTTATCGATTTTTGAACACTTTAGTTTTGTTTTTTGAACAAGTGTATTTCATAGCAGCCACAAAACGCAGTAGAACAACATAAATATTAAGCAACCACCATCGATTTTGAACTCTAAAGTATTAATACTAGTTAGAGTTATAGATTTTTAAAATATGAATTTTATATGAAAAATTGAGACATTATTTACTGATTTATAAAAATTTGTGTCGACTCAAACAATTGCTAATTCCATATTTTTGCTGACTAAATGAGATTTTTCATAGCGTTTCAAATTTTTTTTTTTTCAGTAGCAAGCATGTTTAAAAATAGTATTTACATTCAGTTTATTTCCATTCCAACAAATCAAAACGCCTCCACAAAGGCCAACCGAAGAAGCACAAACAAACTGATCAAAAGGGAGTTTAGAAGCAAGCCTAGAAGCTGCATTATCATCAAGCTTAGTATCTAGACAGCAAAATAATGTCTGAGGCATCTCAATCTGATTCAAAACTACATCCCTGATGAACTTGAGCTTTGTGGGTCTAGAGAGATTATGGTCCAGCAGGATCAAAAGCCCCAAGACCAAGGTCTTTTGCATGCTCATCAAAGGCCTATCTATTCCATAACCCTCGAACTTGACAGTAAAACTGCTGAGTGAAATATCCTGGCACAAATTTGGTATCTTTACGATCTGCAAATCGCTAAACCTGAGCTGTTCAGTGCAGGGATTAACCTTTTGAGTCTTGCTCGAGTCAGTAACTTGAGTAATTAAGGCTAAAACTCTCTTTACATCATCATATTTGACAAAGTGTGAGCTTGATGAAGCCTCCACATACAAGAACTCATTTCTGAATTGAATCTTGTAAGTGTCCCCAGTCTTGTTGATTTTGCCCACAACTTGTTGATCAAGCTCAATTATGGTTGAGGGATATATATATGAAGTAAAAGGGCATCCATATCTTGAATAAGACCAACTTTGGATCTACCCCCACAACTCCATGTACAAGATATGGGAGTCGGTTGATGATAGCAGGAGCTATGAAATCGGTAGTAAAATCTGGAGATGAAACGAGGATATGAAACCAAAACATCCCTTTACTTGAAAAGTTGTCTCGTGGTTCATGAACGGAACAAAGTATTATCTCAGGGCTATGTGAATCGGTTATAGCAAACCACTTCGATTTTCCATAGGGATTCTCATCATTCAACTTGGGTTCGGATTTTGGTCTATTTAAGCGTGGAAGGGATTGCCACATAATCTATTGGTCCAATTTAATCAAAGTGAAACTAGACACACAAATTGTAACCAAATAAAGAAATACACAAGTGTACTATATAAATATGTGTGTGTGTGTGTTAAAAAACTTACAATCAAATCTGCCAGAGCATTCTCAAGTGTATACTCTTGTGTTAGGCCTTGTGCGTTTGTTGCCAACGGAGAAAGAACACTCCGATTGCAGCTGCTTTCCGAGCTCATTGTGCCAGACCTTCAAACCACTTGCAAGAACAACACAAAATCACGAAAATCAAGACTTACAAACATCACCATCGGTGTAACCAAACGCAATGTTAGAGCATCAGAACAATAAAGTTCAAGGATTAACGGAACGGAGAGTAACGGAACGGACCTATTGGTCCAAAATTGAGACTATAATGATTAAACATGTGAAATTAGAAGGAAAGAGACTGAAGTGTTTTTTAATTAAAAGTTTAAGGAATAAATAGTATTTAATCCAAAATTTATTAATACAAAAATAATATTTAATTATTATAAAAACGGATCAGATCAACCTAAATCCGTGTTTGTTCAGTTAAATAAACGGATTAATGGATCAAATGTTCAATCATAGCCTGTTCAATAACCATAAATCTAAAGCGGATACAGATCAAAATCTGGTCCATCTCCAGTTTTACTTGTGATTGACCTTAGAAATTGTTTGTGATTGGTGTGGTTGTTCAATTAGTAATTTTTTTTTATAGAAAAATATAAAAAGTAACAAGGCAAATTAAAATTACAAAGCAAATTAAAAAGTCGTGTTTTTGTTTTGGGTGCGGCTATTGCCACCCTATTATTTTCTTAGTTCACCCTACAAATATTTGAATTATTGAAATACTATATTATATTACCCAAGTGCAAAATGACTAATAAGTACACTAATTTTCTAAAAATCTAAATTTGTAGATAAAATTTAAATACAAAGACGACTTAATTTCTCATTGGATAACATTAATCTTCTTCTTCTCCATCCAAATTTGAATTTATTACTTATTATTTTTGTCCTTTTGTTCTCTCCTCATAGTTAATTCGTTATTCAATTTACAAAACCATTAGTGTTTTTTTTTAAGGGAAAGACGACAAACTATATTAGATGAAACTGAGAAGTACATGGAGCGATGCAAAAGCATCGAAAGAAAAAACAATAAAGCATAACAAGATGCACAAACGCATCTATAAAGGAGGAAAACAATAAAGGATAACAAGATGCACAGACGCATCTAAAATGAAAGGTAACCATGTGACTTAATGTCAGACGACATCGCTGCACTGCATATGTCACGAGAGCAGTGTAAATATAATAGTAACCGTAACCGTAACCGTAGCTGTAACCGGTGATATGATCACCTAGGAGAGGTGATTCGCTCACCGGGAGTTCAAAAGTAACCGAGGGTGTCAGAAACTCGAAAATTAGCAAACGAACTCCCAAGAACTAGAACAAATACCAGATCAATATGAGCAGCTGTCTCGGATCCATGATCCGGATTTGAATACGACTCGGGTCCCAAATTCGGATCCAAATCCGACCCGAATCCAAACTCAAATCTGACGGGTCAAACTTGACAAAGGCCCAGGCCCAGTTTTATCGGATCTGGGAACCCCAGCACTTGGGCACCCTGGCCTCATCTTGACGTCCGACCAACCTTCCAGATCGGCCACGCCACCCCACCGAATCGCACCGCTGCATCTTCGACAAGGCTAGGCCGACATTGGGATGGGAATCCTATAGCAATCTGTTGACCCAAGCGCTCCTACCCTCCGACTCCAAACTCGACCGCAGCAACCGGATTCGCTGCTGGAGAGGATCCACCCATAGGGTCACCATCCACCGCCGAAATAACCCATCAGCACCAGGATACCAAATCACCACCCTCGAAGCAGACCCAAACTCAGGACCTCTTCCCATGAAAGGACCGAGATCCCATGTCTGATTTGGATCCACCAAACCACGATGCTGACGTCCCTTATCATTATTGAAATAGAGAGTAGCAGTGACACGGGCAAAACCTGTCGGGGGTGAATCCCAACGCCAAGACGCTGAGATTAGGGTGCAGCAACCGGATGGTTGAAGAAGAGAGGTTCGCGAAGCCAAATGACTCGCCACCAATGGACCGTGGACGCCATCGTCGCAGACCAAGGAAATCAGACGGCCAAACCATAGGGTTAGCCGCCGCAGAGGTGAGAGAGCGAGAGCTCTCATTTTTAGTTTTGATAATGTGATTTTACAAAACCATTAGTGTTAACTTCGTCAAAATCTTTGCAATATTCTTTATGCACACTGAAAGTAAAAAAATTAAAACACGAAAAAAATCAATTTTTTCTTCATTGTCATAGTTGTTAACTTACTAATATTTTGATATGGAATGAAATAGATGAACATTGATACTGAAAAAAAAATGTAAGTAAATCAGATTATGATTTTAGTAGAAAACTTTAATATATTTTAGTTTTGTTATTGATATAAATTAAATGAGAGATTTTCGTTATAAAAAAAAATTCTTTTTTAATTGGATATGTCATATAAGGATATTTCTAGAAAGAAAAATGAGTTAGATAAGTAAATATTATAATTGAAATAGTAATGAGCAAGTAGGGTGAACAAAGTAAATGATAGGCAATACCCGCACCCTTTTGTTTTTCCACCAAATGGAGAATTTGAACTTTGAAAACCCCATCCACCCAAAATCACACACGTGTCATCCAACACACAAAAGACAAAAGAAAAGGAATAGTAGGCTCTCTCTAATTTTCCCTCAACCGGGCCTCTAACCCAAACCGCGATTCTTTTCTCTCTCTCTCTCGCTCTCCTCAGAGTCTCCACAGCATAAACCCTAAAATCCAAAATTGGGAAGATTTGGGTACTTGTTTTGCCCTAGCTGCCCTCTCCTATTCGTCAATTCCAGGTAACAACACTATCTTCTTCTTACTTTGGTTTCGCGCATTTACTTTTCCATTCAATTCTACCCGTCTCATTCAATTTTACCAACCCTTTTAAGCGCGCATTATGCCAAATTTACCGCATTTTGATATCGCAAATGCGAACCAGAGAGACGGGTTTTGTTTATTAGGGTTTTCTGTAGCTTTTTGGACTGGGAAGATTGGAGCTTTAGGATAATGCCGTGTTTATATTTATTCAATTTCATGAGAATAGGTTTTAGAAGAAAAGGGGGTGCGGGTAGGGTTTTCAATGATTAATTTTTTTGTGTATTTTATTATATATTTGTCGAAATTCTTTGTGATTCTGCAATTGATTGAGCTAGCAAATGTAGTCGTATAGATCTTGAAACTTCATACATAATCCGAGTCATCATTTGATTGCAAAAGCGCTAAAATAAAGGAGCATGAATTTGGTGGAGTATCGAAAGATGAACAATTGGGTACTGTTTTCTGCTATAGAAGTATTGTTGAATGGTGAATGAATTAGTGGCCTTTTGTAGATTAAATTCATGAGAAGGGGAACTTGTAAAAGATAGTTGATTGACGTGTCCTACATTGTTATCCACTGTAGCATATAGGGTAGTTATTGAGAGACTTGTTAAGGACTTGAAGAACTAAACGTTTGCAGCTTATGAATCGTTTATTTATTTTAATTTATATAAGTGTTTGTGATATCGACCTCATCAACTTTATCTGCGAAGGATTATGGTTTTCTGTTGAGAAGTCGTTTGGCCTCATGGCTTAGTATATGAAATTCTGAATTGCTTCCAATATATCTGAATAAACTTGAGACATGACTAGGAAAACACCCACTTGAACTCATTTGTATCGTGATGCAAGAGTACTGTTGACATAGAAAGTTCAGTCTTATATGAGGATGCAGATACAAATTGCATATCAAATGGAAGAAAAAGTTAGTAGTTGGAAGAAAGAAACAGAATTTTATTTCATGGACGTGAGGTGAAAAAAAAAGGGCATTGTGTTTGGCTAGCTGGGGTGCTAAATTTAACAGTTACGTTAATGATTGCATGCTTGGTTTCTGTGTTTTGTTTATATTTTTGGTTAGTGCACAACGCCAACGCCACTTAATTTCATGATTTATATATTCTATGGCCAACTCGTCCTCACCAACCTCTTAATTTATGAACAGGAAGCTACGGGACTGTTCCAATCTACAACATTCAACTTTATAAATTTTGTACATCCAGTTTGTTGTAAATTTGTGAGCAGAGATATACATATGGCTGGTTTTTTGCCTGCTGAGTCCTCTCATAGTGGAATCACTGGTATGTATGATGGTGGGTCCTCTAACGCTCAGGAGAGGCTGGAGGAAGGATCCTGTTGGTACTTTTACAGAAAGGAAATTGAAGAAAATTCTCCATCTAGACTAGATGGCATTGACTTGAAGAAGGAGACATATCTACGCAAGTCATACTGTACTTTTCTACAAGATTTGGGCATGAGACTTAAAGTGTGAGTTTCTGAGACTTACCTCCAAATTTATTTCGTTTGCCATTTATCTTGAACCGATTCTTTGTTGTTTAGGTTGTCATTTACCTTTGTAGTTGTATTTTATCTTAACTTTTGTGGCTCTGCCTAACTTTTTCGTAGATTGTCATATCATTTGTATCACAGTATGTTGTTGTATTCCCGAAACCAAAACCTGTAGACATGCTGCATTTGCTGATATATATAGCATCATCTGAGAAGTATTTTTATATTAAAGTAGTTTTGAATTCTTACACTTCATTTCAGAATATTCCATTTCTTATAAAAAAGATAAGATAGAATCTTGATGCTTTGAAGATTGTTTTAAGGAAGATATAATGTTTTGAAGCTTTCTATTCCTCACAAATGCCCTTTGGGTATACAAAGCAGGTGGCTTAATATATTTTAGGATTTTGGCATATAGGAAGTGTATGGTTTTTTATGGCTATATATTTACAAGAAACTATACACACTACTGCTGGCTTCTGCCATTATCAAGTTGAACCTAAACTTGTCAACTATATGTTTGCATGTAAAGTGCAGAAAAGTGACTACGTTTTATTTATGATTGTTTAGTAAGATCTTAATAGACAATGAGGTTGTGGGCAAGTGTGTATTCTATAGAATTCAACAGGTTCTTTTTATTTTATAGAATTCAACAGTTTCTTTTGTAATCTTGGCTTATTTTTTGGCATGATTACTCTTGATTCTTTAAAAAAAGCAAGTCAAGACAAAATCTTCATCCTTCTTTATTTCAGGTATTTGTCTCTATTTAATACCTTGCAAAATATAAGTGGGAAGTTTAACACTTTGCTTGTTTACGTCAAAAGTTTGAAAGAAGTTTCCCCTTCATATTGGTTCATGTTTTGGATTTTGCTGCTCACCTTTTCTGAGTTATTGCTTCTAGTCATATCTGGATTTGAATTTTTTGGTGCCCTCCAGTTTGCTGAGAAGTTTTTGGAATACTAGGGTTCCATTAGTGCTGTACTTGTTTATTTTGTGTTTTTTTCAATAGCTATAGTAAAAAGATGAATGGTAAACTGTTTGGTATTGTACATAAAAGCAACGGTATACAAGTCATACGTACATAAAAGCAACGGTATACAAGTCAATGCACCTGAAAGTTAGGTAAATGTTATTTAGAGCTGCTTTGTGTTTAAGCCTTTTGTTTTGCTGTTTTTTTTATCCGTTTTGTTGATTTGGTCCTGTAAATCTGTTTGGCTTGTAGTGATTCTTTAGTACAAGTTCTGCTTCTTTGGCTTGATTTTTTATCTAGAATGCTTTTAGTTTTCTCTGTCCGACTTGATTTCTAAGACAGATTTAAGTTTGATTTGAATCTTGATTAATACTATCCTAGTAGGCTTGTTACAGATTGCTATTGACATTGTAAATCTTTCTTTCCATATTAGGTTTGCATATACTTTTCTTACTTTGGTTTGACTCATTGTTTCAGCATGATCATAGTCTTGAATGTTTTGTTATGCAGACCCCAGGTAACAATTGCAACAGCCATAATTTTCTGTCACCGATTTTTTCTTCGACAATCACATGCAAGAAATGATAGAAGGGTGAGCACTGATAATATGAATGCCCTCCAACCCCTATGGTTGGCTTTTTCTATTTATTTTATGTCTGAGTTAGTTTAGACTTTCAGCCTGGGGTAATAGCTAACTTGCGGTGTTGGCTGTTGTTGACTCTTACACATTTTTATAATTCTATTTTCAATCTGGAAAAGATAAATAGGAGAAAAGAAAAAGTACTAATGAACAAATTATAAAGAACTGAGATCATGATCATGCTCAGTGGTGACTGACTAAACTCTGAAAATGTTACTGCAGACAATTGCAACAGTTTGTATGTTTCTTGCTGGCAAGGTTGAAGAAACTCCACGGCCACTGAAAGATGTTATCATCGTTTCTTATGAAATTATACATAAGAAGGATCCTGCAGCAGTTCAGAAGATCAAGCAAAAGGTAGTTTTCACAACAGTGCGTGTACACAATACATTCCTGTACCTCATTAGTCATTGTATTCATATTTGTGTTATGCACTACTCATTAACTCATTAAGATCATCCTAATAATTTTGGAAATCATGAACTCATGATAATCGTTTGCTGTCTATTTTACCTCAAGATCTCAAGGCTAATTACGTGGCCTATAATATTTCTTCTCTGTTTTTAATTTGATCATTGTGTTATAATACAATCTGAAATACTGCAGGAGGTATATGAACAGCAGAAAGAACTAATTCTTAGTGGAGAGAGGGTTGTTCTTGCAACTCTTGGTTTTGATCTTAATTTACTGCATCCTTATAAACCCCTTGTTGAGGCGATAAAGAAATTTAAAGTAGCTCAAAATGCCCTTGCTCAAGTTGCATGGAATTTTGTCAATGATGGGTATGCTTGATCGCCGTATGTATATTCTGCTTGTCTTTGGCCTTTCTTCGTTTACTTCTTGAACTTGGAATGTGGCATGCAGACTTCGGACATCTCTTTGCTTGCAATTTAAACCCCACCACATTGCAGCTGGTGCCATTTTCCTCGCTGCCAAATTCCTCAAAGTAAAGCTCCCGTCAGATGGCGAGAAGGTCTGGTGGCAAGAGTTTGACGTCACCCCACGCCAGTTGGAGGGTGGGTGTCCTCATTTTAATTCAGTAGGTGATGCTACAGAGCAATCAACAGTGTCCATTTCCCACCCTTTGTTCTCCATCAGTCCAGATTTTCCTCCATTATTTTTTCTGCCTTTCTAATTCCTTTTCTTACTCAAATAAGTATAGCAGGTCTAAGGAAAACTTAAAAGTTCAAAGTTTAGAACGAGTTAGGAATAAAATGAAAATGGTTTGGCCAATTACATTAGTGTTGCTGTGAAGAATTAATAGTAATTGGATCATCTGTAACTCATTGTTAAATAGTTTTGTGAATATATGGTCTTGTCAGCTTTAATCTTACACAATTGTTTTCTGCAGAAGTTAGCAATCAAATGTTGGAACTTTATGAACAAAATAGAGCTCCAGCTTCCAACGAAGTGGAAGGAAGTACAGCTAGTGGTGCTAGTCATCGGGCCCCGCCAAAAGGTACAGCTAGCAATGAAGAACATGCTACAAGACCTGGAACCTTGAAATCTTCATCATCTAGACCAGCTTCTGAGCATTCAGATGTTGACAATGGTGATGGACCTCCTAGAACCACCCAAAGTCGAAATAATGACTACAGAAGTACAGAAACGAAAAATGCTTCTGACCAAAATGTGGATGTTGAATGCAAAGATAATCAGCACCCCGGACCAATGTCATCCCACCAGGAAAAAGGAGGACAATCTCAAAATGCATCAAAATTTGCGTCAGATGGATGTGGTGAAGGTCAAGATAATAATGGGACATGTGAAACAAGAGAAGCAGGGGAATTGCAGGACAAACAATTTGATCGAAGTGTGGAGAATAGAACAGGTGCACTTGGCCAGTCACCTCAGGATGTTATAAAAAAGATTGACAGAAACAAGGTGAAGGCAGCGCTGGAGAAACGTAGGAAGTCTCAGGGTGATATGGCTCGAAAGAAAGATTTGATGGATGAAGATGATCTCATTGAGAGGGAACTGGAAGATGGTATTGAACTTGCTGCTGGGAGTCAAAGCCGGTCTAAGCCCTCAAATGGACCAGAACATGAGAACATACATGACGGAAAACATCAAGACAGTGTTGGGTATGGTGGAACTGATATAAATACTGTGGAAGAAGGTGAGGTATCTGCACATGATGATGGTGGCCAGGGATACCAATCACCCAAACGCAAGGCAGAAAGCCCGAACCTCGATGCTGTAGAGAAGAAGCAGTGTCGTGATTATGAGCCTGGAACCTCCCACCATAATGGAGAAGATCATGGCAGGAGGGTTGGACACTCAGAAAGGGATCAGAAAAGGCAAGCACAGGAGAATCATGTTTGAGGTAGCTGGATAGTCTTGAGTTAATCTTGCGAGTACCCTTCATGCACAATTGTACACTGATTTCTTTGCAGACTATCCTCGGTATGCTCATCTGATCCTTTATTATTCCTGGTATCGGAATAATATATTATTGATGTTTCCAAAGGGACCCGAAGGCTCCTTCTCATGTTTTGGATGCTGTATCTTGATTGATGGTTAAATTGTGAAGAAACTTCCAATATTTGAGAATCATCAATTATATATAAAATGATTGCAATTTTTGTAGGGTATCATCATGTATATCTATTCCATTGTCCATGGTTAGAGACTTGGTTGACAATATGATAATCAACTTAAGAGGGATAGATAATCCATTGCAATCACAATTTCTTTTTAACATTCTCGTTCACATTCTTACTAGGAAGTTATACACATGGTACCAGCCAGTTGTATAATCGTATTATGGTGGTTAGTCATTATGATATCAAGTCTTACTATGGTGGTCATCTGCTATTTGTTTGGCTTCTCCTCCTTTCCGTTGTGTCTAAGTGGACTGCAATAATCAATACTCGATCTGTTGGTTTGTATGAGAAAATAATTGCAATACAAACAAGGTATGTACATGTTTTTCATTGTCAATTTCTCCTTAGTTAGCAGTGCATCAAGGAGGTATGAGGCTATGACCGTATGAGCGTAACCACTCTTTAATTTTACTAAGATATCTTTTTAAATGCCTATGACTTGATATAAACATTCGTCTGGAGCGCGTTATTTGCTAGTTGGTGTGTTTTTGAATACAATTGTTTAGTAGAGTATTGTAATCAGGGGTTTAGGTTCAATGTCCCCCCCCCCCCCCCCCCTTGTATTCAACGGTTTCATTAATAAAGGTTTGAAGGCAGCCGCACCAGCCCTTTATTTAAAAAAAAAATAATAATAAATAAATAAACATTTTGCACTTTTGAGCATTCCACTTGAAATGAAATAACTTGGATATGTTTAAGAAGTATCAGCCAAAATTTCTGAGCCGGCACAACTCCGATAAGAAACTTACCTGAGGTGGAAGCGGTTGAGCATAACTAAAACTGAAAAGGAATGAGGAATCAGTCCATCGGGAACTGCTATTAACTGACATTGCTTCGATATTGTCCACAACATAACCGCCTCTGCTTAGGCATCAGGTCTAATCTGAAAAAATGAAAAGTTCTCGGTGCAATTTGTTATATTTTACCTTATCATTTTCTAATGTGAGATTTTTCCTTTCTCAAAACCATATATGAACTCCACTAGCACTGCCAAACCGAAGGGTCCCCAAAGATGGGAAGAGAAAACCTGAAATCAACAATGCTAAAACACTACTCTATTGCACCACTATCGAGTCGAATCTGGAAGCTCGGCCACCAACTACCCTAAAAATTCTTAATGGAGCTCTAGGGAGACATTTGTTAACATCGAAGTATATGAAGATTGACTTCATGAGGTGGAAATGGCTTGAGCACAAATGTTATTTGTTAATGTCGAAGTAAATGAAGATTTATTTTGCGATTTACTTCATGAGGTGGAGATGGCTTGAGCACAATTGTTTCTTCTGCGAGTTTCAATCCATAACTTGATTGGAATACGAGTCATATTTCGGTTGGTTTTTCGGGATGGTGAATTCGTTCGGTGCTCTTCATCACCTACAAAATAGAGGGGTCAGTGTGTATGGCCCTATAACCGTCCAATGCTCAAGTTAATTGAGTGGCTAGTTTGGCATTGTAACAGTGTCATTTGTTCTTTACTAGATGGGTTTAGGGTTTGAAAATTGATTATTATTATTACGAAGTGGGTAGTTTTTCATGAAAATTGGTAGTTTTTTTTTCCAGGTATTTATTTGTTTCTCACTTTTAACTTTTTTTCTTTTCATTTTATGTTTATTTTGTGATTTGACTATATTACCCCTATCTGTTTTTTGAGTTGTAAAGTTTTTTAATATTTCATGATCATTTTGATACATTTTTTCTGTATTGGCTAACAAAACATCTTCTCTTAAAAGATGACGAAGCACGGGTAATGAGCCGTCAAGATATGGTAGTAACAATTAGACTGGTGGTTAGAACCTCACGATGTACCGGAGAAGTTGTAGCTCCTTTTTTGTCTTCTTAACTCGTATAAGTAAAATTCTCAATTTTCTACTTGTATTGTTTTTCACTTTTTTGTAACTTTACCCTCTCATTTAATTTAATAATAAAAAGATATGGAGTTTTACATTTGTTAATTGTCTTCTGGTTTTGCCATTTAAGAAAGTCAAGTCATGGTTGGAAAAAGCCGACAAAAAAGAAAATCCAAACACACTTGCATATTTGGTAAGAAGTAAAACCAAATAAAATTAAAAAGCGAAAACATAGATATTAAAAAGGCAAATGCAAAAGCTAATGCTGGTCCTCGTCCTCAAAACACCGATCTTTCTTTCTTTTTTTTTTCCTCTTACCTCCCTCCACACTATTAAACCCTAACCTCCTTCCGATTTGGGTTTACTCGGCTCTGCTCTTCTTCAATCCCATATCCAGGTAACAATCACTTCTTCAACTTCCTTTTCTGATTCTCCTTCTTTCCATTTTCAGTTCTGTGTGTCGACCCATCGAGCTCAAATTTGAGCTGGGTTTATCGAATTTCTCCCTTCTTGCTCAAATTCAAAGTTCAAAATTGGGTCTTTGCGGTTTCGATAGAAAACCGATCGGTTCCTGTAATTTTCCCAGAAAAAAAAAAAATTAAAAGTATTGGGCTTTTTTTCAGTAGCTTTTTTTTTTTTTTTTTTCTTGTTATATGCTTTTGCATTTTAATTTGGAGTTGTAAAGTTTGTTACTTGGAGCACTTTGCATACTGCTGAACTTTGATGATTGAGTTAGTGCTATCCTGGAAAGCTAGCTCTTATAATATGAAACGGTGTGATAGACATGTGTACTAGCTTTCGGATAAAGTATCGTAGGCTTTTTTGATCTTTGTAGTAGTTACATTCAGCAGCTGTGTGATGCAAGATGAGAAACCAAAGGATAGAGTTTTGGTTTTCCCCACTAAAAGTTGGAAGTAATTACTCAAAAGGATAGAGTTGAGAAACCTAAATTAATTAGGTGAATTCTATTGTTTTTGTGCTTGGTGATTCTTTTTTTTTGTTGTTTTTGTTATTGTATCTTGGAGCTTTTCTCAGTGGATGTCTCGTGAACTTATTTGTAAATTCTCTTTCTTATATAAAAGATCACTTACTGGATGCTGAATGTACAGTTATGTGATCTGTTGTCATTCATTATACACTAGTTTTATTGTATTCTTTCTTTGCATATCATTTATGCCTTTTGTGATGCTCTTACGGCCCATTGTTTCTGACTGGTCCTGGTAATTTTTGGGCAGGATATTGCTGGAATTGGGTATTTAGTCTCTACATTTTTGCGCCAAATGAACTGTCTATGTCAGAGGTTTTTTTAATTTGTAAGGAGAGATACAGATGGCTTCCTTTTTGTCTGGCGATTCTTCTAACTTCGCTGTGAGTGAAAGTAGTTGCTATAGACAGACTGAGGATAAAGAGGAAGGAGGCTCTTGGTACTTCTCCAGGAAGGAAATTGAAGAAAATTCTCCATCTAAAGTAGATGGCATAGACTTAAAGAAAGAGGCGTATCTACGAAAGTCATACTGTACTTTTCTGCAAGATTTGGGGATGAGACTTAAAGTGTGAGTTTTAAGCCTTATATATAAATTTCTTATCTGTTTACCCTTTAGCTTCAAAAAAGGTAGTTTGTTTGATTATATATGTATATCTTTTCTTTTTCTTTGGGGATGATTATATTCAGATACATTTATATATAAAAACATGTCTAAGATTGAAATGGCTGTCATCTGGACTGAAGATATGTAAAGTTGTCATAGCTGTGGTACTTCATAAAGATAACTGATAGTTAAATGTTGAGTTTGAACTTTGGAGTTCATTCTAGTGGATTGAGTCTAGTATCTTGTGTTTTGACTCGCACTTTATTATGTGGTGACTCATGTCGTACCAAAAAAATTGAGATCAATGATTCAGCATGTTGGTGATCCTGAACATTTTGTTTTGCTATTGCAGACCCCAGGTAACAATTGCAACAGCCATAATTTTCTGTCATCGGTTCTACGTTTGCCAATCGCATGCAAAGAATGATAGAAGGGTGAGTATTATCAACATGGAATGGCTTCAATCCATTATGCTTTCTTCTTCTGGTTGATATGTATCTGAGTTAGCTTTAGACTTTCTAGCTGAGGTGAAAGGTAATACATTATTTTGGCTGCTTCTATGGCATCTATTTATTCTCTCTCTACCTTGTAAAGGACAATTATTTTGATGCTTGGGAAGGGAAGCTACTTAGTGAGAAGATTTTACAGTTTACATTTTTCTTCCGCAAGTCTGATATCCATTTAGAGCCCTGATGTGATTAATGAACAAATAGATAATAGGAAAACTGATATAGGACTGATGATTATAGCCGGGCATGAAGCCACATTGGGAGTGGGATTACCATATTCAGATTTGAAAATCCACTCTCTTTCTAATAACCATAAATATCTGTGTAATTTAAGTGATCTGGAATGAGTTACCTTATTGACTAAATTTTATTAAACATTTATGTCAGACCATTGCAACAGTGTGTATGTTTCTCGCCGGTAAGGTTGAAGAAACTCCCCGGCCTCTGAAAGATGTTATCCTTGTCTCCTATGAAATTATTCATAAGAAGGATCCTGCAGCAGCTCAGAGAATCAAGCAAAAGGTAGTTATCAACTTATCATAATTGTGCTTGTAAATGCATCCCTCTACTTGGTTCGTCCTAATTTTTTTGGTGTGATTCTGATCTATGCACTATTGTTTTTCTTCTCTATTATTCACCCCAAGTTCTCAACTGCTTATTGTATCCCTTCTGCTTATACAACTTTTTCATGTTTAGTTACCTTCTTTAGGTTGAGCATTTACAGTGTGCATACCCATGTTGCATTATGTTACCTATATGTGTGCCCTCTAGCCAACTACTAAGTCTGCTTGACTGAAAATCAAAGCATTCATTCCCCTCTCTCTCTCTCTCTCTCTCATCAAATTTACTGTTCAAATATTCTCAGATATGTATAACTGAACATACTGTTTAATTATAGTTTGAGTCTGATGTGAAGTATTTTCTGTTGGTATTTTTTGTTTAGTCTATTCACATATATGCAACAATCACGCAGGAGGTATATGAACAGCAGAAGGAATTGATTTTAACTGGCGAGAGGGTTGTTTTAGGAACTCTTGCTTTTGATTTCAATGTACACCATCCGTATAAACCCCTGGTGGAGGCAATAAAGAAATTCAAAGTAGCTCAAAATGCCCTCGCCCAAGTTGCATGGAATTTTGTTAATGACGGGTATGATTTCTCTTAGTTTATGTCTGTTGCTTGTTCTTGGCCTGTCTTCATTTCTTCTTGAACTTGGAATGTGGCATGCAGACTTCGGACTTCTCTTTGCTTGCAATTTAAGCCCCACCACATTGCAGCTGGTGCCATTTTTCTTGCCGCCAAGTTCCTCAAAGTAAAGCTTCCATCAGATGGCGAGAAGGTCTGGTGGCAAGAGTTTGATGTCACCCCACGCCAATTGGAGGGTGGGTCTCCTTGATTTATTACAATATGTAATACTATGGAGCAATCAATAATGTCCTTTCCCATCCTCATTCTCATCTGATGAATTTCTTCATCATTCTACAGTCTCTACTTTCGACCCTATAAATTTTTTCTTTAGTGTCATATGGTTCTGAGAAAGACCTGAAATGTTCAACCTACCAACCAGGACAAAGAGTTTTAATATCCCTCACTCCCTCTGTCGCTCTCCCTCCATCCGTCCTCCCACCATAGAGTCCTGTGATCATGTCTTTATTACTTAAGATTTTTTTTTAAATGTATTTGCTAGTGGTTTCAGTTGACTACGTTTTCTGCAGAGGTTAGCAATCAAATGTTGGAGCTATATGAACAAAATAGATTTCCATCTTCCGACGATGTTGAAGGAACTGTAGCAACTGCTACGAAGACTAAATCCAGGATGGAGCACCAAGACCTGGATCATGGCTCATCAGTTAAAATTCCGGTCTCACATGAGGCAACAAGTAACAGTCATTTGCAGGCTGGAGGTACAAGATCTGGAACCTCAAGGCCGGCATCTAGGCCTGCATCTGAGCAGTCATATGTTGAGAATGATTACCCTGCTAGAACTTCCCAGAGTCAAAATAATGACTACAGAAGTGCTGGAATGACAGGTTCTTTGGATCAAAATATGGAAGTCGAAGACAATCACCACCCCAAAGTCGAGGAAGCTCAAAATGTATCAAGGTTTGTGTCCGAGGGACGTAGTGAAGAAGGCCAAGAAAGAGAGAGTAATGACAGGAAGGGTGAAATAAGGGAAGGAGGGGACAAACATTTTGGCCGAAATCTGGACAATACACAAAGTGCCCTTGGTCGATCACCTCAAGAAGCTATTAAGAAAATCGACAAGGACAAAGTAAGGGCAGCATTGGAGAAACGAAGGAAAGCCACTGCTGATATGACCAGGAAAACAGATTTGCTGGATGAGGATGATCTGATTGAGAGGGAGCTGGAAGATGGTATTGAACTGGCTGGTGGGAGTGAGAAAAACAAACGGGACAGAAGGCAAAGCTGGTCCAAGTCCTCACATAGACAAGAACATGAGAGCCTTCATCAGGGAAAACATCGGGAGGGTGTTGGAGATGGTGGACCACGTTTTAGTGCTATTGAAGAAGGTGAGGTATCAGCCTTCGAAGCTGGACATGAATTTCCGTCACCCAAATCAAGCAGTCGCAAGAGAAAGGAAGGAAGCCCCCTAGAAATTGTTGCAGAAAAGAAACAGAGACATGATTATCGCCATAATCACTTTGACCATACTGAAAATCATAACAGGGTAGGCAGAGTTGGCCACACTGAAAGGGATAATAAAAGGCCTGTACAGGAGAATCATGTCTGAGGTGGTGTCTACTATCCTGAGAGGATTTGACACATGTATCATGATTTCTTTGCTGATGGTTTTGGGTTACACTGTCCCTTCTTTTCCAGCTTCTGAAAATTGTTCTTGTCAATTAGTATACCTCTCATTTTAGACTTCCATGTATACCATTCCTCCCCGTACTGTGCTTCAGAAATCCCTAAGAGGCCTTTATCATCCTAAATGGTCTATACATGCTTCGGATGTAACCCTGTACTATAGTTTTAATGATGAGAATTTGATGTAGAATCTTATAATGGTTAAAATTGAGAAGAAACCCTTGATATTTTCTAATCAATGAGCTGGGATGCGTCATTTTCTTCCCTTTTTCGATTTTGTATTTCTATCGATCTAAATAATCTCTTTCCTTCTGTTGGTAACAATTATCAATTTTAAAACTTGACAGAACTTTGTTGCAGACGCACTTGCGAATCTAGGTTTCCTCCTCTTCAATATGATGGAACTGTCTTCTCTTTTGTGTTTATAGATCAGCTGGGGCAGTCCCCCTCCTTGCTCCCTGTTGTAGTTTGTCTGTTTGTTTAATTATGTATCAAACAAAGAAAATTAAAGATCATAATGTCTTTAATTTTAATTAAAATAAAACTAAGTGACAACTTAGTTTTAGTATTTCAGTTTGGAGTCACTAGTCCAAAATTGATACCACTACAATATTGATTCAATTCATTACAGAGAAAAGTCACAGAAAACCGAAGTCTGGTAAAAGTTCTGGCGTCAAAATTATACAATCACATGCTTCATCTCCATCAAGAGAACTTCCATGCCATTCACCTTCTATGTTCTCTATCTTCCCTCCCTGCGCTTCTCTTATGAACTGGTTCATCTCTCTTGTCTCGTCTGTCATCAACAGATTTCTTCCTAGAGTTTCTATCATCCCTCATTTCTGCATGCTTATCATGCTCTGCACGTATCTTTCTATAAAATTCATCGTCTCTCTTTTCTGAAGGGCTACCATTAGCTACACTTCTCTTTCTGTATTCTCTATCCCTACTCCTTTCTGTGGATCTATCACCATCTGCAGTCCTTTTTCTGTAATCTTCATCTCCCCTCTGTGCTGCATACATACCGTCATCTGCATACCTCTTTCCACTCTCCTGCTGGTCAATATTATCATCTCTGTCTCTTCGTCTCTCTTTATGCTTCTCTCTATCACTATCTGCACTCCTCTTTCTGTAATCTCCATCACGTCTTCTCTCTGCATAGTCCCGTTGATCCAGCTTATCATCTTTGTCTCTTTGTCTCACCTTAGGCTTTTCAGCATCCCTTTCCCCTTCAAAATCTCGATGACTTCTTCCACCAGATCGACTTGATCTACTGTCTCGACTTGATTCCTCTTTGTATCCTCTACCTCTGACACTTTGTCGGTCTCTATCACTTGAGTGCTTATTTTCTTGATCTCGCCTTTGGTCCTCAGAACTCTGCCTATTCATCTTTTGGTTCTCAACTCGGTTAATTGGATCATGGTCTTGATGTCTCTTTTCTTGTCTTGGACTTTCTGGAGTATCTCCATCAAATACCATCTCATAACTGCAAGAACCATAATAACATTAGACACACACACACACATTCTTCCTCTCGAATGTCAAAAAGCCAGAATGACATGATATGTCATTTTGTTTTGTTCAAGTTTAGGTCTTGGGCACACACACACAAAGAACGACATACCTAGAGTTGTTGCCTCCACCACGCTGTGCATTATCATTCTTCAATACGTACTTCTGCGGTTGCTGTTTACTGGCATTATCACCAGTGCACTCCTTGGCAATGTGATCAAGTGCACCACATTTGAAGCAGCCTTTGCCTACAGCAACAAAGAATTGGAATGATTAATCAGTCCTGTTGCAATTGTACCTACTATGGTAGGTGATACAAATAAATTCTGGAGCGTAATTGGATTCTGAAGGATAAATGTCGATACAATTATGTATTCATAACACTCCATAGAGTACTCGATCATACATTTTCATAAGATACAGATTTAATATCCACTGACATAACTCCTAGAAACACCAACAAAAACACCAAGCAAAGAATAAACAAATGAAAAATTAGTTTTACAACCTATTATCAATCTTTCATATCTCAGAAGTTCATTTCATTAATTACAAAGCACACAAAACCAATGCAAAGGTTAGCTAAGTTGATATATTTAGAAAATGAACATAGGAGAACTGTACCAGAGAATGATAACACATTCCAATTTTACATAGCAGGTCACCAACAAAGTTGCCTCAAGACAGAAGAAAAAGAAAATGAACAGAAAGGAACCAATCATATATCTTTTCTGCATGCTTTAAACTCTATACCTTTGCCCGCTTCTTTGCGCCTGTATTGGGACCACAACCTTGCAACACTCTGACTAAAATCTACATGAATTCTTCGGTCATCAATCAAAGCATTATCCATCTGTACCACAAAAATGTTGAATAAAACAAGAGATTCAGAATGGGCTTTGATATCAAATAATTACAAAGTATTCCATTCCTTGTTTACAGAATATTTCTTCAGTCATCAATCAAAGCATTATTCATTTGTGCAACAAAAATGGGCTTTGATATCAATTAATTACAGAATGCCTTATTTATTTAGAGAATGACTCAAACGAATCAGAAGTCAATTTTTGCAGCAAGATTACTTACGTTTTGCTGCAAGAATTCTACTAACTTATTTTGTTTAAACAAGAAAAGAACTGAGCAACACCACAAGTTCAATCTTAATTATGCTCTCCATAAAAGTTGCTACAATAACTAATGACAAGATTAAGAATCATAGAATTAAGCAAGTACTAAGATTATTGTGCATGCACGCAGGAAATGACAATTAGATTCAAGAAATAGGTAAATTGATTCTTTCAGCATACCTTGAAATATGCTTGTTCACAGGCCTCTTTCGTTTCAAATTCTGGCATTACAAAATGTCATAATGATTAGCTTAACATAATCAGAAATTTGAATACTCTACACTAAAGAAACTGAAATGAATTCAACAAGAAGAGAATAAGTAAAGGATAGAGAACGTGATGATACTTAAGGACTAAGGTCAACCACTGAACTTGTGCACAGATGTTGGAAGGACAGAAATCAAAGGACACATAAGGCAAAGGTAACAAAAATACATTCTCAAGCACAGAAGACAAGTATATTTCGTACGTGAAACAGAAGGAAAGAATTAGTATCTAACATAAAATTGACTCACCTATGAACGCATAACACAAACTGTCTCCAGTCTTATAATCACGTATTATGTCAGCCCTGCAATCATTTACATATCATCACATAAGCTCTTTGTAATCCCTAACTCACAAATCCCAGAAGTTATTAGTAAATAACAAACAAGAATACTACTCTTACGCTTGCACAGTTCCAAAGCGTGAGAAAATTGTGAACAAGTCCTCATCCTGCATCAAGAGCCAAACTACTCAGCAGCTTGTTACAACAATATATAGTCATAGTGCCAAAATTGTAGGCACCAGAAAACAAGGTCAAAATAAAAAAGAAAATCATGAAAAGAAGACTACATACTTCAGTGACTGGATTCAGTTTACAAACAAAAAGCACATTGTCAGGTGGCTTTATCTCAACATCAGGAATATCCCCTATCTGTTACACAGACATGGCAAGAAAGTGGGAAAGGAAGATCAAGCAACATCACATTAAGCAACTAAGACAACAGGTTTATGTTAAAGGCGCTTACACTCTCAAGTACAACAGCACTGGAATGTGCATCTTTGGCACGAAGACGCTCCTCAAGCTCTCCAGGAGCCAATTCTTCATCCATCGGCACCCAATCATCTTCAAGACGCACATTATCATCAACCTAGTCAGAAATTATAACTTTGAGTACCTTGGAATAAAATCTAATGATTAATCCACATCCAAACAACTCGAGCTTTTTAAAATATGGTTAAACAGACTTATCCAAGATTCTGACTTTAACCCTACAATTGAAACTTTCCAATAACTAAAAACTCCGCATGTTGGACCAATATTAATAAGGAGAGACCCACATGTGTAGAATATAAAATAATCATTGGCCCACAACCTTCCAGCTAAAAGTTTTGCCAACAAACTTGATCAGAACTAGGCATAGTAGGATCACTATGCTCATACAATTCAGGGATCGTGCTATTCCAAGTGCTATACAAGAGATAGATTTTTCATTTGTATCTTAGTTTGGTATTTCACACCTGGTAATAGAATATAACAACTATTAGTAATTACCTCATCCTTTGGTTTGCCTTCCGGGGAGGCTCCAGGAATTAACTCAGATAGTTGTGAAGGATCATCAAAAGGATCATCCAATATGTAGGTATGCTTGATTCTGTTCACATAAAAATGTGAGAATGAAGTTAATCTAGCTCAAGGCAAACATAAATTAAAATAATATATACAGGCGAAAGGGGGACCGACCTAATATTTTTATAGGGTCTGTTGCTCTCGTCCACATAAGCCTCATTGATCCTTGTCAATGTCTCCAACCCCTCTGCTATCTCCCCAAAAACCTGCAATACAGACATCACTTTAGTAATGCACGTATCAAATCTACCACACAAAAAAATCTATCTACTTGAAGACTATGAGACTGAAACACTTCTACTAGACATGCATATGCTATCTACTAGGATAGCATAGTGTAGATTTATTGCAAGAGACTATCTACTTGCATAAATGTACTTAGCGCAGCCTACACAAACACACACGGGTAATCACTATTGCACAGAAAAAATCCTTTATTGACATATCAAACAAACCCAAGCATTCATGCATAGGAAGATATATCCCATCAAGTTGATGCATAGGTCTCTCTCTCTCTCTCATTATTATTTTTTAGAGACACTTGCACCCCCAAAAAAAAAAAAAAAAACCTATCCTGTACCACTGCTCCTATAATAAATCAGATAATTCTAACACTTCATCCACCCAAAAAGGAATTAAATTAGGTTACTGGAAAGATGACAAAGTTGGACAATGGATTCAGTAAATAAATAGTCAAGAAGAAAGATGGGAATGAAGACTTACTGTATGCTTCCCATCGAGATAGTCTAGATCATCACGCAATGTAAAATAGAACTGCACAAAAGAACAATTAAAAACATCAGCACATCACTATTTGTAATTGAAAAGTGAAAAGAAGCCCATATAAAGTGCACAAGCCTACAAGCTTATGCCAGAATAGCAGTAATCTTATACCTGAGAGGCATTGAGATTCTCTCCAGCACTGGCCATGGCAATTGTGCCCGTTTTAGCATGCTTCAAATCAAGATGAATCTCATCACCAAAAAAGCGAGCCTGATCACCATACAAAAATCTGAAAGTAGAACATGGCACAAAATCAGTATATGGTGTTATATAAGAACTAGTCACTTCTCGTAGTTTAAGTAGACTGACTGATAGTCATAAACAGAACTTATACAAAACTGATGCAGTATAAGCTGTTACTGTGAGGGAAAGAAAGAAACCAGGTGCAACACGTGTAGGAAGAACCATATTAAAACATTTAAGCTGAAATCAGGAATTCTATGTGAGACAAGTTATGTCCAGCAGTGAATAGCACATGCAGTGTTCCTTACTTGTAAATTGAATCACCACCAGAACCTGTTCCAGTTGGATCACCAGTCTGTGCAGTAAAATCCTTCTGGACCGTGTGAAAGAGACACCCATTGTAATACTTTATCCTGAATTGATACACACAAGGAAAGAAAAAGTTACTATACTAGAACACAATTTTTGTACAAAATACCAACCAAGTCGAGCATTGAGCAATATAATTTACAACCACGAGTTCAGATATTAACAATACCAAAATGATTCTTGAATAAGATCCTTACGGACACTAATGTGCCTAAATTTCTTAGCCAACTTAGAAACTTTATGAATCCAACACAACCCCTTAAACAACTGATAAAAGAACCCGGTACGTATAGAAGCCAGGCATCTCAAGAGTCAAATCATGGGTATCCACTAAAAACCTATTTTTATCTTCTCAAATGACTTCACTCCATAACTGAAGTAAACAGTTGCCGAGATAACACTTTTATTTCATCGATTTCCTAGTTTATTAACTAAACCAACAACCAAGACCTCTCCTCAATCTACAAAAACACAGCGCAACATAAAAAAAAGTAGGGCTAAATACTAGTTAGTACCCTGTGGTTTAGGTCCAAAATCAATTCAGTCCCTGGACTTCTAATTTCATCAAAAACACCCCTGCACTTTCAATTTTGATCTAATAGGTCCAATTCGTTAATATTCTTTCAAATAGTTGGATTATTTGTTGAAAAACTATTTATTTTTAATAGTAGGACTCACTCCTAAATTGACAAGGCAGACCACCTCGACACCACATCATAAAACATAGGCCATATATGATCCACATTAACAAGTTAAATAACTCAATTGTCGGAAAACTAACAAATTGGACCTATTAGATCAAAATTGAAAGTGCAGGGGTGTTTTTGATGAAATTAGAAGTTCAGGGACTTAATTGATTTTGGACCTAAACCACAAGGTAGTAATTTGTATTTAGCCCATAAAAGTAATAGCAATGCTTTCAGTGGAGTAGTAGTAGACTTACTTGCAGAGCTTCAAGAAGTTCTTGGCAGTAAGAGGGCACCTGTCTGTGTACAAATCCACAACTATATCCCCCAAACTCGTCACTATAAGCACTGACATCTTCTCTCTCTCTCTCTCTGCATTAATCCCAACAACTACTTCATTAAACTGAACCTAAAAATCAAAATCACACTATATATCCATATGCATAGCTCAAAAACCCAACTGGAACCAAATTTAATCTCAAAAATTCGTTTCCAAAAGACTAGCAAAATTTGATCTTTTCTTTCTTTCAATAAAGCCTCAGCATTTACACATCACAAAACCGTATAAAGCTTAAATTTTTCTTTACTACTTTGAAACCCTAAAAACCCAATACTGCATACAACAGAAAGAACAGGGAAAAAAAAAAAAAAAAAGCTTAAACCTCCCAAGAACACAGCTTTCCCTAAATCTAAGACCTGCCCAAAAAACTGAGGAGCTCGAAAAATCATTCGAAACCGAAACCCTAACAATTGGCTTGCTTAAACGTACCTCTGGATTTCCCTTCTTCAATCTGATTCAAGAGCTATGGTTTAGCTTTCTGCGAAGAACAAAGAAAGAACTCGCTCCTTTCAAAAAAAAAAAAAAAAAAACAGGAAAGAAAGAAAGAAAGAACTCGCTCTAATATCTTGGTTTGGGTCGGGTCGGATCAAAAAAAATTGGGCTCGGTTTTAGGGCTTGTGGTTTCTTGGGCCGTGGGCCATTTCTGAAATCTGCTAAATTTGATTTCGGAGGGAAAATCTCCCCGCAAATTTCGAACTTTGACAGCGACCCGAAAAAGGACAAAAAATTTTAAAAAAGGAAAAAATAAAAAATAAAAAGAAAAAGGCCAGTGGGAGGGAAAGAAAAGGACAAAATTGTTGTTAGAGAATAGAGAGTGGGAATTTAATTCAAAAAGAAGAGAATAAAAATAAAACCTCCGACGCCATTTTTCGTTGTGCCCAAAGCGCGATTTAGAGACGTAGGAGGAGGAGCGATCGGCTATGTCGCAGGGAAGCGGAAGCGGAAGCGTCGGCGGCGGAGGCGGCGGAGGAGGGGGGATGGATTTTCAATTGCCGGACGAGATCTTGGCGGTGATTCCGGGGGACCCGTACGAGCAGCTGGATCTGGCGAGGAAGATCACGTCGATGGCGATAGCGGCTAGGGTTTCGAATCTGGAGGCGGAGGTCGGGAGGCTGGGGCAGAAGCTGAGGGAGAAAGATAGGGTTATTTCTGACCTCGAGGAAAGAGCCTCGCGCCTCCAGCATGTTAACTACGACGCCGACTCGCGGTTGAGAATTGCGGTAGAGGAGAATGTAAGAGCTCGTTAATTTTTTCCCTTTTTTTTTTTTTTTTTTTTTTTTTGAATTTGAAAGTTGGGGGTTTATTGAGCTTTGTTGTTTGATTTGAGAAATTTGATGAAAGGTTTCTTCAGATTTGGTTTAATTTTTCCGCAATTCAAACTAGCATTGACAGAATGTTAGAGCTTGAGTCTGAATTTTGAAATTGATTTTTTTTTTTTTTTTTGTTGAGTGGGAAATGAGGGACTTTGGCTCAGTAGGATTGAGTTGGGAGACTGGATTGTGGTTATTGGTGATAAAAGATATGAATTTGATAGGTTTAGTTGCGTTTGGCTTGTATGTTGAGATGAATGAGCTTGATAATTAGGACCAGCAGGAGATGAAAATAAACTTGAATTACTCCTCTTTTTGAAAGGAGACTTAAACTTAAATCATATTAGTCTTACTCATTTCTATGTCAAAGATCATTCTATCAGGCTGAGAAACTACTAATTATTATGGTTTTTTTTTTTTTGTGTTCTTGTTATTCGTGAAGATGAGGCTTTCCAAAGAACGAGATTCAGTGGCAATGACTGCTAAGAAGCTTAGCCGTGACTTGGCAAAGGTGGGATTTAGTATCTATTTTTAATGAGTTCTTTTTTTTTTTCTCTTTTTGTTGTATAAACTTGAGTGTATCTTAATCTAAGTGCCATATTGCAACTTCTTCTTTTGAGATGACAAGCAAAACTTACTCATTTGGGAGGAATATGGGGATGGCTTGTGGTATATTGTTGTACTAATATTTTCCTTTGTGGTATATTTGTTTTCTGTTTTGAACATGTTAATGGTGACATTTCAAAATATATTTTGTAAGTGATCATCTTTTAAAAAACATTGATTCCACAGCTTATTTAGACATGTGATATCAAGTATAGTACTGTTATAGGGAGGATATTGGTAACTTCATCTAAATTGCACTTTTCAGACCCACATGACTATATTTCAGCAATTATCGTGCTGGTTGTTGTGCCATAAAATTCTGACCTATTAACTCATAACTCTATTCCGTGTTTCTTTCTCATCCTTCCATTGTTCATTTCTTTGTTTTGGTTTATGCTGGTTTGTGTGGTCTATATGAAGGGAATTCGAACCTTATCTTTTCAACATCCTTTTATTCTTGTAGCATGTCGACCTAAGGACTAACATTTCCTATTTCTTTTCACAGTTGGAAACATTTAAGAGACAACTGATGCAGTCTCTAAACGATGATAATTCATCTGTAAGTATATCCTTCCCAGTTCTGTTTGTTTTCATTTTCTTTTATATATAGATTTAGTGATTTCAGTTTCTTATTGTTATTCCTCTCATGGAAGTTTTGCTGGTGGAACTTTATGTTCTTTGTACAATTCCTTTTTATGGAAATCACCAGCTATTTTTTACATCTTACAGCCAGCCAAAACTGTTGATATTGGCACCTGTGATCAATCAGTTCCAAAGGCATATCCAGATAAGGGTACTGATATTTGACTTGATTCCCTCTGTAATGAATTAAACCGTAGATTAGTGATGGCGCCCACATTTTCTACGGTTCCAAACTTAATTTTTTTTTTTTTTGCCTTTGGTTGATGGGTAATGTGCTATATATATATATATATATATTAAACGATGTGCTATGTTTCTTTGTCCTGCCAGATGAGGAGACAAATGGCTACTCAGCCCAATATTCGTCAACTGGTTCTACTGATATGGGGAACACAACTGATGAAGGTATATGCACTTGATTATATAGTTTTTGGATCTGTATGCTGCTCTGTGTGGTACTCTTAGACTAAGCACCAAACATTTGTACAACATATTCTAGATTGCATTGTAGAACATGTTATACAAACATTTCTACAACATATTCAATATGCATCTATTTGCTTTTATTCATGGTGAGTGGTGAGTGGTTATAAAATGTAATGAAGGGTGTTGTGACATTGCACCTAACTATTTGTTGACAGCCTCGAGGAATGCTGGGCAAAAGTTTTCATTGACTCCCTATATCACACCTCGTCTTACTCCAACTGGAACTCCAAAGATCTTTTCGACAAGTGGGTCACCTAGAGCATATTCTACCATCCCATCTCCTCAGCAGACCTCTGGTGCCACATCTCCCACAAAATCATATGATGGACGGAATTCAGTGTCTTCATGGTACGCATCAAGCCAGCAGTCATCAGCAGCAAACTCTCCACCTCGTGGACGCCCACTGCCAGGTTGGAATAGTTATTGCAAATTTTATGATTCTTTTAAATTTTTAAGACGAGTTTTCTTAATTTCAATAGGAACTCTTGGTTCCTTTATGTCCCAGTATATCCTTTGCTGCAAATTTGTAATTCTCTATCAAACCCAGCTCCACTCTTACTTCAAATTAAATTGTCTGTGTCTTTCAATTCAACAGTTAATTGTAGTTGGCAACAGTCTTTGGACATTCTTATACTATGCTGAATTACCTTTTGGCATTTAAAAGTTTACATGTTGTGCATTGTAAATTGTGTAGGGCGTACTCCTCGAATTGATGGAAAGGAGTTCTTTCGTCAAGCCAGGTAGGTCTAATTATTTCAAGTCCAATTGATTTCATGGTAGTGAGGTTTGAAACTGATTGAAATGTAATGCAATATAGGAGCCGCCTATCATATGAGCAGTTCAGTGCATTTCTGGCTAACATCAAGGAGCTAAATGCTCAAAAGCAAACCCGGGAGGTAAAACTTTATGGAATAGTTTTGAGTTTTGACTGTTTGCTAAATCTATGCAACTGAATATCTAGCTGAATCATCGATTACAAAAATAGTGAACAGTTTGTATACATTTTCTTCCAGGAAACTCTAAGGAAAGCAGAGGAGATCTTTGGGACAGATAACAAAGATCTATATTTATCATTTCAAGGATTGCTTAGCCGCAACATACACTAGTGTCCCCCACACAGTTGCTTGTAACATTTATAATAATCAGTAAGTTCATCCTCAGTTTCTCTCTCTATCCCTGCATTAATATGTGTAGATGATTCCATGCATAATTAATATTCTGGATTTAGTGAATGTGTAAAAGTCTTGGCTGCCTACTGGGTTCTTTTTAGTTTTTAATGTTCTTTCTGAATTTGTGACTGTATGTTTGTGTTTGCATGGTGGCCTGGTTTCCATGTTTCCTTCCCTTCACTTCGTTCTTTTCAGCTTTTGACCCTCTTCCGTTTGGGCAGTTTGTGTTACTCTGAATTTTGAGTTCGATGACCATAACTCAACAGTTAACTCTTATGCAGGTCGAGCAGTCTGGCACCTCTCCTTGTAGGCTGTGGATAGAACTTGTTCTCACCTGCTATGAATGGAAGGTCCATGGCTCTTTCTCTGTCATATTATCTGCCGAGATGTTTCGACATCATGAAATCTGTTGAGATGTATTCAGACATTTGTTGAGATGTAATTAACATCAAGTTGAGTTTCAGCAAAGTAGAGTAGGGTTTTGTAGGCTTCAGTTTGTTCTAGAATGCAGGTATGCCGTGTAAATAGTTGCTTTATTCTTTGGATTACCGGCTCGGTTATTTAAACTAGAACAAAGTGACATTACTTTCTTGACCTTGCACGTGTAAAGAGGGAACCCTCCTCTGTTGAAGTGTTTGCTAATAGTTTCTGGTACTAGTGTGTAAAGCAGGAAGGCCCAACTGGAGAAGATGAAACTAGGACTTAAGAAACAAGATAAAAAAGAAATTATATATTCTCTTTGGATCAGATAGGTCTTAACACCAACAATTATCTAGCTAGCCAGCTTGTTACATCATATTGTACCCATGTGAAGGGATGGATAAATATGAATAAAGATCGACGAACAGGGGATGAATTGAAGACTGAAATGCTTCTAGATAAGCCGTCAAATATGAATCACGACCAAATCTCTACAATGTGGGCCCAAGACGAAGAAATTGATCTGCTATTATATGGCTCTTGTTGTTCTAATCTTCTAATCTTTTCATATGCGATTCCTGCTTGAGCCTCGGAGAAACAAAGCTAAATGAAGTACTTATTCTACTACATGAGAACTGAAGCTGTCCTAACCAACTTATGAAATAATGTGTATAACATGACCCATCTCATCTCTGGAGTGCAGTGCACACGAGTAGCAATGGTAGATCGATCAGTCATCAATCAATTACCCTTTGCAAGTTTTACATATTATGGCGACTATTACAAGCAATCTTTCGCCTAGGGTTTGAACAGTTTTGTCAAGTTCGTGGCATTCTACGTATGTTCCTGTTGTGTTAATTGCAATGAAAGTTCGGGTAGCTGATATGATCCAATATGCATAAATGGTATAGTTATCATCTGTTTTATAATAACTTAATAAGCCACTTAAGTACAAGTACTTGGTTAAGGATATTATGTGAGACAAAGGGAATAAAGTGGTCTTCAATGTACCACATTCTGAGGTAAGAGAGTTTTGCTGTTTTCCGCATGAAAGTATAGCCAATGCCATCGAAATGGTTGGATATGAAAGAATATATCCGAAGCAACAAAAACAAGCTAGCTACACAATGTGGTCGAGAGCGTAGCAGAATTGGTCTGTTTTTAATCTGTTTTCAGCTCTAATAATAATATCTTTCAATTGCGGAATTTAATTAAATTTCGAAATGGATTTCTTGATTGACTCCTCTCCATCCCTTATTTTCTTCACTGATATCTTCTGGTTTTTCAAACATATCTTCCAAGCGAATACGAACCAGAAAAAGCACTAAAACGGCATTTGTTGCTTAGCCTGGAAGAGAATTGGTGTGTACGGGAAAAGTCTTGACAAATCTGCTGCAGGAGGATCTGTTTTGGGAAATAGAAACAAAAGAAGGCAATACATGGACAAGAATAATTCTTGGCTGGTAAATGATGGGAAGCACAAAAGCATGCTGCTGTACGTTCGTGGTGATCTTATGCTCTCCTGAAATCTACCTAGATTCATTTCAACTCGACAGGCACGTTGTACCAACATGAGCATGTTGGACTTGGACTTGGACCAGGGATAAATAATATGCAATGTGTTTAAAAATATGGCATATCTTTTACCATTTTACTCCCATATATATATGCGTTGTTGCTCCGTATATCATGAGCATCCCTACCTTGCCCTTGAAGACAATTATTATTATTTTTTTTTTTATCCGTATGTCATTCTTACGCAGAGGTTGTGCTAAATGTGCCAGTACTCCATTATCTTATTTTTAATAGAATTTAGATTGAACTTAGAGGTAATGCGATATTTGCAAGGGATTAAAAAGCTAAACTTTTGTGAAGATACCACATTGGACCAACCAATTATTTCTTAAAGTTAATCAACTTTTAAACACAAGATAGAATGATAGATACCCATTATTTTCCTCAGTCATATTAGTTCTTATTTTGTGCCCTTCTCAATTTGTTTATATCCAATTCTGTTGCTATGCTGTGTCGATCTAAACGAATTGGTAAGTTTTTAACTGTTGAAAGAGAACTACTTTATGGTAAGACGAAAAAACATGCCCTTGTTGTAAAAAAAATGTCATTGCAATTTCTTAAAGCTAAAACTTTGTTTTAAAACTAAATTCTGATAAGAAAGTAAGATGGCTTTGCTGTAATTCCATAAGTTTTCATCCATACACTCCAAGATTGATATAATTGATACATGATACTCAAATGATATGATGCCTGGAGACCGTGTCTAATTGATAGCCCCTTCTGAAAGAGTTGCGGCTTAAGATCATAAAAATCTCTCAAATTGCAGACAATATTTTTGTGAGGATTCCATTCTTTATTAGATGTCAAAGGAAGAGATGGAGTTACTTACATTAGGATCAGCTTCTTTGCATTTTCAAGTGGGTATTAAGGGTCAGGCTAGCTGGCTAGGGTCGATGGGATGGAATTTTAACAGAGGACCTGATACTATGTACTACTACTGCCTACAAATCTTTTAGTTCTATCTCATATATTTTGACTTTATGTGGCAAATAGCTAGTGAGAGATAAAACTTCATGCTTAAGGGTAGGGTACCCTAAAGTGCTCCTCATACACTACTTAGCTTCATGATAAAACAGGTCCCCAACTTGTTCCAATTGAATTCTCCAATATTTAAATTGTTACTGGAAGTTGGTATGACAGGAAAGCCAGGAATCTTTCAAAGATAACAAAAGAACATGGAAAACCTCTTTAAGAGAAATCCTTTTGAACCAGATATTCCCTCCCCCTTCAAAATCAGAATTCAGAAAAATATAGAAGAAAAAAAGAGAAAGCCAGCACTCCGAACTATTTCAAGCCTAGTCAATGGATGATGTAGAACAGTTGAAGGGAATTCACATTTTAAAATAGAGAATATGTCACAAACAGTTTCCTGATGTTTGTGTCATTCAACACTTTAGTTCCCAACATTCTAAAACTATCACATTGGTCCCTCAAAATTTAATAACACCATTCACTTTTCCATTTTTTGAATGGTATTTAAATCTCATCCTCTTTTTTTTCTCCACCACAAAATAAATAGTCACCGATCACTAACTAAAAATAACATGCAAAATGAGAAGTAATTAGAATAATTACTAATTAACTAACATTAGAGAGGGAAAGACGAAAATGTCCTTGGCAAAAAGGAGGAGTTGACTGTATTATTAATGAATGTATTAAAAGTATGTCGAAGATTAATTTTGAGATACCAATTGACTAACCAAAGTGTGGAATGACCCAACCATCAAGTATTGTTTATAATATTTAGAAACTTTACTATAAATTATGGAGAGAGAGAGAGAGAGAAAAAAAAAAGGACAGATTTCTTTTCTTAACTTTTCCTTCAGAAAAATTGAAAGAATCAATCCAAACCAAGTCCAACTCAACATACGTCCGTTTAGATGATTATTTGTTTCCTGATTAAGAAATTAAACTTAGCTTTGAACTTACCTCAACAAAAGATACCGTTATCTTATCGTGATAGGTAACAAACAAGTTACAAGTCAGAACGTGCTCGGACAATTATGCAATCCTACCAGCGTAAGACAGTTTTATGCAGCATATCCTACATATATTTATAATATCTATTAGCATGAAAATGGGGTTAGTTTGGCTGGATTTTTTTCATTTCAAAAACCTTTAAAGTTTAAACTAACAATTGCAACCATAACTAAACTCTAAGTATCTTTATATAGCACTAGGGAGATTGATATATATTCCTTGACAAATTTAAGCTTCTAGTCGTACGATTGTTTCTCTCGCACATAAGAAGCAATATTTTTGCCATTTTACAGGTATAAGTTCTAATATCAAATCACATTTTAAGTATTCGCATGCAATGTTAAGAAACCATGTATAGTTGCTTACTCCAGATAGGTAAGCAAAGTACAATAGGAACCTTACCTTGTATGTGACTAGCAGAACAAGTTCCATGCTCATTCAAACTAACCAGCTTTCTTACCACGAGCATTTGTCCCTTCATATATGTGTCAAACAAAGATCCTAGACCAGAAGCATGAGGATAATTTAGTCACTGTACTTGCATGACGAATGTAATGGAAAAATATTTGGGTCGAAATTATTTGATGAGTTCGTGCGTATAAACTCCTTTTCAATTGCATACATTTTAATTTTAATACTCTGAAATGTTCATATTTTAAATCTCTCTTTAAATATCGCATCTACCAAAAGTCAAGCAAATCCAAAATCATTGATTCATTAATCTATATCAAATAAATGAACAATTTTAATAAAATAACATTCTCATAACTAACCGTTCATCTTTATTAACCCGATTCACCATCGAGGGTAGAGATCACCAACTCAAAGAATAAAAGTGATTTCCTTTCATTGACATTTTATGAAATAAATAACTCTTTTTTAGTTGATTATTTTTGTAATAGCGATATTCAAAATGTGATTTAGAAAATGGTAATTTGGGTTATAAAACTAAGATACATGCTTGGTGAAAAAGGACAAAATGAAAAATTTGGACGAGCTCATCCAATTTAGTTTTTATCTAAATAATTTTCTTGGCATTGCAAAATCAAGTTTAATTGGGGAAATGGTCATGTTTGATTGGGGGCATATATGTTGTACTTGATTTGTTGATGCAAAAATCATACAAGGCCATGTGTTAGATTCTTGGTCTATAAGTACTTGGGTAGGGTAGGTCTTTAGTAGAATTTTTTATTTTTTTGGTGAGAATCTGTAGTAGTACTTGTGCGTGTACAGCTTTAAACGGTGCAGGCCAGGAGAATAGTATTCACCTGAGGCCCTCTGTTTCTGATACAGAGTCTTCCAGCTTTTCCTTCTAACTTGCATTGCTTAGATTGATTCATATTTCCTTTAATTCTATATAGCTTTGTGATTCCTTATTATTTGCTTAGTAAACTAAAATTTCTCTATCAACATCACGTGAGAAAACTTTTTGGAACAAATTCATATATATAATGCTGAATTTAGAGAGCACGTCTTCAAATGAGATTTAACGGATCTCCTTGTATAATTATGTAATTCATTGATTAAATTTATTGGGGTTGTCTATGGTACTGGAATGTTCATCTTACACTCATTTTACATATAATTTAACTAAAATTACAGATGAATTGTTACTATGTTGACAACAAATTTACCACATTCACCTTATACTATTTACTACGTACATATAGGATAATCTGGTCAGCCACTTCTAACCAACCCTCTCACAGCTCAACACGTGTCATTTTTTTTCCCTTCCTCAAACATCTGAATTCCTTCTCTTCCTCTAGTCATCAAATGAAGTCTTTAGAGCAAATTCACCCGTTGAGGTCACTGGGTCAATATTATTCACTGCTTTTTGCCTTTCATTTCCACTGCTATCTAGGTCACTGGGTCAGATACTGTTCACAAAATGTCACTCTGGGTCACTTTCTGGGTCAATTTCGTGACCTGCAAACTGACATTCGGTGACCTTTTATGAACAATATCTGACCTAGTGACCTAGAATGGTGGAAATGAAAGGCAAAAAATAGTGAATAGTATTGACCCATTGACCTCAACGGGTAAACTTGCTCTTTTTTTTTTTTTTTTTTTTTCTTTTCATTTTTAAAAGAGGATCAAAGGGTTTCACTCCTACCCCCATGGTGACTCGAACCCATGACTTCGTACATAGGTAGTAGGTGCTCTAACCACTAAGCTAACACCACTTCGTCAACTTGCTCTTATTCCTACATGAAATTCTCTCACTTCAAGCTTGCTCCCCAGAATCAATCTCCACAATCAAGGCAGCACAAACAAGCCCAGGAAAAACCCACTTCCAAAATCTCATCTTTTCCTGATCCTCGTCTTTCTTCAGCTACAAACTCAGTAGCCCAAGATAGAAATGGCGCTGGAGATTCGAGTCGAATGTGAAAGATGAGTTCTCTGCAATCTGATGAATTGGACGAGAGATTGCTTTCAACTATGAGCTGTTGAAACGAAATTGATTGAGAAAGTGATAAATGAAATTAGTTTAAAATAAACAGAGAATCGATTCAGACTCGACGGTGGGTTGATTCCAAGTCTTATATCAGTCTTCATTCTTCAACACCAAGACCGAGCATTTCCTAATGGTTTGGTTTCGTGGGCTTCTTGGTTTTCACAATGATACAGATTCATTGATCGGTGGAGACCGGAGAAACCCATAACCATGCGTGGAAGAAGAGCTCCCAGAAGAAATCCGAATTAAAAAGATAAAGGGACAGTTGTTGAGCTTAATTTTAGGAGAGCCACAGCCAAGTATTGTCCTTACATATAATTGAACTAAGTTACAACATTGAAAACAAATTTATTCACAAACTTGTAATAAAGTTGTAGGTGCAGCAAATATTTCTAATAGAAATAAGATTACACAAAAATGGACTAACATAAAATAAAATAAAATAATAAAATAAAAACCACAATGACAACATATTACTGTCATATCGGTAAATGTATGTATGACATATTAGTATGTACTATAAACTCTCTAAATTTATTATCATTATTTATTTATTTTTATAGTTAATTCTCATTGTAATTTTATCTGACCACATAATATTTGCATAAAAACTAAAATAATGTAATGGATCCGATCCGATCCGATGATTGAATTAAGTTTGCATGTTGATCTAAAAAGCATGTATCAGTTTTATGATCTGGATACAACCTAACAAAACTAAAAGCAAATATCAATTGTACTTTGTAAGTGGAGAAACCCCCTAGTAATTCTCTAGAGTACTGTTTACTTTACCCCAACACGTAAATTTTAAGCCACGTACATGATCTATGCGGCTATGTCAAATTCATATCTAGCTAATTAGAAACCAGGTAATATTCTCAATAACAACAAACAAAAACTTAAATTACGCGTTTACAGCTCCACCAAAACAGTACGTACAGTGACAGTTGCTGAAGTTAGCTAGAGCTAGCTATGTTTAAGCTGCTAAATTAACTATTTTTGACTAATTAAGCAGCAACGAAATAGTTCGGGCAGAACAACTTGCCTAAAGCCAGTGTGCAGTTGTGCACTACCACCATATTGCTATTTATACAATTCGAAAACAAAGGCTAGCTCACCTCAGTAAACCTCAACTCCCACAATTAGTTGCTCAGCTTCCCTCCTCCCCCTCTTCACCTCATGGATTCTCAATTCTATAATGACTATTCTCTCCCTTCTGAGTTTTGCGGCTACCCAACTCCGGCTGTGGTGACCGGTTGCAGTCCAGGTATGGGTGGAGCAATGTGGGGTACTAGTAGTCGTGAAGAAAACCTGGTACCGATATTCTGTGATAACAATGGTACTGCTAGTTTTGATATCGTGTCACCGGAGTCTGACATCTCTTCGTGTGCTATTGGGGCGGCAACAACGTTCCCGGAGCTACTTGGGTTTTCGGAAGACGCCGTGGCGCCTGTTTCATTTTCAGAGTATAGTCATCTGGGGTTGAATGGAATTGCAGGGCTGAATCAGAATTTTGGTGGTGGAGATTCTTACCTTCAGCTATATAATAAAGGTAATATTATGCGTGATCAGTTTGGGGATCAAGAATGCTGTACTGGATTCATACCTGCTGATTCTAAGCCTCTTGGCCTTGCTGTTCAAGAAAATTGGGTAAGCATATTGAGCTTCTGCAATGTGTTTATATGGTGCAAGGATTGTTAATTGTGCATATTTTAATGAATAAATTAATAATTAAATACTAATTGTGTACAATTTTGTTGCATATAGGGATTCAATCAAGGAAACCAGGTGCCTACAATGGAAGATCAGTCGACAAATATGAAGGTGGGACGGTATTCAGAAGAAGAGAGGAAAGAAAGGATTGAGAGGTATTTGAAGAAAAGAAACCAAAGGAACTTTAACAAAACCATTAAGGTACACATCCCAGCTTATATATAAATGAAATATTTTTTCACCACATATTTTTTTATTTAGAAATATTCATTAATAGTGGTTATATCTGTCATGTTACAGTATGCTTGTCGCAAAACCCTAGCTGATAGAAGAGTCCGAGTTCGTGGGAGATTTGCAAGGAACTGCAGTAATGAACAGCTAATTAATGAAGATCTAACTCATCAAGAAATGGCAACAAAAAAGATTGATGCCAATTGCAACAATCATGTTTGCAATGACATATCTGAACAACTGTATTGTAGCGGCGGTGCCGTCCAGGTACTTACTACTTACTAATTCATATGCACTTGATGTTTGTTTGTTTGTGTTTTTTTTTTTTCAGTTTTACGTCAAAAGAAAAAAAAAATCTGAACCTTGACCTCTCATAATTCTGACATCTATCTTCATTGTCCATTCGTCCTGGCTAGTACCTAGGGATACTAAGTTTTACATGATATTGGAAACACTCTTGTATATAGGATCCCAGCCTTTTTTTAGTGGTTACTTAACTTTCCGAAAACTAATAATGATAATTACATTCTGATGTTAAGTACTGATCGTGTACTAATTGATCCTAAATTTACAGATCAAATATGACGAGGAGGACTGGCTGCAAGAAGCTATGGCAAGTCTAGTGTACTTACCTTATGTCACCGCTGGCTGAGATTTGATACATATGTATAGTGCAGCTAGCTATTAATATTGATTAACTATGTCTGTCTAATTGATTAAATGAGGAGACTGATGTTTTGAAGAGGGCATAGTCCTTGTAGAAGTTTCTAGCTAGCACCCATCTAATTAACAAGCTAGTTAATTACTTAGTGTTTGTATTTGTAATATAAATTAATTGGTCCATCGATCGGTTTTAAACTAGTTCATCATTTCTTCTTACTAAGGTTTAGTTGATTCATCTGTACGTGCTACCAATGAATCGAAATTATATATACATATATATATAGATCGATATAATAGACCAATGAATCGAAATTATATATACATATATATAGATCGATATATATTATATCTATCTATAACTAATTTCAACATTAGTTCAGTGCTTGTAAAGAAGCATATATAGTGGGATATGTGCGTACGTACCTAATAGTGGTGTTTCTAGAGGCATGATTTGATTGATTTGATCAAAGTGATGATTAAGGTTTCTATTCCACTTGACTACAAGTGCCTGCGGTCGTGTTTACATGATTCTGATTAGAGGGATAATTAAGGTTACTAATTCTACTTGACTATACATTAGTTTACAATTGGAATTTGATTAGAGGCATGGAAAGTTGGTAACTTCTTATTTCCACCCTCTTATCTAAAATGAACTAACATTCTGAAGCCAATCTTGCTTTAAGAAAGGAATCAAAATCACTTTTGGTGGCTACTCTCAGTGCCACAATCTTTATCCAACTTTTAGTTGGACAAAATGATCAGTTAGACCCAAATACCTGCAATGCATGTAATTGTATGTCCATGCATGAGGTTTCATCTATAAAAAATATACTGTTTTATTTGCGGCTAAATTTTGTATGAGTTCTCACATATTTGCTTATACTCAAGTAGGAGGTTTTGATTACCACATTTTATGTCGGCATCAGATACTGAGAAGTTAATTACATGATAAAGGCATAACATAAAAATTGAGTTTGAGTGGCTACATCAATGGACGTGTCTTTTCCTACGCTTTGTCCTTTATATATATTTGAGACATTGCGGCGCAAGTTTTCGGCCATTTTATTCTTATAGTTATAATTATATATGTATGTGTGTGTGTCTATCTATATCTATACTGTTATTAAGAGAATAGAGCTTGCTCTCCATAACTGATTTTTTTTTTTTACCAATTTACCCTTTATATATTAAAAAACTTTGAATAAAAAATAATCAATAAAGATAATAAAGTCAATTTACAAAATAAAATAAAAACAAAATTAAAATAAAAGTAGTGGAAACGTGGTGGGTTTCTATGAAGAAATTCTCCACTACTTTTAACTATCTCCCTACACACTTGAAAAAAAAAAATAACTCCCTACACACATTAGCCCAATGCTAGTATATATATATGCGCGCTCTTTAGTTAAATTCCTTATAATTATCATCATCATGTTTCTTTCAAAATGGCAAATGTCAATTTTATGAATAAAAATCATACATAGTTATCAGTTTATCACCAGGCATCGGGCATGACAGATAGGTTTGCTACTATATAACAAGCACGCTAGTCTATATAGAATTACTTTGGACATGAACTAACATAACAAATAAATGATTTCGATTGCTAAATTATATTACACTGGATAAAAGACAAGAGTTCGAAAAGGAAAAATTATTCCAGTTTTGTCGTTGAATCTATTATTTGCCCTATTCTATAGTGTTCTGATCGTGAAGGATAGAAATGTGAAGGCTATTCTTACTAGTTCTTACCAGCATGCGAGCCAATGAGATGTTCTAACTTGATATTGGTGGAGAAAGCAAGGATTAGTGCCTATTGTACAAAATTTAATTATAAGTACCATAGAACACCTAGCTAGCTACCTATCCAGCCTCTACTAAACTAATAATCTCAGCCTCATAAACATAGATATATTGGTTGTTGTACCTCGATCAATCCCTTCCTTAATCATAACTATCAACTTCACCTAGCTTAGTTCGAGGTTCTAGTGGTACATGTTGTTTTCACAGATAATATTCCCCACCAAATCTCACAATATATAGGGGTTTTGGTAGTCACATGCATTCTTATCGATCCGGAAGCTAAGGAAGAAAATAAGATTATTATTAGCACGGTACTTTGCTAGGTCAACTTGCCTTGCACAGTCGCAAAATGATAATATTTAGATGCATGCATGAACATTAGCATAAACATTACTTTTGTATGACATTTTTCTTTAGTACAATTGAGTGCATATATAATACACATGTTAATGGGTTGGGGTGTACTGGTGGTGTCATTTCTGATGACTCCGAAAGAAAGTTAAATGGTTAAAACTACTGACTAGTGTTTGGTTTATTTAATAACAACATGTTAATAGAGATCTCAAGTTCAAATCTTTTCATTCCTCTTTGAATAAAAAAAACAAAGGAAAAAGATCGATTAGTGTTGAATGGTTTTGTAATTTTGATTTTGACACTCTTGGTGTGATCCAATGTCAAATAAAGAGGATGAACGCGTCTTCTTTGATCAAATGCATACACATGAAGGAATATTTGAAGCGGCCACCAAGACTATTCACCGTTTTTTTTTTTTTTTTTTTAATTCTGTCCTATATATACTAGTGAAGATATAAAATTTTGGATTTATTCTGGGTTAACACTTACAAATGACTAATTTTTGTTGAAAAGAACCCTTGGGTAAATTTGATGTTTGACCCTCACCGCCTCATCTGATTTGAATCTGGAAACTTTTCGCCCGGGCTGTACAAAATGTTTCAAAGAAAAAGAAAGAACAAAACCAACTAAATGAAGAACCCTTTTATAGATATGAGTTGACTCAAATCGCGCGATCAATATAGCTAGCCGTGGCATCTAGCAATGGCCAAGTCAAACTACGGAAGCAAAGCAAAGGCTAGACGCCGCTATGGAAATTTGTGTATTATAACAAAGCAATAGTTGGAGAATTAGAGCCTTTTCCAGCTACCAATCTACAATGTTCACACTTGACATCTTTCTGAATCTCCATAACGGATTTGGAAGAAGTCAAAAAGAAGGGGAAAAAAAAACAGGAAAATGGGTGTCACAAGCAAGCATTCTTACAATCGTAAGAAAGCACTAGCTATCCCCGAAGTCACAGAAACATTATCATGATCTTCATAAAACTAGGTGACCCCATTCCAATAAGACCAAGATATGATCCTTATTGGGATTGAACGTAGTGCCAAATTCATGATTCCCCAAAGTATTCACATTAGATCGAGGAACATTTTTTTGGACATAGAACACAGTTTAACTTCATGGAGAGTAAAGATCCACATTAAAAAAGTAGTTGTTGGAGAGTAAAGATCTCACATTAAAATCGAAGCATTTTGTGATTAAAACTCTCAACACCTAACGGGTGGTTAAGTTGGGACAATATCGGTATAATAGTGGACCATGAGCCACGCTTGTCGCTGTTTAACATGGTATCAGAGCGGGTCCCTCTCCAATTGTTATGGGCCCGATTTGGGTTCCTTATATTACCATCGGAAAATTTCGATTGAATTGTTACCAAGTATCCGATGTTGGCTTTGGATTGTTATATTGACCAAGTCTCCGATATGAGACTTGTGTCCCATACCAATTTCCAATATGGGAATTGGATTGTTAATTAATTTCACGTGTAGACTTAGAGATAGGTTGCATGTGAGGGGGCGTGTTGGAGAGTAAAGATCCCACATTAGAAAAGTGACAAATAAAATATAACTTATAGTTATAAGTGGGTGGATCACACCCAATTATACCGTTGCCTTTTGTGATTAAAACCCAACACCTAACAGGTGGTTAAGTTGGGACAATATCGGTACAATGATAGACCACGGATCACACTTGTCGCTGTTTAACAGTAGTCTTCCAAACTTTGATAAATTTTCATTTTCTCTGACTCCTTACTAAACATCTTTTCGTGTTGCCACTAATTTCATCCGCTGTTCTCCAAAAAAATTCCCCAGTTTTAGAGAAACGATATTTGAGAGAGAATTGCTGTGTATTCTCATTGATAATAGAGGCCTTTATATAGAGGATTACAATGCATAGAATCTGAATCGTACAAGGAAAGATAATCATACATTGAATGGATATCTCTAAGATTCTCCGAGATTATCTCTAGTTAATAACCCTATTACCACTATGTCAAGTAACCTAGAGTTTGGGTTAGACACAATTTGGATTTACTTAAACACTCCCCCTTGTGTAGCCCAAACGTGGTGCTTCTCTCTTTGTCTCGTTAAAAACCTTGCCGAGTAACAAAAACCCTGTGGGACAAAAATAACCTCGGTCGAAGTGGAAAAAGAGCACAACACACCCTTCACGTTTCGAGACCATACATGTAGACATCTCCCCCTGATGTCTGCATCTCCCCCTGATGACTACTGTCATGGGAGTTCGGATATCTTCCGCAAACGATGCTACCAACATATTTCTCGAATGTGGAATTTAGGCAATGACTTAGTGAGCAAGTCTACCATACTGTCCTCAGATCGAACCTAATTCGCTTTGTTCTTGAGGAGAGTCTGTTGTTGCTGATTATCCTTGGTGTTGTTGCTTTTGATGTAGCCTTGCTTCATTTGTTCAAAACAAGCAGCATTATCCTAAATGCTCGTAGGCTCATATGTGGTAGACTTCAAACCACAATTTTTTGAACATGCGTAATTATGGATCCAATCCATATACATTCACGAACCACATCGTGAAGAGCAATGATCTCTGCATTGTTCGAAGATATAGCGACTAGGGTTTGTTCTGTAGACCTCCAAGATATCATGGTTTTTACCCATGGTGAATACTTAACCAGTTTGGAAATGACCTTTGTGTGGGTCAGAGAGATACCCAATATCAGCAAAACCTTCCAAAACACATGTCGTTCTGGGATGAGGATAGAGGACGCAGGCTAGTGTTGGCGGCGTTCCTAGTGTGTGATGGGTCTTAATCCATCATCTCTCTGTAGGGTTAAAGCATGCCCCTATCAGTCGTACATCTCTAGTATCGAAAGATATCTTTTTCCACCAATCCAATTGTGTCGCGTTGGCGCACAGCTATACCTAACTAACAAGTTCACAACATATGAGATGTCCGGTCTTATGCATTGAGCTAAGTACAATAATGCGCCTATTGTACTCAAGTAAGGCACTTCTGCCTCTAGCACATCTTCGTCATCATCCTTCAGATGAAGAGGATCATTTTCAGGATCAAGACTACGGACGATCATGGGGGTGCTTGAAATTTTGACCTTGTCAAAATGCCAAAGCATCTATCAACACGATGCTCAAGTTCCAAACTGAGACATAATCGTGTTCTCCCAAAATCGTTCATCTCAAAATCAGATTTCAAGTGTTCAGCGGTTTCCCTTAACTCTTTAAGGGCTTCCAATGAAGATCATGTCCAACATGAACTGCGATAGAATCCAGAACTTGTTATGGAAATGCGCTGGCATATCCCTTCCCAATCAAGTAGTCACTTTAGTGAGCGTTCCAACCTTATTGTAAATGCGCTCCGTGGTCTAGAGCCTCTTGACTTGGGTAAATGAAGTTCACCATGAACCTTCATGTATATTTCGTATCTAGATCCCCATAGAGATACTTAGTGACCACATTTGTAAGCTGCATGTTCAGGTATTCAGAAACTACCAAACAAATAGGGTAGTGGAGTGCAATGACATCCATTACGAGAGAATATGTCTCATCGTAGTCGATTCCAGGGTGTTTTGTGAGAAGCCTTGCGCCATAAGGCAAGATTGCCATTTATTTTTCTCATCACTCTTTCTAACGAAGACACATTAGTCAATAGGTTTTACGTTAGGAGGTGTTGGCATCACTGGCTCAAAAACCTTCATCTTCATTAGAGAATTCAACTTAACCTGGATCACATCTTTCCATTTAGATTAGATTTCTCTTCGTTGGCATTTATTCGTCAACGGAGCGTGTTTCGATGTCATCAGACTCAACAAACTCATACGAAACGAAATGCGTGACTACATCATCAATTATTATGGAGTTTCTATCCCACGTCTCATGTACACTAGTGTAATTTTCATAGAGCTCTATATTCTCAAGAATAGGTTCTGACGTTGAGGCGTCCCCCAACGATAACCATAATCCGGCATATTCTCAAGAGACGGATTTTGATTCTTGATGATCAAAGGATTGGAATGTGTCAAAGTATCCTTTGAACCCACGGGCCTCCCACGCATCCTAGCTGGGGCCATGGCCTATAACGCCAGAGTGCCACTCTCTTTGGCTTTAGCGCCATGCCTACCTCCGTGTAGGGTAGCGCTACGTCCTCTTGTAGGGACGTCCTTCCTTGCAGGCATGTTTGCAGCAGATATATGTGATCTCGTCACTTTAACAGGGATCAAGATGAGACATAGTGGGGACAGACCATGAAAATTCTTGTCGTTCCTGCTGAACATCTGTGTTCTTATCTCCCCCTAACGACTGGAAGACTGTCTCATCAAAGTGACATCCGCAAATCTAGCGGTAAGGAGATCGCCTAGCAAGGACATTAAGTGGCGGACGATTGTTATAGTCTCAAATCCAACGTAGTTGCCCATTCGTTTGTAAGGACCCATCATAGAGCGTTGTGGCGGCGCAATTGGCACATAAATGGCACACTCAATTATGCATAAGTATGATACTTGTATCCAGTCACTAGCTGTAACGCAAAGGTAGATTGAGTGGCGGTGGGTCGTAGACGAATTAGCATAGCTGCATGCTATATTGCATCACCCCAAGTGGATATAAGGAGATGGGTGCGCATTACCAATATGCGGACTACCATCGTAGTCGTTTCCGCGAGACCGTTTGGGTGTGTTCATGAGAATATGATGTCCAACATCAGTCCCAATGCAATAACCATCGAAAGTCTTCGATGTAAACTCTCTAGCATTGTCAAGTCCAATTAATGGAATAGGATGATCTGGGGATGAACCCGTTGTCATATGATATGTGCTAGGAGTGTAGCATAAACAGCATTTACAGGTGGACAATGGCACAACACGTGACCAGTGTGTTTGCGTGTCAACCAACATCATGAGATATTTAAACGTCCGCGAGTTGGTTGAACTAGTCCACAAAATCCCCACGGACTCTATGTAAGAACAGAATGAGTATTTTTATATCCTTTGCATAGGACGGTCTCAATCCTAACTTCCTTAAGGGATAGGCTTTGTAAACGAGCGAGAGGCTTTAGAAGCAACCAATGAGGATTGTGGTTGGGCCTGAGCGTCTGAAACGCTATTTGAAGCAAAGTTGGTGATTGCATCACCTAGAGCGCCATCACCATGATGGACGCCATCCATGGCGTCATGGATAGGGACTGTGCCAGCCCTAGGCTAGTAGTGGACGGCGGCGGTGCCAGAGGCTGCAGCGGCGGTCACACTTAGTCCAGGAATCAACTTTTGATTCATGCTTCATTTCGCTCAAAAGAATAGATGTCCGTGTGAAGTCTTTAGTAGACGAATCATCATGACTAGGATGACCTATCCTGTTGTGACAAAGCCATTCTGTGTCTAAATCCAAGAGATCTTCTCTCATAACTTTATTGGATTTAATAGCTCGAATAGTAACATAGAGTCCACTGGAGAGACACATAAACTTTTCTAAGATGCGCCTTTGTTCGCAATCGTTAGAGGTATTGCAAAGGAACTCATTTCCGTTCTCTACATGCTTTTTCGCATGGAATCCATTGGCTATTCATAGGTGCGATTTGCCTTAGAAGCGTAGAGAGTTTCTGTGACAGTAATCAAGGTGCCATTTGGCAAGGGGAACTTGGGCTATTCCATGTCCTTGAATTAATATTGATGACCCAGCCATCGTAGTCACAAAAATAATATGCTCAGAATCAAAATGGAGTCATAATGAAAAGAACTCGAAATTTTATTCATAAGCCAACGAAGTACATCATTGTCTTTTAACCATTAGGAGAATATAATCCAAATACTAGCTAATGCAAAACAAAGGTAGTCGTTTGACTTCTTTCAGTAACTCCAAAATAAATATGACCAGGTAGGGCTGGCCCTGGTACGGTTGCCGGATTTTTTGGCTTCAGCCGCTACCGTACCGAAAGCCTTCGGTTTCGCCAAATTCGTAGCCGTAACCGTGCCGGACCTTTCGGTTACCGGAAGTTCGGTTTACCGATTTTAACGGTCGGTTTCAGCCGGTATTTCAAAAGTCCGATCATCGGTAAGCCAAGTGAAGGAGATGAGGTTTGCAGTTTGAGGACGAAGAAGAAACAGAAAGAAGGAAGACTACAGAGGTGGAAGAAGAGTGAAAAGAAGAAAAAACAAAGGAGGAAGAACCGAAGAAGAAAGAGACCAGAGTTGAGGATCCCAGAGGATATAAAGAAAATTTTTGATTCTATTGTGGTGATAGATGAAGCTGAGAGTGAGAGAAGTTTGATGAGGTCTGGGAAAGAAGAGAGAGTTCTTTGACTGGATAAAGAAGAGAGAAGATCGAGACTTTGTGGATGAAGAAGAGAGAGAAGAAAGAATTGGATATAAATATTTAAATGTATTTTCGAGCCTCTAAATATTAATGTGGGGACAAATTATGACAAGTAAAGCTAGTGGTCCAGTGGATGAGGCACGTGCTTACATTCAGAAGGTGCAAGGTTCGAGTCCGGGGAATGTATTAAGGCAGATTATTCCTTTCATTTTGGAATAATCACTTACTCGGCGGTTCGGTTTGTACCGAACCTCTGATTTAAGTGAACCGGTGCCGAGCCGGCGACGTCCACTTTGGTCGGCATTACCGTACCGCACCTCCGGCTGCCGTTTTGGTCGGCGCCGACTCCTCCGGTTCGGCCGGTTTCTGGTTGGTTCCGGCAGGTTCGGCATTTCAAGCCAGCCCTATGACCAGGTGAGTAGAGAGATGTCAGTGGAGCAAAGCTCGCTTAAGTACCACTTATCTCAAAACCTTCCTAGACATCATACTCATTTTGGATGAGCCTATGTGAGGAAAAACTAAACCAATGGCATTTACTACAAAGTAATTACATCTCTTGGAAAAATAAAGACTTAAACAGAATTGGCGATCTATTGATTCCAGCCATATTTGTAGTCTTTAACCCTTCACTCTAGATCATCTTCTTGATCTTCTTTTTCCACATAGTGAGCTTCTCTTGCTTCACAATATGCTTTGTAGGCGGTGACAATTTCTTCACGAGCTCTACAAATGTGTGCCCAATGACCGGATACTCCACATCGAGAACATACATCTCTTTGCTCAGACTCCATTGATTGAGGCGCTTTGAAAGCGTCATTTAGATGGCTCTTAGTATTGGTGGCGCCACCAACATGGCCAGAGGTGTTGCCTCCCTCTCTCTTTCCACGTTGACCTCTTCGGTTCCGTGTTCGCCTATTTTGGCGGTTACCTTCCCAAGTAGAGCGATTATATGGACCAGAACGTCCAGAAGTATCCCTAAGATTAGGGTTTCGCTCTTGGCGCCCTCTCTTAGGGGCGCGACTATAATTGGATTCCAGAATATGTTCTGTTTCTTCGGATCTCGAATTATAGTTCTTCACAAGGATGTTGTCATGCTTAATTTTCAGAGACATTCATAGCTCCAATAAGCTCATGAAACCTTGTGATCTGTCCTGCAGTAACATCGATTCGATAGTTCTTAGCAATTATCAATGCAAAGACGGGGAAGGTAGAGAGAGTCTTCTCAATCAACATCGCATTTTTGATCTTTTTACCACAGAATTCCATTAAGGATTTAATGCGAAGTGCTTTCGAATTGTAGTCAAGAACTAACTTGAAATCACAGAAGCGGAGGCTATGCCATCTCACTTCTAGGTCAGGAAGCAGGGAGTAACGGACATTGCCAAATCTTTCTTCGAGTGAGACCCACAGCCTTCTGGGGTCTTCTTCATTCATACACTCATACTAGAGCGAATCATCCATATGACTGTTTGGACCCAAAATAAGCATTTTGGCCTGACAAGGCGTGTCTTGGAGAAATTGAGCCAATGTCAGTGGCTCAAGCTATATATTGTCGACAAGTTCGAAATATATATTTAGAGGCCAAATAAAGCCTACTATGAAAGCATGGAAGCATGGAAACATGAAAAGTCAACTTTAGCACATTTTCCTACTTCGGCTAGGAGAAACCGAGCTAAATAAGGAAGGAGGGGCGGAAGACTGACCAAATGAACTTGAAATGAGCTGAAACTCTGCAGATCCATTCTAGACAGACCAAGGATCATTTCTTATGAAGAGTGCCAGAGCTTTTTTTGAGTGGAAGGCCTTCAAACAATCAGCCCAATTTTCTACAGAAGCAAAACTGGAAAACTGGACCTGTAAGAGGTCCAGCAGCATTTTCGGCCCAACCACATGGAATAAAAATCTGAAAATTTGTCAGGATGATCTACACTCATAGTGGAACATTTCATATGAAGAAGTCGAAGGCATATAATGAAGTCTTGTTGGAGAAATAATTGAAGGAATAAAGGGGCAGAAACTGACCTAAAACCAGCTCAATATTCACATGTTCATGTTTCCTACCCACATGAAGAAAGCTAGATGCTTTTCTCTTTTTCCTTGGATATATTTTTCTTCTACAATCTCTTTAATAGATCATCACCACTTCCATGTTGCTGCACCTTCATGCTTTGCTTTCATTTCATCTTTTCTCTATCTTTTCCATATTTTACAAGTGAACTTAGATCTACTTTCATTATTTTTCTTCCACTCATCATTTCACTCTTCTTTTTCTTCCCTATATAAACACCTTCTCCTCTCATTCTAACACACACATTCACATTCAACAACAACATCTCTAAGATGATCTAAGTTCTCTCTAGAGCAAACCTCTCTAAGAGCAACTCCTCTCATTCTCTTTCTCTTACCGGTGATCACACTCCTAGTCCTAGTCTTCTCAGAAGCCGACTTTCAGTGCCACCAAACCCTCTGTCAACGTGCTTCGGTCCTAGTCTCCTCGGGAGCCGACGGTAGTGCCGCGACCACAACGGTTACAGAACCAGTCAAGCAAGGGTAACGCCCTAGCAACCCAGCCAAGCTAAAGTCACGCTTTAGCAAGATCTCAATACTTCCCGGTGATTTCGCTCTGCTCAATCTGCAATATTGAGTATCGACTTGTGAACAAGAAGAAACTTCAGCAAAGTCCTCACCACGAGGCACAAAGAATCCCACGACGAGGTTGGTACTCTCCTCGTCTACAATCGCTTGATAGAAGTCAGGTCAAGGGACACCCCCGACGACCGCACCCGAACGGTGCTGGCACGCCCGCGCAAGAAAAGAGACTGTTGACCAGCTGCAACAAAATTGGAGCCAAACAATGACGAGTCATTAGGATGATGGCTTTCGCCTTATTTGCCTCTAAGGCTGCTCTATTTGCTTCTAAAGCTTGAGCTTGCTCAACAGTTAGCACGTCCTGGCTAGGCTCAAGAATCGTATCCAAGATTCCATTGGCCTTGAGATACTAGCGGACATCACGAACCCACCTGTGATATCCAGAGCCAGTTGTTCCCAATGGAGCAAAGTTAAATTTGTTCAGGTTACTCATCCTGAAAGAGAACAAGAAAAAAGGTTAGTTTCGGAGCAAAAAAGCTACCACGAAAACATATAAAATTCCTGAGCGTAATCGCTTCCAAGAAATTAGGAATTTCTAAGCGTAATCGCTTCCAAGGAATTCAATTCCAAGAGATATTGGATTAGATTGAAACAATGACGTAAGCGGTCGATCATAAATTCTCTACAAACTCTAAGTTTGGAGATCTCAACAAGCTCCAACCTTGGAGTGAGCACAAACCCCCACAGTTCGGCTTAATTAGGTCTCCCCTATGATGAAAGAAGGGGGGTAGAAGAATGGAGTTTGCAAGTCCCCAAGAAAAAGAAGAGAAAAGAAATAAAAACTTCAAAATAACGGGAACTTTTAGTAAAAAAAAATAGGGGTGGGCATTCAAAACCGAAGTACCGAACCCGACCCGGTACCGTCCAGAATTTAGCCGGTACGGTTCAGTTTCATTTTTTCATTTTTCACTGTTCGGTACAATACCGAACCGTACCGTTTGAAACGGGACGGGATCGGTATGCAACTATGCATGTTTTGATCCCAGATTAATCTCGTACCGGCCCGAAAACTTTTATGTTGTCCTTTTTTAAAATGCAAGTCATGCTATCATTGGATAATTTTTTATTTATATTGGGTTATGGGTCCTAACGTGCACCACACAATCTTATCCACCCCTCTCTCTTTATGTCTCTCTCCCTCTGTTTCTTCTTGTTCCTGAGACATAAGCAAAACCTTATCCCCTCTCTCTCTCTATAGCTTTCAAACAAACTAAAGAAAGTCAAGGAACGATGTCCAAGATTTTGAAGAAAGCCCCAAGCGATCTCAACCTCTTCCATCTCAATCTCTTCCTCACCATGAGATTTAAATTCTCATAGATCTCAAACTTTCACCAATATGTGAAAGCAGTTATGATGCCACTGCTGAAGTGCTTCTCCAGCTGTCAAAGCAGAAGCAGAAAAAGAAGATATAGGCACCGGAGGCATGCTTTATACTGTAATTGCAAAGAAATTAGTGTGTTTTGATTTGTATGTTAGTGATCTAATCTACATATTTGTTGATCTCTTTATTTCCTTTGAATTAGATTTCATTGAAGCAAACAGAGATCAACAAACATCTGAGCAAATGGGGGATCGCTCCTCCTTTTATTTTATTTTTTCCTTTCTTCGGGTCTGTCCCGGATTAGGCCTGGTCCCGGCCCGTTACTGATCGGGTTCGGGCTTGTCGGGATCAATTCTCAAAATGTCCTAAACCGTACCGGCCCGTACCGAACTTTAATTCCGGGCCCGGGATTGGGACTACCACAATTTCAGCTCGTCCCAGCCCGTGCCCAGCCCTAAAAAAAATACCTCGAAATAGGTCGCTGGAAAATTTGACCCGAAAAAGTGGCCGAAAAGTTGACCTGAAACGGTCAACCGACGTTGACCGGTGCTAACGTGGCGATGGTGTTGACGTGTTTGCTGACGTGGCGGATCTTATGTCAGTGGGCTTTGACTCCTTCTGGGCCGTTGACCTTTAGGCTTTGACTTCCCTTTTTTTTTTTTCTTTTCTTCTTCTGCCGGTTCAAGATGTAGCAGCAGTCAGGTGGCCGGTTCACTTACTTTTAGGCCGGTTCCGGGAAAAAAAATTTCAGTTCCCGGATTCTAAGATCAAGACGCTGCCTGTGGAAAAATTTGGTAGCAATTGGAGGTCTGAAAGGTGGTGAACCGGTGGAATATTTGCTGCGGGTGGTTTGGAGCTTCCGGTGGCCAGTTCGATTGGTTTTCGGCCGGTTCTGGACTCCTGGGATGGAGGGCTTCAAGATGTGCGGCGGGGACCGAAAGGGTTTCAAGGTTTTGTATTCGGATTTAGGGTTTTGGCTAGGGTTTTGGTTTTTAGGATTTCAAGGTTAGGGCTTCGTGCTGATAACGTGTTTTAGAGAAATGATATTTGAGAGAGAATTGTTGTGTATTCTCATTGATAATAGAGGCCTTTATATAGAGGATTACAATGCATAGAATCTGAATCGTACAAGGAAAGATAATCATACATTGAATGGATATCTCTAAGATTCTCCGAGATTATCTCTAGTTAATAACCCTATTACTGTTAGCATTGAAGCCACCCTCAAGTGCAAGAGGTACAAGTTATAGAATAGGGGATTAAGTAAGGATGTCGAACCCACGAGGATTGGTAAATCCTTTCCTAGCTAGGGAAAACCTAAGGAAAAACTAGAAGAATATGCAAATGTACAATCACAAACAAAGGCTCACAAGTGAACCAAAGTTCATGGTGAGTATGTGCAAGATGGTGTGTAGAGATTTGATTTTGATTTTGAGATTGGTTTCTATTCAAATTGAAACAATGAAAGCAAGTAATATAAACTAAGCTAAACTAAACAAGTTGTTATCAAATGGATGGGAGTTAGGGCATCGGGTTTCACCTTTTGCCTCCCTTGCAAGCATTAAAGCAATTGAATATGAATGATGCAAAGTTAATTGTCCAACTACCCTCTTAGCATCCGGATAGGACTACTAAGGCTTAAACTCCTTTCATTTTATTAACTCTAACCGGATAAGTCTAGAGCTAACTACCTAGAGACAAATTCAATTACCGGATAGGTCTCAATCCTTTGCCCCTAAATGCATAAAGCTTAGAGTTTAGATAACCAAGCAAGCAAACCAATCCTATCTCTAGGTGGTTTTAGCTCACTACCCTCACATGCACACATGGTGTGCTTTCATGCTCCCTTTTTGCCTAAAGGTAATCAATCTCTAGGAAAAAGTTCATGTCATGGTAAACACATAACTCAAATTGATTAGGTCTAAGTAATGCATTCAACTATTGACTTAGCATGTGAGAATGACAACATGAATTTGCATCAATTTATAAACAAAAGCATCAATACAAGCAAGTTTGGCTAGGGCTTTCAACCCTAGCCCCAACTAGTTCACTACTCACACATAGCTAGATACACAAGCTTCAACATTCTATTAAACATCAAATACATAAAGAGATAGGGAGTAAATGGTGACTATTAATGATGCCGGAAGAGGTGGTGGAGATGGGTCTCCAAGAACATGATGTGGTGGTAGTCACCTCCTTCTCCTTGCTCCAAGCTCTTGATATTGGTAGGAAAGTGAAATTTGGAATCTCTAAGGTGAGTTGTGGTGTTGAATGGTGGAGGAAATGGAGGTTGTAGTGGTGGAAGTGGAGGTTTTAGAGGTGGAGATGGTGGTTTTAGTGGTGGAAATGGTGGTGTCTTCTCTAGAGAGAAAATGGATCTTGGATAGGATGAAGATGATTGAATGGAGTCAAGAATGCTGAAGAATTGGTCTCTTGCCTCTCTTTGATCAGCTATGTGTGTCCTCTATGGTCCCAAAGTGTGCAAGAGATGCTCTTACACCATTGTCCCCCAAATGGTCCCAAATTGGCAAGGTGACAAAAGGACAAAGTGAAGGGAGATATTTGAATTTCAAGTGATGGGAGATTCTCATCACCATGGTCCTCCTTTGCTGGAGAAAAGACCCTCCATGAGTGGCGGCTCGCCGGAAAAGTCGCCGGAAAAGTCGATTTGCAATTTTCTTCCAATCTCCGTGTCTTCTTCTCCTAGCTTCAAATCTCCGCATTTCAAGCCTCAAATAGTCATTTTATTCTCAATGCAAGGTTTCCTACAAATAAAAGGAAATGGATTAAAAAGGTCAAAATAGCATGGAAGACAAATCAATTTTCATAATTATGGGGCACAATTGCATAAGTTATTTGTGACTCAACAATTACCACTAAATCAAGTAACCTAGAGTTTGAGCCAGACACAATTTAGATTTACTTAAACACCCTCCATTTTACCCTCTCATTCTTCCCTCCAAATTTTCATATGTTTATGCAAATTCCTTAATTTGTCGTGAAGAATATCTATAAAGTTCAAAAAATAGTACGAATACTAACAGTAATAAACTTAGAACGGTGATAATTATTGAATTAGCTGGTTTAGGGCCGGGGAACTTTGCAAAAACTTGTTTAACTTGTTTAACACTTTAGTATAGAATTAATTAATAGGATGATCCAATTTTGATGGAAAGATCGATGACCTGCCTTTGATATGTCAAAGCAAATGATCGATATAGTTAAAAACTTGCAGGGTCGTTATGTTGGTTACTGGCCAATTTCAATTTGAAATGTCAGCATGTGCTGCAAACACCAAGGAGATACAGAGATTCATACCAAATACTGATGTGTACAGCAGATGCTGCAACTATTGCTCCACTTAAGTAGTTTCAGCTACAGATGATAGAGGTATCGGTCACAATCAGAAACCGGCTTCCTTCACACAGAGAGAGAGAGAGAGAGAGAGAGAGAGAGTGCAACTTCATTCTGCAAATTAATCAACAAAGTAGATAATTAAGGATTAAATGGAACTCGATCACTATCAAAACATTCTGTAAACAAGACTTTGATACTATATATGTTAGACAATCAGTAGTCCAAAAAAAGGTACTCTATATGTATAATACTAATACTGAAGTGCATCATACTTAGGTTTAATAGGATCAAGAAAAGCTGAAGGTAGCTTGATGAATCTATCAGGTACGTACGTACGTACACTGATCTTAAAACTGAAGGGAATGGAAGATTAAATAGCAGTATTAGTGGTTTCAGCTTTCATGGCAATAAATTAAATTGATGAAATTGTTTTTTTTTTTTTTTAGATGAAGATGGAATGGTAAAGCTGATAAACTGTTGGTGTGGGGTTTCGAAAATCAAGTTCAGACTTCAAGCTCAATCACAATATGATCCAGAAAGATATGTCGGTGATAATGGGCAACCCAGGCCACCATGGATGACCCACAAGATTAGCAAGAGGCCACAATTGCACAACTGCAAGCTTCTCATCAGGTCCCATTGGATTTCTAAGGAATAAAGTATAGAAGTTGACCAAATTTAAGCTACAAAATCAGAATTTGAAACCATAAGTTCATGAAGAAGTCTTGGAGCCAAATGATATGTAGTGTGAGCTACAGATGCTAACTTAACTATGAGCCTGGTATTAATCTTTCTGTCTCTAGTCAATATGGAGATTCTAAGGTTATGGTTTCGATATCCCAATTCTGTCAGTGTATCAAAGTCCAGCACTAGATAGGAAAGAAGAGATTGCACTGTGATATTGATATAAGGAAGCCAATAAATGCTCATACTTGTTCTTTAGTAGAGAAGTCGATGGACAGATGTCTTGTCTTGGTGAATTTTTTCCTAGTTTGCAATTATTTTGTTCCCTCAATCCCAACCTGCCTAACTATTATAGAGTGCACACCCTGTTAGACTCTTTTATATGGTAGGTATCATATATGGGTTTTGATCGATCATCCTTATGCATGACATTGTAATTATGTAAGTGTATGGGTTCTGATAATCAATATAACATATACCGATGGTATGCTTACTTAAAATGAAGAAACTCATGATTCAGAGATAACTTCAATTGGAAAAATAAGAAATTGGTATTTATTTTAGGAAAATTGAAATTGAGAGATGTTGAGTCACAAATTACTTATGCAATTGTGCCCCATAATTATGAAAATTGATTTGTCTTCCATGCTATTTTACCCTTTTTAATCAATTTCCTTTTATTTGTAGGAAACCTTGCATTGAGAATAAAATGACTATTTGAGACTTGAAATGCGGAGATTTGAATCTAGGGGAAGAAGACACGGAGATTGGAAGAAAATTGCAAATCGACTTTTCCGGCGATTTTTCCGGTGAACTTTTCCGGCAAACTTTTCCGGCGAGCCGCCACTCATGGAGGGTGCTTTCTCCAGCAAAGAAGGACCATGGTTGTGAGAATCTCCAATCACTTGAAATTCAAACTCCCTACACCTTGTCCTTTTGTCACCTTGCCAATTTGGGACCATTTGGGGGACAATGGTGTAAGAGCATCTTTGCACACTTTGGGACAAAAGAGGACACACATAGCTGATCAAAGAGAGGCCAAAGACCAATTATTCAGCATTCTTGACTCCATTCAATCATTTTCATCCTATCCAAGATCCATTTTCTCTCTAGAGAAGACACCACCATTTCCACCACTAAAACCACCATCTCCACCTCTAAAACCTCCACTTCCACCACTACAACCTCCATTTCCTCCACCATTCAACACCACAACTCACCTTAGAGATTCCAAATTTCACTTTCCTACCAATATCAAGAGCTTGGAGCAAGGAGAAGGAGGTGACTACCACCACATCATGTTCTTGGAGACCCATCTCCACCACCTCTTCCGGCATCATTAATAGTCACCATTTACTCCCTATCTCTTTATGTATTTGATGTTTAATAGAATGTTGAAGCTTGTGTATCTAGCTATGTGTGAGTAGTGAACTAGTTGGGGCTAGGGTTGAAAGCCCTAGCCAAACTTGCTTGTATTGATGCTTTTGTTTATAAATTGATGCAAATTCATGTTGTCATTCTCACATGCTAAGTCAATAGTTGAATGCATTACTTAGACCTAATCAATTTGAGTTATGTGTTTGCCATGACATGAACTTTTTCCTAGAGATTGATTACCTTTAGGCAAAAAGGGAGCATGAAAGCACACCATGTGTGCATGTGAGGGTAGTGAGCTAAAATCACCTAGAGTTAGGATTGGTTTGCTTGCTTGGTTACCTAAACTCTAAGCTTTATGCATTTAGGGGCAAAGGATTGAGACCTATCCGGTAATTGAATTTGTCTCTAGGTAGTTAGCTCTAGACTTATCCGGTTAGAGTTAATAAAATGAAAGGGGTTTAAGCCTTAGTAGTCCTATCCGGATGCTAAGAGGGTAGTTGGACAATTAACTTTGCATCATTCATATTCAATTGCTTTAATGCTTGCAAGGGAGGCAAAAGGTGAAACCCGATGCCCTAACTCCCATCCATTTGATAACAACTTGTTTAGTTTAGCTTAGTTTATATTACTTGCTTTCATTGTTTCAATTTGAATAGAAACCAATCTCAAAATCAAAATCAAATCTCTACACGCCATCTTGCACATACTCACCATGAACTTTGGTTCACTTGTGAGCCTTTGTTTGTGATTGTACATTTGCATATTCTTCTAGTTTTTCCTTAGGTTTTCCCTAGCTAGGAAAGGATTTACCAATCCTCGTGAGTTCGACATCCTTACTTAATCCCTTATTCTATAACTTGTACCTCTTGCCCTTGAGGGTGGCTTCAATGCTAACAAGAGAGAATTGAGTTGTACTTTCATTGATAATAGGGACCTCTTTATATAGAGGATTACAAGCAAATAATCTGCGTCTTACAAGGTAACTAAATCATACATTGATTGAAATATCTCCGTAGATATCGGTAAGACTAACCCTATTACAAGTTAGACAAGTAATCAGAGTTTGGGCCAGACACACAAACTATGTGTCCTTAAACACTCCCCCTTGTGTCGCCCAAACGTGGTGCTCCTCTCGTTACCTTGTCAAAAACCTTGCCGAGTAACAAAAATCTAGTAGGACAAAAATAACCTCGATCGAATGAGAAAAAGAGTACAACACACCCTTCACGTTTCTAAACCAAACATGTAGACATCCCCCCCTGATGTCTGCATCTCCCCCTGATGACTACGGTCATGGGAGTTCGGATAACTTCAGCAAACGATGCTACCAACATGTTTCTCTAAAATGGATTTAGGCAATGACTTAGTGAACAAGTCTGCCACATTGTCCTCAGATCGAACCTGATTCATTTTGATCTTGAGGAGAGTCTGTTGTTGCTTATTATGCTTGGTGTTGTCGCATTTGATGTAGCCTTGCTACATCTGTTTAATGCAAGCGGCATTATCCTCATAAATGCTTGTATGCTCATCTGTGGTAGACTTCAAATCACAATTGCTTCGAACATGCTTAATTATGGATCCAATCCATATGCATTCACGATCTGCTTCGTGAAGAGCAATAATCTCTGCATGGTTCAAAGAAGTAGCGACTAGGGTCCATTCTGTAGACCTCCAAAATATCGCGGTCTTACCCATGGTGAACACATAACCAGTTTGGGAATGACCATTGTGTGGGTCAAAGAGATACCCAGAATAAGCAAAACCTTCCAAAACACTAATGTCGTTTTGGGATGGGGATAGGGAACGCATGCCAATGTTAGTGGCGTCCTTGATATGTGATGGGTCCGAATCAATCATCTCTCTGTAGGGATAGAACAGACTCATATCAATCGTACCACTTAGGTATCGAAAGATATCTTTAACATCAGTCCAATGGCATCGCGTTGGCATAGAGCTATACCTAGCTAACAAGTTCACTACAAATGAGATGTTTGGTCTTGTACATTGAGCTAAGTAGAATAATGCGACTATTATACTTAAGTAATGCACCTTTGCCCCTCACACATCTTCATCATCATCCTTCGGACAAAGAGGATCCTTTTTAGGATCAAAACTACGGACGATCATGGGCGTGCTTGAAGGCTTGACCTTGTCAAAATGCCTAAGCATCCATCAACACGGTGCTCAAGTTCCAAACCGAGGCAAAATCGTGTTCTCCCAAGATCCTACATCTCAAACTCAGATTTCAATTGTTCAGCGGTTTCCCTTAACTCTTTAAGGGCTTCCAATAAAGATCATGTCGCCAACATGAACCACGATAGGGTAGCCAAAACCTAAGTATTTTTTTTTTCTTCTTCTTTTAGCTTAGGGTTTGACTACTATTTTATGACAATCAATTTAGCTTTCTTTTCGACCTCTTAATGCTAAATGGAAATCCGACAAAACACTTGAAGCATTTTCTTAATTAATCATCGTCATTCCATATAATTTTGGATTTGGGTGGAGAACCTTGAATTCCATGGTGACCCTTGATGCAACGTATCCCATCCTTCTATCTTCCTTTTTATGTCGTAGTTAGTTAGTTTATTTATCAATTAAAAACCCCAAAAATATTGTGATACATTTTCTACCATCTCTTTGTAAATCCATGTGGGAGTGAGCATTCCAAGTGTTCTTGTGTGCTTCATGACCCTATCTAGGCGTTGCTTGGTGCAAGGATGTCTATCGATGAATATATATATATATGATGCAAAATCGAGCTTAAATGAGGCTTAGTGCCTTACTTAGCCTTTTTTTTTTTTTTTTTTTGCGCAACTGATTTTTGGTGACCTAGAACCATAAGCCCTGAGGTACGATAAATCGAGATGTAAATACTTCCTATCTTTGATGACCGTATTGATTGTTACACGATAGACCAATGAAAAACGCTCAAATCAACCTTCTAGGAAATTATTTCCAAATAGGAGTCAATTAGGTATTGGAGTCTTAACTCTCTAAGGTTTTAGGGGGAGTCTACACAATACAAATAGGCAGAAAATGCATTCATTCAGTACGCTTTTAAAGAGAAAAAAATTCCGTGCATCCATTGAGAGTTAGAGAAGTTTTTCATTTGTATTGAAAAAACCATATGCTTCATATAGAATCATTGATTTACTTGTTCCTTTTTTCTTTTTCTTTTTTGAAAGGGGATTTACTTGTTCATTGCTTAAGAAGCTTTGTGAGTCAAATACATTTTTGTCATTCATCACTTTCTACATATCAAAGTTCAAGGTCAGTTGGAGTCACTGATGTGCAAGGAGATTGAAGGTCGATCGAGGTCAGTACCTGTCAATCCAAGAAGACTAGTGAAAGCAGCTTAATTGTGGAGAAGAATTACAACGACATGATCAGATCACAACCTTCTAGAATGAGTCTAGTGAGAATAGCCAAGGTCAGTGCTATTGGTTTTTTGTAAAGTGAACGTGTATCTTTCCATTAAGTGATTTTATTTTCACTAGGGCTTTTAAGAGTTAACTCCGCGCAGTTGTTTACCTCATTTTGAGGGTACTTTTACATGAGTACCAGAAAACCCTAACCAAATATAAAACATGGAAAGAAAAAACCAAAGTTTAGGGTTTTGGAACAAGAAGAGTGGCAACAAAAATATAAAAATAAAAAGTAAAAGAGAAATTTTAAATACACACCCCTAATCACTTAATACACATCCATATTATTTTATATTTCAAATTATATTTTGTAGGTAGGTTAAATGACCAAAACAGACATCTATGCATTAGAAGAAGTTATTGGGTTATATTTCCTTATATTATTCTATTTATGTATAAATAGTTAGATAAACACAACAAATTTCTATACATGGCCTCTCAATTTAATACAAGAATAAAGTTAGAAACTATCTAATTTAATTTTTTTCTTAAATAAATTGTAATTAAATGAGGTTAGACACCATAATATTTAGAATTTCAAAATCAATGGCATTAAATGTTTTTAAAACATATCGCTTTACTCCCAGTTTTTAGTTAATTTTCATTTTTGTTCTAAGATTTATGATTAATCAATTTATTTTCTGATATAAAACATCACAGGTGAAAAAACTTTGTAATTGTTAATTTGTTTGGCCCCTCTAATGACAACTTTTTAATTTCACCATTGTGGAGAAACTACTAATATAGTTTTGGTTGAATGTTCAACTCATAATTTTATACTTGATTAACATGGTGTTTGGTGGATGAGAGCTCAAATAACACAAAACCTATTTATATGCATCTATTTAAAGGGAACAATAATAAATATTTTTAGATTTCTCAATAACTAACACAAGTAATCAATATAGTCATTTACAAAAAATGTCAATATACTAGAATATACTAATCATATTAAATAGTAACCTTAATATAGTAAAAAAGTAGGATATTTCATGATTTTTGAGATTAAGGATATTTTAGGTACTTTGGGTTGTGTATTTAGTAAAATCTTAGAATGAAAAATTAAATGGGTGGTGTATTAAGTATGGAGTGTGTATTAAGTAATTAGGGGTGTGTATTTAAAACTTTTCAAAGTAAAAACAGAGAAAATGGGATAAAAGAAGAGGAAAAGTGGGAAATAGTTGTTCTATGGGTTGAGATTTTGGAGACAACCAAAAAAAAAAGTGGTGGGTGAACCTAAGGTTTCTAGTACCATATTTTTGGTCTCTTAGAACTTTCAGGAACTATGGGCTGACCCCTGACTAGAATTCGCAATCACACATTTGAGGCCCAGATTGTTCAAGAAAGAAATAGCACGTCCAATTTTTGAAGATCTAAAGACCCCATTCTCATTCTATTGACAAAAAAAAAAAAAAAAATCATTCTTCCCTTTGTTTTTGTTTCCATATATGTCCATTCAGCTTTCTGTATAGTCACTTACTCACCTTCATCTTCATGGACATTCTATGATCAATGTATTCAGCATAATGACAGAATATATATATTCTTGCCAGAATTAGAGAGGTCTTAAAACTATACCTTCTCTTTTCGGCTTATAATTAAATAATAAAAGTCATTTGGTCTTTTTATTTTTTTGAAATAGGGCTAGTGCGGCTACCCTCAAGCCTTGATTAATGAAATTGCAGAATACAAGGGGGGGGGGGGGGACATAGAGCCTGAACCCCAAATTATAATAAGCATAAAGATAACATCCTGAAATAATACCATGACCCTCCATAAGATCTATGTATTCTAACAAGCACCAATTAGCAAAGAGTGCACGAAAGGCTACTCCATTTGCTTTGACAAAGCGGTGACATACCGGAAAGATAACTCTATAACGAATAAGCATCATTACAAATACACAGCTTTCCCACTATGTTGCCACACGGAAATAAATCTGGCGGCACTCAATTTCATCCTGCCAGTAGGAGGTTGAGTCCATTTGATCAAACAAATAGCGCACCGCCTCGCTAGGCCAGATAAGGCACACTGAGTGTGCATACCGGGACAACGCCCACGTCGCCCTACCCTAGAATGGCAGGGACTTATTGTCGGCATATAGCCACAATTAACTAATAACAAGAAAAAGTAGTAAAACATAAAATAAAAGGAGTTTGGGCCCAAAGCCCACTTAGCCCAGTCCAATAGGGCAGACTGCTATGGGTAACTTGCCACCATCCCGCAAGCCAAAGCCACGCCAGCCAACGACCGGCGGCCAAACCGCCGCACCAAGCAAACTCAGGCAATCCGTCCATCTCTCCATCCTCCCCAGCTTGCCAGCAAGCATCGCCGCCATCCCCAGCTACTCCTCTCCACAGGTTGACTCCAAAAGACCCAAACCAAATCGGATCGATCCGATCTTAGCCCCTTAGAATCCGTCCTCGCACCGCCAAGCAATGCCGCCACCGACAGTCTACCTCCCGCTCGTTGTGAGATCGATCCCAGCCCGATCCACAAGTCGCCAAACCCTCTCTGAGCTTCCCCAGCGAGACAACCTCGCGTTCTGGACATCCAAGCCACCACGCAACCCCCTCTCCGACTGGGTTTATTGTTACCGGACACTGGGTCCACTCTAACCCGTCTGACGCCGCCGCCGCGAGGGCGTGCCGCCGGAGGGTTCACTCTCTCCCTTTTTCTGTTCGCTCTCTAGGGTTCCAAGAAAATCTCAAGTCTTATTTTTACAAGTCGTTTGGTCTTTAGTTCTCTTTGCAAGACACATGTTTTTTTCTAAATGATTAGCTAAATTAAAAATTGATTGTCTCATTTTATATTCATGTTATGAAAAATGATTCAGATGACCAAAAGAATTTTAAATTTCCGATCAAAAAAAGAATTTCAAATTTGCTGTTTTTTTTGGGCAAGAATGACTATTACTGCATACGAACGCAAAGAATAGCAACCAATTAAGAATTAAGGACTTGGGATCTCCTTCAATATAAATTGTGAAGGACATCTTCGAAGATCGATGGATCTTTCAGTCTAATTGTGGAGATGTAGTTGTGATGTTCTTTTCACACTAATATATAATTAGAGGGAGTGGGACAGCTGATGAAATATATAGTCGTTTAACTAACACACACACACACATATATATATATGTGTGTGTGTTAAGGTTTGGCCAATGACACAAAGGGCTTTAGTCGTCTATACTTCAATTAATTTGTATCAGATGAGTGAGTATACTACCACGATTCCCTGGACAAAGGCAAACTACATATATATACAAATATAAACCACACTCATCCCATCAGAGAAGACAATTTTACATGTATGCATAAGTTTAGTAATGTAATTAAACATTGATTGACTAACTGCAAGGTTATATTACGAACAGTGATTTCTCAGAACTAGTTAATTGTTACTCTGACGTAGTCCATTACCTTTATCATACAACGGCTTCTTTATCAATATTCTGATATAACAACATGGTTAAGCTTGGCATTGGTGTACTTAACCAGTTTGATCTGTTATTAGAAATTTACATGCTTAATAACCAGTCAAAGTAAGTAATACAGACTTGTAGATCAGAAAGCAATTGACGTATAGATGTCTCGATAGTGAGACTGGGTGTCTCGATAGTGAGACTGGGTGGACTTGAAGCTCAAGTTAGTATTTACCCTCCTAATGTTTTTTGTAATGTAAAAAAAAAAAAATATATATCTATCAGCTGGAAATGCAGAAAACATAAGCAGCTAGGTCATATATAATACCAATATCATAATTAACTTATAATTACATTAATTTTTGATCACATTTACATATGGTTAATCAATCATCACCTCTGGTCAAGTAGAGAGAGGCAGGATGCACTATGAAAGTAAAAAAGAGAAAAAGGTAAAAAAAGAAAGAAAGAAAGAAAGAGGCGGACATTAAAAAAGCAAGCCCATGATACTAACTAATTAATTGATTAATTAGAGAATAACAATATATAATAATAGAAAAAGCAAAGAGCAGGCATGCAGAGGTATAGGGCATAGCTAGCATGACCACAAAGAATTGGCCTGATCTACCACCATGTCCATTGTAAAAAAGGATTTGGTGGTCTGATGAGGATGATAATGATGGTGAGAATTATTATTATTAGGCATTATTTGCTTGACTGAGATGGGAGAGGTGTTTTCTGATGTGGCTGCGGGAGGTGATGCAGAAGGCAATTGATTCATTTTCATGTGCACCACCTCAGCTTGTGCAATGGCCAGTTGAGTTTGGAGGACGTCGATCTGTTGCTGTAGAGATGAGATTGCACCAACACAGCCGTACACAGGGTCTCTTACTCGAGCGTTTGCCTCGTACACCATCGAACTCACTGCATCACTGCGCTGGTGCTCTGGTAATTCCTGCATGTCAAATAATAGACAACTACGGTTCAGTCCAAAATGTCCTGCATTTACTAAATTTCTCAAAAGTATTTTTAAAACGATAAATATCTTGTATATGACATACAATTTGGGGTAATGTTCATATATATAGATTCTAGCAATTTAAGGAACAATACTCGAGTAATTCTATTCATCTTAAAATAATCAACTATAAGTACATTTGAGCTCATTCTATTATGAACTATTAAATGACATATATAACCTACTATGTTATTCCTTATCTGCACCCTAAACTTAAGCTCATTAATTAGTAATTCCTCAACTTTCCTTTTTTTTTTTTTTTTTTTAAAGATGATCAAAGGATTTCACTCCTACGGTCCTACCCTCATGGTGACTCGAACTCATGACCTCGATCTTAGGTAGTTGGCGCTCTAACCACTAAGCTAACACCACTTCGTCAGTAGTATCACCATTCACAACTCATTTTGTCTCAAAACAAAATGATTTTTCTATTAGAACCTCCAAATTTACTTACTTGACCTCATATGCTTTTTACACCTCCTATCAAATTTTCAAATATTAAATTTACTCACCAAACCTCACTAAAGTTCCTCAAATAACCTCACTCATATAATTTGCAAACAAACTATTTTTACGTCACATGATCTTAATCATAGTTTAAATTCTAATTAAATATATATGAATGCTTTTTTTTTTTTTGAATAAATATGAATGCTTTAATGAGTATGTAGTGAAATTGAAAAATGAAAATAGATAAGAAAAATAATAGAGAATGCAATCTAATATTATTGAATTGGAAAGTCTAGTGAAAATCAATATAATATTTTTTTGATATAATTATTGTTCTTAATAGTTATTTTATAGTAGGTTATATATATCATTTAATAGTTCATAATAGAGTGAGCAGATTTAGAAGTCCCAATAGAAACACTCAAACAAAAACAAAAAACAAAAAACAAAAAACTTGTAATCTCATTTGGATGTTATTCCTTACAGGTAATTAATTAAGCTAGGTTCATGCCTGTAACGATCTTTTTTATCAATGAGTTGAATACTTGAATTGTGGCTTAGACTTCCCAATTAACCTCAAACTAAAAAAAGAAAAAGAAAAAAGAGAGATCAACACAGATTTTAGCCCTATCAATTTCTAGATGTCATTGTGACATCATGATTATGTGATTAAAATTTCTTCTTCTTCGAAATATTATTTAGCACTATTAGTCGGAGAACTTTTACTTGCTTACTTGGGATCAACATTTTTTTTTGGACTTATTATATGTAAACGTGTCTATCAATGTAATCCATAATTATAAAGCAAAAGGCAAAGAGAATATACATCAGCAGACAACAGACTTTCTTTTTGTAAGTTTACAAGAAAGTGTACATTGAGGACTAAAACCTTAGCCTCAGCTTCAGAAAAAGCTATTTAAAATGACCATAAAGGTGAAGATGATAAACACACACGAAGACTAGAGCTAAATTCCTCGAACTCTTCAATTCCTTTATCTAAGCATTTGTAATAACTTGATCTAGAAGCAATTCAAAACTGTAATTGGTATAAAAGGTTGGGAATTCCTTTATGGACAAATGAACCATTAGTTTGAGAAAAAGTTGTTCTTGCTAATTTTCAAAAAGGAAAAGTCTTTATCCAGGACTGGTGCTTTTCAACTGTATCGATCTAACCATTATAACCGAAGTAAAGGTGGAAATCAAAGGAAATGGAAGCACACTTTTTTAACTTTTTAAAATATATTCCTCCCAAAATACTAACAAAGTATCAAATTCTTGGAAAAAGATCAAAAAGAAAGAAATAACATGGAAACCTAAAAGGTTTCTTATCAGCTTCTACACCAGCAACTAGTTTAACATGGTCATTAGGTCCTGGGAAAAACCAATAGAACATAGGATTCTGTACAACTACTAATTAAAAAACAAGCAAATCATCCTATTATATTCCTTTTCTTTCTTTCTTTTGGAATGAAAGAAAATAAAGCCTATCTGATCCGTACGATTGGACTTTTTTAAGTCTGGCAAACATCAAAGCATGGCAACATCTCTTGTGATTTTGCAAATCAAGTTACATGTTTGTTAGAATGACTTTTGCTTTCTGGTTCTTTTATGATCCCCTGTGGGGAAACTAAGGCATGCATGCTTTTTGCTAAGCTAGCTAGCTATAAGGAGATCGATCATGGGATTCATCATTATAAGACATAAAAACATGTAAATATAAAAACAATAAAGAAAATTGAATAGAATCATAGTGCTTTACCTCCTCGTTGGATCATATATCACACAATAATTGAGTTGCTTTGTGGTTAACAACTACTCAAACATTGTTTTATCTCCTAATTACAACCATTACACTAACCTTTTTATATTTTATGCTTTCTGGATATATTACTAAATATTTAACCCTCCATCCCCTTCAACCCACACCGCGTGCTACAACAGTTCTGATGACAAAAACAATAAACTAACCAGGAAAAAGACATGTTGCAATATCCCTCTCAAGTCATTTCGTTTATTTCTGAGTTGACAGCCAAGAAAACTACAACGGGGTCCTCAAAAGCAGTCTCAAATAATTTCTATGAAGATTAGTATGATCAGTTAGAGTATATATCTAACTAAATATTGGCTTGATATACTTCATTGACCAAGTTCCTCAACTTAATTAATCCAGCTTTTCAACCAGAGTTTAATAATCGTGATATTTTGATTTTCATACTTCTGTTTCTAACAACTTCTATAAGCTTCGAGAATTTATAATTGTCTAACAACTTGCCTTAACCTCTCTCCTTCGGCATTTATCATTTATGGTGTACGTTAACCTGCGGGATGGATCCGGAGCTGTACTTAACTGACTGCCCTAATTTTTCTTTTTATTTAAGAAAGCTTTTGAGTATCAAAAACGGCCATGACGTACCCTATCGTCTTTGAAAATAACTCCAACGGAGAGGGAGGGAGGGGGGGAGAGAGAGAGAGGAGCTGAACCTGTAGCATCTTGTTGACATTGCTAGCACCAAAAACCTTGTGCACACTTGCAAACTTGTGAGGCTCATCAGCTGGAAAATAAGGAGCAAACACACAATCCTGCGCACACCTCCTTCTCAGAAGCTTGCATGCTGCACATGGAGACATTCCACCTTGTTTTCTACCACTGATCTCCTTCATTTTCCCAGCCGGGGACAAAAAATATTAGTCCAAAAATAAAGGGATTAATTACTATTATTTTCACGAAAATAGGAAAAATGAAAAGCAAATTGATATGTATTTGCTTCCAGGGTCTTAATGATCAGAGAGAGGGGGAGGGCTTGAGGGAAGGAATGGTGGAGGTTATATAGAGAATTGTAGTATATGAAAAGCAAATCTTGCAGGGTCCCATTAAAGAAGAGGCCCTAGATCTTGTTGGACAAAACATCGTTTTTGATAAGATCTTAGTCCCACCATGCATCAATAATATATTTTGTCTCCTATTTTCAACATAAAACTTTTTCTCTTAATCCTCGTCTGGTTAGCTTTTATTTATCATTACTGGAATATTAATTTGACATTTTTTTTTTCACAAATTCTGAGAGTTTGATACTGGATCTAGCAGATTCCATCTATAGTTTAAAAAACCAATTAGATGAGCGAGAACAATGACTAGCTAGCGTCTATAGCTTTCACTACTAATATTTAACATTCATAGGTTTTGAGAGCTTGCATGATTGTAGACGATTCTTACATCTTCCAAATATTAAAAACGAACCAAATTATTTTAATGAAAATAATGCATTGGTTAAATCTTCTGAGCATAATAAAGTACACAGTTACATTATATCTGGTAAATCTCCTATCTTTTTCATTATTAGTTAGTCCAGTTTTTTTTTTTTTTTGAAATAAAGGTTCATTGTATTAGATGACCAGCTAAAAAGTCAGAGTCTAACATATACTTAAAGATAAAAAAATGGCGAGATAACGACCAAAACTCTATCTAAGCAATGTAAACTCATTACAAGTCAATTTGAGCCCGCTTTGTAAAGCGAACCCATAGACAAAAACCAACTCCGTGTCTTCTGAGGAAATTGTGGTACGAACATAAAACTACTTCCCAGCAAACAAATATGAGTCAATTCCTCATCCATAAGCCGCTTTCTCCAGTCCAACTCGAGATAGTTACCAATTCCGTAGAACCATGATCCGAATTACGACTGGCACTTGACAGACCATAAAGGCCCAACATCACCAGTTGGTGAACCTTATAGGATATAAACATGTAATATACGGAACTAATTCATGTTTAATAGAAAAATAATGCAACTATAAAAAGTTGAAGGCCTGCTCACTTAAGGGACTGTGAGGGACAATTGAATCTGACGGCTGGAAATAAATGCACAGTTTTAAGTTGTTATAGTTTCTGCTTTTATATTTAATACATGTGGTTGAGATGCATTTGTCTTTCACAATTCCTTGCAACTATCCCTCAGATGAGCAAATATGTAAAAAATTGTTGTAGATTATCTTCGTTCCAAAAAAAAGGCTCCTCTGCTCACCAATGTATTTTAAATATTTTTTGAGAAAATATGTTACCAATTAATAGTTCACTAAAAAGTATAATAATTATCCGCTCCTAGGGAGTTGGCAGAAAGAGTCATTATTTTATACACTCATATTTTAGTGATGTGTCTGACATACAGAAAGACAACTAAAAATCTAAAAAATGATGAAATTTAATTGAAAGTGAGAATTTCATTATTTTATACACTCATATTTTAGTGATGTGCCTAAACGGCGGTACAACGCGGGGTGGGCGGCGTCGAGGCACCTCCACGATCAGCGACATGTTGGAGGGACTGGAGTCACTGGACGGTGGCGGTGGCGTGATGAATCTGACTGCTTCGGACGGGTTTCGGTTTCGGCGTGACTTGCTCGGATTTCGCTGAGGGTTTTGTGGCAGCGAGGTTTTAGGCGGGGCGTTGAGGCGGCAAGGTCTGGCGGTAGGTGGCAGCGACGGGGCTGGCGTAGGTTTTTTTGCAGCGGCGGCATCAAGTTTCGGGTTGTGGCGATTGCATAGTTGAGGCTGGAGATGGGCTGGGCTTGGGTCAAGCCACCTTTTTTTGGGCCGGAGTTGGTTTCTTTCTTGGGGCTGCTGGACTACTACGTTGGGCTAGGTTGTTTTGACTTTGGCCCAACTCTATGTTAGTAGCTTTGTTTACTTTCCATAGTTCCCTATGTTTTTAGGGATCATCACTTTGTACTTTGCCTACAGAATGATCTGTGATTCTACACATCTCGATGCAAAGTTTTTTGGTGTACCGCAATTGAGCGCATTGGCACCAGGACCTTTGCCTGCTACTATTCTTAATTTAGAATTATGTTATTCTGCTAGGCTCCTGCATAAGGAGCAGAATTGTTTCAAGTGTAATGGCACCTATCCCCTGATGGGAACTATGTATTGGGCCATTCTAGCCTATGATTGCTATGAATATATTCATTTTACTCCAAAAAAAAAAAATCAACAACTTTTAACTCTTTTTTTTCTTTTTCAGCCTTTATCCTCGGAGAGTCTTGACAACTTTCGGTTTGCGTTTAGAACCTCCCCCTTCTTAAGTTTGCCCTAATAACCGCAATATTTTTTAACCTTCTTTTTCTTGGCAGGAGAGACAATCAAGCAATTTCATTTGGAGCAGCCAAAGAAGATTCAAGTTATTCAACCAAACAAGTTGAAACATTTCCATTGGCAACATGACGAGTTAGTACACGAGTTGACTTTCTTAACTTAATTGGTGAACCACGAAGCTGCAGGATGTTTATGAGTTATGACTAATCAATTGATCGAGGTACGTGGTGGTTCAAGATAAGAACTACGCTGCAACAGAGGAAGAACGAATCCAAAAGATCGAATCGATCGGCATGGGAAGCAAGGCAAGAAGCCACTTGTCGGGGTGACTAAGGACACTAATAATCTTGGATGGTAGGGCGGCCGTTGGTTGGGTGGCAAAAAAGGCATCCATGGATGAATGCTTATGGCGGCGACTCTAGGGTTTCTGGAACGCGACCAGAGCACATCTCTTAATTTTAATACAAAGATCTATTTGTTTCATGGACTTAAAGCTTGAGAATAGGAAACATGGTTGGAAAAATGATTACTCCTCCACGGAAAAAGACGAGGAAATTTGGCGCTAGTAAGGAATTGAACTTCCACTAAAGTTAAATCGCCCACAAGTTTCCATATATATGATCAGAAAAAATTAGTGTCCGCTCTCTTTCTTAAACTTTTACCAAAGCTTTTAGTACTCCAAGATATGACTCTTTACCAAATCTGCGGTGGATATTATTGATCGGACAATTTTGTAGGTTTACCTCTTGGGGGAACGACATATTCACCTCTATTGTTGATTAACGTACTTTTACTTAATAAATTTATCATCTAACAGCTCATATCTTAAATTAGCTTTTAACGATCGTCTCTGTAAAAAAATCAATCGAATCAGAAATCGTTTAATTATCTAATTGAATCAAACAAATGGATGGTTATAGCAACACTTACTACTATTATGATGAATCATCTATGTATTTCATATAAATGAATAACTAAAAGGTCTTCAATTTGATTAATTTTTTTACAAAGCTAATCTATGTATGATGTTATGCAACTTGAATGGTTGGATTAAAAAATTATAAAGTTAAAATGCATTAATCGCAATAGAATGTGAATATGATCATTCACCCCAAATGGATTGTGTGACGCTCCACTTAAAAGCTTCCACGTGGATATTGGATCCAACTCAGATCCACGTTAAAAACCATTTTCCTAGAATGCCCTTCCTATTCTCTTTGCCAAAACTTGGGCTCTGTTTTCGATCTTCTTCTTCAATCACTATGCAATTCCTTAACGGAACTAGAATCTCAAACATAACCGATCGAATATCAATCTCTTATGGGATACTTTGTTCGAAGAGCCAATTTCTCTGATTTGGGCTATGTCCTTGAGCTTGTTTGTAAAAACAAAAACTCATGAATCTGATTTCACATGTCTATTCTATTGTCTGGGAAAGATGAATTAAAATGGAGAAGATCGATAGGAAATAATTGAATTATTATTTGGACGAATATCAACAATATCCGACTTAAGCTCAATGTTTTGATAGGAAACAAAATTTCTCCAGTTGATATTTGGAAAGACGACATTGGGTCTTTCTCTCTCCGTTTCTATCTCCTCATCTTCATCTCCCCATTCAATTTTACTTTCATTCATTCCAATTCCATGTAATTGGAATTGGAATCTCAAAAGTTAGAATCTACCATGATCATCACATCGACAATAGAATCGATCTGAGTCTAACGCCATCCAAGGTCCCAAGCTCCAGATCCATGAGAACGGCGCGTGCAACATACCTTCCGCCGCTGGCTTCGTTGTAGTAGACGATTACCCTCAAGTTGGAGCTCAGAGTCGCCGGTGTTGCATCCGGTGGCAAAGATGGAGAGATGGAAACTTTAGAGAGAGGAGGGATAAGAGAGATTGAAACTTTTAGAGAGAGAGAGAGAGATTGGAAGACCCAGACAGCTTCTCATTCTCATGGCAAAGAAGACCCATAAAGGTCATTTCACAAAAGAATGGAAAACTGAGTTTATGTTTTAACTTTAGCAAATCCACGTGTCAATATTTGATTGCAATGTCACACCATGTTAGATTGCCAGATAGACTGACTGGAGCACAGAAAAATTTCTCCCAGGAGTGAACCTAAGAATTATCCTGATTGATTAATATTGTAGCTTAATAGATTGGATTATTAACATTGACACGCGTGAAAGCTGGAGAATGAAGACCCCCCAAATTAATTAAGAACTAAGCCAAAGACAAACTACTGCTGAAGGTTGAATAATTGATGAGCTTGTTGGCAGGGCCGCCGGGGAAGGGAAAAAGTATGTAGGTCAAAGCTTGAAAACTCCGACCAAAACATAAGATGACGTCTTAATTTTCTCTTTTCATTGTTTCTTTTTCTTTCCTTTGTTTAATTACATATTTTAAAGAAATGTGACGTACTATGTGAGCCTAGCTCATCCAAAAGGAAAACAGAACAAAGGACAAAGCTAATTTTGCATGTACGCGCCAACAGTTTATGTAACCTAGTATATGAAATACGCATACTGTTGCAATCCAATTGAAACTTTATTTTTTCATTATCACAGTCAGTAATATTTCATTGAACCAAAAGGTAAAAGTTACAAAAAGAAAAACATACAAAGTGGAGCCATATAAATGCCTAGTTCCAACTAAACAACAGGTCCTAAGTTCCTAAATTTTACTTATATTAGCTTGAGGACCAAAAAAAAAAAAAAAGCTACAACTTCTTCATCAGCACACTTTTGGGTTACAAAGATGGCCAGCAATCCGGCAAAGGGCCAAATAATTTGGTCAGAACAGCGTCGGCAAACCAACCCAGGTATGGCTGGCTATCCCGGCACGTTATAGCTTTAAATCCACGCATCCAACTGATGTAACCTTCAATTTTAATATGTGAAATCAAGTAGGAGACAATACTATGATCTTCATCTCTGTTCAAACCTAACCTAATCACGATTAAAATACCGAGTATTGAGGTGGAGAAGAAACGGAAAATGAATTCAGGAATAAGGATATATGGACATGTCATGTATACTCAACGTCCATTCCCGACAAGTACCGTTGCCATCCCAACTTATTACATATACTTTCAAAAATCAATTCTTTATGTCACTCGTGTTAGGATTGATAATACTGTTACTATCCCATATTGTTATCGGTGATAGTTTTTCTGATTAATTGCTTACCTCAGCTAATTCCAGAAGCTACATATAAGGGAGTAAGGGACGCGTCAGTAATCTAGTGAAGGAGTTGGAAATTTCAGCTGGTCATAGATAGTATAAATACTGATGTACTGTAGTTGGTTCATTATAGAGGTGGAGACGAAACGGAAAATGAATTCAGGGATAAGGATATATGGACATGTCATGTATACTCAACGTCCATTCCCGATCGACAAGTACCGTTGCCATCCGAACTTATTACGTATACTTTCAAAAATCAATTCTATATGTCACTCGTGTTAGGATTGATAATACTGTTACTATCCCATATTGTTATCGGTTATAGTTTTTATGCTTAATTGCTTACCTCAGCTAATTCCAGAAGCTACATATAAGGGACGTGTCAGTAATCTAGTGAAGGAGTTGGAGATTTCAGGTGGTCATAGAGTATTGTAGTTGGTTCATCAGAGCAACAACAGAAACAATAAAATACGAGTAATTTTCTGAAAAAAAAAAAAATTAAAAAAATACGAGTAATGTTTTTCCTCTCTGTTCTACGTGTTCTAGCTTCATCTTTTTCAATCACCATTCTTACATTCTTAAAAATTCAGCAACTCAATAGTCATCTTATAAGATTATATATATATATAGATCCATTTTTTGATCTTTTCTAGGGATAGGACATTTGACAAACTTTTCGATCATATTTTTGCATCTCAACCGTTCAATTTTTAGGTCCTAATGTGTAGATCATTTCTGTAAATTTTCAGCCAAATTGATTATAGTTTGGGCATTCAAAATGACGATTTAATATTATAAGTATGAACGGTTCAAATTTGACAGATTTGGTTCGTCCATTGATTTAATCTATTTTGATACCTTAACGATCACAGATTTGGCTGAAAATTTTCAGAAATGATCTACACATTATGACCTAAAAACTGAACGGTTGAGATGACAAAATGTGATCGAAAAGTTGGTCTAATGCCCTATCCCTAGAAAAGATAAAAAAAAGAGATCCCTTAGTGGAATGACCCTATAGATATATATATAAAGCTCATAAGCTTATTAGGTTGGACGTACTACTTGTCTCTTTGTAAAAGGTTAAAAGTAAGAAGTAATATTTAAGAAGACATTTACTTCATGGTTTAGGAGAAGGAATGCAGGGACTAATACCTCTGCGTGTGCCTAAAGCTAAAGGTATCCATAATGTGAGCGATGGATAATCAAACATGTAATTCACCAGGTAGTTTATAGTTTATCTTGATGTCTTAAACTCTTTATCATATTAGGTCAAAGGAAATTAGATTAGTTTCATAGTATGTAGATGGGCCGGCATAACTTGATTCATACGCTTTGTATATCCCCTAGCTATGTATATCCTATATATCTAATTAATACTATAGTAATTAACTTATTTTATTAATTTGCCTCATATTTTCTTGGTGACCCATTGTAAGATCCTGCCAGGACCTTTACATACACATAGACAGTGATTTTATGCGGTGAAACAGAAAGCTAGAAAAACCCTAATACTAAATTCCAAAATGATAAGATATGGATGACAAGATGGGGAATCAAATTTTGCAAGTGCAATACAAAAACTAATTAACACTTTGATTAGTGGAAATTTCTCTGCCAAAGGTTATCTTATGCTTGGTGATGTGATCAATATGGTCCATATGGAATGATTTTTGTTGCGGGCAAGTAACATCATTGAGAGCGAGTGCTTTTGACACAGTGGTGTTGATTATCTAGTTCCATGGCTATCCTGCACTACTAAAAGTTGCGTGTGCTTAAAATAAAATTGCATTACTTTGTCAAATAATTAGTGCTAAAGTCTTGATTGAGCAACGCTTATGAGCTAATGAGACTCTTGTAATAATTTATGGACTAGACGTTTGTGAAAGCACAGGTGCATTTGTAGATTTAAGAAGTAAAGAAAATATTTGTGCAAATCTAAGTACGAGCCCACCATGTGAACGATCAATGAACTAGCTTTTCTTTTCAGGGGACATATATATATATATGCTAATATATTGTTATTATTAGTACTACGTTACGTACATTTTAGTATAGTAATTAATTATGAGACAAGAATGGTCAAGAGAAACATTATAGGGCATGAAAGGCTTTTATTGAACTTTAACACATAGGATAACTAGTTTCCAAGATAAAAGTTACTAATAGACTAATAGAGCTATACCTGACATGGGCGTACGTATTAGACTTGTCTGTTATAGACGAAGGAACATATTTAGATTTAGACCACACGAGTTCTCTACTATGAGTATAAGAGTCTAGCACGATTAAGCACTGGGAACACACGAGAATCTTTTGCTATTCATCTTGGAGACTTGGATCATCTTGTGTACATAAAATTCTACGTCTAATAGTCTATACTATTTGGTTCAATTTCTTTTTCATCTATGATGTAATGAATTTTGTTGATTACGTGTGAGTCACTCTTCATATAAATTTTAACAGTTGAAAATGAATCACAGAATTTATGAACTTTCAATTTTTAGCTATTTTTCATATCCTATAATGCATGACCATCAATTAGACTATCATTATTCAATAATGAGTAATACATGCTACTATTTTCACTATTCAAATGATGATCATAACACTATTATATGATTTATGTGTTTTTTTATTGATCATAGAACAATTAATCTTTTTTGAGTTGAACACATACTTCTTAATTATAAATGAAAAACTTAAGACACTAAGCAATTATAAATGAAAAACTTATGACACTAAGCAGGTAGTTGTGAACATTGATCTGTAATTGCACAGGTATATATGTATTGATCGGTAATTGCCAGCTACACGACATTTCGCTGGTAGCTTGTGTAAGATGTATCTAGCAAGATATATATAAATTTGACTTGCATTATTTATCTATTCTTATGTGCACTTGACTTTCAAGTATAAGTTCCATTATTCGGTGGATTTTCAATTCCTTTCGAGCAAAACTCATGTGTATTTAACTTCTTAATTTAGTGGTTAGTTTGTGGCACACGAACGTACGGTCAAGATAATATATCTTAATTGCATCAGATTATATGTACGTGTGGAATAATCTCAACTGAAAGCAGAGTATACATTAAAGTACGTGGTCAGATGAAATCAATGAATATGGAAATAGGAGAATAGCGGGTATTTTTGTCTTCAACTTTGGCTGCATGGTCGGTACCTATAGGGCAATGATATAGGGCCTCAATGAGGCCTAAGATTTGTGGCCTCAAATCCTAGGTGTCATGCCATGTAAGCAAATACAAATTTTATTTTCAATTCCACATAATATATCTTGCCATATCATACTATTGCAACACCAATTTTACCCTTTTATACTTCCTTTTAGATGTTAGGGGGTGAATTAATTACAATAATGAATTTAATTAGGTGACGAAAAAAAAGATAAGCTATTAATTATGTATTAAGTTAAGAGATATGTCTACAAATTCTTTGACCAATATTTTTCTTAATTTAATTAAATTCTTTCCTATAATTTTTCTTTCCAAATAGTATTAATATATTGAATTATGTGTCAAGAAATAGGCATTAACTTTTCTTTCCAAACATTGATTAATTTCATCCAAAAAACTAGCATTAATAAATTGATTTTGGAAAATACATATGTCTAAATTAAGAGGTAAGAAAAAATTTCATGTTAGTAGCAGTCATTAATTATCATCTACAATCTAAAAATATGGGGGAAAAAATAAAAAACTCAAATATAACGTTTAAACCCTAGCTAATAAAGAGAAAAAAAAATGAACAAAAGAATATATATATATAATCGTATGAATATGTATTTTTCACACTATATTTTCAAAATTTACAAGAACCCAACAAATGTTGAATTCATATACATGTGTGTGTGTTGGTGGGGTGGTAAGGCTCTGAACTCTCATTTGGGAGGTCAGGAGTTCGAGCCCCATCATGGGTGGGTTGGGTGGGGATTAAAAAAAAAAAATATATATATATATATATATACATGTGTTAAGCAAATCTATTGTGATCGAATTTATGTGCAAATCTATTGATTGAATTACATGAAAATTTTCTATTCTTGATTGGAGAAAAAAATTGTTATTTAAATCTAAGCATGAGTGTAATGAAAAGAAAAAATGAAAAAAAAAACTAAAATAATTTTTTTTAGAAAGCCAAAATAACAGTCATTAGATTTTGGAAGGATAAAATGATATTTTTCTCAAAAGTTATATAGCATGATTTGACAAATAGTTGATGTGTGTAGGTGACATGGCATGACACCTAAGATTGAGGCCACAAATCTTAGGCCTCATTGAGGCCACAAATCATTTTCCGTACCTATAATATTGTCTGCGTGTTTGTCGTTGAACCCTAAACACCCACAAGGCCAAACTGCTGCATGCGTACCCATTGTATTATGTAAACGTTTGCTTTCAAATTTCACACAATATGTTTATACGTGGCATTTTGTTTAAGAGGATGTACCTTTTTAGTTAGAAGAGTGATTAGTTGTATGACTTGTATTTAGTTACTAATTGATGGATCTGTCTAAATAGTGGGTATTTTACTGGTTGAAACGAACGAGTTCAAGGAAATAGAGAAACCATTGATACATAAACTTCAATTTATAGACAAGTACGTAACATCATTGAAAGACTTTGATGTCCAATTATTTTAGATAATTATTTTAGATATAACTCCCTGCCAACCACAGTTTACTAATCAAATTAAGAATTTAAGATCGATGCTGACTAATTGCGGATATTCTTATGTTAGATCAGTTCACAAGATCATTCTGTTATCTTTTCTTGAGGGACAGGTTTTTTCATATCGTTTCATTCGTTTGCTGTCATGCATATGTATATATATCACCCAGTAATAATTAATTCTCAGGTAGCAAACAAAAATTTTCGAATTTAGTCCCACGGCCAGGCTATAGGCACGTCACTGATATGATGTCTTTGATATATATAGATAGAGAGGGATGGTTCGGAATCTATAATGGTTTTAGCCAATTTTTGTCAAAACCGACACTTTTTCCTGGAAAACATATAATTATGTAATTTTTTGGCACCGAAAATATATAGGTCATTCTGACAAGATCATGAGCTCGTTTTACATATGTACTGGGCACACTGACATGGAATCCAGCTATATATATGTAGTTGGTTACATTTAACACTTCCACCTTCCAAGTCTCACAATAGGACGATAGGTTATAATGCAGAAACCATCAGACCAAAGAAATAACATAGCAAATACCAGAACGTACAATTATATTATATATAGCTTCATAATGGCGCACATAATTCCCCCAAATTATTCAAAAACATGATAAATCACCCTAATTTATTTTCTTGGCCGCTGTGTAACCAGATATGTACTTATACAACCATTCAAAATCCGTGGCCATGATCAGGGCTATCACCGTGGCGGTTGAAGTTAATCCGGATAAGACTAAGAGCGTGCTGCCAACTGCGCCCACGGCCAAGCATTTGGTTGCACCACCGTAGCTACTGCCGCGTGAGGACAGCTGAGTTGAGTAGTACTGGACCTCCGGCTTATGATGAAGGTCCACTGATGCCATTGATTAGGGGTGTGATCGGAAAGTGAATATCAAATAACAAAATGTGATTTCAGAAGAGTGATCCATCCCTAAGTGAATTATGAAGGGTCCTGATAAGCTAGCTACAATGTCTATCTGTTGAGGTCACATTGAAGCGGCGAGTTGTTGTGTAAACACGTCGTCATGTGCGGTGGCACCTCCACGTACGGTGCGGGTGTATGATCTGAGTTGTAGACGCATGCCGGCCAGCAGTAGTTCCAAATCCATGTAAGCTCAGAAGTCCCCACTACGCAAACACCTCTTTTATCCAGCACCATGGAGCCCAATTTACAAGTTGGGCCTAAAGTTAAAACCCGGCCCGTCTCGACAAGCAGCCCAAGAATGAGCCTTATGGCCTTAAAACTTCTACGAAATAAGGAACCGTGTATAAATTCTCAAGCACTAAAACAACTAACCATTTCTATTTTTTGTTAGATTTTTTCTGATTTTTTTATAAAATGATCCATAAATTTATGATACGTCAATCATGACACTAAGCTAATGAAATGAAAGAAAAAAATATTCAACCAAAAGTGAAGACCGTACCTTTTGTGGAAATATGTATGAATTTACAAAGATATATCTTTCAAAAGATGATATAAAAATGAAGTATACGTTAATCTTGAGAATATGTTAAATCCAATATGTATAATCGAACATTGCGTTTTATCAAAACCCAGATTTAATGGAAACAAAACTTCATGTGAGGCCCTTGCTATATAAGTGATGTAGAACGGATGGCGACAAGGGTCAAAGAACAGTTCGATCGTGAAAAGGGAAAACCCGGTTTGCTGCAAATCTGGCGTTTGGTGACAGAACTGTGATTGCAATACCTTTTCAGAAAGGGAACGACGCCAAGAACAAAAACTCGTTGCTTTGCCATGATAGGCTTTCGAGATCGTTTTGGGCCTCAAAACTGCAATTTACAATTTTTCAAAATTTTTGGTTTTCTAATTTGATTTGGTTTGTTTTGTTTTAACTTATGGACTTTAGGGTTTCATTGTTAATCGCTCTAGGGTTTCTTTTCTAGTATATAAGCAACCTTAAGCGGCTGCAGAACCTATCTTTGTCATATTACTAATCAAATTGAGAATTTTCTCATTTATCTCTGGTGGACTCCAAATTTCTTGTTTTATGTTTATTGTTTGTAAACTTATGGTTACTTTTCCGATTACGTCAATAAACACTGCCTTTCTCTTTTACTATAAAATGCTAAGGAATGCATGCGATCGACTCTATCAAAGTCTTTTCATCCTAATACATACATGCAAGTAAGACTCGTATCAGAAATGAAGGGATCAAGAGCATCGTTCATGTTGTTCTTTGTTGGGTTGACATTTTGTCTTGCCAGCCCGGAGTCTACTGCTCCGACCCCGGGTGGAGAGAGTGACTGGTGGACACCTAGACCCGGTAAAAAGTATTTTGTGCGGATTGTGAACGACCTCAATAAACAGAAACTCGACTATCCTTATAAATCTGTAGACGATGATCTCGGACTTCGTAGTCTTCCTCATCAAGCGCAGTACGAGTTTGGATTTAGGCTCAACTTCGCAGGTACCACACTTTTCACCTGCGATTTCACTTATGCTCTCAAGTCTCAACCATGTCACCTTTGTAGCATTTAGAACCGATCAAAGTTTTCTTCCCGATTGTGGTGGAGTGCATTGCATATGGAAGGCTCAAGAGGATGGACTATACTTATATAATATTGCGGATGCAGAGTATGTAAAGAAGCATTCGTGGGACGAATAAATCATATGATGGATCAAGGAATGTTTATCTTAATTTAAGCATCAGCTGGGTAGAGATTAATTATTTACTTGTTTGTAATTTCTGTTAACCGATACTCAAGTCAACGAAATATGTGCTGGTCTCAGTCTTGACCAGTGTGTGGAGTACAGCTGTCATCCATGAAGTGGACACTGGCATTTTAGCTGATGTGGTTTTACCTAGCTATGTGTAATTACTATATCTCGGTTTGTAATAACTGTTAGGGATTTTCTCTAACTATATATAGCTGTTGTAATGTGAGTTTTGGGTGCGTTGCATTAATTGAAGAAACTCAGAAAATTTGCTTCAGCTTTTTCTCTCATTTCTCTTCCTTCTCCTCTATTACTTCGTGCTAGCTCTTCAAGGTTAGCTATGGCTGCCATGATATCAATTTCTAGTATTTCTGTAAACTAATAAAATATCTAATTAATAACATGTCCCTCATATCCTCCCTCCCTTTATCATTTATCAAGTGCATGGTTTGAGAAATCAAATACCTTAGAAATTTTCATTCTAATACTATTCGATGACTGACATATATAGCATATGGCATTGAGTAAGTAGTATTAGACTATTAGGCTAGGCCACTACATGCAGCCACTGTTACGCTTTCACATCAAAGTGAGATATAGTACTTAAATTTTCTTTTATTTAATGCCTAATGGTGTTCCAAGAGTACCGTACGTACTTCAAGCAAGCACAGAATGAGGCATTAATTTGTCTGCTTCTCTAGTTCTCTCTGTATCTTATAATAATAACCCTAGCTTCCAAGAAGCCCTGAACCTTGCCTTTTCAGCTACAAATTACTAGAAGTATGAATAATTCAAATAAAGGTCGATGGCTCAAGTTTGAAATTGAATGGGAATGCGCTCACTCGTAATTTAGTTATACAAGAAGTTCAATCTGGTAATGGATCGTAGGGCGGACAAAGGGGTTGTACATATGTATATAAATGACGGTGTTTATATCTAAACGGAATCCTCAGAGACGTATAGGTAAAATTTGCCAAATTCTCAGGCTTTTGTTCGACTGCGTGCGCGTAGAAAGGGAGAGACAATGGGGCTGTTTGGCTCATGACAAAAAAAAAAAGACGGAAATTTTTAAAAGAATTAATAAAAGTGCATTTGGAGTTTAGAGTAACTAACTCTGATTTTTCGATTTCCAGTTTTTTTCTTTATCTTGTATTTTTAATGTAAACCTACCCAAAAGCCCTAAATCTTGCCTTGTGCAATATTAGTGTTGACCAGAATCATCTGAGAGTCTAAGTCATATCAAGTGGTGGTAGTTGGCAACCACGTGGTGTGGTGTGCTGGTCGAGCGGCCTAGTCTGGAATCTCCAGGCGTTCGATTCTCAGCTCAATCCCGTGGCCAGCAGATTTGAGGGACCTTTGTTTGTTAACACGAGAGTTCGTGCGTCTGCGGTGCAGTGATTAGTCTGATAAAGCTGAGATACACTGCATGAGGGTGCGTGTGTGGTTCTAATTCTATTGACGTTTTCCCCCTAAAAAAAAGTGGTAGTAGTTGGCTACACTTCATAGAGAAGTCCAATGACATACTAGTATTTATTTATTGTCACTATTTGGCAAAGCAATTAATTGCAACACATGTGGGCAAAAGCCACACATATATTGCCACATAATTAAAAAATTGTGGATATGAACCTCATACCCACCGCTATATCCAATGTTGGTGTCTATATCCTCCACCTACAAGCATAAAGCGCGGGTACCTAATTATTTAAAAAAAAAAAATTGTTTTTTAATTCAAACCAATTATTTAATATTTATTTGGATTTTCTTTTCTGTAGCTCTAATTCTACAATGATTAAAATATCGAATATCAAAGAAATATCGATAGTCAAAAAAATAGAAATTTTTACACCATCTCTAATCCAAGATCCCCAATTTCAACACTGAGTAGGAGGCTGAAACCATGGCTGTGATTGAACCAAGAAGATCATCATTGAGATCCAGGTATCGGTGAGTTATGTTCCTTGTTTGTTTCTTCAACACTAACTTGAATTATGGACCTGGACACTCAAAAGATCCAAGCTTTAAACATGGATTGCCTCTGTTTTCAGATTTCGGCCAAGTCAGTTGCAAACTGAAGCTGCTCTCTTTGCTTCCCCACGTACTCACCAACTTGATTTCAGCCATCCATTCCCAGAAAGATGAAATAAAATGAATTAATCAAGAATCTAATCAATTTCAATTTCGGAACTGCAAAGAAGCAATAGGACTCGATACTGGACCATGAATAGAAGCAATTGTTGACCAAAAAAAAAATAGAAGCAATTGAAACTCTGATTCCTACCCATGGTCCCACCATGTTAGAATTGCAAAGAAGCTACACACAACAAAACTGAGACAATTAAGGAGAAAGCAACCCCTCTACAACACCCAAAAGAAAGTGGCTGCAACAGTATTATGTAGGTACAAGTTTTGATCAACTTGGTGTGTTGTCATTCCCATACAAAACGGGAAAATATCTTTGAGGTTTAACTTTCTTTATTTAAAGATATTTTTCTGTTTATGAAATTGTGTAATTGATTCCCTAGGGTTTTTAGGATTTGTCTACTCCTAATTGATTTCCTTTAAGATTTATTGTATTTCTTATATGGAAAGTCTCTTTCTCAATTAAAGAGGAATTAGGTCAGAATCTTGGGATAGAGGTTTTGCCGTTGGTGCTTGATTGAATATGAAAATATGCACGGCAAAAAGTGGGATTCATAAACGCAAGAATTGGTGATAGGGTCTTGCATATTTGTTTGAGTTTGTGTCTTCACAAAGAGTCAAAACAATTGGTCCATGTATAAGTGTTTGTGATTATAGTTTCATATGCATAATACTCTCTCGAGATCAGTAGAGAGACTGTGAAGAAAGAAGAACAAGAATTGAAGATCATTCAAGCGAAGGAGTTCTAGGAGGAAGACAAACTTAGAGTTAGCTTTTGTCTAAATCTTATAGCCGAGCAAGTGCTATACAAGTTTGTACAAGAACATATCCTTTTAAATAAGATCATTATTATTTTGGGTTCTCAAGAGTAAGAGCCCCGCAGTGTTTTTAATCTCATATTTGAGATTTTTTCACTGCGTAACCAAAAATCTGGAGTTTGGTTCGTTATTTCTGATTTCTGCCCAGTAGGGATTGATCCATATACTGCAATCCCCATTTTCCAGAAAACGTATTCTGTCCTTGTATTTTCATATTATTCCATCAAATTCTACCAACACCAAAACCTTGAAGCAGATCATCAATGGCTCCAAGTTTCAATGATGAAAACTCACTATTCAACTTTGTTGTCAGGGATGGCAATGGCGTGAAGGGCATGGTGGACTTAGGCCTATCCAAAGTACCTGAACAATACATACAACCACCTCATGAGCGTATACTGAAGCTTAATGCAAGCTCACTAAATGAGCTCAGACCAATCGATCTGTCTAAGCTTGATGCGGTTGATCATGAACAAGTGGCTAATGAGATCGTTAATGCTGCCGAGGTTCTTGGGTTCTTCCAAGTTATGAACCATGGCCTACCTGTGGAGTTGCTGGAGTCTCTGAAAGATGCTGCAAACAAGTTCTTCGAGCAAGCGCCGGAGAAGAAAGCTGCTTACCGGAAAGGTGTGAGCCCGAGCCTGTACGTGAAGTATGGAACGAGTTTTGTGCCGGAGAAAGAGAAGGCTTTGGAGTGGAAGGACTATGTTAGCGTGGTGTACTCCAGTGATGCTGATGCTCTCAATCACTGGCCTAACGAGTGCAAGTAAGTGATCCAATACTTAATAAACCCTAGTAATTGAACTGAAACCAAAAGGTATGAAAGATCAATTACATTTATTTATATTTCTTTTAGAATAAGTTTTAATCTATAATAATATATTATTGTTTTATCAATTGAATGAACTTAATTTTCAGGGAAGTTGCACTTGAGTACCTTAAAACATCAATGCATATGGTAAAGAAAATAGTGAAAACTTTGATTGAGAAGCTCGGAGTAACACTTGAGGACTCAAAACTAGATGGACTCGTTGGGTTAAAGATGGTGAACATGAACTTTTACCCAACATGCCCTAATCCGGAGCTCACTGTCGGAGTTGGGCGTCACTCGGACATGGGCACCTTAACCGTTTTACTGCAAGATGGAATTGGTGGTTTGTATGTGAAGGTTGAAGAAGACATGAATGCTGGAAAGAAAGGAGAGTGGATCGAGATCCCTCCTATCCCTGGAGCTTTGGTCATCAACATTGGCGATACATTACAGGTTACAACACATTCATGCTCTGGTGCATGCTTATTTGCTTAATTACCATTACCTTTATGTAATAGTGAAAATCTAACCCCCTGTTATGTGATTTTGTTATGTTTTTATTTTGCGTAGATACTTAGTAATGGGAGATATAAAAGTGCCAAACACAGAGTTCGAACTACAAACGCTCAATCAAGAGTGTCTGTTCCGATATTTACCATTCCAAATCCAACAGAAATAATTGGGCCGCTGCCGGAGGTGGTGGCGCGTGATGGAGTGGCTCGTTACCGTGACATGGTTTTTGGAGATTATATGAAAAACTTTTTCGGCAATGCACATGAGGGCAAGAAGTCTCTTGATTATGCCCAGATTAATAATTAGCAGCACGAATGACTTGATATAAGGGATCGAGTGGAGTGATCTATATCATATATATTGATTAGTATTAATCCGATCGAATGGCTTTTGTGCTTTGTGATTTGTCAAAGTATTGAATCTACTTCAATTTTGTATAAACTTCTAATACTTTGGCTTCTTATGATGACTACTATGCAGCCTAAAGATTGCTGGGTCCTTTGATGTAATAAAGAGATTGGTTTGTACCGCTTTTTCTCGAAGGCTACATGAACCGAAAACATATCATGTTTAGACTTTCATCCTTTGTAGCTTATTTTCTTTGACTAGAAATATTTTGATTGTCAAGAGTCTTGATTTATATCCTTCTTCTTTCTTGGAGCATTATGAAATTTAATTTTGCAATCTAAGATGGATATGTTGATGAAACTTCCGTTTGATCCTTCTCACTTTGAACAACAAAAAGCTCTTCAATTTAGGTATAACGAACTTCTATCCTTGGAAGAAGCTTATTGGCGCCAGCGGTCTAGAGTATTATGGTTGAAAGAGGGGGACCGTAATTCAGCTTTTTTCCACAGGAAAGCTTCTAACAGACGTAGCCGTAATAAGGTGGTCGGTATATATCACTGATTTGTCAGGGCAATGGCAAACTGATCCTGCTCAGGTAGCCTCAATTTTTGTTGATTATTATGAAAATATCTTTCGCTCAGAGGGTTCTGATTCTGCAGCTTTGGAGGTAGTTCTTGAACAGATTCAACCATGTGTTGATAATGATATGAATTCTTCTCTATTAGCTGCATATTCAGATGCGGAAATTAAGAAGGCTTTGTTTCAGATGCATCCATCTAAATCACCCGGACCTGATGGTATGTCTCCTGCTTTTTTCCGGACGCACTGGGCTATTGTTCAGCACGATGTGTGTTTAGCGGTGAAAACTTTTTTAAACACAGGTATTCTGGATTCTGAGAGCAATTTTACTCATTTGACTCTTATTCCAAAAATTAAAGAGCCTAAGATTGCAGCTGATTTCAGGCCTATTGCTCTATGTAATGTGGTGTATAAAATTGCTTATAAGGTTCTTGCTAACAGATTGAACGTCTTACTACCTGGAATCATCTCCCCTCTTCAAAGTGCCTTTGTTCCAGGTCGTTTGATATCTGATAACACTTTGGTTGCCTCTGAGGTTTCTCATTTTATGCATAAGCTTCGGTATCAGAATGAGGGTTTCTTCTCTCTCAAGTTAGATATCAGTAAAGCTTATGATAGATTGGAGTGGACTTTTCTGACTGCTATTTTATCTAAGATGGGTTTTGCGCAGAAGTGGATTGATACTGTTCTATGTTCTATTAGAACAGTGCGCTATTCTATTCTTTTACATGGTACACCTACAAGTTACATTACTCCATCCAGAGGAATTAGACAAGGGGACCCTCTCTCTCCATACTTATCCATTTTGTGTGTTGAAGGCCTTTCTTCTCTTATCTCTCATGCAGTCTCTCAGGGATCACTGAAAGGGTTGCGTATGAGTCCTGGGGCCCCAGTTGTTCATCATTTGTTATTTGCAGATGATAGTTTTCTATTTGGGGAAGCATCTGTTTCAGAATGTGCTACCCTCAAGTCCATCCTGAATGTTTACGAGCGTGCTTCTGGTCAAAAGATTAACCTGGATAAAAGCAGTGTTGTTTTCAGTAAGAATGTGCATCCTGATGTCAAAGGTAATTTAGCTTCTATTTTAGGGGTGCAATGTGTTAAGGATCATGGCAGATATCTAGGGCTACCCCTTCATGTTGGGAAATAAAAAACATCAATTTTCTCTTACTTAAAGGAAAGACTGACAAAGAAGCTGATCAGCTGGTGCACCAAAATCTTGAGTTCTGCTGGTAAGGAGATTCTAATTAAGGCTGTGGCTCAAGTTATTCCAACTTATGTTATGAGTTGTTATATGCTTCCTAAAGGTCTCTGTGACGATTTGCATCAACTTTGTGCTCAATTCTTTTGGGGAGGTTCAGATTCTAATCGCAAAATTCATTGGAGGTCTTGGGAAAGGATGTGTCTGTCTAAAAGTGAGGGAGGTCTAGGCTTCAAGAATCTGCATGCCCATAATTTATCTATGCTTGCAAAACAGGGGTGGAGGCTAATCACTAATCCTAACTCATTATTGTCTCAATTGCTTAAGGCTAGATACTTTCCAACTGGTTCTTTTCTGGATGCGGATATGGGGGATTTCCCTTCCTTTGCATGGAGAAGCATTATGGAAGCTAGAACTGTGCTTCAGGCTGGTTTACTTTGGCAGGTTGGCACGGGCACCTCAATCAATGTTTGGAATGATCAGTGGATTCCAAACATTTCTCATCATCACTTGCGCAGACCGTTTGCTTGTGACATTGAGTCTGTCTCTTCTTTGTTTGATGCAGCTACTAGGAGTTGGAGGTTGGATGTTCTGCAACCTCTATTTTCTCAGGAAGTTGTTGATGCCATTTTGTGTATTCCTCTCAGTAGCAGAGATAGGAGAGATCGCCTGAGTTGGAAGTTTGAGAAGAAAGGCAGGTTTTCTACTAAATCTGCCTATTTTGTAGCTAGGAATATGGTGATGGGGGATTTCTTTGCTTCTTCCTCTCTTGGTGACCCTTTCAGTACTCTTTGGAAGTCATTATGGAAAGTTAATATCCCCGGGAAGGTTTCTATTTGTATCTGGAGAGCATGTCACAATGTGCTACCAACAAGAGAGAGTTTAAGCAAGAAGGGCTATACTGGTGATATGGGTTGTTTGCTTTGTTCACACCAGTTAGAGAGTGTTGGACATGTGCTTTGTGGTTGTCCTACTGCACAGAAAATCCTTGCATCTCCTCCTTTTTCCATTCAGGTTCCTATTACTCCTTCTTTTATTTTCAAGGAATGGTTACTAGAACAGGCTTCCAGTCTCTCATCAGAAATTTTTTCTAAGTTGCTGATGATTCTATGGGGGCTTTGGAAGAACAGAAATGATAAACTATGGAATGATAATGTTAAACAAGCACCAGTAATTGTTGCTTGTACTATGGCTTGGTATGAAGAGTTTCTTCAAGCTAACAGAAGCATGACATCGGTAACCTACAAGAGGACAAAAGCTACAACATACTGGTCCCCTCCCATGGTTGGTATGTTGTGCTTGAACGTTGATGGTGCTTATGTTTCTTCATTACAACATGGAGGCATAGGAGGTGTTCTGCGTAATGAGAAGGGTGAGTTTATCGCTGGCTTTGCGTATAGGGTGCCTAATGTGTCTTCTGCTTATCATACTGAGTTGCTTGCTATTAAATCTGGGTTGGAGATCATCCAGGCACTTGGTTTGTCCAATATTGCTTTAATGAGTGATTGTTTAGAGGCTGTGACAGAAGAGGACCAAGATTTATCTTCTTTGGGGACTATTGTTGAAGATATTAAAGGTTTGCTAGGTGAATTGCAGTCTATAGGTGTTCATCATACTTATAGAACTGCTAACCATGTTGCTCATAGATTAGCAGGTCTTGGTTTTGATTCTGACATTCATATGGATGCCCTACAGTACGATAGTAATCGTATGAATCATTAATACAATTTCATATTTACTTCAAAAAAAAGTAAACAAGGTGATGAGAATTATTTATTCCAATACAAATTCTTTCTTTCTCCGTCTGATTCATAAATTTCTTCATTTCAATTATGTATACCTGTCATAAGTAGTAAATGTCAATAAAAAAACATAAATTTCTAAAAGTTTTGGTGTCAAGAACTTTGCATCGAAACCACTAACTTCAAATGACCCAATTAGAACACGTCTCACTCTATCTCACAAATAAAAAGGGAAATGTTATATATGTCCAACTTTACCTTTGCAAATTATAAAAATCTCGAAGAAGTAGTAGTGGTACGTGGTACATCTCTCTCACCAATAATCTTTGTATTTTTTCTAAAGTTTGTCTAGATATCACCACTTATAGTGCTCATGCAGTCCTACAAATGGAACTTCCCTTACTTATGGAAATAATAAAGGGATAACCACTTTTTTATTTTTAAAGAAACAACAAAAAGGAAAGTACATCAAAAGAATAACTTTTTCATCTCCATAAAAATAAAGAAATTACCTTCTCATGAATTTCAGAACCAAACAAAACCGTCTAGCACCAATTGGTCTAACGACATTAGTAAGGCTGCACACGGATTGGGCATCGACTTCAAACTGTCTATATGGTAAAGTGAGCAGTCTAGGCATTTTGGATACTGGTCATTAAAAAAAATAAGTTCAACCCGATTCAATCCAGTAGAATTAAAGATGGTCTGATTCGGTCCGTTGGGCGGTTTCAACCTATATAATATCAACTTACGGTTTATGAAAAATTCATGCATGGTAAAATATCAAAGCTTATGTCAATATCAAAGGTTTGGTGAGAGACAATATACTGAGAAGGCAGAGAATAAAAGATTGAGAGATGCGATGTGAGAGAATCAAAGAAATTGTAGCGATTATATACTAGGGTTCTAGGCCTTGGATCCAATATAGTAGTATATCATTTGTGAAGAAAGATATAATTGGAGATTTAGAATTTATTTAAAACAGACCAGACAAATGAATATATAATATATATGTACGTTGTATGCGTATTATTATATTTACAACATACCGGTCGACTCGATTACTGCTGCTAAAGCATAATAAAAACCACTCTAACTCAGTTCATACACGGTTTGGTCCGGCATCGAACCGGTTTTCAATTTTTAAAGCTAAAAAACATGAATCAAATAATATTTTATCGGTCGGTTTCGTCCAATTCTGCCTGTTTGTACCACATTTTGCACACACCTAGGCATTAATCTTCCATTTTGTAAGTGAAAAGTACTCTGATTGTTATAATTTTGAGTTCCTTGATGTAATATAAAAAAAACAAGGATTAATTCCAGTTTACCCACTTCAACTTTGGGGCAATCTTCATTTTAGTCCCTGTTCTTTTAATTTCATCAGATACACCCCTGAGCTTCCAAAATTAATCAACCGTGCCCGAGTTCGTAAATTCCGTCCAACTGTTCCGTCAACTGCTGACGTGGCAGGAAATGGGTGGGAGAAACGGGCCCACAAGAAGGGCAAAATGGACATTTTGTATCTTTTACCAACAAAAGCAAAAAACATCCTAATAATCAAATACAACCATACTTTTTTCCCTCCAAAGAGCATCTTTTATTACATATTCAGATAGGAGGAAGAAAAGTTCACTTTTTTGGGTTAAGCTGGGCATATGAACACTGATATTGTAATAACCAAACATAGAGTTTAAAAAGCTGTAAAATAAAACAACCTACTCTTCATTAATAATAGGAATAATACTGACATAGTTTGGGGAATTAGCAGCCAATAAAGATGCATTTCACTGTTTTACATCCAAACAACAAAAAAAGAAGTTGGAAATAGTTGCTTTGTCCAGATTAGCTCTAATCATCATAACAAAAGATTAGAGCCAGCAACCTTGTGACACAGCACAAGGTTGCACAAAATAATGCAACACTTCATCAATTGATATAAAATAACCTGGCTTGCTAATCCCAGCCTTCTAGGTCTATTTTCCAGCCTCCTTTCCAGCTCTAATTCTCTGTGATGATCTTGTTGGTGTTGAAGTAGCAGCACGGGTAGTGGTTGAAGCTGTGCTCGATTTTGTTGCTGCTTTAGCAGTGGTTGATTTTGCAGCAGCAAAAGCTGCTGCCTTCTGTGCATCCCTCTTTTTCTACAGTAAGACATTAAACCACATTAAACCACAAATTAGAAACCTTGGTTTTTCAGCTCAGCAGCCACTACAATTTACAGAAACCACAATAACCAAAACATAGAATAATTCCAACACACAGCCCCAACAAATTACCTTCATCTTGTCTGCTTTCTGTATAACTTTGGCCCTAAGCTCGTTCTTTGTCAGAGGAGGATTTTTGGTTCCCTTAGCCTACATTCAAATGTACAGTTGTCATATTACAGATATAAAAAAGTTGAACATTCGAAAGCAAAAATATCCTAAACTTGAAATACCTTGGATTTAGATGAGGTGTCCTCTCTAGTGTCTAGCTTCCTCTTTTTGCTCATCTTCTCCTTAGGTGGCAAGTGCCTATGGCAGGTCTTCACATTGTGCCCCAAAACCCCACAGCTGCTGCACTTCAATGATTTCTGCACTCTTCCCAACTTGGTTCCCTCAGTAGCTTTCTCTTGTGAATCCTTAATTCTCTTGGTTTTTGGCCTACCAGGCTGTCTGTTGTACTGAGGAGGAAGAATTGCAGCATCATCAGTCCTTTCCCAAAGATCCATTCCATTTACAGGGCTGATGGTGTTTGAGTAGATGGCCAAGTATGTCTTTGTCCAGTAGGCTGTATCAACATAATCCTCAGGTTTTTCCCTCATGTAGTGGATGGCAGATACAGCATGTTTGCAAGGGATCCCACTCAAATCCCATCTCCTACAAGCACAACTCCTTCTCTCAATATCAACTATATATCTTGCTCCTCCAATGCTTTCCACTTCGATTTTTGAGCTTCCTGAACCAAATGGGATGCAGTCTGTGGCAGCTTTCACTTTGTTCTTCTCCAGTATTTCTCTTGGTTTGGGGCAGATGGTATCCTGAACCTTCATCATCTTGTCCCTCCTAATGTGAATCCTCTTCATCAACTTGATCCTCATTTCCTCAAACATGCTGATTACAGGTTTGACTCTTGCGGGCAGTATGAAGGCATTGAAGCTTTCACTGAGATTGTTGAGTAGAATGTCACATTTAAGCACTGTGTTGAAATGTGACCTAGACCAGTGCTTTGCAGGTCTTTCAGGCTCTACAAAACGCACAACATTGGCAGTTAATGTATTGAAAATTCAATGTCAAGAATATATAGAACATGAAGCGATAATAATGGTAGCATTACAAACCTGTGAGATAGTTATAAGCCCCTGGCTCCATTTGGTTCATTAGGACCATCTCCTTAGTAAAGTAAGCCATTGTGGTTGACTTTGCGATGGCCCATAATTGGTCCTTCAAAGCTTTCCCTGGAAACTTCTTGTTGAAATTCGTCCATAAATGTCTTACACAGAACCTATGCTCCGCACTTGGCAAAACCACCTCAAATGCTGGTAAAAGGCCCTTTTGTTTATCAGATATAAACGTCCACCCAGCTCCATCACTCCTAATGTCCAAGTCATTAGCCAACAACTCCAGAAACCATATCCAACTATCCTTACACTCCTGCTCCACCATTGCATAACCAACTACCCAAGTACTATTGTTAGCATCCACTCCAACCGCTGACAAAAGTTGACCTCCATAAGGACTCTTCAGATGACAACCATCTAGTCCTATCAATGACCTACAGCCTGCTTTAAATCCCTTCTTCAGTGCACCCAGACAAACATACATCCGCTTGAAAATAGGTTTCTGGCCAGGGTTATTGTAGTCGCATTGGATGTCGACTGTTGTGCTTGGATCAACCCTCTTCAACTCTGCTGCATAGTCCTTCACCCTTGAATACTGCTCTGCATGTGATCGCTCAAGTATACTCAATGCAGCCTTCTTGGTTCTATATGCTTGCTGAACTGAGACTCTTGCTTGCACTTTTGCTGACATAGTTTGGGCTAGAGATTCTGTGTCACAAAAGGGTTAAAGGCATTAGTGTGCTATTGTAAAAAAAAAAAAAAAAAAAAAAAAAAAAGTAAGTAAAGGCATTGAATTAAATTGATAAAGTCTTGGGGAAACTACCTGTGGACCAATCAGGGTTAAGCTTTATCTGATCAATAAACTTTTCAGTCAGGTAAGGGGTCCTAACCATGCTATTATCTAGCACCCTTGCACAGTTGTGTTGACCATTGTATGTCTTGATCATTAGAGTGTCTTCATGCTGCATCTTAGAGGCATACAGCTCGAAGGGGCAGTTTTCTGCTTTGCAAATCACCCTCACCCTCACTCTATCACTCTTCACAAACAAGGCCTCCCAACCCTTTTGTATTGCCTTCTCCCTTACAGCAGCTCTCAATATCTTAGCAGATGCAAACCTCATACCCTTACAAAACTGAGGGTTCCCCATGTCTGTCTTGGAGTTGAACTCTGGAAACCGGCGCATATCATCTCCCTCATCATCTGAGTTTGCTTCATGACCAATCCCCTCTTCATCAGAGTCTAGAGCCCCATACATTGGCTCATTATCTTCAACCTCCATGTTCTCATCCACATCAACACTTGTTCCAACACTAGCTTGCTCATATGACTTTGCCTCTTTCTTCTTTCCCTTCCTATCTCCAGCAGTTGTTCCTACATCCTCAGTAGCTTGCTCATGCTTGTCCACACTCTCTTCACATTCCACATAATCTAACCAGTCATCATCAACACCATAATTAGCATAGTCTTCATCATCCCTACATGGATCATAGTCTGCATCCTCACTAGCATCATCTTCACTGCTCATAGGGTCCATGTAACACCTTGCATCATTGACATCTATGTCTACCAAGTCCTCAAACATCTCAGCTTCATAATCTTCTCTTTCTTGCTGTTCTACAACTTTTTGTTTCCCTTTGTCTTTGCTGTCACATACTGCAGCCTTGCTTGCTTGAGTTGGAACCTCTTCTTCGACCTCTCTAATCACAATTCCCACAGCCTTTTTTCTGTTTGCACATACTTTAACCCGACGTCCTAACTTTGGATCTCCTTTCATAACGTCAGGCTTCTTTTTAGGTGAATCTGGCAACTCTTCGATCTTTACACAGCACTTCCTCTTTGGTGAATCAGGAAGTTCTTCAATCACCACCCCTGTTGAACCGGCTTGACTATACCCCCATGCAGTTGGTTCATCATCAAACATCTCGACATCATCCCCATCAGATTGGTAGTCGTCATGCAGATCTAAATGATCTAAGTAGATGATTACCAACCTGATCTGAGGTACACAACAACACATTTGTATGGCATCAAAGTCTGTGGAAAGCTTGGTCAGAGCATCATCTTCACTCCCAATTGAATACCAGTAGTCCATCCTCCTTCCAACATATGCAGGGTCTATCCCTCTCACCATAGAATCCACCTCAATTAGGGACATCTTGTCCTTGTCCACATTGTCATAGTAGCTAATTTTTCCCCCTACATATTTGTTCTCCCTTATGATTCCACCATGGTACATTTTGACTGTGAATAAATCACAATTTACTGCATGACAAACATAACCAACAGTTAGCATCCTTAAGGAAACATTAACCAGCAGCACAGACAGCCATTTATTCCATAAACAATAATTCAAAAACAGGTTGATACAGTATTAAACACAACAGCACTAACACCCTTTTGGACCACAACAGCACTAACACTCTTTTGGACTGCAACACCACTTTTTGAAAGATAGAGTATTAAACACAACAAGACACAAACTGTAGTATTTCAGCTACCCAACAAGGTCCACATGCATATCACTCTTACTTTAATCACAATTTCTGTAAGTAATAAACACAAGAAGACAAAAATTCGATAAAGAAACCCTAAATCCCACCAACCCAGATTCAATACATACATATATAAACCAAAGTGCAGTGCAGTGGCTCTAACAGAAACATCACCCCAAACCATAACTCGAAACCACCAAAATAAGAAGCTTCTAAACCCTAAATCTCATAGATCATCGAAACCCCAAAATGAAAATTTTCGAAATTCTTAAAAATTCTCGAAATTTTCGAAACCCGTAAATTAGAGGATTCAAGACTCCCGAATCAGAGGCTTCGAAGCCCCCGAATCAGAAGCTTCGAAACCCCCAAATCAGAAGCTTCGAAACACCCAAATCAAAAGCTTCGAATCTCAACCCAACAGGTCCACATAGCCCTTAAATCAACCAACCTAAATCCCTAAACCATTAATCACGATTTCTAACACACAATTTGTTGTTCGAAACTCACCGTAATGGGGGATTTCATCGCCTCCTTCTTCCGTTCTGGGTACCCACTCTTCAATCTCATTACCAGCCATGTGCCTTCAACCTTGAACTAGAGATTGGGGTGGGTATTTTGAAAACGAAGTTATAATCGAAACCGTAATCTGGGTTCAGTTAGGGTTTTCAATTTTCGGGACTGTCATGGGGGCGTAATGGAAGAGATGGTTTTGACTGAATTAGTGTAATGGGAGCGTAATAGATACAATTTTAGGGTTTTTCGGGATGAAAACATTTTTGGGGATGAAAAGTTTTCTGGGGATGCACGTCGAGAGGAGGGAAAACGGTCACCAGGGGTATTATCGACTTTCTCCCACCATTTCCTGCCACGTCACCAGTTGACGGAAAATTTGGACAAAATTTACGAAATCTGACACGGTTGATTAATTTTGGAAGCTCAGGGGTGTATCTGATGAAATTAAAAGAACAGGGACTAAAATGAAGATTGCCCCAAAGTTGAAGTGGGTAAACTGGAATTAATCCAAAAAACAAAACAACCAGACGAAGTCCAAGACTCAGATTGGACTATACATTCCGTGCCTAGACTCAAATGCATACAGTCCACACCAAACCTCCTTAGTATGGTAAGGTGGTTTGACCAAACAGAATCGTTGGACCAGACAGACCAAAACCGCTCTATAACGTTTTCACTCTGTTTCTTTCTCTACTACACATGGATGCAGGCAAGGAAGAGTTTCTCAGAGAGTTTGGGGAGCACTATGGATACCCCAACGGCCCCAAATCCATCGACGAAATCCGAGCAACCGAGTTTAAGCGATTAGATGGTGCGCTTCTTTTTAATTAACTTAAAAAAATCACACCTTTTCTTCTCTGATTGCTTCCCCTGAAAAATTGAGCTGGAAAAGTTTCAGTCTTTGAATTCTACTGGTTTGGTTTTGAGTTGGGGAAAACTGGGTTTTGGTTATTGATGTTGTTGGATTTGGCCCACTTGGGAAATGCAGGAAATGTGTACTTGGATCATGCTGGGGCTACTTTGTACTCTGAGTTGCAGCTGGAAGCAATCTTTAAGGATTTAAATGTCAATGTGTATGGAAACCCACGTATCCTATTACGTGTGAAGTAAATGGTTTTGTTCTGTTAGATTCTTAGTGGGATTCTGGAGTAGAATTTGGAATTTGTATGCTTTATGGTTGGTGTTTGTGTTATTGCTCTTGACTCATGATTGGTTTCATCAAGTTCCTTAATTTAAAGTTAGATAGCCAAAGTGATACCAGTTCTGCCACAAGTGACATTGTAAGGGAAGCCCGCCAACAGGTATGATATGTCATCTGTTGCTACTTTTGATGCTAGGACTTAAAAATTTTTGCGAGTATTTGGATAAATAGTGGAAATTTATTGACCTGTAGATTTTGTCTGAATAGGTATTTGCTAGTAAGCTTCATTGTGATAATTTCTTCTTGGTTTTATTCGAAGTGATTTGAAACAAAGTTCGTATATTGAGTAGTATGTGAAATAGCCTCTGGTGTTACACTCGTATAGGTCCTCGACTACTGTAAAGCATCACCAAAAGAATACAGCTGCATATTCACTTCTGGGGCAACAGCTGCACTGAAGCTTGTAGGGGAGGCCTTTCCTTGGAGCTCTCAGAGCTGTTTTACATACACGACAGAGAATCACAACAGTGTCCTTGGGATTAGAGAGTATCCTACCATGCTTCACTCCATCATCATCTTCTTCAGATAGTAATCATTAGATAGTTTTTGTTTCAATTTTTAACTTAAAAATTGAAACCCTTCTTATTAGATGATCATGATACTTCCCAAAAATCAAAGACACTGGTCAGACTAAAAACCTTGAATTAACTAAGCTTTGTGTCTCCTTGCGTACCCATTGTTGATAAGCAGCTCACAAAATTTCATTGTATAGAACAAAATCTTGGGGGAAGGGAGGGAGGGAGGGAGAGAGACTGCATTTGAGTCAATATTCTTTATTTTTCTCTTTCACCTTAAAAGTCTGTGATTCGTGATTCCATATTTGTGTAACCCTTAATTTCATTTAGATATGCTCTTGGTCAAGGCGCTGCAGCCTCTGCAATAGATATTGAAGAGCATGTGCTTCATGGAGTATCAGGTGGTAGTGTACCATCCATGAGGGTCTTGCAGCACGAAGTACAGAGAAGAAATAAAGCTAGATCTATGGAGGAGGAACCAACAGGTAATTATGAGTGGACACATCTGATATTTGATGGATAAATGATTAGAAGTCATATCTCATTGCATTTCGTGGCATTCTTTTATGATTGTGTCACACACACACACGCGCGCGCGCATATATGTATGTATTTGTGTGCACACTGATATTCATGAGTTCAGTGAGGGGGAGGGAGGTTCAGATTGTTTGGCTGAGCTATGGATTTATTCTGAGTTATTAAATTATTCTAATGAATGTTGGGAAGTCCCATGGTTCCATTGGTTTCCCCATGGCGGTTTTCAGGACTATTGGTATAAACTAGAAGGGTTTGATGAATGCTTATGCAGGGATATTTGTAATGATGGGGTTCTTTTGGGGGTCTGAAACGAAGGGATCGTGAATGCATGGTTGAACTTGTCCTATTCTTATGAAAGTTCAGTTCTTGTTAAGGATTGAAGACTAAATTTATGTTACAATGAATAAAGCTTATGGTATTTTGATGTCATTATAGGTTATTGTTGTTTTTACTTTCATCTGTCTGAATCTGGAAGAATTCAGTTGTTGAAAGTTAAGGATTTAAGACCAACTATATATTTCAATGAATAAAGCTTATGGTATTTTGATGCTTTTATCTGTTATTGTTGTTGTTAGTGTCTTTATGGCTGCAGGCTGCTGTAGAAAATGTTGGGCTTTAAAAGAAGTTAATTAAATTTAAATTATTCTCATACTTGTGAAGTTTTGTGATACATGATCATGTTGCTGAAAGTTGCATATTGATATTTTACCTGTTGCAGGTGGTGCATATAACTTATTCGCTTTCCCGTCAGAGTGCAATTTCTCAGGATTACGATTCAGCCTTGACTTGGTGAAGATAATCAAAGAAGATCCCAAAAGAATTATGGAAGGCTCTCCATTTTGCAAGTATGACAGTCATACTACTGTATTCCAGAATTTCCGTAATTTTGTAGCCACCTGACTGTTAAACCCTCATTTATGCTGATGATCAATCTTTATATGGCTGTGTTAGAGAGACAGCAGGGTCTATGTACTTGAGTGTGCTTTATGGTTTATATTGATGTATCTGGTTGTAAAGAGGAATTACATTTTCAAAACTCTTCATTCATTTGAATATGCATTTGATATGTTCTGTTATTTCTTCTTATCCAAAAAGTGGCCGCTGGATGGTCTTGATTGATGCTGCAAAAGGATTTGCCACAGAACCACCAGATTTATCACTGTATCCGGCAGATTTTGTTGTTATATCTTTCTATAAGGTATATATTGTAAGTTGGATGCTTCCTTTTGGAGTTTGTCTTTATACATAGATACCTTTTGCACTGATGCTTTGTTCTCTGCATGTTTCTCGTTAAGCTATTTGGTTATCCAACTGGACTTGGCGCACTCATTGCTCGAAATGGTAAACATCCAATGATATTTCCTTATACTATATGATGGTGGTGTTAGTAGTTTTCTATAGTCTTATATTATTGCTGACATGGTATTGCCTTATTATCTGTAAAATGCTCTCTCTTGATTTTTTTTTTTTTTTTTGGTTGGTGTTTAGTCTTTGTAATTCGCTTTAGTCTAGACTGTTGCTACTTGCTAATAATATGGACTATCGTTGACAATTTAGCATACAGTTCGGTTTGTCTTAAATGGAGGTGATATAGTAAAATTGAAGATTGTGTTAAGCTTATATCATTTTTGTTATTTTGAAATTGTTTGAAGACTGTATTCCACTAGTCTTACGTCATTACAAGTAGTTACTTAAACAGATGTTGTCGTTTCCTCTGATTTCCACTAAGTTTTTGTAGTGTGTCGTCCATATCGAAATATGGTATATGGTTCTCTAATATTATATATCACTTTTCAATTCCACAGATGCTGCTAGAGTACTGAAGAAAACTTACTTCAGTGGAGGTTTGCACTTAGATATCTAATTTGCTATTAGTAGTTGGTATAGTTCTGCAGTTGATAATTGTAAGAATGATACAGGCACAGTTGCTGCCTCAATTGCTGACATCGACTTCGTTAAAAGAAGAAAAAGTGTGGAAGAGCTGTTTGAGGATGGCACCATTTCATACCTGAGCATAGCATCTATTCAACATGGGTTCAAAATTCTGAATTCACTGACTGTATCTGCCATATCTCGGTAGGTAATATTTGGCTGCTTCACAATTACTTGTGGATCCCATTTCATGTAGACTTCCATTTTTGCTCATAATTTTCATCCAAGGTCAAGAAAATCAAATTGTGCAAAAAAGAAAGCTCTCTTGCATACTTCTTCATTTTCATAGTTTACTTAAACCATCATTGCCTAGAGATAACTTTTAACTATGCATGACCTTGTCACATCTTAGGCATACAGCATCACTTGCCTTGTATGTAAGGAAGAAGCTCCTGGCTTTGAGGCATGAAAATGGAGCCAAGGTTTGCACACTTTATGGCATGTCAAAGGTTAACTTCTAATTTAATGCGTGTGTATTATTATTTTTGTTTAGTAAATCTGCAACATTTGTTAAGTGATTGAATGCATCATCTCGTAGTTATGCCAGTCAACCAAAAGTAGAGTTCCTTTTCTTTGGTTAGTTTGGTAATAAGAAAGCGTCTCTATTTCCAGCAAGTCTAGTTAACTTAATAAGTCTGTTTGGCCTACAGTTGAAGTGTAATAATACTGTATCAATTCTTCAGCAGTTTGGGTTTCCTATCTGATACTCTGCACAACATTATGACTTATTAAGGAATGCTGATTGGACCCACATAATCTCTTTATTTTATGTTTTTTCGCTTTGGTTGATCTTGCAACTTTTCTGTATCAGGCATTATGTCGTGGATTTGGTCCAACAGTCTCATTCAACTTGAAAAGGTCGGATGGCACTTGGTATGGATACCGTGAAGTTGAAAAACTGGCATCTTTATCTGGAATTCAGTTACGGGTAAAATTCAAGAGATGTTCTGTAGGCATTATTTTCTTCTTCTTAATATGTACAGTTGAATTTCTGTCATTGTTTTATTGTTGCATGCCAATGAAAAAATATATGGCCTACCGAAAGAAGTGACAAGATGGGATTAGTTTTTTATCTCTAGTTACGAATGATAGGTGACCCTGAGCCACAAAAGTTGTTACAACTTACAAGTTAACATTACTTCTCCAATAAAATAAATTAGTTCGGATTTCAATAAGTTGATGACCAGCTTTATTCTAGTAAGTAAACGGTGGTCACCACCTCTTCATATAATTTTGTGTATTAGCATTAGACAAAAGGTGGGAGTGGTGCATTATTGAACTTAGCTGTGGAGGGTGGTTATGCTTGTTATGTTCAAGGGGGAAAGTATGGTATAGCTATTCTTAAATATCTTGCTGGATATCTTGAGACTTGAATTCTGGTGGACTGGTGTTTAACCGCAGGAGTGATTTAGTGTTCAGTTCTGGTACAACAGATATCTGGACTTTATGTGAAACTTTTATAATCTTGTGATGTTGTTCTTTGGTCATGTATCCTATAGATTTTCATTCATCTACCACTGACTGCATCCAGCATCTCTTTGCAGTTCCTTGGGGTCTCAACTCCGTGGAATATATATTTTTCCTTTTTGCATCAAGCTCGCTAAAACAGACTTCTAGTTTGAATTATTCAAAATTATTCTTCTGTTTTATATACACGCATTAATTATTGTTATTTCACATTTTGCATGCATATCACTAGATATGTCTGATATAGAATCTGGTTGAAGGAGAGAGAGGTTACTAATGGAACTCTGCTTTTGGTATCTTGTTTTCATTGTAGACAGGATGCTTTTGCAATCCCGGTGCATGTGCTAAATATCTAGGCTTGTCTCACTCTGAACTTCTTTCAAACATTGAGGTCCTTCTTACTGTTCATTTAGTCGATGACTTCTATACAATTTGACTGCTCCACTATATGGCATTTATGTGTAGGGATTCTGCTGAGATTATGAAATATTCTTATCAGGCTGGCCATGTTTGCTGGGATGATAATGACATTATTCATGGAAAACCTACAGGAGCTGTGAGAGTATCCTTTGGTTATATGTCAACATTTGAAGATGTTAAGGTACGTTCTAAGCCACACTGAAAACCAGGGTTCGGTCAAAATTTTAGTAAATAGTGATGCTGCATGTCTTTCCAATCTTATGATTAAGCTACTGTGAAGACCTCACCACAACATGTTTCTTTTCGGTAAAATTAAAATTAAGAATTGTCTTTCATATTCGATGTTTAGATGGAGATATATTATTGTCATACACTTTTCTTCTTTTATTTTAATTATTTATTTATTTTTTTTTTTTTTGAGAAGAAATATTTTCATACACTTAGCAAAAGAGAGAAGAAAAGAAAAAATTAAACTAAACTGGCCATTTGGTGCTAGTCCTCTAATTTTCTTTTCTCTTATTTTGATGGTATGCAGATATTTATTGATTTTGTGACAAGTTCCTTTGTAGCATTATCAAATGGGACTGGAAATGGGTATCAAATAAAGCAAGGTTCATCCCCTTTCTGAATAAGGTTAATTTATATATTGCTTTGTGCTTTTGTGCTTCGGTGTGATATGGTGTAAATTTGACTTTGAATTGCCTACCATCGTGTCTTGTGAAGTCAAATTTTTGAGCTCTCTTTGTTTGTATCAATCATAATTTCTGTTACCACATCTACCTGGAGTGCCTTCTATTCACTTTTTGGTAATATGGGAGGAAAAGAACTGGGAGTACTAATAACTATGCATTATTGAACCAAAATTTCTTTACTGTTTCTTCTGCACAGTAATATTGAGAAATAAAAGAGGGAATAGTTTGCTTCAACCCTACAGGGATTCTTTGCTCTGAACTTTTCTCTTCCTTTGTACATGGGTTGCACGCACAGGCACTTTTCAGGAAATCTTATTTTCTTTTTTAATAAATTGTAGGTCCTGAAAGCAGATTAGAGGCAGGCAGTTACTCTTTGAAGTCTGTTACTGTCTACCCAATAAAATCATGTGCAGGATTCAATGTGGAAAGTTGGCCTCTGAGCAGTTCTGGTAATCTTTGCCGTATCAGATAACAAGCACCTTTTTTTTTTTTTTTCCTTTCCTTTGATTAATAGCATTAAGTACCATTATTTAATATTTCTTAATTTTAATTTATTCAACTTGCCTACTGCATTTAGAGATGCAAAGGTTACAAGGCATCATGCTTGCCTAGTCAGTTAATTTTTTGGAATGAGTTTTAGAAACAGGATTTTGAATTATCTTTTCTGTGATTTGAGCAGGTCTGCGTCATGATCGGGAATGGGTTCTTACAAGCCTAAGTGGTGAAATCCTTACACAAAAGAAGGTGAACTACCAATTTAGTAGTTTTCTGATGCAAAACTCAATTGGCGCACACGCACACACAAACTGATGGACCAATGGAGACACTACAGTGGTAGATCCACTTATTTCCATGTGTCAGTCTTCATGTCCAGCTTTTAAAATGCAAGCTAGTTATAAAGCTACCATGTTCACTAATTTGATCCATTGTAGGGAGAACTGAATTGGAGATGGATGTAAATTTGGTTTGATGTGCTAGTCCAGTTTGTTTATTTAGTTCATTCTTGTGGGTCCAGGTCAATTATTTAATCATGGTGCGAAATGATTATTATTGAAGTTTTAAACTCTTCTGAATTTCGTTTTGTAGGTCCCTGAAATGTGCTTCATAAGTACTTTTATTGACCTCAATAAGGGAATATTGTTTGTCGAGTCACCCCGATGCCAAGTGAGACTGCCCATCAACTTTATGTTAAATTCATGTAATGGTGGGAGAGAAGAGATTAATTTACATGCCCAGAGGTAAATTATTAAACTTGGTTTCTTTAATTGCTTGTCATTCAATTATATATTATTACTCTTTACTTCTAGAGTGGCCTTGTTTATGATATGTCGCGTGGACCTAAAGACTTGGAGGAGGGATATAGAATGGTTAATCAGCTTGTCTGGCCAGGTTTAAGTCACAGACTCACAGAAACCATAGGAAATTTATTCTACAGTTATAAATACTTAAATAGCACCAACCATGATGATGTAATAGAAAAAAAATAAAATATAACCAGAGCTTACTGGATGTTAGACAGATTGATGTAGATATATGTCAAAGCAAATTACTTGGTTTCTTCTGTTTGAAGTTTTCCAAATTTGTTGAAGTGGATATTGCCTAGTTTTTGCATTTATAGCAAACGTCAAGATCTGCTGTACTGGACCAAAACATGTTTAATAAGTTCTGTTGAGGTTTCCATGCAATCTAGTTATGGAGTTGTTTAGACCATTCTCTTTTTGTTGTTATCCTGTACATTGTACAACAGTTACATAGCTGTCGTGGTTATATCGTATTTTATTTTTGGCTTAGATATGAAGTACAGGCTTACGAAAAGGAAATCAACATGTGGTTTAGCAATGCCATTGGTCGCCCATGCACCTTATTACGTTGTTTTAGTTCAAATTACAACCTTTGCTTGAATAAGAGCAAAAGTACGGATATGTGCAGAAGGATGGAGGGCATGTTGAATTTTTCTAATGAAGCTCAGTTCTTATTGATATCGGAGGAAAGCGTATCTGACCTCAACGACAGAATAAAAACAAGTATGTTTTTCTATTGTACTGTTTGAGTCATATAACGGGTTAAATATAGCACTTTTGATGTGGAACATTGAACCTTTTTCAGTTTTTTTTTTTTTTGAATACAACCTTTTTGAGTTGATGGTATTGGGTTATCTCCTATTGTGAATGCAAATGTCCCTTGGAATCCTAGAGAAGTTACCCGTTTCCTTTTTTGTGTTTCTCTCCTCCCTGATTATAATCAAACCTCATAGTCTTTGTTAAGCCCATCCAATACACTGTGAATGTATGTCAACAGGTGTCAAACATTTCTTCTTTAAGGTTAAAACTTGAATCCCAGCAAGCAATAGCTAGCTGAAGACACAAACTAAGACACAAACTTATCTAACCAAGTCCCAAGTCACCTACATGTATCAGAGTTTTCTAATAATAATAATAATAATTGAGGTGTATGCTTCTATTTCATTTATAAGGAACAATTGATGCCTATGCTCCTTTCAACTGAGTTGTCATTTTCTGTTTTAAGAATCTTCCCCCCCCCCCCCCCCCCCCCCGATATATATATTGAAAGTCTATGCAACTCAATAATTGATAGCAGATGTACAAAAGGGTGCTCAAGGAACAGGAGGAGGTCAAATCAGTCCAATGAGATTTCGGCCCAACCTTGTCATATCTGGTGGTGAACCATATGCTGAAGATGGATGGAGAAACCTTAAAATTGGGAATATGTATTTCACAGTAAGTTCATGGACTGACATAAAAACGCTGATTACTTTTACCAATGACCGCCTACTTTTACTTGTTGCCAACTCTATCAGATATGTTGGATAATGATGGTGCGAGTTTGTAGTTATTTGGCCTACATGGCTTCATGGCAGATAGTGTGCAAATCTTAAATAAGTTCTTGAGCTTTTATAGCCAATGATAAATTTTACACTTAATATCGTTTTCTATATGCTCTCTCTGTGTGTGGGCGCACATGTTTTACTTTTCCTGATTTCGGAGGCGATTCTTTCTTTCTTTTCCCTAGTCCTTGGGCGGATGCAACCGTTGTCAGATGATCAACATTGTTCATGAAGCTGGACAAGTGCGGAAGTCAAATGAACCTTTGGCGACTCTAGCATCATATAGGAGAGTCAAGGTCTGCCATGAAAGTAATATAATGCTGATGTTATTCTAATTAATTTCATCTTTATCAGCAAGAATTAATATAAATTCACTTTCCGAGAAATGCAGGGAAAGATCTTGTTTGGGATACTGCTGAAATACGAAAAAAGCATTGTAGGGTGGGATGGCGACGACAAAGATGATGATTTGTGGCTTCAAGTAGGACAAGATGTACATCCAAATATAGTTTAGCGTCAAAACATGTTAATGGAGCAGCCAAAGCTAAAAAGTAATGTAGTGTTCTATCATCACAGGTAGTTACAGAAGGATTTGGATTTACGCAAGTATACAAGGAGTTGGATTCCCACTGACAGACCTCTCAAAGAACTTGATGGTATACATGATACATCTGTGTGTTCTCACTATGTCCGTTATAGATTGTGTTATTTTCGTGTAGGTTTAAATCGTAGGCTTGGAGTTGTCTGGGCAATTATTTTGAATTCAATAATATGATACTTGAATTCAATATGATACGATGATTTGTTTCACTGGCGTGCCAATTGTTTCTTCAGCCCTGCTTCATGAAATGATACTGGAATTAAATAAGAACAATTGTGATAGATATTTATGTATCAAAGTTCATCGATGCTGCACATGCTTGTACCACTGGCTGGCTTGTTCTACAGACTACAGTGCTCCAGAGCTTCAATGCTCACCTCATGTGGATTCCAATTGATCACCCAGGGTTGTTCTTTTTCCCTTTCGGTTGAAGATTGAAGAGCGCTATAACAATTTTTCCTTGATACTAGGTTGTACTCGGTGGATTTAAATTCTTGTAACTTGACCTTACTAATATTTGAACATATCTAAAATACATTCAAAAGTAGTTTTTGAATATTAACATTTGCCCGTGATCATCAATATTTTGGTCTACCAGAAATTTTTGTCAAAATTTGCATACGTCTCTAATGGTTCGAGTCCACTGCATGCTCCGCAGTTCTAGGAGAATTAAAGCCAAACCTAAAAGCTAGAGAGTAGAGACAGTTACACATATCAAAGCAGCCGAAGACTCTGACCAAAATGAAGCGTTTGAGACTTTGAGGGGGGGCCATTCAAGACCAAAGCTGAAGCTGTGTTGCTACCTGGCCGAGTTTTAGTTGGCAATAATTCTGGTTGGTCGTCCTTCTTATTCTGACATGGTTTTGTGGCTCTAAGATAAGTCAGTCCGACTTATACATTCCATGATTCCATGCAATTTTCAAACCAGGATGGATCAGTATCAATGATCCATCTCTGTCTGTTTGACTATGCAACCTAACAAGCAGAACAAGTTTTCTCTACTGGATAGTTAGACTCCAACTAACTTGGTTGCTTCTGTTTCGTCCACACGCGTGGACTTGTTCGCATTGTTAAATTCCTTCTGGCTGCTTTCTTTTTCTTCATAGTTAATTCAGCTACTTCTATATTTTCTGCTGATGTTGCACTTATGCTAGCTAGTCAAAAAAATTTGTGTTGATATTGTGTTTCCGGACACAAGCGGGGAAGGCTAATGTCCCTTTGATTATGTATTTTGCAGTCTTCGATAAACTCCTCCTTGCATCGTGAGGTTCAGATATATGACAAATTTTGGATCCGAAAATGCCGCCTCTTGTTACTATATTTTAGGGTTCTCCGTCTTTAACTCCGTTGAGAATATTTTAAGGTACGGTTTTCAGTTTTTATCTTCATTGAGAAATAATCCCAGACTTGTCCTAAATATTTATCAATATATACTGTGAAACTTTTTTTTTTTTTTTTTGAGATGAATGGTGTCAAACTATATATACTGTGAAACTTATTGTAACAACAATAGATCAAATAGAGGTCTGCTCACCTAAGAGACTGTGAGAGACAAGTGAATCTGACGGCTGAAAATAAATGCACAGTTTTAAGTTGCATGGATCATCGATCATGATTTGTGTTATTTCAATCTTATAATTAATAACTTTAACATTTTTTGTTCGTATTTTTTAATATTTCACTAAAACTAATTTTTGTATACTCAGTCAGGGTTGAACCAACCCCTATACTTTTTTTTTTTATGGAAACAGATCAGCTCTTTCATTAAGTTCAGCAAGCAGTACAAGAACGAAACATCCCTATGGGGTCGACAGAAAGCAATCGTTCCTTAAAACTCCTGAAATCCCTATTCTAGAAGAATATGAACCCAACAAGTCCCTAGTACACCCACTTTTTAGAAAATCCACGTGCCTTTATTCTAACAAAAATCAAGAAACCTCAAAGCAGACATAAAAGGGAAACAACTAAGGCTCTGGTTTTTGCGACCCAAACAAAAAATAAATTAAACTATCAGGAGAAGGCGACAAAACGCCTTCCACAGTACCCTCCACTGCACCCTCTGCAATAGTAGAGATCGCCATCTGCACGGCCTCACCCTCCACCGGTTGCACAGGCAAGCCCTTACCAGCAATTTCAGTCTCCTTTGATTCAAAGTTCAACTTTCCCTTTCGCTTATGCTTTCGAAGCTTCTTCCGTTCTTGCTCAACTACATCTTTAGTCTTGTTCTTACTTCCTTTGGGTTTCCCAATCTTCTTCTTTCTTGGTGACACCATCAGCTTACCATTCTTATGCTGCAGCACCAAAGAGACATTCTGCCTCTACCTGAAACTTCGAGTCATGAAAGGCTAAATACTTTTTCCCAAACCTTTCCAAAGCATGCACAGCTTTTCGTTTTTTTTCCAACTGGAGCTGCTTGAAAAGAAGAAAACTCCACCCTAGAATTTAATCTCCCAGTCCCTACCAAATCAGTTAACTTGGCCAGAGATTCTGAGCAAACCTTGTCAGGGATAGATGGACTAGGTCCCCAAGGGAACATACTTCCTGCCTGCTTAAAATCAACCAGTACGCGTTGTAGGATTATGGGGCTTCCCATATTCTTGGACCCCGATATTCCAAGAGTTGCATCCATCGCTTGGCTACCCTTCTCTACAAGAAGACCACCGACACTCGGAGAACCTGACTCCTGCTCAATCATACCCAACTCCATGCCTCCATGATCTGTCGCCATTCCCATCCCCGCCTCCCTGTTAGGATCACCGGAAGGATAACCATCCTCTGCCGTCGAGCTCAGAGACAGACCAGCCATGGCGGCTGCCGGAGGTTTAGCTTTAATCTCCTCATTCTCCTTGACCAACGTTTTGTCACACCCTAGAGCGTCGTGAAGGAACAAACCGCACTCATGACAGAAACCCTTCACCTTTTCATACATAAGCACCAACTCCAGTTTCACAACATATGAGAATTCAAAAATCATCCAGGTGCGAATTCGATGACGGACATCGAAAACTATCTTGATGCGTTGCTCCTCTTCCTTACGCTTCAGTGCATTCAGATCGAACCGCACGACATGCCCTATAGAAGAACCCACCATGGATAAAGCCACTTTATTCCTCAACACAATAGGCAATCCTTTCACAACCACCTAGGCTTCCATCAGATTCAGCGGCACTGATTCCACAGGACCCAGACCATCATACTCGCCCACCACAAGCATTGTATTATGGTAAAACCATGGCCCCCCATGCATAATCTTGTTACGCACAGAAGCGCTCTCAAACTGGAACACAAAGCGCTCTCCTGCGTCTTGGATATTGAGGCCAGATCTAATGTGCCAGATGGTAGAAATAGTGCCTTTAAAACCTGGTAGCTTTGCCTTCGGCGCCAACAACCGGCCAACCAGAAAATGACCTTCTTGAAAAGCCGCAGCCCTCAACGAGACCATCGTCGAATCAGATTATGGCATTGCAGCATCGAGATGATCGATCGCTTCTGTCATTTTGGAGTGAAGTGTAGAGTAGATCTGCAATATGAAGTTTTGGTATTTTTATCGATGTAAAGAACACCGAGAAACCCTAGCAGACAGCTATGTCTTTAATTGTTAGGTTACAGCTTTTAGTACCAACCCCTATACTTTACTTTACTAATGCTGGTTGGGTTTCAATCGAGTTATATACCGACCTAGGGTTGAAAAGCATGTTATTAATAAGATTGAAATAACATAAATCAACCCGGAACGCGACAAAAATAGTCATTATCTAAATAATCTCACTTAATCTGACTGTTAATAGCACAACTATAAATTTTTTACCGAAAAATATTTAGGGTTTTTGTCCATTTACCCCATTTCTAGAGATTTTTTTCCCACTTACCCCATTAAGTTTTTTTAATTCCCTCTTACCCAAAACACTCTAAGGAGGTCTTCCCTAATACCCCATTAAGATTTTTTTTTTTTTTTTTAATACCATTTTACCCTCACCCCTTTGTTACTTAGAGAGAGAGAAAATGGAAGAGAGAGAAACCATAGGAGACTTCGCCGGAGCCCGGTCACCGACCGCCGGATTCCGGCCAACTTTCGCTGGATTCCTGTCACCGGCCGCCGCCCACCAGAATTTTCTGAAAATCTCATCGGAAAGGTTTATTGCCCCAATAGACATCTATTTCCCCCAATAGACGTCTATTGCCCCCCAATAGACGACTATCAGCCATATATGCCCCCCAATAGGACTTTCAGTCGCCAGAATGGAAACTAATCTCCCTAAATTTAGACAAATAAAACTTTGATTACAGAAAAAAAAAAAAAAACAAGGAGATTACATCAATTCAAAACGTCTATTGCCCTCCAATAGACGTCTATTGCCCTCCAATAGACGTCTATTGCCCCCAATAGACGTCTATTGCCACCCGATAATTTTTTTCTTTCTTTTATTCTCATTAGTCAACCTGAAGTAATTATCATTAAATCACAAATAAAGGTAGAAAATGCTAAACCATCATGACCATAAATATCTGCTTGAGGTCGTTTTCAATGCTCTTCATATTGACCAGTGACTGAGCACAGAAGATGATCACCAGCCACGAGCACAGCTTGTACTACAGATTCTTCAATCAATCGAAGACTCAGTAATCAAAATGAAACGAATTAGCAACTATGAGCCCTGCACATGTAGAAAAAGAGACGAGGCCTGAGCCGGCTGCTCCGCCTCTGCCGCCTTCAAGCTCCGGTCTTTGTCCTCCTCCTCCATCCTCTTCACCTTCAGCTCTAACGACCTGTAACACACAAAAGACACATACAAACCCACACTCTCAGATCTCCAAGACCATTGAAACGACGACGTGTCACAGTCAAATCTCAATCCAAAGAGGGACGGCGAGTTTTTACACGATCGAAACGTCACAACGGCAGACCTCCCGCCGGAGCTCCTCGACTCAGAGCCTGCGGATCTTGTCGACCATAAACGCCTGGCCGTCATCACCGCGCTATTCTGCTTCGTTTTGTTGTGAAACGACGAAGCGGCGTTTGAGGTCGTCGTGGATCTGCACCTTCACCGATGTATCACCTCCGTCGACGTCATCGTCGTCCTCGTCTCGCCGCCGAGTCGCTGACCATCTAGACTAGAGACCGGAGCTGAAGGCGGTGCACTAGCCGAAAGCGAGAGAGAGAGAGAGAGAGAGAGAGAGAGAGAGACATTTGTAATTCATTAATTAGATAGAGGGTAAAATTGTTATTTTACCTTTAATTGTGTTATATGCTTTTTTTGCTGTGGCTATGACTAGCAGAATAATGTGAGCTAGTTTACTTACATAATGACTTTCTTGTTGCGTTCCCTCATGAAAAGTGAGTTGTTAATTAGATTTAATTGAGAATACTTTGTAGCCAGCATTTCAAAGAACAACAATGCGTGATAGATTCTTTTTCTTCTGTGTTCTTCCTAGTTTTGTGGTCTAGGGTTAGATCCCTTTAACTAGACGGAAAAGCACTTTAGATATAAATTGAACTAGCCAACTCATCTTGATCTTCCCAGCTGCCCTCTCAGAAGCGTCAAGTCGATCCTTTCAGGAACTGCGTGAAAAACTCTTTAAGTAATTAAGAGATGAGTAGGCCGTGATGTGGGAATATAAATACGTATTATAACCCTAGCTAGCGTGTACTAGTAGTTCTAATCAGGGATTATGAGACTGACATGATTTAGACTGTTCCTTTATTTTTTTTCTTTCCTTTTTTGTTTTTGTTCTGTTCATATACATCTCTGTCAATCACACTCAACAGATCGATGCAGAATCAATTATTGAAATTAATGATGATTATAAAACTGTTGTGCGTGTATACCATGTACATGTATTATTTGTTATTTCCCACAGCTGGTGGCTTCTAATTAATTAAGCTGTGCTTTTAGATTTATTCTTCCTTTGAGAAATGAAATGCAAGTAATTCATAAATATGTCAAATGTCTAGGGTTATTGAACTTTGAAGTCAAGATGAACGTCAGCCACTCTTTTTGCCTTTGCCATGGCAAAGTCAGAAGACCCAAAACCCTGTTATGTTCAATAGGCGTTGTATCTTGTTTCTGTAGTTGCATTTATTTTATCTATTTATAAAATATGCTGAGGAGGCTAAGGTATTTTATTGGACGGCTCAAATTTTAAAACATACTTTCATGCATATAAAAATTTTGCAAACAGCACATGTTAAAAGAAGGAAGTTAAAAATACGTACAAATATATCTACAAAAACATTTTGGAAATCTTGACAAAAGATCGATATTGAAAGAAATGCGTACTACCAACTTTCTTCCTTTTTATATTTTATTTTAGAAAAATTAGAGACTTCATTCATTAATCCAACTGTGAAAATGACAATATAAAAATCTCATCTACTTCAAATGAAGAAAACTCCTCATTTCCGCATTATCCCAAATCACCAGAACATGCGGATCGAAGAGGAACTCTCTATTACATTGACAACAGTAAAATACCGGAAATAGAACTTTTGATTTGTCCTTGTCTCTTTTGATCAGCACCAAGATGTTAGTAGCAATGTCTCCATAACGCATTTCATCACGTTTCCTTCAGAATCTATGTAGAGCTTGGTTTTGGGTGCGTGCATCACCTTCTTTCATGTCATGGCTTTTGGCAATTGGGTCTCTAGGCTTTCCTTGTTGTGGTTTTTGTTTACCCTGTTGATGTATCCTCAATGGGGAAGATGACGGATATTTACTGTTCAAAAATATACATTACATGGAAAACCTTTCCATGTAATGTATATTTTTGACTAAATTTATTGATTGGAAATATCTCTACTCATTAATTTCAAAATCATTATCGATATTTCCAACCATTAAAATTTTATCATATACGACTGTTATGAATAAGTGTGATTTTTATGTCCAGCCATTTCTAACACGGTAAAAGTCATATTAGAAGACTAATCAAATAAGTGTTTAGATAATAATCAAACCACACACTTCCTGCATCCTTGAAATGAGGCATTACTTAGGGCACTCATCATGATTCATGAAGAAGTGTGAGGACTTCATTTCTACTTTCTAGAATGGCAACTTCTAGAAGTGGAATTCCGGCTTCTTGTATCTTTTCCGCATAATTTCTTGTAATACAACAATGCATGCATAGTGACAATTTCGTCCTTTCCAAACAGAAATAAAGTAAGAGTTATAGTCAATTCTATATACCCTCTTCTACAGGTAATTATAATGATCATTGATTCGTGGGTATATTTTGGTCCGTAGACTTTAGCTAGGTACCCATATTATATGTATTATTATTGTCATCTATGTCAAAATTTCAAAATCACGTGGCTAAGTTGAGTGAGTCCCTTCTTTTGTCATGGTTCCCTTCTTGAATCGTTAAGAAGTTGGAATTTGGATAGTTTCTATCCGATTTTTGTGTATAATATCGCTTTCCATCTCAACAAAGCCAAAGAGGGTCAAAGAAGTTTCTATCGTTAATTAAGTTTAAACATGATGCATAATGACCTAATCTATATTGCACTTAAACTAATTGTAGGAATCTAGGTATAGATTCTCTTAACCAGGCGGCCTAATGATACTTAACAAGCTTCTACATGGATTGCCTAAAAAAATGAACATAATATATATAGTCTTGCCGGACACTTGGTCCATTCTATATTAGCGCTCAACACTCCCCCTAGCTTACACTGTATTTTCTGTCAAGTTGTCAAACATGTGGATAGATAACTCTTTCTCTTTGCACTTGATTTTTCATCATTGGTTTGCTTCTTAAACTCTATCTCAAGTAATCCGTTTGATAAAATGACTCAAAATTTACAATGAGTGGATCTTTTGCCTTAAAATTTCCCCTCAAGAATGAAATGAGTACTACTAATCAATATTTCCCTCTACCCAAAGTATTTCGAGCTCAACTTTTTTCACCTCGACTAAAAATTCATGGATCCCGGTGGTTTGGTGTTCGTAAGAGTTTTTATGTATGATACATATGTTAATATGACCTAATCGCTACTAATTATTCTGATACAAGTGTTAGACTAGTACTCAAAAGACTTTGGGGATTTTGGTTGTGAAACAATAGTCCATTCGTTTCGCTTGAGAGATTTTGGTTTTGACAACATTTTTTTAATTTTGCAATTGAAGCGTTTTTGTAGATTTCAAAACCGGCTTTAAAGCAAACTATGGATGGGGTTATCAACCCTAGCCTCTATAGTCACATACTTGTTTAAGTATTCCAGAAATTATTATAATCAATAAAACAGCAAACAAAATGGCATACAAAACAAACCATAAGTGGACCAAAGCAAGGTGCATGCATCAGTTTAACATTACTCACATCTGCATTTTTGTTTTCTTTAGGTCAACATCTGCATTCTAGGTTTCGAAACATTTTATATAGTAATTGGTAAGTTTTTTTTTAGTTGGATTATTTAAATCCTTAACTGCAGATTTAATAAAATCTAACTTGGGCTAACACAACAACAACATATAACTCATCTATACTATTATTAAGAGAAGAGGCTTTGTTAGCCAAAACTGAAAATTTTGACAGATTTAACCCTGAAAAATTAAAAAACTTTGAGAATAAATTAAATCACAAGGATAAATAGGACAATTATAAAATGAATTTTTATTAAGAAAATTAAAAAGAAATGTTCCACAACTCCCACTTTTCTCTCCCACTATTTTCTCTATGCAATAAGTCAATAACTACCAATAACTACCCACCTTTTTTTTTTTTTTTTGATAAATACCCACCTTTTTTTTTTTAAACCAAAATTTTTCGTACACATGCAGAGCATGTGATTGCAAACTAGTATATCTTAAATGACCTACGTCTAGGGCCGGCCTTCCGCTTTCGATACTAAATCTAACGATACACAAAGATAACTTCAAAATGGTAGTCAAACTTTCCAATTTATTGTTAATCAGAAATCAAATCCCAATTGGTAGTTAATTAGAAACTTTTTTTTTTTTTTGAATAAAGAATTAGAAACATTTTACCTATACATGTCATGTATTGTCCACACACAAAAAAAAAAAATATATATATATATATATACATGATCCTGTCTTGTCTTGTTTTGTTGACTACGATTTTGTTCCTCCATATCGATGGAAGTTGCTAATAATGTGGGGGTAATCTGAGTATGTATAATTCAAAACAGACGCCCCTCCAATTATGCACTTTTTGGAGGGTACGTACATGGCTCTAGCTTTGCCTTGTTGGACTGGGATTTCTTCCCTAATTAGACGGGTTGACATTTGATTATTATTGAAAGTAAAATGTGAATTTATTCCGTTCATGAATTTCTATTTTTCTAAACATCAGTGCTCAGAATTCAGAAACACCATGCAAATTTTTGTTTGGGCAACAGGTTTATTGACATACTTAGTAGTGTAATTTTATGTATATACCTTGATCGATTAATATAGTTAATTTGTACCTTCCTATTGTCTCAGTTTTTTTTTTATAATTTTTTTCATGAACTATTAATTAATGTCTCGTTTGGTTTGTGAAAAGAAATAATTTTTTCTTTTCTTTTTCCAAAGTAGAAAAAGAATGAGAGATAGAGGTAATGAATTCTTTGAGGTATAGAATGATTCATTTTCCCTCACATTTTATCCTTTATTTAATGAGAGACACGCGGCATTTTCTGAGAAAATTACGCTTCTTGCAGAAGTGTAGTAAGCTAGAGAGATGCATGCACTAAAAAGATGTTAAGATCCTTTTTTTTGTTTTTTTTTCTTCAAAAGAAGGATGTGAATGATACATAAATCCAATATGATGGTTTATAATCTGGTTGAAATTTATGGTCATTCATTAATAACCATACTGTATATGATAACCCATAGTATGTTGTATGTTGAGGATCAGAGGATCTGCTATTAGGTCAAGTTTAATACTTTAATTTAGGGTTTTTTACTTCAACAGTGTCTGAACTCTTCGAGGACTTTTGAAATGATACATGAACTTTCAAAGTTATCAATGTGATACCTGGACTCATTTTTTCGTATCAACGTCGTACCTACGATCAATTTCCGTTACGGTGCCGCTAACTATGACCACGTGTCCTGCAAGTGAGGCACAAAATAAGGGTAAAAATGACATTTCCCACTTCCTTTAGTTCTTGTCCCGTCGTACCTTCAGTTCTTCTTCTCCATTTCTATTTCCTTTTTCATCTGCAAAATGCAATCAGATGGGATGATGACATTTCCTAGCAAAATGCAAAACCCAAAGCAAAACTTGAATCCAATTCTCTGACGGACGGACACCGCCGGGGACTCCATCTCGTCGGAGTTCTCCAAGCACAGCTTGCTCGACGGCTTTGTTTCTCTGAATTTATTGCAGGCCGGAACAATGTAGACTGTTTCACATATTTTGGATGGGGAGCGGCGAGCTCACGAACATGAAGTCCTTGAGCTCTGGAATGAAGCTTGTTAACATCTTCCTGGCTAATCCACCAAACACAAGTGTTCTGAGATCAAAGCAACAAAGCATGAAAATTGAAAAATACAAGTGTTCTAAGAAGCTCGTTGCTTCTTCCCAGGTCATGTTTCAACACCTCAATCTCCCTATTGTTTTACTCTTCCTCCCCATCCAAAATCTGAGAAACCCATCTCGAGGGAGTGATTCAAAAAATAAAAATCCCCATAATTCTATGTGTCAATCTCGACGATTCCATCAAACACAAAATCAAAGCTTTTGAAGATTCAGGCTTTTCGAATTCCGACATTGCCGAGATGGGTGAAATGAATAGGGATCCAAAACCTCCACCACCATCGGGCTCACGGCCTCCGTCGAGTTGAACCCGGCCTCCACGTTGTCTGGCGACGCCTGAACGCTAATTCACGCGCCGGCATACCAGCACCTAGAAGTGATTTGGACACCCAGATAGGCACCTGACCTCATCTCTCTTTGTAACCCTGGCCGCACCATCAACAACTCCTATCTTCTCCGAAGGCGAGAGGTGGAGAAACTCGAAGAAGAAGAAAGGCCCTAAAAAAATTGATTATAAAAAAGATAAATAGGTTATTTTTTAATTAAAAATACGTAAAATGTCAGCTATAGCCCTATAATTAGGATAAATCAGTCTTTTTGTCATCACTTAGTGTGTCACGTGCAGGACACGTGGTCATTTTAACGGCACCGTAACGGAAATTGATCGTAGGTACGACGTTGATACGAAAAAATGAGTCCAGGTATCACATTGATAACTTTGAAAGTTCATATATCATTTCAAAAGTCCTCGAAGAGTTCAGACACTGTTGAAGTAAAAAACTCTTTAATTTATGACCCATCCTCCTTTTTAGCTCTACTTTTTTTTTTTTGTTAGAAATGGGAGATGGGCAAAGTGATGGTCCTCTCTCCTCTCCTAATGACCACGACCACCATTATAGATTTAAAGAGTTGATCTGGTCTCAAGTAATAACAGTATAATTCAAACTTAAAAGCAGCATAGAAGAAAAAGCTCTTGGTTGGTCTCTGCTACAAATTCTCTTCTAGTATCTATTCGATCTGTCTGCCGGCCGGCTCTGTTATCATTGCCATGATTTATAGTTCCCGCAAAATAAGCTGGAAGGAGTAGCATTATCGCTTACAGCACTGACTAAAACATTCCTCTTAATTAATATATTGATCGAGATAAAGTCTTTATCGGCTACCTCTCTAAAACTAAATATCGGTGCCGAGCCTGAGGTCAAACCTCCTGACTTGACCCGACAATAAGCCTCTTGTGACGACTTCTTCCCATTATAAATACTCGAGTATTTCTAGCTTATGACTCTTCACCCCTTGATTACCGAAGCTTCTGCTACTTCCATTTTTTTCAAACGGTTTATCTTCCTAATTTCCATCAGTACCACTGACCTGCGAAGAGAGAGAAATACAAGTACGTGCTAATCAACTCAAGGAAATATCAGAGCTAGCTCTATTGGTCATAGATCGATTGTTTCAATATGGATGGAAAAAATACTAGTTGCAAGGATGATCATCATGATCATCAGGATCATGATGATGAGGATGTTCCACTTCCGGGATTTAGGTTTCACCCAACAGATGAAGAACTAGTTGGGTTCTATCTCCGCCGGAAGATTCAGAAGAAACCCATCAGCTTAGAGCTCATCAAATCAATTGATATCTACAAGCATGATCCTTGGGATCTTCCAAGTATGCATAAAACCTAGCTTTATAATTCCTGCTTACTTCTTTTTTTCTTGCTAGGGTAATAATCAGTTTTCTTCAAATCAGGCTAAAAAGTTTCTACAGCAAAAAAAGGTGGATTGATTGCACCAATCCGTTTATCTTTTTTTCTAGGCTAAAAAACCCGTTAGTCTTTTTTTAATGCAAAAAACTCTTCAATTAGTTTCTTAATTCAACAGTGTCAGGTTCCCTGACACTCTTAACTATAATAATCTGAATCTGCTATAGCAATTAAGTTTATCTAGCTAGTATAGCTTCAATTTATTGTATCCTAATGAGTTTGTGATATACTATGCAGAAGCGACAACTACTGCAGGAGACAAAGAGTGGTACTTCTTCTGCAGAAGAGGGAGAAAGTACAAGAACAGTATCAGACCTAATAGAGTAACCGGGTCTGGGTTTTGGAAAGCAACTGGGATAGACAAGCCAGTTCATGATTCACATAGTAACTGCATTGGGCTGAAGAAAACTCTGGTTTACTACCGCGGAAGTGCCGGAAAAGGCACCAAAACTGATTGGATGATGCACGAATTTCGCCGTCCATCCACCAATGACAACAACAATGTTCACACTAACCACACCTCCTGCACTGCTATATCACACACTGATCCTCAAGAAGCTGTAAGTAATGAGAAAGCATACTCACAACAGTCAAACATCCTTTTGCAATTACTTGTGCTTGTTTATGCATATATGTTTTGAGGCCGGTAATATTTTCTTGGTAGATATTTGACATGTTATATTATAGAGTGCAATACATTTGCACACCAAATTAAACAAGGAAAATGATTTGTGGCCTCAATGAGGCCTAAGATTTATAGCCTCAATCTTAGGTGTCACGCCATATCACCTACACATATCACCTATTTGTCAAATCATGCCATGTAATTATTGAGAAAAAGACCATCTTATCATTCCAAAATCTAATGACTCTTAAGTTATTTTGGCTTTCTTCTAAAAAAAAATTAGTTTTTTTTTTTTTCATTTTTTTCTTTTCATTACACTCCTGCTTAGAAAAAATTTCATGTAATTATTCAGTCAATAGATTTGCATAACACACATTTGAACAAGTGTGTGTTCATATAATCAACATATACTTAACTAGATTTTCAATTTGAGAATATATATATATAGGAGTTGTACCCTAACAGGCAACAAATTAACTTACAGCATTATCTTATATATACATGAGCACTACTGACACGGATCGAAGAAAATACATATATCAACATGGAGCTAGCAATTAACTCAAGAAAAAATTGACATTAACGCATTTATCATGAACCAATACTCAAGTTAATGCATGTTAGTCCATGACATACTAGCAATTACTCATCATCATTTCGTTAGATAAATATACTCGGCTTCAATTCAAAATTCAAATTTAATTACATGCATGACTCAGAAGTTCCTAAATAGCATTGAATTGAACTAGACCTAGAAACATGATTTTGATGATTTTCCTTAATTTCCATATATAAAGGTGTAATTACGTATTTAATCTTGTACATGGTGTCATTGGTATCTGCAGGAAATTTGGACATTGTGTCGGATATTCAAGAGATCTGTGTCACATAGAAAGTATACACCAGACTGGAGAGAATTGTCTGCTAAACAATCCAGCTCTAAGAAATGCAATGCGACTGATCAAGATCGTCATCAAGAGCCCACAAACATCAATCGAGAATCTTATATCAATTTTGGTGCTTCAACCATTTGCTACGAAGAGAAGAAGCCCAATGTTCTGAACCATACTAATTATAACAACGGAAGCAACAGTAACCAGACATTGCAGAATGTAGGTCAGTTCAGCTCCGGAATGACTACTGCTACGCATCCATGCAACATGGATTCGTTCACATCGAGCTATTCATATGCAGATATTGAGAATCATGACTTTTTTAACGACAACTGGGAAGAGTTCAAATCAGTTGTACAGCTTGCTCTTGATCCATCGTTTGTGTAAACTAATACTTATGAAATTTCAATAACGGTGCAGGCACTGTAGCTAGTTATTTAGTGATAGCAGTATCTAGTAGTTCTAGCTAGTTAGTGCGTTAGAGGCTAGGAATTCCTTTTTCATTTGACCTTTTACCTAGAGTGTAGGAGTTCTTGTATGATTGTGACTTGCGCTATTGTTTCCTGTATCCATGTGACCATTTCTATAAATTATTTCCTGTAGAAAGTATTCAATTAATATTGCATATGAAATTCTGAGGGCTCATGAAAAAAGGTTAAGGTCATCAGGGGGGCTGCTGCAAATTAAAAGAGCTAGCCAGGTTGTTTTCATGTTGCTTGAAACACGTAAGACGAGACTGACGAGTGCTGGTTCATATTTGTTTATCTCCCTTACAGTAGTGATGAACATGCATGAACTTAATCCAAGGCTCAGTTAGGGCTTAATTAATTTATTCTGTTCAATCTTTTTTTTTTTTTTTTAAGAATCTTTTATTTTGTTCAACCTTTTGAGCAAAACCATATACACTATTAATCTGAGGTCGTTATTCTCGACACACATATATATATATATAGGGAGGCGTTCCAAAGAGGACGTCCGCACTTTCGTTAAAGTGCGGACGGCGCTGCTGCAGCTCAGCTCGGGGCGCGACGGAGCGGCGGAGGTTGCCGGAAGGACGCCAGGGGTCGGGCGGAGAGGTCTGCAGTCGGTGGAGTCGCTGGCGACGTCGTTGCAGCGCTGCCCAGAAAACCTGCAGTTGCAGGTCGGGTTGCTGCCCAGAACCTGCAACTCGGACCTCCTCCGACCTCGAACGCTGCCCAGACCCGTCCGCCAAGCCCCGAGCTGCCGTCGCCGCCTGGAACGCCGCTGCTGCGTCGCCGTCCGCACTTTAGCAAAATGCGGACGTCCGCTTCAGAACCGGCCTGTATATATATATATATATATTAATCTAAAGTCGTACGTGAAAAATAATCACAACTTGGGAGGCAGCTCAATATATAAAGTTAATTTGTAAGTCATTAAGATATCTTATAAATTTCGTTTAGATCGTTGTCTCTCTTTCTTATTTTGAGCTATATATATCAACATGGTTAATTTTCTCTCTTGAGTATGTCCTTTGTTGTTGATTTCACTGTCCTGTTTGGTCAGATTGGCTGTTGGTGATGGCGATAGTAATTGTTGTGGATGGGAGGATTGGTCTCTTTCGTTTTTCTTGTTTAACGGTTTCATGGTTAATTTGGTGGTCTAGCTTGGTTTTATAAGCCTTGGTTAGGTGGTTATGTTGGCATTGGCGGTGAAGGTTCGTTGATTGGTGTGGTGGCGTTCACATATTTGATGGTTATCTAGGTTTCATACTAAAGTCTCATTTGGTTTACGAAAAATGAAAGTTTTTCCGTTGTCTTTCCTATGAGATATAAAGCTATAATTCTCATGAATTTTCCTTTCCGGTAGTTGGAAATAGCTGGGAAGTACTTGTAAGCAAAGTTGCATGAAAAGTTATATATAATGAAAAGTGATGAGTAATTAATGAAAGGAAAGATCGAGTGAGGGAAAATGAATTTTTCAGAGTATGAAAGGATTCACTTTTCTCCATTATTTCTCTTCGCTCTTATTCTTGTGCTTACCAAACATAAGAAATGTCAACCTTTCAAATCCGTGAATCGAAGGAGGCCTAAGATTTTGAAAGCTGGTGGAATGACCAATTAGGCTATGAACAACCTAGCATATGTGCTTCGTTGATGGATTCGATGTTGGTTTCAATATGGTTGTGGTTAGGGTTCTAACTCTGTTGGTGCAGAAAAATTCCGTAGAGGAGTTTGACTCACCAATAAATGCTGACTGGAGCGGGAGCTGACCGGGAACAATCAAGAAGCTTCCCTCGAGTGTTGACTTAGAGTTTGACCGTCGGCTCGAGGAGAAGGGGGGGTACCTGCAGAAAACCCTCTGATGCTTAAGTCAGTACGTTTCTTAGTAATGGAGTAGAGAGAATTGGAATTCGATGGTTTACCTTGACGTTGGGCGTTCCTTATATAGGTGACGATTTACTTAGAGAGCAAGCCGACATTATTCCGGCTTTTATGACTGCATTTATTTACACACTTATGATGACAATTATTACAGTACTAATAACAGTTAATAATTGCGTACATACGACGGTCATTCATTGCGCACTTATAATCGTAATCATTGCGCGTAGTTATTGTCGTAATAATCGCCGCATTCATGACTAAAATTTAACGCCGTACTAACTACGGAGTTAATCGCTTTAATTACGGGCCCAGCAGAATTTGACCACTCCCACAATGCCCCCAAATTTTCTCTTTGGACACTCGTCCTAAGAGGAAATTTCCATTCTCTAGCTGTTTCGAATCTTGCCTCGATTATTTCCTCGAGCCCTGGCCGTCCCGATACTTTCCTCGAGCCCTGGCCGCCCCGATTCTTTCCTCAGGCCCTGGCCGCCCCAATTCTTTCCTCGGGCCCTAGCCGTCCTGGCCGCCCTGAATCTTTCCTCGGGCCCTGGCCGCCTCGATTCTTTCCTCGGGCCCTAGCCGCCTCGATTCTTTCCTCAAGGCGAAGATTCATTTTCAGCATGAGATATGGAATTGCCCGCATTTCCTTTTGAATCTGATCAACAAAATTTTATTCTCCTTGGCCACCGGCCTTGGGTATTTACTCTGGCCACCAGCCTTACACATACATTTCAACAACACTAACCACAAATATATTTCAAATATAAAAGGAAAAAATCAGAATATGATTACTAAAGGAAAGAATGCTAGTTTACGTTACCCAGACTTTTATCACTTCGGGGCTTGTATTCCATCACTCCCAGTCCTTAGTGACAGAAATGAGATTTCTAATGGTGCAGCTCCCGCCATCACTTTTTAGGGAAAAGTGCTTCCCACAGACGGTGCCACTTGTTGGTGCAGAAAAATTCCGTAGAAGAGTTTGACTCACCAATGAATGCGGACTGGAGCGGGAGCTGACCGGGAATGATCTAGAGGCTTCCTTCGAGCGTTGACCTGAAGTTTGACCGTCCGCTCGAGGAGATGGGGGGTACCTGCAGAAAACCCTCCGATGCCTAAGTCAGTACGTTTCTTAGTAGTGGAGTAGAGAGAATTGGAATTCCATGTCTTACCTCGATGTCGAGCAGCCTATTTATAGGTGTACTTCGGCGTGGGCTGCAAGTAAACTTGCACAGCAAGTCGCAGTGACTTGAGCGGCACATCACCATTAAGGCCATATTCATTCCTGCAATAACCGTCACTTATTGGCAGCTATGATTGTCGCATTTATAGCTACATTAACTGTTGCATTTACTGCTGCCATTACTTCTCTTTAATTGTCTTGATTGCAGGGTCAAATTTGTTGACCACCCCCACAAACTCCTACACCACTGATGTCAATCTCTGTACTAGGAGAGAGTGTTGATTTTGGGCTATGAAGTAACCCATCATGTGTGCTTTGTTGATGGTGGCTATGGTTTTGACCTCTACACAACATCAATCTTGGGTGGGTTAGAACCCTATCCACCACCATATGTGACTATTCACCACCTTCCTTGTACAATATTTTGCTGGTTTGCTTGTTTTGCATTAAATCATGAAACTTCAGTCTAGCAATTTAAAATTTCTTCAGAATTTATTCCAACACTCTAGGACCTAGGATGAGCATGTTAATTTCGCCTCCTTACTTCCCTACACTTAAACTACTCATATTAATCACTTTAATAAAGAGATCGACAAATTAAGATTCCAAGCAAATGAACATAGAGAAATCAGAAGGTTAGCAAATTAAGCATCAGCTACTACGTTTCTTGATCAATTGTTTATAGGGAAGTTATTGAAATTTCTCAACAGAATTAAATAAGTATGGAGAATAAGTCAGCCATACTTAGACCCAAGCACTATGAATTTCATTCATTGATTTTGGATTAACAATAATATCTACATTCTTTGGTCAGAAAATATACTACTTCCAAAACACGACTCCATCAACATTGAAGGAACCAGGCTAATCACGCATAACAATTAAAGTCAAATTTCTGACCAAAAACAAGAACAGAAAGTCAATTCATTAAAGCAAACTAGCTTTAATACCTAAGAATTGGGTTGACTTGTTCAACGTTACACGAGTTTCAGGCCCAGACTAATTTAACGTCCGAGCCCAAACTAGCTTTACATTCTCGACCCGTTTTTCCGGCCCAAACCCGAAATCAATCTGAACTTAGAAGCAGCTGTTGAGCTTTTTGAATGGGTCAGACTGTCACTATTGCCAAGGAAGAAGAAGAAGAAAGAGAGAGACAGAGGCTCCGGTGCTCCGGTGAGTTCCTAAACCAGATCTAAGCGACGTCGTTCAGTCATACTGCAATTTCCGTTTCTTTTTTTTTTTGTAGTCGAATTATAAGATCGGTTTCAATTTGAACAAAAACGGAGTTAACTGAAGTCACTACAATTAAGGCAATGAAGCAAAATTGATTGTGGGTTGTGAATTTTGAGTTCAATGAATTGTATATACTGTGAGTTGAAGGAAAGTAAGAAACTTTTAAGTTGAAATTCATCAAATTTGAAGTCAAATCTTGCAAGATCAAATTTTTTAGAAGTTAAAGCTGATGAGTGATTTGATTTTCAGATGTTAAAGCAGTACTGGGTTGCTTTCTTTGTGGTGGTTTTATGGGGTTTTGGATTCAGAGCTATAGATGCCAGTGCTGGTGATGCTGATCCTCATTATAGGTAAATCATTCTTTTACTCTTTGTGGGATTTTTAGTTCTGCTGCTGAAGCTTTTGTATCTGGTTTTGAGGTTTTCATGTTGAGTTATCGTCGGTTTGCTTTGAAGACTGCATATTGTAATGTCCTGTTGTGCACCATTTAGAGTGCAATGTGGCTAACTGAGGTGTTCTGTAACCTACTGAGGCTTTCTTAGCCTGGATTAGCTATTTATCGTTCGAGTACTGGAAATTTCAGCTGAAGGGCTGCTGTTCATTAGAACTTCGAATGAAGAAGACTAGTATTCCCTTGATCATTGTGTTTGCATTTCGTTTGGTAATACACTAATCAGTAATTTAGTGAATTGATTAATATCTGATATTGTTTAGGTAGAAAGTCTGTTCATCGAACCAATTTACTAGTCTTTTCCTTAACACAATTCGATCAAATGGGCCTGGTGACATGCTTGCCCTTCTTTTTTCCATTTCTATTTCTGGAGGACTGAGGCTTAAACTTCGGATGTTAACTGTGTCCTTGGGAACAAGTACATACCACCAGAGAAAATAGGTCATGGGGGTTTGCTTCACTCAGGTTGGATCAGGTTTTAATATATTTAATTTCAGTTCTGTGCTTACTGTTTGGAAATATAGATTGAGTCTGTCATTAATGACTATAGCAAGGAGGCATGGAGCATTGTTGTTCATTACTTGTGTGATAAGTATGTCTCACCTGTCTCCTTGTCAGCGCTAGCTAATAAGAGCTCATTTTAAAAAGTAAATTGTGTGATGTCAACAAGCTTTCTTCACAAGCAGTTAACTTTCAGCCCTATTTTGAACCATTAAAATAGAGGCTTCCTCGCTGTTGCTAATTCTTCTTCCTCTTCTTTCTTTTTCTTTTTCAATGCCTTCATGCAATTCCTATCCGTTTGAAGTCACTTGAAATTGATTTTTGACAAGTACCTCCTCATCCTTTGAAATTAATATGTTATTATTCGTTCAGTACTGACTTGTGCAAGGTTCCTTGAGTATGGTTCTTGTTATATATTTGGTGGAATCAACGTTTTCGTCCATGTTGCACAATGAAGAAGTCTGGCTTATTTTGCATACACTTGTAAGTTGTAACCTGTCGTGTGGATTTAGGGCTTGGAATTGACAGTGTCACATTTGACTTGGAATTGTAGGGCTTGTTTACAACAATGTGAAGAAACTGGATGTGTAGCGCAGAGATGCTTTCCACATTGCAATTTCTCTTCAGGTGGGGTTTCCGTTGATGGGCCATGGTTCCTGCAAGAACCTCTTTATTTGCAGTGGAAACAATGGGACTGTCAGAGTGATTGCCGTTACTATTGTATGGCTGACAGAGAGAAAGAAAGAGAAGCAGCTGGTTATGGCCCAGTCAAATATCATGGTAAATGGCCCTTCAAGCGCATTTATGGAATCCAGGTTTGCTCTTTTACAGACTATATGCCTCAGCAACATTTTCTTTTGCTCATCTTAGTTTCATAGTTTGTTCTATTTAACATGATGTCCATTTCCTCAGGAGCCTGCTTCTGTAGCTTTCTCTGCGCTCAACCTTGCTATGCATTTTCATGGTTGGGTATCATTTATCATCCTTTTATTCTATAAGTTACCATTGAGACGAGATAAGAAGGCATATTATGACTATGCCGGTTTGTGGCATCTATATGGTTTCTTATCCTTGAACAGCTGGTTCTGGAGTGCTGTTTTCCATAGTAGGTAAGCTTCTCTTTCTTTCTGTAATCATTCTGCTTACGATGCATGGGAATATCTGCATGCTGTTTTCTGTACTTGATAAGCTCTTATCTTTATTTATTTTAACTGCATTTGCAAGAATATATCTGATTCTACTGTGCTCTCAGACTCTCATTCCAGGAAAAGTTTAGTTTTCTGATTAAAAGTGAATATTTGACAGCTGTCTAACTGGCAAAATCTGTTTTAAATGACACTTAATATGGTACAACATGTCAATTTAGTCTATGTGCCAGCCATGTCAAAAAGGTCTTAAAATGTCAATTTCCTTACATTCATGGATGAATGCAAGTATAATTGCTTTTTCAAAAAAGACAAAAGAAAAAAATGATGTAAGTGATAATTGCAACTGTCAGATAACACTTTACTTAAAAAATCTGTAATCTGTAATTGTGCTATCTATATGACATTATAACCTAATGTAAATATCTCTTGAAAGACAAGTTATGGATGAAGGACCAATATTAAATGGGTTGAGCTTGTACATAAGGATTCGAAAAGTAATAAAAGCAAACTCATACTAGTCATGATAATCAACTGGGACCAGAACCTACCTCCTTGACACTTCCACCCATCCTCACCTCACTGACAAAAAGAAAGACCGGAAAGTGATATTTTCTTAGAAACTAAACCTATGTTTTGTGATTTATTTTATTTTTTTTTTTTGTGGGGGGAGCTGGGTCATTAGCACCTTTCTTGATCATTACATTGTCTCATTGAATCGCAGAGATGTGGATTTGACCGAAAAATTAGATTACTCAGCTGCAGTGGCATTACTTGGGTACTCGCTCATTCTTGCCATACTCAGAAGTTTTGACGTGAGGGATGATGCTGTCAGAGTTATGGTTGCTGCTCCACTGCTTGCTTTTGTAACTACCCACATATTGTATCTCAACTTTTATAAACTAGATTATGGTATATTATCTTCCCTTTCTATCTTTTTTATTTTATTTTTCTCAGTAATGAATGAAAGCTATATTCTTAAATGATACTCATGCACTCTGGCACACATAACATATTGATAAGTTGTGCTTACTTTGATCTTCTATTGATATATAATTTCCATAATTTTATAGCAGTAAGCTATTAGGAAATGCTGAATATCATGTAGGCTGACCAGTCACACAATTGGACCTTGACCATGAGTCTGTTCTTTCTACTAGGTGGAAAGTCTTTCTATGGAATCTTATTGCTTTCCTGTAATCTAACTTTCTTCGGATTTTTAGCCAGTGTACGTTCACTATAGATCACTGATAATCCTAAAATTTGAACTATTGGGAAATGCTGAATTTCTTTCATCTTGGAAACTGATTAGTATAGACTCTTTGATCTTTCTTCTTTTTTTTTACTTTACAGGACGTCATAATCATGATAACAATATTATGTTAACACTCTGCAGGTTGGAACATGAAAGTTTGTGTTGTCATGGCGGTGGCTCAACTTCTTATCTGGGCAGTTTGGGCTGGTGTCACCAGCCATCCATCTCGTTGGAAATTGTGGCTGGTAGTAGTTGGAGGCGGTCTTGCAATGCTCCTAGAAATCTATGATTTCCCCCCATATGAAGGATTTCTGGATGCTCATGCGGTCTGGCATGCCACCACCATCCCCCTAACTTACATTTGGTGGAGTTTCATCAGAGACGACGCTGAGTTCCTAACCTCTAACCAAGTAAAGAAGTTGGCAAAGAAGGCAAAATAGAGTTGTCCTGCGATGTGATGCCTGAGCACATATCCCTCGTCTCTATTAATGTGCTGGAAATGCAGTTTTCCCCTTTGTTTCATCCAATTTGTATTGCAAAATGAGACAGTTGTTATAGGATACTGATTGCAGTTGTATTTAGAGATACCATCGTTTTGTTTCTCTTTGGCGGTAATATTGGATGCACAAAAAGACTTATCAGAGGAACTTATTTGTAGTAATTTTCTCTCTTATTTAGTTTTTTGGTTAAGCAGCACTGGAATTTGAGTGACTTTACTGCCTAATACTTGAGAACTTTTTCTGGGGTGATAGAATTGTGGACAAGCATTGTTTTGGCCAACTATTATGGACTAGCTTGTAGATTTTACTCGAACGAAAAATCATATTAGGCCATGGAAAGTAAAAGGGTTCACACTTCACACAATAAAGAAAATTTGCCACACAATAAAGCAAAATTTGCCATGCATCGTTTCAAAAAAATAAAATAAAATAAAATTTACCATGCATTTCCAAATGGGAACATTGATGAGGCAGAAATTGTTTCTGTTGCTTTGGGGGTAAAAAAGTAGTAGTATAGATTGAATTTATATTTGAGAGAAAGAAAAACAAAAGAAGGAAAGATATTCAAAATATAGATTGTAGCTTCAAAGTTCAAACAATATGGATCCGGCTTCTTTACAGTTAGAGGGCTTGAAGTTACGCCAATTTCATAAAATACTATCATTTTTAAGTCATCTAATGGCTGGCTGAGGTGATTGTGCATCAATGTACAACATTTGGAAACACTAGTCTAAACACTCGCCGTTAGTATTTCGACCAAATACAAAAACTAGGTGTAATCATCTCTCTAAAGAAAAAAGAAAGAAAAAGAAAAAGTAGTTTCAAACTAACGACAATGGTTATCAATGCACATAAGGCAATATTTGAAATTTTTCAAGAGAAATAAAAGGAAAAAGAGGGATGAGAGCCCGTACTCACGAGAGAGTTTAACTTTTATCATTATCACATAATAGACTCATTAAAAACTCACTTGAACCACACATGTAGGAGAGAACTTGTTAAAAATTGTCATAATTAGTCTTCTCCCTTCAAACCGATAGAAAAGGAAATTAGTCTAACTTCACCCAACTAAACCCTAACCCTAACCTTAACCTGTACAAACCATCTTCAATTTGACTATTCCCCAAAGTCTTCCCTCTAACCACACCCTGCAAAACCCTAACTTGCATAAACCACCGCCTTAATTCTACTCTTGATTGAAACTTCAATCAAAGCAAAGCCCGGCCCATTGGTTGCAAAACCCTAGATAACGAAGACTTCCCCAACCGCATATACTAGTATTATATTCTCCTCTCTGCCCCCAGCTCCCTCCCTTCGTATATAAAGCCACAAACCCTGAATTGTATGCCCCATTTTCTCTCTACTCTGCCGCCTCTCTCGTAGCTCTGTCACCTGGTTCGTTTCTCTCTCACTTTTACTCTCTCTAGATCTGAAGCTTCCCAGCTCCAACTTTCTCTATATTTTTGCTTCACCTGCTTGTTTACTCTAATCTAGATGATTTGCAGTACTTGCTTTTTCGATTTTTCTTGCTTAAGATCTGTGATTTGAAGTGGTATGATATACTGTTCTTACTGTTTTGAATCATCGGATTGTAGTTGTTTATGCTTAGATTCTTGTGTTTGCGTAGCTGAGTTTTGTAGTAGCATGAAAACAGAATCACTTTTGAGCTTGCTTTATGTAAATCCATGGCTTTCTATAGTGTAGATTTACTTGTGGATGAAGATTTAAATGATAATCTTATATGTGATTAGTGGAAATATGTACATATCGAAGTTGTTTGACTAAAATGATGGTCTAAACTGTTTCCTGTATATGTGCTTTGGTTTTCTGTGGTGATTGCGATTTCAAGTTTGAAAACTACTTGGATGATGTTGATATTTTGTGTTCATTTTGTAACTGCTTTGTTTTGTGGCTCTCGTGTGCAGGTCGTACTTCAAATTACTGACAGGTGACATTTACAATCAGTCAAGATGGTAAGTCACTTTGGTTTTAATTTTTTGCTTGACGCGATGCTAAAAATGGCTGTTGGCTTGTGTAATTTTAACGGAGAGAAATTTTCTATTTGAGCAGGTGAAGTTTACTGCAGAAGAGTTGCGAAGGATTATGGACTACAAGCACAACATTCGTAATATGTCCGTTATTGCCCATGTCGATCATGGTAATTTTACATCATGTTGCACTTATTTTGCTTACTGAGTATTACCTTATGTGTGAAAACTTTCAATTCTTTAAGTGATGGTTTCTGAACAACAAAAGAACATTTTCTGTGGGTTTTAGAATAATTATAGATTGTCAAAATGGTTGACTTTTTAAACTATCAATTATAGGCTGGATTGCAGTTGGGGGTTGTGTGATATATTGTTTCTGGGTGGGAATTTATCCTATTAAGTTTGAGCTTATTTAAATTTTGTGCTTTTTGTTATGTTGTATCTGTTACTGCAGTGAGCTAATAATGTTGATTTATGTTTCAGGTAAATCAACCCTTACAGACTCCCTTGTCGCTGCTGCTGGTATCATTGCACAAGAAACTGCTGGTGATGTCCGGATGACGGATACCCGTGCAGATGAGGCAGAGCGTGGTATCACAATTAAGTCAACTGGAATCTCTCTCTACTATGAGATGACGGATGAGTCTTTGGCGAGCTTCAAGGGAGAGAGGAATGGAAATGAGTACCTTATCAATCTCATTGATTCCCCTGGGCATGTTGACTTTTCATCTGAGGTCACTGCTGCTCTTCGTATTACTGATGGTGCACTTGTGGTGGTGGATTGTATTGAGGGCGTGTGTGTCCAAACTGAGACTGTGCTCCGTCAAGCCTTGGGAGAAAGGATCAGGCCTGTGTTGACTGTTAACAAGATGGACAGGTGCTTCCTTGAACTTCAGGTGGATGGTGAAGAGGCCTACCAGAATTTTCAAAGGGTTATTGAGAATGCTAATGTCATCATGGCTACCTATGAAGACCCTCTTCTTGGTGATGTCCAGGTCTACCCCGAGAAAGGAACAGTTGCTTTCTCTGCTGGTTTGCACGGTTGGGCTTTTACTTTAACCAACTTTGCCAAGATGTATGCCGAAAAGTTTAAAGTTGATGAGGCAAAGATGATGGAAAGGCTCTGGGGTGAGAACTTTTTTGACCCAGCAACCAAGAAGTGGACCAGCAAGAACACCGGTTCTGCTACCTGCAAGCGTGGTTTCGTTCAGTTCTGTTATGAACCCATCAAGCAGGTTATCGCTACCTGCATGAATGACCAGAAGGATAAGCTGTGGCCCATGTTGGCAAAGCTTGGAATCACCATGAAGGGTGACGAGAAAGATCTGATGGGAAAGCCATTGATGAAGAGGGTCATGCAGACCTGGCTGCCAGCCAGCACTGCCCTATTGGAGATGATGATCTTTCACCTTCCCTCTCCACATACAGCTCAGAGGTATCGTGTGGAGAATCTGTACGAGGGTCCCCTGGATGATCAGTATGCTAATGCTATCAGAAACTGCGATCCTGATGGTCCTCTTATGCTCTATGTATCTAAGATGATTCCTGCATCTGACAAGGGTAGGTTCTTTGCCTTTGGCCGTGTGTTTGCTGGGAGGGTCCAAACAGGTTTGAAGGTTAGAATCATGGGACCAAACTATGTTCCCGGCGAAAAGAAGGATCTGTATGTTAAGAATGTACAGAGGACTGTTATCTGGATGGGAAAGAAACAAGAAACTGTTGAGGATGTTCCCTGTGGTAACACTGTTGCCTTGGTTGGTCTGGATCAGTTCATCACCAAGAATGCTACCTTGACAAATGAGAAGGAATCTGATGCTCACCCCATTCGTGCTATGAAGTTCTCTGTCTCACCTGTTGTGCGTGTTGCTGTTCAGTGCAAGGTTGCTTCAGATCTTCCCAAGCTTGTTGAAGGTCTCAAACGTCTGGCAAAGTCTGATCCTATGGTTGTCTGTTCTATTGAGGAGTCTGGAGAGCACATTATTGCCGGTGCTGGTGAACTCCACCTTGAGATCTGTTTGAAGGATCTTCAGGATGATTTTATGGGTGGAGCTGAAATTGTGAAATCTGACCCTGTTGTGTCCTTCCGTGAGACTGTCCTTGAGAAGTCTGTCCGTACAGTGATGAGCAAGTCCCCCAACAAGCATAACCGTCTGTACATGGAAGCACGCCCATTGGAAGAAGGTCTTGCAGAGGCCATTGATGATGGCCGTATTGGTCCAAGGGATGATCCTAAAATTCGTTCCAAGATCTTGGCTGAGGAATTTGGTTGGGACAAGGATCTTGCTAAGAAAATCTGGTGTTTTGGCCCTGAGACAACTGGTCCTAACATGGTGGTTGACATGTGTAAGGGAGTTCAGTACCTCAATGAAATCAAGGACTCTGTTGTTGCTGGGTTCCAGTGGGCTTCAAAGGAAGGTGCATTGGCCGAAGAAAACATGAGGGGTATTTGCTTTGAAGTCTGTGATGTTGTTCTTCATGCTGATGCTATTCACAGAGGAGGTGGTCAGGTCATTCCAACTGCCAGGAGGGTCATCTATGCTTCTCAGCTTACAGCCAAGCCAAGGCTCCTTGAACCCGTATATCTTGTTGAAATTCAAGCCCCTGAGGGTGCTCTTGGAGGTATCTACAGCGTTCTCAATCAGAAGCGTGGACACGTTTTCGAAGAAATTCAGAGGCCTGGTACCCCACTGTACAACATCAAGGCATACCTGCCCGTTGTTGAATCTTTCGGGTTCTCTGGTCAGTTGAGGGCTTCCACTTCAGGACAGGCTTTCCCCCAGTGTGTGTTTGATCATTGGGAGATGATGTCTTCTGATCCGTTGGAGGCTGGTTCCCAGGCATCTCAGCTGGTTCAAGACATCCGTAAGAGGAAGGGTTTGAAGGAGCAAATGACCCCGCTTTCTGACTTTGAGGACAAGCTCTGAGAGAGGCGTCTAATTCATTCGGTCCCATTGGTGAGGGAAGTTTGCTTTGCTACATGTAGCACAAATCCCTGCCTATTTTTGTTTCAGTTTTTTTATTGTCTTGTTTCAAGTTACCCTGTTTATTGTTGTAGTAGTCAGCATTCGGTTGAACTAGCGTCATTTTGTGCTTGCCCATAACAAGATTATGTAATGTTGTTATGTTCATGTTGGTACATTATATTTTGATTTGAGCTTTACGATATAAGTTCTAGCTTTTGTTTCATTTGAGTTTCTTATAATTGCTTGGCAGAGGCTAGGGTGATTTGCTAGTATACTTTTGATTGCAGGTTGATTTGAATACGGTTCCATTTGCTGTTTGTTGATTGATAACCTGTTCTCCACTTGGCTTATCTGTACTAGAATAGACGCCCGCGCTCTGCCGCGGGTTTTTGGTGGTTTAGGGAAGATAAAAAAGGGTAGGAAATTTAGGCAAAGGGTTATAAGGAAAAATTTACAAACAATTGTGGAAGATTCGATTTGATTTGTGGGGAAGACATTTTGTTTTGAGAGTTGAATGCTCTATTGTTTGAGTACTTGCTAGGAATTTTTTTCCACTGTAGTTGGAGTTTAATGATATCTGCCAAAGGTTTGGGTCCGCTGTGGCGATATTTGGGACATTCTTGTATTCTCAGGCAACAGCTAAGAAGAAAAAGGAAGCTGAAAAGAAGAATTAGAAATAGGCCTCAGTTTGTTTGTTGTAGGTGCTTAGCTTTTGACCTGGTAAAATTTGTGAACTTGCTCTGGTTTATTCATCAGCTTCCAAATTTTAATAATATCTCCAGGAGTCCAGGTTTCTTTTCATGATCTCTCTTTGCTTTTATTAAAATGAGTGTATGTCGATGGCAAATTTCTGTTAGGATTGATGAATCTTTCTTCTCTGTTTTCACTTCTTGTTGGTGGCCAAGTTTTTGTTTTGATTCCATGTTTATCTGTGGCTAGAGACCTAAAAATGTTTCCTTTTGTTTACACATATGGAGAAGGTCCTTTAGCAGTTTTAAGTCAATTTGATTTTTTTGGTAATTCAATTTCAAAATTCTTTAATGCTTGTTGTCTTGCTTTGTATCGTTATAACATCTGAGATTATAGAGGTTGGAAGATGGAAAATATCTATACACTCTACATATTCATACACCCTGATATGTATAAATTATATAAGTCATATCTTAGATCATATAATCATGATAAAAATGTATGGAACTTTACTGGCCCCTTCCATGGACTTATTAAATCAATGGAGGAGATAAGGCAATGACCTTGGCCTTGTATTTTCCATAAGGATCACAGTGGTCGGGACTGAGACTGAGGTCTTTGGCAATCTCAGAGATGTGGGACAGGCTCAACAGAATTGGCAATGTCTATTTCTGCAGGGACTGGGGAAAACCACCTTGAGCTCATGTTGGCTCCCAGAAATGTGAATGTTGTTTACTGGGTTTGATTGATCTGTATTAAAGGGTTGTTGATAGGTGTTTTGGTTGAGCCTTTGATAAGAATATTGTGATATACCTATACACACTGCCACTACTTCATCAATGGAAAAATAAGGATATTGTGAGCTTGCATTTTTATCCCTATGTTTTGAAATTTTAGTTATTATGTTTTATAAACCCAGAAAGATATGGACCTTCAAGTGAGTGTCATTGTTTGTGACTGCCAAATGGCAGTTGGCTTTTTGTAAACCACATTGATATCTGAACAAGGTGGGAAAATTCTGTTTATCATTTGCAGGCTCTAAAATAGTCGCCTCTTCATTTGCATGCTCTAAAGACTTGAATCTGTACATAGTCCATATTGCAGACTTTTCCTAATATGTGTTACTTCAGTAAATATTGATATATGCATGTGCGTGTGTGGAATCTTGTTATTTTGAAGCAACCATTTGCTGTCGATCTTATCAATGTCAAAATCCTCTCTTGGTTTCTGTCTTGCTCCTACTCTTACTTTTCATGTACAAATTTGTATCCTGACCTTATAAGCTTGTATTGATTCTGTATATCTTGGTCAACTGTATTTCGGGTTTCTACTGATGTATAATCAAGTTTCAGACTAGTTACATTTTTGTGAGGGATTAACATCCACTGTCAATTAGGAGTAGAGAACTCTCATCTGAAAGATTTGCTCCCTGTAAAGAAGCAACTCCATTCTTTGAGATGGCTTCAAAATATTAATCCAGTACACTTGCTGTCAACTGTTACTGAAGTTGAATATCAGATTCAAAAATAAGTTTCATGCTTAGTAGCTACAACATCAGATGGAAAAGATAATCGCAAAACCTTACAGGTATATGAAAAAGTTCATATATAACACACAATGACTGGTTCCTTTTCTCCCTGACCCTTTAAACGTCCGTTGATATATCATCTTTTAGTAACTGAGGTTCTGTTATTTAATTTTTTAATTTTTTTCACAGGCCGTTATTATTCCACTTGTGTAAAGTTTTAGAAAAGTACTTAGGAAAATGATCAAAATTTACACAGGGTGCAGGCTTGCATATGCTCAATCAATATCTTGTGTGCCTATTACTATTTACACTAGCTCAGATTTTTGGAAGAAAATTTTGAAGGCTTTGATACCTAATTCTGTGAGTACACATTTGGAGGGTTTGTCACAATATTTTACCTTCATTTGAACGGCTTGCTTCTAAAAGAGTTCAGCTTGAGTCACAGGCCGGTGTGTGTTCTTTGATAATGCGTTGGAATCAATTTTGTATTTGTGTAGGGACTGCTCATTCACCAAACAGGTTCTACAACCTAATTCAAGCTTCAATGAGGTTTTCTATTCTCAGTTAGCACTTATGATTTGGTGGAGTGGCTGGATTTTTGTTTGAAGAATATATCTGCTCAAAATTTTGGTGATCTATTTCTATTATACTTGTTGTGGAGTGTTTGGAAAGAGAGGAATAGTAGGTGGGATAATTAGAGGAGCCAAGCTTGTAATGTGATTCTTAAATCTGTTTCTAGAATCAGGGAGTTTTGAGTCCATAATGCTAAGAGTGGTAGCAATAACCGTGGTGCAAGGGTTCAGAAGTCGTGCAGCCTCCCTTGGGATTTCTTAAAGTCAATATTGATGGTTCTTTTACCCGTTCTACAAGAGTGGGAGGAATTGGTTTTGTTGTCCGAGATTCAGATGGACACTTTATTGCTGGAGGAGGGGGACCGGTTGGGAGCCTTTTTTCCCCTGAGCATGCTGAAGTTCTTGAGTGCAAGGCTGCCTTTGCATATATTATGTAGCAGTCTCTTCAACCTGTTATTGTTGAGACTGATTCTTTGGTATTGCAGCGTCAATTGGTGAACCCAAATGGTACAAATTCTTCTCTAGTGGGTCGTTTATATGAGGATTTGATAGAAAATCTAAATCACAGTCAGGCTGTGAAAGTTGTTCATGTTAGAAGAAGTGCAAACACTGTTGCACATTTGGTGGCAGCCTACGCTGCCTCTACTAGTCAGGATTTTATTTTTTCAGCTACCCCTCCCTTTTTACTAGCTGCAGTTGCAGCTGAACTTTTAGTCTTTTACTATGTAATCTTTTCCTACTTCAATAAAAGCTGACCTCCCTCTTATCCAGAAAAATTTACACAGGGTGCTGCTAATTGCTAAAGTGCTAAACAGACCCAGCAAATCTTTTAATGTACTCAGAAAAATTATCATGTGTTTTTCTTTATATTTTCTTATTGTGAAATGATATCAAAGTACAGAACATACAAAATATAGTGGGAGATTTTGCTGGGAACTCAATTACCAAAGTTCTATCTAGACGCAGCACATTAACAACACTGATGTGCAAATTCATTTCTGTCATCCAGCAATCCCATTTTCTTTTGTACTTTTCTTCCCTGATACGAAATGTCTTCCTCTCTTTTCATTTTTCTTATCAGAAGTCAAGGTCTTGGGCATTTTGTTATATATTTCTTCGTTGCAGTTTTTATTTTATATATAAGCGCAGTATGAAAAAAGTTTGCTTGGACTTTGTTAATTAAAGGGGAGTAACCTTGCTAGGAATAGTTGCCCGCGCTTTGCTGCGGGAGTTAAGATTGTTAGTGAATTGTTTAGGAAAGTACGTGATTATATACATAAGTAGTTGTGTGTAATGAACAGGACTGCCAACTGAAACTGAGACTGAATATAGTTGACATGAAACTGAAACTGAAAGAGCAAATGCCCGTATAATGAACAGGACTGCCAACTGAATATAGTTCTTGGAGACAGAATACAATTTTGAGGGCAGATAAACAGGACTGGTAACTGAACTTTGCTTGAACTTCCTTGTAAACTTGTTGAATTTCTTCTGGAATTTCTGCTTCCGCCAGCCTCTTAGTTCAATTTCCAGGTCATCATAGGTGACTTAGAATTGTCACAATGAAATTAGCTGAATAAGTTTTCCGCTTTTGCTTTTGGAATTTGTGCTTGTTAATTTAGTGTAGAAGAGACTTTCATCAGCTTTGATTCATTCTGGAATGTCTGTAGATTGATCAGTAAAAGAATTAGTACTATATCTAAATTGTGAAAAAAAAATAAAAAATTGTAAAAGACAGATTCAAGTAATAGCATTTTACTCGATTACCTGCAGTAGCATACAGTGAATTGTAATCCACTTTGTTGCAAAAGCTGAGCCAAATCTCTGGAAAACAGCGCAAAAGGATTGTGATCTTCTTGATCATTGTATAATCCAAAAATGGTTGATGTGATAAGGTTTTGAAAGCAGGCTGAAAATAATATGACCAAAAATTGTTGATGTGATAAGGTTTTGAAAGCAGGCTGAAAATAATATGACCAAAAATTGTTGATGTGATGAGGTTCAGATGTTCAGGTGCTGCACTACCTGTTGACGTCATTCAGGTACTTTAATAGAATTGAACTCCATCATATTGGTAATGCATGGCTTACACATTTGTGTATAAAAATAGAGAAAGCAAATCATGTAGACTCATTTGTAGTGAAATATGAAAAATGAATGATGGAAAAACATGCATCATGTCGCTAATAGAGAAAATTCATGCAAGAACTACAAACCTGCGTAAGAGCTTGGATTTCCCTTCTCAGCCAACTTTGAAGCCAACAGTTTGGCTGAAGATCGAAGATTGCAGAAATACAGTTTGAATATGCTTTACATAACAGTTTAGAGATTTAAACTGAAGATAAGTCTACTGCCCGTCATTCTTGGGGTCAGCAAAATGTCGATACTACTTCAGAAGGCACTTGATGCTTCTTCTCAGGGAACTTGGGGACAGCAATAGTCCCCTGAGATTTCTAAAGGTGCTTGGGGGGAGGAAAACCCTGCCAATACTTCTCAGGGTAGTTGGGGATGGCAAAAGTCTCCTGAGATTTCTAAAGGTGCTTGGGGGCAGCAAAATGCGGATACTACTTCAGAAGGTACTTGGGGGCAGCAAAAGCCTGCTGATGGTTCTTCTGAGGGAACTTGGGGACAGGCCAAGTTGTCTAAAGGTGCTTGGGGGGAGAAAAAGCCTGTTGATGCTTCTTCTCCGGGCACTTGGGGCCGGCAAAATTCTCTTGATATTTCTGAAGGCGGATGGGAGCAGCAAAAGCCTGATACGACTTCTGAAGGGTCTTGGGGACAGCAAAAGTCTCCTGAGATGTCTCAAGGCTTTTAGGAATGTTTTATGTTCCAGAATGATCAATACCAATCTGTGAATTGACCTATCATTAGCTAGATATTTAAACTCCAGCACTGCAGTCAAACACAATATTTAGATATTCAAACAACATCAGTACTGTGATACATCAAAGATGCCATTTAAGAAACCTGATTGAAGAAAACAAAAGAAGTTACAGATGCAGTTAATAGTGATTACCAGGAAATACAATAAGAACAAACAGAATCCATAATTTATATGCCAAGCACAGGGCCGGTCCTGAGATTCTAACGACCTGAGGCGAAGAATTAAAATGTGGCCTCTCAAGTATATATATATATATATATATATATATACGCCAAATGACAATATAAAATCATGTGCATGTTTTGAACTCAATCCAAAAAAAAAAAAAAAGTGTTTTGATTAAATAAATTAAACAAAAGTATTAAATTTTTATTCATACATAAATTATTTGTATGGAAAGGAATAGGAAACTGGGCCGCAAGGTGTGTCAAAAGAAAAGAAAAAGGAGAATATTGACTTAATTCAATGAAAAGGAAAAAAAACAGAGTGACACAGGTCAGAGCTAAGGCTCGAACCTGGGTTGTGAGGTAGATAGAGTAATTGGGCTACCGCTGGTGCAAGATGGTTCGATGTATCTTTTTCAGCAAAAATCGTATATATCCATATATAGTATGATATATACATAATTAAACCTCGGAGGCCCCTGGAAACCGGTGGCCTGAGACGGCTGCCTCAGGCGGCAGCCCTCAGGGCCGACCCTGGCCAAGCAGCACAATACGTGGTTCAGTATAATAGCACTGTAATCTATACTTGTGAGCGCTTGATAAGACAAAGCTGCAGACATAAAAAAAAAAAAAAAAAAGTAACATAAGTAAGTTTTCTACAACATAACCGCAATATAAAATGAAAAAAGAGCAACTGAAGGATACCTATCCCCCGAATCCTGGTTAATGTAATGCTTTTGAAACGAACATCCATCATATCCATGTATAATCGAAAAATTATCCATCTGCAACCATCTACCAAAAGTCAAAAATCTGACTATGGATCTTGTAGAAATTGACGGAACTGCCTAAGGAAAAATAGAACAAACAATAAAGAACGAATTAGATTCTTCTGCCTAAGAATTATTCGGACTCAAATTACGGAACTGAATACTCAATCAATCAATCAATCCAAAAAACAAAAAAAGACGATTGTTTTGCAATGAAATTAATCTTTGGGGAGCCAGGATTTCGCTTACATTTGAGGGGAGCGCCTCTTTTCCTCTGCCTTTTCTGCTGTCTAAGTATTAGGCCAGTTGCCAGTTGCGATTCGGAAGCTGAATTCTTTTTGCAATCCTATATAATCTCCCAATGTCAACCAACTTTGACATTTAGAAATGGAATTGAGTTCTACCCTATATAATCTCCCAATGTATCTTCAGTCATGTTTTTTCCATTGACTGCAAAAAAGTAAAAAAAAAAAAAAGAAATATATAACATCTCTGCCAACAGTGAAGAAAAGATCCAATCCAAAAAAAGTGCAAAAACCCACCTTTAAACTACCTGACTGAAGGTCAGCAGCGATCAGGAAAGCTCCGAGGCTTTTGCAAGGCGCAATCCTATTTGAAACTCTCATTGAAACCTGGGAAATTGATAAACTGCAAACATTGAGATACTAAACTATATTTGTGATTGACTTATTGCAATTGAGATAACAATTAACTATGCATATATGTATGCCAAAGTTCAATAGTTAAGAAATTATATTATTTTTGTGATTTCTCAGAAAACAACAACTTTTAATTCCAATTTGACTACTAACTCAATTCCTGTACTTGGTGGTACCCAATCATTTCACAGTTATAAACAAAAATCAAACAATAACAATTTCAAGCTAAAGGCCCATCATAACACACACAATTTCAACTAATCAGTTAAAGAAATATAAGTACAACCAAAGATGACAGTTGTTCGACTTGTTTTCAGCCCAATCAAAAAGCTACTATTGAAATCTGATTCTCTCTGAAGCTGGTTAATTGGTTATAGATTTCTACTGATGATGGTCTCCAAGGGCTTCCATTGGAGACCAAACTCTTTGCAGCAGTTCAGCTGCAATTAACAATTAGCAGCAAGATGGTTCCAGAGTAAAAATAGAAACAAAGGCTGGTTTTGTGGAAATGAACTATCATAAAAAACTATTATATTCAATTGCTTATGAAGATCAAAAACAGAAATAAAGGTGGGTTTCTGGAATTCAACTATGATCAATTGCTTATGAAGACTGAAAACAAAAACAAAGGTGGGATTTTGAAATTCAACTGCTTATCGAATTTAAGTACCATAAAAAACTTCAACCATTTACAACACTAAATTACTCTACTGCCAACAATCTTCCACAAATGAGCAGAAAAACCAACTATCTTAATGAACTGATAGCCAACTTTCTTTGCTTATTTAATTCCCACAATTGAGGTGTTGTCAATTGTGAAGCTGCTGCTGATATTCCATCGAACTTTCTCAGCTTGGTTGGCTATAATTCCCATTCCTTTCTGTGTACTCTACATTTTGTATGTGTATTGATAATTTGATACTCATATATATATATATATATATAGTGATATAGATATGTGTATTATAATTTCCGCGGGCTGCCTATGAACTCATGTTCTAATGTTGTCCATAATCCATAAGCAAAAACACAACAAAGAATAAAGAAGGAATTAAATTCTGCAGGCTAAGGATTATTGGGACTAAAATTAGGGAACTGAATACCCAATCAATCAATGAATCCAAAAAAAAAAAAAAAACCCATGAATGTATTGCAACGAAATTAAGCTTTGGGGAGTCAGAGTTTTGCTTACCTTTGAAGGGAGGGGCTCTTCTCGTGTTCTCTTTTTTCCTGACTAAGTATCAGACCATTTACCAGTTGGGATTGGGAAGCTTCTAATTGTCATTGATTGGTAAAACAATAGAGGCTATTGGAGATGTACGCAGTGTTTGAGGGAGGGCATAAGTCTGGCACCGAACTTAATCTCTTTTGGGTTTGTCTGTTGTCTGAATTCCTTTATATGACATTTTACATTGCCTTTAGCTGCCTCCTTCACATTGGTTTCATAACTTTTTGAATGAAATAAACTGAAACGAATTCAAACCTCATTGTTTTGATCCCAAACTACACAATGGCAGGATAGTTCCACACCATGTTTATTTCTTTGCATTGACTTTTTCTTTTTTCCATTGACTATATATCATCCAAAAGTATAAAATGTTTTGAATATGCCTGTGGCAAAAACTGTGCAAAATTTTACTCTAGGATCAATGCTTTAAAAAAAAAACGCATTAATTTGGTTGTTATACATAACTTTGTTGGTTCAAATATATAACAATGTGTCCATTAAACACAAAATATATTGTCTAGAGACATATTTGAAAATTTAGTAATATATAATATAGAATATCATTGCATCTTTCAATTTATATCAGTTTATTAAAATTCGAATGAATTTATAATGTATGTTAAATTCCAAACTAAAATAATAATATAATAATTTTGTTTTCAAATTTCTGCTATAAACAAATGGCGGGAAATGTATTCAATTTTTTCTGTTTTTAATTTTTTTCAATTTGCTTTGAAGACTGTATATACAATTTATAAATTTTGTAGCACATCTTTATAAACTATATTTTTAGTGTGTTTGTTTGACATTTGATTATCATTGTTTATCAAAAAATTTAAACCATTTCTTGATGTGACTCTAGATAGTGCTACATATAATTGTCCGTGTGTAAAAACAGGTTCTGATAAATATACACTAACTTGATTTAATGATTGATCTTTACTTTTGTTAATAGTCATAGCATAACATGGTCTTACTGGAAATTGTCGTCTTTTAAAAATAAATGGCCACTTATTTTCAGATACATTGAGATCAATTCTTGGTATGAAAAAATTTTGACCCATGTTTTTTCCAGTTAATATTTTTGCTTCTATTAATCTGTCATATAATTTTGTTATCATTAATCTTGTACCATTGCATAAACCAGATGTTTGATTTAAATTCCGTAACAGCATGACAGGCATCCCAATTTTTAAAATCAATTGATGTGATCGTAAGCCATTAAATTCAAGCGTATTCAAAAATTCAATTGGGTATAAAGTATTGATGCCTTCATTATTTCCAGAATTGACCAGTATGCTCTCAGCACTTAAATAAATTGTTTTCTCACCTGGTAATAAATTTATAATATAATCATTTATATCTTTGACTGTAGAATTTCTAGGCGTAACAATTGCACGTTCTTGTAAATAGTTAAAGTTATTGTAATTAATATTGAAATTAGAATAAGTTGCAAGAAAAATTGCTTCCATTGGATCTTTATATGTATGAATAATCAAGTCTTCTGGAATTTCAACCCAAGATGCATCTCTATCATTGTCATCATTAGTGGAACATATACTACCTTCTCCAATTTGTAATAACCAATATGCAAAACTTGAAATATTTATTTTTTTCCTGATCAGTCAAATTTTTTTTCGATAATCTCATATTTTCAGTTAAATGAAATATTTTGAATGATGACCAAAGATATGAACTGTTTAAGGAGACTTCAATTATTTGCTCTTTGCTTCCTCCAGTAATAACAGGTAAAATTTGTCTAAAATCTCCACCTAACAAAATTGGTTTTCCAGCTAATGGTTTATTAATTGCTGCATTATTTGAATTAGATAAAATATCACGTAAACATTTGTCTAATGCCTCAAAACAATATTTGTTAGCCATTGGAGCTTCGTCCCAAATAATTAAATTTGTTCTATCAATTAATTTTGCAAGATGAGTGCCTTTTTTTATTGGACATATTGATAAATTATTAATGGTCAGAGGAATTTTAAACCTTGAATGAGCAGTTCTACCGTTTGGAAGTAATAATGAAGCGATTCTAGATGAAGCAACAGCTAAAACAATTTTGCCTTCAGATCTTAATTTATTTGCTATTGTATGCCATAAAAATGTCTTACCAATTCCTCCATAACCATGAACAAAGAATGTATTACATGTCTTTTCTTCAATTGCTTTAATAACGTCATTATAAATAATTTTTTGACCTGTATTTAGCTGAGTTACCAAATTATTGTGTTCAAGCTTCAATTGAAAACGATCATAATTTAACTCTTCTCTCAATAATTTGTTATCTAATTCAAATATTTCATTTATATTAGGCATTGGCAATTGATGATCTTTCAATGAACTTGAAGATTTATTAAATATTTGTTCTAACTCAAATAATACTTTATTTTTCAATTCTGCTTCTGGTAAAATTAAAGCTGGATTTGTAAGTTCAAGTCTAGCTTTATGGATAATATCGTCGTACATATGCATCCAACATGAATTTAATAGCATTTCAGGATTTACAACATGACAAAATAATATTATTGTAACAAAAGTTGGCGAATTTTAGAAGATGTTGCAGTTTGGAAAGATTCTGTTAATGCTTCAATCCATTCTTTGTCATCACCTAATAAGCCTAAAACTTGGCAAGCTTCTTGGTAAGAACTATATGTAATGCCATTAACTGTTTTTATTGAATCATAGCTACAACATCCTTTTTGAATATTTAACAACATTCTCATGAAATATAATTCGCCTGCAACATGATATACATAAGCTATTCGACCAATTGTGTGATATTTTTTTCTTGGCGTCCAATATTTGTTACGATCATCCCAAACAAATTTAGTTGGAAATTTTGTATAAGTTAGTCCAGATCCAGCTGGGTAAGTTGAATTTGCTTTAAACCATCTAGTTAGCGTTGTATCTTCTGTGCTTTTTTTATTTATTATTGATTCCAGAGACTGATGTTCATTAAATATAACATTTTGTTCTAAAGGCATATGAATAGCTAAATGTTGTACAGCAGGATGCCGAGAATGGATTGAAAATTCAAATAACCTCCATACGGATTCGTGCGGAGTTAAATAACGACAATTAAGATAGGCAGCAATTTCGTCGTTTAAGTTTTCATGTAATAAAATTCGAGCTCGATCTGGTCCTTTATTAATATATTTAAATAAATATTTAATCAACATTGATTGAGAACACGATTCAACATTGATATATAGAAATCATCAGAGAAATGGGTAATAATATCAAGAAAAAAAACCCTAGGGAACCTATTCTCTCTCTCAACCCTTGTACGCGCCTCCGCGACCTACTCCCTTCAAGCTTGTCCGACTACGCCGCCATGCTAGGCGGGCCTCGGCCTTTGCCAGTGTGCGTTGAGCGTGGTCGGACGAGATTCGTTTTCTGAGATGCTTCTAGATGTGCAGCGAGGCTGCAAGCGTGAATGAGATCTGAAGCGAGTTGGTGCCCGGATCGATCCCGATTTGGCTACGGACTGGTGATGAGATCGGAAGCGTTTGGCGGCTACTGAGGGTTGACGGGGAAACTGGTGGCTGGGTGCAATCTGCTGTGACCTTTAGATTTGGAAGAGGATGAGGCTCAAATGCAAATGGGGCGGTTGCGAGGCTGGATAAGGCGGCGGGCGGCAGGAGGACGGATTTACAGGTCCGTTCTGGTGGCGATCTCGTCGTTTTGGTTTCAGTTGAGGCGCTGGCCTTGGTGTGTTGGTGGGGTGATTAACCAGTGTGCTACGACGATGGCAAATTCGTGGATGTCGATGGTGGCAGCGACTTTGTGGTTGTCAGTGGAGAAGGCAATGTCGTTCTTTGGTTGTGGTGCGGTGTTCTGCTCTTCACCAATGCTTTAGGGCTGGGCCTGGTGGCTAGCTTGGCATTTGGGCTATGTCCTTGGGCTAGATCTGTTGTTTATGTGGATGGGACATCTGGTGTTAGTTTTCTTGTCTAGTTTTTCAAGTGGTCTTAGTGGCTTCGGCCTACTTCTAGTGTTCTATAAGCTTCCTGTTTTCCTCTCTTTGTGTCTAGCATTTGAGGTAGAGTCTGGTGCTATGTAGGTTAGCTTCTCTAGTCGTACACCAATTGAGGTCTCTAGGCGGCTAGGGTTGCTATGGCAAGAACTTAGATAGTTTTGGAGTTTGTTTCATTTGGCTAGGCACTATGAAATGTGCGTATTTTGTTTGTTAATGAGGGTCACCTGTCATATGTTTGGCGGCTTGTGTCAACAACTACTTTTGGTGTGAGACAGCGTATGATGTACGTGCCTTCTGGCCATAGATAAGTAATGAAGTTATCTATTTCTCAAAAAAAAAAAAAAAAACGATTCAACATTGATATGAGCATTATATCTTAATAACAAATCTCGGTTATAAGGTACAATAAAATTATTCCCAATATGTATATTATTTTTCACTACAAATTTTGTGCTATCATCACGACGTTTATATATTGAAGGTCCATTTTTTTCGCATATAGTATTTATGCTATATGGTTTTGGAAAAATTTTTGAACATTTGCCATTTCACATGCAAGGAGATTTAGTATTTATTTGTTCACAGGATCCATGAATCATAAATTGACTTACAATTTCAAAAAGTTCTGGATCAGTATTTTAATTTGGTAATTCAGCTGAAATAATAGAATCTATATCAGTTGCTGTATAACATTTGTAATCTTTTTTTAACCAAAATAACATATGAGCATGAGGAAGTCCTCTTTTTTGAAATTCTATTGTATGAACATCTGCTTCAATTTCTCCAAAAGGTTGTCCGGATTTAATATAAGCAATCATATCTTGCAATTTGATTTTAAACATTCGTGAAATTATATCTGGTCTATCTTCTGCTTTATATTTGGGTTTTTCTTTTAAATATCGTTCTATTTCAACCCATTTAACATTGCAAGTAAAAGTTATAAATATATCAGGATTACCATATTGTCTGCAAATTGCCATAGCATCTTGATAATTGTTAATCATATTTCTTGGACCTCCTGTATGAGAACTTGGTAAAAGAATTTTTCAACCTAAGTCACAGACTTTTGTAGTTTTTGCCCTGGCATTATAAATATCTTTATAAGTCTCGGTTCGAAATTTTTTTTGGTTCTGTCTAATCTAATGTAAACGACTTTCTTCAACCGTTGCATAAGCATCTACTAAATATTGTTGAAATAATCGTCCACCTTTTAACAAAGCACTCATTTTATTATTTCTATCTTGAAGTTGATATGTAATAAAAGCTCGCATTGATATCTTTTGTTTTTTTTTTGTGCGGCCTTGTCCAATTTGATGCATTGGTAGATTTATTCTATATCCGTTTTCACCATATGGAAAAAGTATTGGATACTGTAATGACATGTATTTTGGATGTACTCTAGAAATACGTTGTAAATTTCCACTATTTGATTCAATAATGATATCTCTATTTGAATCATATTCTCCAATGTCACCAACTATTAAACCACCAATTTGTTCACTTGCTGGTTGTTCATATTGTTTACTATCAGTAGGTTGATGATCAAGTATAGTCATATTTAACGAAGGTAGAGACTGAGCTTCAAACTTGTTTCTCATTGTTCGAAATTTTTTTACCAAATCATTATTTTCATCAAACATTTTTATCAATCCTTGTACAATATCTGGCTTAATATTCGTATTAACATGAGTAGGATCAATAGCATTAATACGATTTGAAATCTCATTTTTTGTATCATATATGTATAGTTGAGCATATTTAGGACATTCTCCATTAGAAGGTAAAACAGAACCCACTAAATGATGTACTTGACCACTTATCTTAAAAACATAGGGACCTGATCCAATGTTAATATTAAGGGTCCTTGACCAAAAGCCCCAAAATGAGCCAAAGTTATCCCACTTACCCCAGCAAGAGATTTTTATTCCCACTAACCAAATTTAAAACGAAATAACTATTTTGCCCTCAATCTAATTAATGAATTACATGACATGCCACTCTCTCTCATCTCTCTCATCCCAATCTCTTTCTCTTCTCTATTCTCTCCTCTCTCCTCTTTCTCTCTCTCCAGACCAGTCTCTCTCTCCATATCGACGCTGGCGACCTGCTGCATCTCCTCCCTTTGCCTGAATCTACGTCGCCACCTTCTCCGGCGAGCTGCTTCAGAGCTACAACGACAGAGATGGGCTCGGATTGCAGATCATTTTCAGTGCAGTCTCTCTCGCAGGGCCGCCTTCTCCTTCGGCAAGGAGTACAGATCCAAGGTCAAGGCCGAGCTCTCTGAGTTCTGCGCTAACATCCTGAGGATTCGTCTGATTTTCATCACCGCCGTGGCCGAGAACAAGGCCCGCTTCATGTTCGTCAACACCAACTCCCTCTGGGACGAAATCGTCGAACAAATGACCAAGAAGATCGGCTACTACTCTCCCTCCATGAACACTCTCTGGCGCACCGGCGGCTTCCTCACCAATAGTCACAGCCCTAAGAAGTTCAGGTCTCGCCGGAAGAAGATCGTCTTCAGATCGACTCAGCCGCCGGACTGCCTCGTGGTTTTCGACTCCGAGAGGAAGTCGTCGGTGATTCTCGAGGCGCATAGGTTGCAGATTCCGATTGTTTCGCTTGTGGACTCGGACATGCCTATCGAGTACTACAACAAGATCACGTATCCGATTCCGTGTAATTCCTCGGTGCAATTTGTGTACCTGTTCTGCAATTTCATCACCAAGACGTTCATGCTTCAGCAGAAGAAGAGCGGCGCCGTTTCGGCCGAAATTGAGACTAGGTGTGTTGGTGTTTTTGGTGCACACCAGGTGTTTGATGTTTTGATTGAGTGAGATTGATGTGTGTGTTTTTGTTGCAGTGAGCGAGTGGGGATTATAGAGGAGGCTAAGAGCGCAAAGAAGGATGAGGTGCTTGTGGTTCAATCAATTAAAGGATGAGATCCTTTAATTTAATCATGTTTTTGTTCTTGCCTTAATTCAATCAATCTTGTGCTACAGGTCTATTGGGGGGCAATAGACGTTTTGAATTAATGTAATCTCCTCTTTTTTTTCTTTAATCAAAGTTATATTTGTGTAATTTTAGAAAAATTAGTTTTCATTTCAGTAATCGAAACGTCTATTGGGGGGCAATAGACGTCTATTGGGAGACAATAGACGTTTTAAAATTGATATAATTTCTTCGTTTTTTTTCTTTAATCAAAGTTTTATCTGTCTAATTTTAGGAAGATTAGTTCCTATTTCGGCTACCGAAAGTTCTACTGGGGGGCAATAGACGTCAATTGGGGGGCAATAGGAGGCAATATAAATCTATTGGGGGCAAAAAAACTTTTCCGGTGAGATTTTCAACAAATTCCGGTGACCGGAATCCGGCGACCGGTGACGGGCTCCGGCGAAGTCTCCTATGGTCTCTCTCTCTCTCAGTAACAAAGGGGTGAGGGGTAAAATGGTATTAAAAAAAATTAAAAAAAAAAAAATTCTTAATTGGGTATTAGGGAAGAGTCCCTTAGAGTGTATTGGGTAAGAGAGAATTAAAAAAACTTAATGGGATTAGTGGGAAAAAAATTCCTAGAAATGGGGTAAATGGACAAAAACCCTAATATTTTTATCAATTGCTGCTCCCATTGATGTAAAAGAAAACATTGAATTATAGATTCTCTCTAAATATTCTGCTATTTGAGCCATTATTTGGATCTAATAATTGTTCAAGAAAATTTGGAGGTTCTTTTGATGACTGAAGTTGGATTTGACCTTTATAACAGCAATTTGTATAAATGAGAGGTGCATTTGAAGATGATTGTTTAAGAGCTTCTCCAGACCAAAAATTCGCATTGCAATAATTGCATTCATGAATATTATCACCCGAATCTTCATATCTCATAATAAATCCTACAACAGTAATATTACATTTGGTCAGCAAATGTATATGCATATTTGATTGATACAGAGACTAAAATTTGACAAAAATAACCTTCTCTACTTTTCTGATATGATGCCTGACCAAATGAGAGCGAACAATGACCTGAATGTAAAAATAATGCAATTGAAATTTTGGGGGAAATTAATATAGAGTAGTAAATATCGTGAGTTAGAATCGCCAACAATGACTCTCTTTCATCGAGCCTTTCTTATTGAAACCCTAGCGGCGCCGACGTCCACCCGTGCAGCCGAGCATGCCGACGGCGGTCATCCCCGCCCTCGTGTGAAGCGCCAGGCGCATCCCGGTGCTGGTCTTCTCTCTATGGCTTTGCTAGGGCTGTTTCTCCAAATCTTGATTTCGATTGAGATCGGAGCATTCCAAACTGTTGCTGTTGATTTGCTGGTGAAGGTGACATGGATTCCTCCTGTTGTGCGTCTGCCCTGTTGGGTAGGCGATGGTGAAGTGGCCTATATGCGGTTCCGGGGTGGTCGGGCGTACGGCAAGGCTGTTGGTAGCGTCTGTGAAGGCAGGGTGACTGCGATGGGGGTGCTAGTGACGCAGAGGAGTGACAACGGTGTTTGTGACTGTGATGGGGATTTTCCTCGGTCAAGCCTAGGAGAAGGCCCTCCGTTCATTGATCATATAGAGGACGACAGAGAAGGAGCAGTTCTATGGGACGGCGGAACAGTGGGAATCAGTGGGGAAGATCGTTTATGGACCTCCCATTGTTCAGAGATGGCGGCGACGGCGTGGTGGCCGGTGAGTGGGTTCAAGCTGGTCGGAAGTCTACTGGGTCGGCCGGAGTTGGTATCTCAAGTGGAGGCGCGACTGATTTGGTGGCTGACTGAGGTGCAGCTAGGGTTTTCTCTAGATGGGTCTCTTGGGCTGTTAGTTGGGCTTGGAGTGTGGCTGCTAATTTTTGGGCTTGACCTGGGCCTGGAACAAGGTTCTTTGGGCTTGGTCTCAAGTTCTAGGCTATTTTGGGATAAGTCATCGGCAAAGAAGCTCAAGCCTCTTAGGAAAGAGGAGAAATTGGTGAATGGATTACCGGAATTCACCGTGGTGGAGGCAGTTCATGGTTCCAACCCATCACTGGGTAAGGAACCAATAGTTGTTTGATAGGTTGATCCTAGTTACTATTGTCTATGCTGGTAGAGGTACCTCTATGCGTCTTGTGGAAGTACTTGGTTTTAACGTACCACAATTGCGTGCTCGGCGTGTGAGACTAAGTAGAATAGATTGCCTGCAAGGCGAGGTGTTTGTATGTGGCATAGACTACTCAGAGCATAAATGTTTTATTGGAGTAGTCTTCTGTACTATTTCTTAATCTATGAACGGAGCATACTATTGGTATGTCTCAAATTTGATAAAAAAAAATGACCTGAATGTAAAATATGACATAAATTAATAACAATGATGATAAAAATTACTGACACTGTAAATGTGAAGTCATGATGAATGAAGAAAAAATTATACCTCTTATTCCATTAGGTTGTATTTATTTAGATGAAAGGAAAATCAAAATGATTGAATAATGTCATAAACATATCATCAAATGTTTTTTAAAACTGATGCAAACTCATCCATTATACCTGTATGACCAACATGCGAATCTTCACTGTTAACAGAAGTTTGATTCAACAATAGACTGTTGTTTTGTTCAGCAGGTTGAACTCTTATATTCAAGTGTTCAGAGGTGTCATTTATCTCTGTTATTGCAGGTTCAGCAACTATAAAAAAAACATGCAGACAATGTTACAGAATTTGAATTGATGAAAAACAAAATACATTCAATTTTAATATATACATACCACGTCTTCACCTTCTTGATCTTCTATTCAAGTGTTCAGAGGTGTAATTTTTCTCTGTTATTGCAGGTTCAGGAACTATAAAAAACATTCAGACAATGTTATACAATTTGAATTGATGAAGAACAGAATAGATTCAATTTTAATATATACATACCACGTCTTGGCCTTCTTGATCTTCTTTGATGCATTCCCTCTGTACCAAAACCCCCAGTATCAGTTTGGGCTCTCATGGTATAAAAATTCTCACTGTTGTTTCTTGTTTCTATCTCTGCATCACGGTTGAGATCTTCACTATCATTTTGTTCCAACAATCTTTTTCCTCTTCTGTGCCTGATATCCGATGCCATAACTACATTGAAAAGGAAGGGAATTAAAATAAAAAAATGACTTAAAACCACTTTTATAATCAAACCTCAATGCGAAACATTAAAACTACCTGAGTGCACACTGTCCCAAAGCTCTGCAAAATGAACAGAAAGGAAAAACCAATTACAAAATGCAACATAGTTACTCGGACAAACATAGTTATATAATGTATTTTGTACAAAAACAGCACACAATGAAAGCAAACAAAGCCACTAACTGAGCAAACAAAAATTCAAACTTCATACCTGAATAAGAATGAAAGATGCAGACAACGTTAAACAGTAGACCAAGGAACAGTGGCAGCCAAATGATATGTAGACCCTTTTGCATAAATTCTGTAAAAAGCAAACATAACTGTACCATAATTATCAAATTAAATATATAACTACAGAAAACAATGCCAATACAATATTTGTTAAACCAAACCAAAAACAAAAGAAAAAGATAATTACAAAAATAAAGGAGAAGAATTTTTCTTACAACAACAAATTCTTATTTCAATTTGATGAAAGTACATAAACAACATGTTCATACAGTTAGGCTTTAAATATTCACCATTGCTTTCTTTGAACTTTTAGAACTGGAAGGACCTAGGAAAAAAAAAAGAAGAAGAAAACTAAGTTCAGCGGCCAAATTGGATTCATTAGGAGACCGGACCAAAAGTCTCTCAAGATCCACTTTAGAAAAAAGAAAAAGAAAAAGAAAAAGAAAGAACTTTTTCCTGATAAAGCAAAAAAAAAAAAAAAACGTTCTGATAGTTTAATTAACCTATGCATAAGACAAAAAAGGTTTCAATTAACAAAGTGCAAGCAAAGTTCTTTCTTTTTCAGGAAACAAAAAATGCAGATGAAACAAACAACCGGTCAATAGCCATCTTCAGCAAAACAGAAACAACTCAGCTAATAACAGCAAAAGACCTTTGATCAATTCCATACAATAATCCAACAGACAATTATAACAGTTAATGTACGATTATGAGAAAAAGAGATCATAATAATGATAAAAAAAATGAGAAAAGAAAATCAAACGAAGATAGGAGATTAGAAGAAGGCACACTTGGTCTTCCCATACTTGTACCATCATTCGTTCAAAGATGCAGGGGTCCCTCTTAGAATTAAAATCTTTATTTTTATTAGTTGCTGAACTGAACTAAACTCAATAAATCCCTTTAAAGACAACACCATCATTCGTTCAAAGATGCAAGGGTCCCTCTTAGAATTAAAATCTTTATTTTTATTAGTTGCTGAACTGAACTAAACTCAATAAATTCCTTTAAAGATAACAACATTCTTTTACTTCCAGTAAAACCTGATCACCCAAAAACAGTAACACTTTTTTTCACTATTCTTCTACTAATTTTTATTATAAAATTGATTTGTAGTTTATTTTGATAATGTTACTCAATAAAATTGTAGTTTACTATTCGTCTAACCTCAGTATTTTCACTACCTGAGATCAATTGTAATAATCTCCTACATTAAAATCCCCTGATGTAGTAAACCATTTTGATTATTACCCAGAGTAATAATGTTATAAGGTTATTTCAGCTGGATCAGTATTGAAAATAACCTCAATATTTAGCCGCAGAGACACTTTAACCCAGCATAAGTCATCTTCAGTCCAACCACACTTTTGATTTATCCCCATTACTAAATCCCATTTCTGATTCCTTTGATCATTAGGGGAAATATGTTCACTAATAGAAATTGCAAATCTATACTAAATTTGACCAATCACTGCATTTGGTTTTAAAACGTCTAACCTTTAAAGGCCAAAGAAGCCAACTTAACATCCTCGAAATGCCATTGATCTTGATTATGTAACAACTGTGTTTACTTCAAGCACACTTAAAGCTTACCACCAAAATATTGCAATCAAATCACTAACATATTATATCGAAAATGTTCTTCAATAACATTTTGCTGTTACTATAGACATACCAGATCTATACTTTATAGAAGTATAGCCTAATTATGTTACCCCGAAAGAATCTATACTTCATTGGTTTAAATTTAAATTATAGCTTAGTTCAGTAACAAAGTTGCTGTTACTAAGCTATAATTTTACCTTTGGAGTTCAGCACAAAAATCATGGAAACTTCCAATAACAACAATGAAAAAACAAACCAAAACCATCATGGCAAAACTATCTAGCAACTCAGTCCATAATTGATACAGTGCTGTTACTTTATAGCTGAACTGAACTCAATAAATATCTATACATATTGAGTCAACTCCATTATATATGTACAGTGCCAGATAGACAAATCAAAATTGTTATGTATCAATTACACCTAAATGATCATTTCATATAAATTGGTCAAGTGAAAGTGCAGTATGACTCTACAAATCCATTAGCAAGTTCCTAACTTCCTATACTCTGAAATTTACCAAGGCTTTAGCAAGGAACAGGGTTTACATTTTTATAAATTTTAATGCAAAAATTAGGAGATTATGAAAGCAGCAACAACCTGAGAATACTCAATCCATTCACTTAACTATTTTTCTCCATCAAATAAGCTTCATCTGGGAACTCAGATCAGACATTATTTCTCGTTTGCAATTTAACTTTTAACTTCTTGCAGAAACTACAACAGATTGAAGCAATATTGGAATACTCTGAACTCCAGAATCAATGAAAGTTTTCAAATGGCCGAAGACTATAATTTTACCCGAAAAACTGACCAAAAATAAAACTCAAATCAGCAAACAACTCACCTCAAATCAATTACACACAAAGATGCATGTGCTTATGCCTTCAGCCTTTTTTACAGTAATGCTTCTTCGTCATCTCGCTATAACATTACTACTTTTACCGGAATTTCACTTAAAACAATCTTATGACTCAAAACATAATCTCAGGGTAAGGTGGACAGCTTTGGGAGATCATCATTCATAGGAAGTTAGGAACATAAGAAGATAATTACAGAAAGGAAATCAGAGAAAAAGAAAGACTAGGTGTGGTGTTTTATGATGTCATGATTAGCATTTAGGAAGATGCAATAGATATATAGCAGTTGGGACTCAATCAACCAGTAAACATTAAGGGGATTGACATGGTTGCAGCCACACCATGTCGTTTATTAAAGTAGCAACTTACTTTGTAGACAGGTCCAAATCCTCCCTCTCCAAGCTTGTTTTCCGGACTAAAGTCATTCGTAGCCGACTTCAGTGCGGAATAACTGAAAGTGAGTGGTCCAATATCAATCCCTAACAGCTCTGCAGATTCAACAGAACACAATTTTATGTCTCTGAGACTGTTTTGATCTTTTTAATATTTGTTTAATAAGGCATCAAGCACCTGCTTACAAACTTACTCATATAGCTGGTAGGCTTTCAGCTTTCTTGTAAGTTAGATGGAAAAGTACTCATTTACATACAATGCAAGCATAAACAAAGAATTTGACTACAAAGAAAATCCCCTTTTTTCACAATGGGAGCAACAGTTTACCTTCGACATCATTGAAGTCGGGCCTTTTTCTTCTTCGAACAATGAAGAAAACTACCAGCACCAGAATTAAAACTCCACCACCAAGAACAATCCCCACAATCATCCCAGTCCTATTCTTCTTACTAGTTGGAGTGTTGTTACTGACAGTAGGTTCGAAATCTGTAGAAAATCTTTAGAGTCAACAGCATGGAACCACTTTGAGAGAACGTAAGTTTAAACATACTAAATTGCATCTTAAATTTCCATAGTATATCACCTGGTGTAGCACTAATGGCTGAAATAATAGGTCCATAAGTACCCTGCGCAGGTACACAACAAGTCCCCTTTCCGGCCCAAAAGAGATGGATTTCAAGGTAGTTCTCTGAAACCAGAGCCGTGTATTCCTTCTGAACAGCTAGGAAAGATCCCCCTGCCACCTTTCGTATGTCAAAATCCTTTAGAACCAGATTTCCCTGAAAACAGAGAGATGATGAAGCAAATAGGGCGGGATTAATTTCACTAAATTTTAAGAGATTACACTAAATTTTGTTTATAAAGAATTAATCCTAAGAGTTGAAAATTTGAGATTTAAAATCTCACTTTAATCTAGGAACTGGGTTTTGAAAAGTGATTACATTGGACTAAACTCTTGGGTTTAAATAAAAGATACGTGATGGTAAAAGGAAACAGATGGGGAGTGAGGAGCAGAATCAAGAGCTAGAGTGGTGATTCTATGCCTTTTTAAAAAAATTCGGGAATTTTTCTATTACCCCCATCAGGTTTAAAAGTGCGTCTTGATTCTTGACCTAAACAATATATACAATTGATGAATTTCAAAACACAGTTAAATGATTTATAGAGTTTAACATCTTCTTAAATCAAGGCAGTAGCAAGTTGGAACAAAAGATTATCAACTTACTCATTCACAGAGAAATGTTAGTCATGGGAATTCAGAACATATTATTAATAAGATCCCTTAAGATGATGCAGACCTGGATATAAATATTAAACACATGTCTCCCAAGACTTTTCCATGTAGTAGAATCTAGGATAGCTTGTTCAGCAAACTGTAGGTTCACTGTGTAGTTACCATTCTGAAGCCCCAAGCCATAATATCTGAGTGATGAAGCAGAGAGCCTTGCAGTCTGGAATAGCTCAGAATCTAGAGTATTTTTGAATTGAGATGAGGAGAAAATTGTGTACTGAGGATTGTTGCTTCCAGTGAAATACCCAACGTTGCTAACTCCCCATCTGCTTTCGTCATTCACAAAACATGTAGCTGGACCAAGGGTCTCATTTTCCGTCTGATACACAATGTTATTAGAAGACGTAATCTGAGGACCCCCACATTTGATCCCAAAGTTATAATCTGCATAAAGATAGGAAAGACGCCCTGATCACATAACAGTCACAAAGGCATTTCAGTTACAATGTTAACAACATATAAGGTGTCCACTGTACTTACAAATTCCAGACCCACTGTTGCAAGGAAAGTCTTTTTGAAGGCAATTCAACCCCGAAGGAAGAGCACTGAAGTACAACAATTAAATAGTAAAAAACTTCATTGAGGAATATTCATTTCCGTTGTTGGATAACAATTAATAAAAAAAACTTTATCTAAACGCCCACCACAATTTTTTCAACAAAAGAACACATAAATGGGAAATGTGATTGTTATTTGAGTCCAAAAGAACAAAGAAATATTCTTTGTAAGTAGAAGTGCTTGACTAACACAATTATGTTTCTAGGCATTAAGTTGTTGATATTCACCTCATTTCCTAAGGAGTAGGACAAATGTAGACAACAAAAGGTCTAATTACTTGCTTGGTTCAGTCTTGTGATTTCTGTTATTATAAATTATATTCAAGTACGTAATGATGGTTAAGAAATTGATAATTTGATATTCTCATGCATATTGATGTAAGCTATATTTGGGAAACCATATGATGATACGGCCAATAGATCATTGGATTGACAGTGTGAACCTGAGTCAGAACTGAATGAGAGATTTGATTCAGGATCTAAGCCAGTACCACACGGATTTGGATGCAGCCTCAATTGAGAAACAGAAGCACAAAACGATGACAGGCATGTGTGATAATGACTTGTGACTCATACACATAATCAAATGTTCAATACACCGAAAGTGAGCTAAGATGCACAGAATCACCTGTTGTTTGAACTGTCCAGGGTGAAGTTGTTGGCAACTAAATTACTGCAAATAGACCCAAAGAAATTCTCAACGTTAATGTCATCGTATATAGTATATAAATGCAAGGACATCCTACCAAAACAAAATCGTTATGATTGCTGGAAAAACTGACACTAACAAACTAACAAATTGATATATAACAAAGTAAAGAAGTTATTAAGCTAGGGAACAAAAGAATCATGTTGCAAACAGAAAAATAAATATGTAATGCAATATTAGGACATACAGCTGTAAATTCGTTCCATTGACCCAAGAAGGAATGCTCCCAACTAGATTATTGTATGATAAATCTCTGCATACATGTCATGACAAATACATCAATTACATAGTTCATAGTTTCATACAATTAAATATAATAATACCACGACCATTATCAAAATTCAGGCATTAGTCAAGCCTATCAATACTCTGAAATATGATTTTGCATCATATTAATTTGAATCTAAAACCACTGTTTCTCCATGTTTTCCCATGAACCCACAAGATTATGGTTCAGGATTTCCAGCAATGAGAATCCATATCTTGAGAAAAAAAATTGACTGACACTGACAGAAGTTGTAGGACAAAGAATGGGCTCCTAACCAACTTGAAGGGACAGAAACAGTAGATTAGTAAATTACTGAATAAATAAATGCAAGCCTCCTATAGAAAAAGTAGCCACTTTGTGGGGTGAACTTTAGACAATTAGCTGCAACTCATTGCTATTTACTATTTTCCTTCTCGTAACCCGTTGTCAAATAGTACTGTTACGATAAATTCTGGTGGTGAGAAACATCTGTTCACTAGTTATTGTAGCTTACTGCATATAAATCTGTACTTCTATGGAATTATTGCTTAGTTGTAGGAATTTAGTACAAATTATCAACTAAAGAACAGTAGCATCTACTAGTGAGGGAACTCATAAAGATTATGAGTTAATTAGAAAAAGAAGTGGGGGCATTCAGAATCCTTCAAGTTCATGTAGAAGCTGATATTGTACAGTTCAGATAAAGCCGAAGTACATTATATATATCAACAGAACATATTTATCAGAAAACTCAAGTGTAATGAATTATGAAGATGTTTAAGGAAAACATGCTGAAATACTTACACATTGAGAAGAGATGAGCTTTTAGATTCAGGTAGAGTACCATTCAACTTATTGTTTCCAAGAAACCTAATCATGAAGACAGAAATACATGCCTCAATTAGTACTTGAAGAGTACCATTTAGGAGGAATATAAAACAAGTAAGAGGGCTTGAAATATTACAGGATGGAAAGAGAACTCAAATTAAACAGCAAGTCTGGTATTTGTCCAGTTAGATTGTTGAAGCTCAAGTCCCTGGTAATTAAATAATAATAGAGTTACAAGCCTGAAGGACAAACACAGTCAGTGGTAAAAATTCTGATACAGAAAATACCATTTATAGATGCATCCAGTACTAGTGAAATTCATTATAAACAATACAATTTTTGGTTAACCATATAATAGAGAAGGGGATAGCATTGACTTTAGGATATGGTACTCTCCTTTCCAGGTTGGACAATTTGGGTTTACTCAATATAATGGTCTTTAATCACCAAGAAAAACTTACAGCTGAGATAAACTTTGGTATCCTCCAATGTTGGAAGGAATTGAATCAGAAATGTTGTTATTTCTTAGCACTCTGCAGGATGTCAAACCAACTTGTCATATTTTTTGGATCGAGAACAAAAGCATAGAAGTATGATCCAGAAGTTGAGTACTCAAATTTGAGCAAGAAAGATTCTCCTTACAAGACAGATAGAGACTTCATATCCTTAATAAACCCAAGAGAAGAGCTCCCATTGGTAGTAGATATGTCAGTTATATACCTATTATCACATCACACAGGAGATATTAGCTTTGAAGATATGCTTTAATAAACATAAAATGACAAGTAGATCTAGATACTCACAGCTCTGTCAGAGAAGTCAGATTGGAAAGTGCAGATGGTATAGGACCTTCAAAGGAGTTTCCTTGAAACCTCCTAGCAAAACATTTAGCTTACTATTAGTGGAAAATATATTTTTCCTCCATAAACATTAAGCTTATAAAGCCTAGCTATAAGATGAACCTATTATCATTTAACTGAACTGGAACAAATATAGATATCGAGTATTTATTTAGAGTAGCTTACAAGGAAGTAAGCTTTGACCAATTTCCTATGAAGTCAGGTATACTGCCAGAGAGTTCAACATCTGATGCCCAACTGCAACAAACAAATGTAATCATCTATGAGATATTACATATAACAAATCTAGTGCATATATCTTAATGCTTTTTCATTTGGCGAAAAGAAACATGTTCATAAATTTCTCACAGTGTCTGCAAGCTTTGTAGATTAGCAAATGTTGATGGAATCTCACCACTAACTCCAGAACTATCAAGGTAACTGCGAAGTAGACAGCAACGGATTATTATAGCTTTATCACTACCATATTTTTATAAATCTTGAGTTAATAGATGCTGAGCCTTCATTAAAGAACAGATGAATGTTGTTAAAATAAATCAGTTATAAAATGTAATGTAACTGAGAATTCTGTCAGCTTTTCAATTTGCAAAGTTTCTATCCATGACTTCATCCATGGTAAATTGCTACTAACTAAGGATTTTTGCTGGGGTTTCAAATAAGTACACAGTGTATAGTATGAGGGTAACAACTCTGCTAACCGAGGCTACACATTTTACATTTGCAGAATCATTTAAATACAGATGGCGGCCTCTCATACATCAGCTATGAAAAGGAAATCAAAAGAAAACCTAACTTACAGTTGTTGTAATTTTGATAAACTCCCTAGTTCAGATGGCAGAGGACCAGAAAAGTTGTTTGTCCCAATAGCACTACAAAATTGACAGTCAGTTAGAACTTACCATGAATGTTTCTTAGAGGTTTAGATCATCAACATTAAGTACAAGAAAGTATAAAACGACAATCACATGCCTGAATTGGGGTATACTGTATACCTCAATTGGCGTTATATTGGAAAGACATGTTGTACCATATTATAGTGACCTTTAATATAGATAAAAGATTGATATGCAGAAAGCTATCACATGGAAAGGAAGCAAAATAAGAATCCACCTGATCACACATTCAAATAAGGATAATCTTCTCCTGTACTCAAATCACTCCTCTACACAATCACACATTCAAATCTAGAATGCAACTAATCAATGGTTTAAACAACATGACATCGAAGATGTCAGGTTGTCCGAGGCTCCCATGTGAGGAAACTTACAATGATAGCAATTCAGTGAGATTTCCAAGTTCCTTTGGTAGCTCCCCCGATAAAGCATTAATGCCAAGGCTCCTAGCAATTGAAATTAAAATAATGATCATGAACACCAGACTGCAAAATAACAATATCACCACAAGTATCACCATATGTGTGGAATAAGCCTTTCAAATAATTAAGAAGGGCTTACAAGTATTGCATGCTAGTTAGATTTCCAATGGAAGCAGAGAGAGGTCCTGTCAAGTAATTCTGACCCAAATTACTGAAACAAAATAGACGAAGATTACAAATTAGGTACTAAGCTTAGCTAACTAATGTGAGGCCAACTCAAGCACAATAGTTTAGAACAGCATACAGATTGAATAGGTAGCTCAATGTCCATAGCTCATCTGGAAGTACACCAACAACATCCAAGGCATAAACTTTCCTGCAAATGGTGTGATTTTGAAGGTAAAGTATGGTTCTTCAGAGTGGCATTGAGGTAGAAACAAAGACAGTAAGAGACTAAATTACAGTTGGGTAATGTGGCAAGTGACATTATCAGAACAGTCACATTTGATGAAGGGGTTGTGATCGACATCGTCGAATGGGGTGGAGTCAATGGCAGCTCCACTACATGGGTCTCCAGTTGTGTTCCACTGCTTCACATTGGCCTCAATCCCCCATTGCCCAAAGATTGAATTCAAAGCTGTTCAAGTACTGCTGGATACTGTGGACCTGGATACTGTGGACCTATGTTAGGTAATGCATTGTACCTGGATACTGTGGACCTATGTTAGGTAATGCATTGTTGTTATTTTTCTTTTTAGCTCTTTGTAGTTCTAGTATTTCATGGACAAATCGACAGGATTAAATCTAGAAATGAAATTTTAAAGCATTTTCGTATTCATGGGACAATGTGAGCTCTCCATAACAACTAATCCTTACTGAATCGCACTTGGATCATATAGAACGATGCATAGCTATGCACAATATCCATATTGCTCTGCATGCACTTGGATCATGTAGATGTCGCAATTGTTGTTCCGTAACGAAGGCTCTTGCTAGAGAGAAAACTTTGATTCCATCTTTGTTGATTCTTGTATATACACCTAGGCCAGACCAAAAAATAAAATAAAAAATTACACACACCTAGGCTTTTACGCTGTCCCAATAGCATCATAGTTCGAAATTGAGTCCCTATCAATAGCATCGTGGTTTGAAGTTTTGAGTCCCTAGTCATCGGACGGAAGTTATGATCCCAATTTCCTTCTTGTGACCAACCGATCTTCTCATCTCACCCAATGGGAATTAACCCCAATTCGTTCTATACTCGACTTTGGCAAGAAATGATACGAGTCCGAGCATTAAATGGGTACATTTGGACACTAATAGGTCAACCTCATCACTATCTGTAGATGTTTTCATTTTTAAGAAAATTTCAAGGTTAAAGAAATTCAGGAACGTTGGCCTCTATGCTTATAAATCTAAACGAGACATTGAGCACCAAAATCTTATAAAGATTGTTTCATAATCAACCGGCCATTGCCAAAGCTTTTACATACCAATTTTCTACCTGATTATTTGCTTGGAGTAAACGTTAATAATCTTTCTTTTTTTTTGGATAGATGGGGGCCAAAAGGCCCGAAAAAACAAACAACTAAAGATCACAAATTACAGTTCTAGATCTAGGACTTGCACACAAATCATCAAGCAATGCATTGATAACTTGCGGAGGAGGTTGCTCCATGAAATGCACTCCAAGATCAGCACCAACACCATCTTTAGACAGCAAATCAGCAACCAAGTTTATTTCCCGATAAACATGTCGAATGTCACAACTCAAGAACTGTCCCTGCAAAAATTGACAGCTGCATAAAACTGACCGAAGAGGATGTAGGTCATTAACCCCATTGTTGATCGATTAAGTTCACTAAAGCCTCAGAGTCACATTCAACAATAAGATGTTGGCAGCGATTTTTGCTAGCCAACTGTAGACCAAGTAAGAGCCCCCAAGCCTCAGCTTGTAAAACAGATCCATTACCAAGACTAGCAGAAAAGCCAGAAATCCAAGTACCACCGTGATCCCTCAAAGCCTCTCCTGCACCAATAAGTCCATTTGGTCCCCTAGCTCCATCAACATTAAGTTTAAAGTAGTGGTCAGGCGGTTTAGACCAAGATAAAAATATAGTAGAAGTTCTACGACTGGCAACAGAACCAATATTAGCATTCTTCCAATCATTAGCAGCATCTAAAATGATTTTGCTAGAAATTGAAAGAGGGTAGTAGTTACCATTAAAAACTGCCATGTTGCGCCATTTCCATATGTACAACGTTAATAATCTTTTGACAGTCCTTGGCATTTAGTTATGTAAATTAAAAAAAAAAGGAAATTACTCCAAATCAGGTAACTAGAATATGCGAAAATTCTCGAGGCTGGCTTCCTCTTTCAACCGCGGCCCATGACCTCAAAAACAAAACCCCAGCCCAGCCCACTAATCGGAAACCCTGAGCTTATATAACACTCACACCACTCGTTCCCAACCCTCACAATCTCTCCTCAGTCCCAAATTTTGCTCTTGGTGGCTGCCGAGAGTCCTCCTCACGCTCTCTCGCTTATAATCCCGAGGTTCGTTTATTCCTTAATTTTTTTCCATTATTTTATTCACCTCTGATTATTCCCTATTATTCAAATCTGCGCAACTTGTTCTCTGTATTATTCGCATCTCTATTTTTGCTTTTGATTTTGTCTACTTGATCGTTTTGCTCTGCTTAATTATATATTTGCATGCGTTCGTCCTTTTATGTGTTTCGATTTTGTTCGATATATTTTTTTTTTCTGATGAAATCGTTTTGTTGTGGATATTTGATGTTATGAATTTGTGATCTGTGCTAGATCGTTGTGTTTTTGTATTGATCTCACTCGATGCTCTGTTTTTCCCGTTCGAAAATTGTTACGTAGTAATTTTCTGATGTGTGTTTTTCTATGGTGGAAAATTTCACGTTAGAAAATGTGATTTTCTTCGTTTTTCTGAGTGATTGTGCTGTAGATCGGCGCTCTGTTCGTTTCGCCGGAAGTTCTTACGTGAAATGTTAGAAGTTTGTTTCCACGATTTATTCGGCTGTAATTCCTTTCTCTTTATATTGATTTGATTTGCGGGAAATTGTTTTGATCAAAATCTTCTGAACTTTATTTCTTTCAAATTAGGTGACAGACTTTTAAGTGATTCTGTGTGTAAAGTTTTAAAATGAGATCATTGCTTTGCTTTTCTTATACTGATTGTATCAAGACTGTTTGAATTTTTTGCTGGAAAATCAGAGGTTTGATTTTACAGAAAGCCAAGACTGAAAGCTTCTTGTTTTGATGAAAACAGAATTGCTATTGAGTTTTGCTTTATCAATGTTTAGAGTTACTTGTGTGCACAAATTTAATAGAGTATTATGTATCAGATGGTTTCCGAGTATACAACTATTTGCAGACCTATTTACTACTTGCTTTCTTTGCTTGGTAAATGTGATTTGGATTTTGGGAATAGGTGATTTATGAGTTTCTTATGAAACTGCTTTGATGTTTCTTGCTGAGTTTGTAACTGCTGTATTTTACTGTTCTTGTTTGCAGGTGTTGCTTGAATTACTGAGGTGACACTTACAATCAGTCAAGATGGTAAGTCAATCTTTTCCAGTTTTTGCTCAGTTGGTTGCTAAAAAAATTTGACGTGTAATTTTAACGGAGAGATGTTTTCTGTTTGAGCAGGTGAAGTTTACTGCAGAAGAGTTGCGAAGGATTATGGACTACAAGCACAACATTCGTAATATGTCTGTTATTGCCCATGTCGATCATGGTAATTTTACATCATGTTGCACTTATTTTGCTTACCGAGTATTACCTTATGTGTGAAGACTTTCATTCTTTAAGTGATGGTTTCTGAACAACAAAAGAACATTTTCTGTGGGTTTTAGAATAATTATAGATGTCAAAATGGTTGACTTTTTTAACTATCAATTATAGGCTGGATTGCAGTTGGGGGTTGTGTGATATATTGTTTCTGGGTGGGAATTTATCCTATTAAGTTTGAGCTTATTTAAATTTTGTGCTTTTTGTTATGTTGTATCTGTTACTGCAGTGAGCTAATAATGTTGATTTATGTTTCAGGTAAATCAACCCTTACAGACTCCCTTGTCGCTGCTGCTGGTATCATTGCACAAGAAACTGCTGGTGATGTCCGGATGACGGATACCCGTGCAGATGAGGCAGAGCGTGGTATCACAATTAAGTCCACTGGAATCTCTCTCTACTATGAGATGACGGATGAGTCTTTGGCGAGCTACAAGGGACTGAGAGACGGAAACGAATACCTTATCAACCTCATCGATTCCCCTGGGCACGTTGACTTTTCATCTGAGGTTACTGCTGCTCTTCGTATTACTGATGGTGCACTTGTGGTGGTGGATTGTATTGAGGGCGTGTGTGTCCAAACAGAGACCGTGCTCCGTCAAGCCTTGGGAGAAAGGATCAGGCCTGTGTTGACTGTTAACAAGATGGACAGGTGCTTCCTTGAACTCCAGGTGGATGGTGAAGAGGCCTACCAGAATTTTCAAAGGGTTATTGAGAATGCTAATGTCATCATGGCTACCTATGAAGACCCTCTGCTTGGTGATGTCCAGGTCTACCCTGAGAAAGGAACAGTTGCTTTCTCTGCTGGTTTGCACGGTTGGGCTTTTACTTTAACCAACTTTGCCAAGATGTATGCCGAAAAGTTTAAAGTTGATGAGGTAAAGATGATGGAAAGGCTCTGGGGTGAGAACTTTTTTGACCCAGCAACCAAGAAGTGGACCAGCAAGAACACCGGTTCTGCTACCTGCAAGCGCGGTTTCGTTCAGTTCTGTTATGAACCCATCAAGCAAGTTATCGCTACCTGCATGAATGACCAGAAGGATAAGCTGTGGCCCATGTTGGCAAAGCTTGGAATCACCATGAAGGGTGACGAGAAAGATTTGATGGGAAAGCCATTGATGAAGAGGGTCATGCAGACCTGGCTGCCAGCCAGCACTGCCCTATTGGAAATGATGATCTTTCACCTTCCTTCTCCATCAACTGCTCAAAAGTATCGTGTTGAGAATTTGTACGAGGGTCCCCTGGATGACCGATATGCCACTGCTATCAGAAACTGTGATCCGGATGGTCCTCTTATGCTCTATGTATCTAAGATGATTCCTGCATCTGACAAGGGTAGGTTCTTTGCCTTTGGCCGTGTGTTTGCTGGGAGGGTCCAAACAGGTTTGAAGGTTAGAATCATGGGACCAAACTATGTTCCCGGGGAAAAGAAGGATCTGTATGTGAAGAATGTACAGAGGACTGTTATCTGGATGGGAAAGAAACAAGAAACTGTTGAGGATGTTCCCTGTGGTAACACTGTTGCCTTAGTTGGTCTGGATCAGTTCATCACCAAGAATGCTACCTTGACAAATGAGAAGGAATCTGATGCTCACCCCATTCGTGCTATGAAGTTCTCTGTCTCACCTGTTGTGCGTGTTGCTGTTCAGTGCAAGGTTGCTTCAGATCTTCCCAAGCTTGTTGAAGGTCTCAAGCGTCTGGCAAAGTCTGATCCTATGGTTGTCTGTTCTATTGAGGAGTCTGGAGAGCACATTATTGCCGGTGCTGGTGAACTCCACCTTGAGATCTGTTTGAAGGATCTTCAGGATGATTTTATGGGTGGAGCAGAAATTGTAAAATCTGACCCTGTTGTGTCCTTCCGTGAGACTGTCCTTGAGAAGTCTGTCCGTACAGTGATGAGCAAGTCCCCCAACAAGCATAACCGTCTGTACATGGAAGCACGCCCATTGGAAGAAGGTCTTGCAGAGGCCATTGATGATGGCCGTATTGGTCCAAGGGATGATCCTAAAATTCGTTCCAAGATCTTGGCTGAGGAATTTGGTTGGGACAAGGATCTTGCTAAGAAAATCTGGTGTTTTGGCCCTGAGACAACTGGTCCTAACATGGTGGTTGACATGTGTAAGGGAGTTCAGTACCTCAATGAAATCAAGGACTCTGTTGTTGCTGGGTTCCAGTGGGCTTCAAAGGAAGGTGCATTGGCTGAAGAAAACATGAGGGGTATTTGCTTTGAAGTCTGTGATGTTGTTCTTCATGCTGATGCTATTCACAGAGGAGGTGGTCAGGTCATTCCAACTGCCAGGAGGGTCATCTATGCTTCTCAGCTTACAGCCAAGCCAAGGCTCCTTGAACCCGTATATCTTGTTGAAATTCAAGCCCCTGAGGGTGCTCTTGGAGGTATCTACAGTGTTCTCAATCAGAAGCGTGGACACGTTTTCGAAGAAATTCAGAGGCCTGGTACCCCACTGTACAACATCAAGGCATACCTGCCCGTTGTTGAATCTTTCGGGTTCTCTGGTCAGTTGAGGGCTTCCACTTCAGGACAGGCTTTCCCCCAGTGTGTGTTTGATCATTGGGAGATGATGTCTTCTGATCCGTTGGAGGCTGGTTCCCAGGCATCTCAGCTGGTTCAAGACATCCGTAAGAGGAAGGGTTTGAAGGAGCAAATGACCCCGCTTTCTGACTTTGAGGACAAGCTCTAAACCTTTTCTAATTCTCTTTTTACAAACCAATAGGCGATATAATTGGAGTAGATGTTGTTAAGTTTTGTTCTCATTTGAACTCTTTACTTTTCCTTTGTAGTATTTAATGGCACTTCGATGGAACAATTACTACTTTATGTTTGAGAGTATGGATTTTAGTAATGTATTTTGATCTATTTTAAATTTCTGGTGTACGTGAATCTCTTGCTTTTGTTGTGTTTTTGGATTACTTCCCCCTTGAACGGCCTTCACACTATTAAACCCTAACCTCCTTCCGATTTGGGTTTACTCGGCTCTCGTCTTCTTCAGTCCCATATCCAGGTAACAATCACTTCTTCAACTTCGTTTTCTGATTTTCCTTCTTTCCATTTTCAGTTCTGTGTTCGAGAGATACAGATGGCTTCCTTTTTGTCTGGCGATTCTTCTAACTTTGCTGTGAGTGAAAGTAGTTGCTATAGACAGACTGAGGATAAAGAGGAAGGAGGCTCTTGGTACTTTTCCAGGAAGGAAATTGAAGAAAATTCTCCATCTAAAGTAGATGGCATACTTAAAGAAAGAGGCGTATCTACGAAAGTCATACTGTACTTTTCTACAAGATTTGGGGGTGAGACTTAAAGTGTGAGTTTTAAGCCTTATATATAAATTTCTTATCTGTTTACCCTTTAGCTTCAAAAAAGGTAGTTTGTTTGATTATATATATATATATATATATATCTTTTCTTTTTCTTTGGGGATGATTATATTCAGATACATTTATATATAAAAACATGTCTAAGATTGAAATGGCTAGTCATCTGGACTGAAGATATGTAAAGTTATTATAGCTGTGGTACTTCATAAAGATAACTGATAGTTAAACGTTCAGTTTGAACTTTGGAGGTTCATTCTAGTGGATTGAGTGTAGTATCTTGTGTTTTGACTCGCACTTTATTATCTGGTGACTCATGTCGTACCAAAAAATTGAGATCAATGATTCAACATGTTGGTGATCCTGAACATTTTGTTTTGCTATTGCAGACCCCAGGTAACAATTGCAACAGCCATAATTTTCTGTCATCGGTTCTACATTTGCCAATCGCATGCAAAGAATGATAGAAGGGTGAGTATTATCAACCTGGAATGGCTTCAATCCATTATGCTTTCATCTTCTGGTTGATATGTATCTGAGTTAGCTTTAGACTTTCTAGCTGAGGTGAAAGGTAATACATTTATGGCATCTATTTAATCTCTCTCTACCTTGTAAAGGACAATTATTTTCATGCTTGGGAAAGGGAAGCTACTTAGTGAGAAGATTTTACAGTTTACATTTTTCTTCCACAAGTCTGATATCCATTTAGAGCCCTGATGTGATTAATGAACAAATAGATAATAGGAAAACTGATATTGGACTGATGATTATAGCCGGGCATGAAGCGACATTGGGAGTGGGATTACCATATTCAGATTTGAAAACCCACTCTCTTTCTAACGACCATAAATATCTGTGTAATTTAAGTGATCCGGAATGAGTTACCTTATTGACTAAATTTTATTAAACATTTATGTCAGACCATTGCAACACTCTGTATGTTTCTCGCCGGTAAGGTTGAAGAAACTCCCTGGCCTCTGAAAGATGTTATCCTTGTCTCCTATGAAATTATTCATAAGAAGATCCTGCAGCAGCTCAGAGAATCAAGCAAAAGGTAGTTATCAACTTATCATAATTGTGTTTGTAAATGCATCCCACTACTTGGTTCTTCCTAATTTTTTTTGGGGTGATTCTGATCTATGCACTATTGTTTTTCTTCTCTATTTTCACCCCAGGTTCTCAATTGCTTATTGTATCCCCTCTGCTTATACAACTTTTTCATGTTTAGTTACCTTCTTTAGGTTGAGCATTCACAGTGTGCATACCCATGTTGCATTATGTTACCTATATGTGTGCCCTCTAGCCAACTACTAAGTCTGCTTGACTGAAAATCAAAGCATTCATTGCTTAACTGTTTGCTCTCTCCTCTCTCTCTCTCTCATGAGTCTCATCAAATTTACTGTTCAAGTATTCTCAGATATGTATAACTGAACATACTGTTTAATTATAGTTTGTGTCAGATGTGAAGTATTTTCTGTTGGTATTTTTTGTTTAGTCTATTCACATATATGCAACAATCACGCAGGAGGTATATGAACAGCAGAAGGAATTGATTTTAACTGGCGAGAGGGTTGTTCTTGGAACTCTTGCTTTTGATTTCAATGTACACCATCCGTATAAACCCCTGGTGGAGGCAATAAAGAAATTCAAAGTAGCTCAAAATGCCCTCGCCCAAGTTGCATGGAATTTGCTAATGATGGGTATGATTTCTCTTAGTTTATATCTGTTGCTTGTTCTTGGCCTGTCTTCATTTCTTCTTGAACTTGGAATGTGGCATGCAGACTTCGGACTTCTCTTTGCTTGCAATTTAAGCCCCACCACATTGCAGCTGGTGCCATTTTTCTTGCCGCCAAGTTCCTCAAAGTAAAGCTTCCATCAGATGGCGAGAAGGTCTGGTGGCAAGAGTTTGATGTCACCCCACGCCAATAGGAGGGTGGGTCTCCTTGATTTATTACAATACATAATACTATGGAGCAATCAATAATGTTCTTTCCCATCCTCATTCTCATCTGATGAATTTCTTCATCATTCTAGAGTCTCTACTTTCGACCCTATAAATTTTTTCGTTAGTGTCATATGGTTCTGAGAAAGACCTGAAATGTTCAACCAACCAGGAGAAAGAGTTTTAATATCCCTCACTCCCTCTGTCTCTCTCCCTCCATCCGTCCTCCCACCATAGAGTCCTGTGATCATGTCTTTATTACTTAAGATTTTTTTTTTAAATGTATTTGCTAGTGGTTTCAGTTGACTACTTTTTCTGCAGAGGTTAGCAATCAAATGTTGGAGCTGTATGAACAAAATAGATTTCCATCTTCCGACGATGTTGAAGGAACTGTAGCAACTGCTACGAAGACTAAATCCAGGATGGAGCACCAAGACCTGGATCATGGCTCGTCAGTTAAAATTCCGACATGAGGCAACAAGTAACAGTCATTTGCAGGCTGGAGGTACAAGATCTGGAACCTCAAGGCCGGCATCTAGGCCTGCATCTGAGCAGTCATATGTTGAGAATGATTACCCCGCTAGAACTTCCCAGGGTCAAAATAATGACTACAGAAGTGCTGGAATGACAGGTTCTTTGGATCAAAATCAGAACTCTGCCTATTCATGTTTTGGTTCTCAACTCGGTTAATTGGATCATGGTCTTGATGTCTCTTTTATTGTCTTGGACTTTCTGGAGTATCTCATCAAATACCATCTCATAACTGCAAGAATCATAATAACATCAGACAAGCACAAAACACACACACACTCTCTCTCTCTCTCTCTCTCTCTCTCTCCCTCATTTTTTCCTCTCGAATGTCAACAAGCCAGAATGGCATGATATGTCATTTCGTTTTGTTCAAGTTTAGGTCCAATCACACACACACAAAGAACGACATACCTAGAGTTGTGTTGCCTCCACCGCGCTGTGCATTATCACTCTTCAATACGTACTTTTGAGGTTGCTGTTTACTGGCATTATCACCAGTGCACTCCTTGGCAATGTGATCAAGTGCACCACATTTGAAGCAGCCTTTGCCTACAGCAACAAAGAATTAATTCAGTCCTGTTGCAATCGTACCTACTATGGTAGGTGATACAAATAAATTCTGGAGTGTAATTGGATCCTGAAGGATAAATGTCGATACAATTATGTATTCATAACACTCCATAGAGTACCCGATCATACATTTTCATAAGATACAGATTTAATATCCACTGACATAACTCCTAGAAACACCAACAAAAACACCAAGCAAAGAATAAACAAATGAAAAATTAGTTTTACAACCTATTATCAATCTTTCATATCTCAGAAGTTCATTTCATTAATTACAAAGCACACCAAACCAGTGCAAAGGTTAGCTAAGTTGATATATTTAGAAAATGAACATAGGAGAACTGTACCAGAGAATGATAACACATTCCAATTTTACATAGCAGGTCACCAACAAAGTTGCCTCAAGACAGAAGAAAAAGAAAATGAACAGAAAGGAACCAATCATATATCTTTTCTGCATGCTTTAAACTCTATACCTTTGCCCGCTTCTTTGCGCCTGTATTGGGACCACAACCTTGCAACACTCTGACTAAAATCTACATGAATTCTTCGGTCATCAATCAAAGCATTATCCATCTGTACCACAAAAATGTTGAATAAAACAAGAGATTCAGAATGGGCTTTGATATCAAATAATTACAAAGTATTCCATTCCTTGTTTACAGAATATTTCTTCAGTCATCAATCAAAGCATTATTCATTTGTGCAACAAAAATGGGCTTTGATATCAATTAATTACAGAATGCCTTATTTATTTAGAGAATGACTCAAATGAATCAGACGTCAATTTTTGCAGCAAGATTACTTACGTTTTGCTGCAAGAATTCTACTAACCTATTTTGTTTATACCTGTTGCTGCTATATATACCTGTTTTACAGTTCTTACAGGTAGTTAAAGTGAGTACATGAAGGAAAAAATTTCAGACTGAAAATTATGTATTCTGGTTCATACATACAGAACCTTAAAGAGGACCATCTTGCATTAATGTTGAGTTTACAGAATAATCAAGAACACTTTTGCAAGATTATATTAATGTCTTCAGTTATTCATGTGAAATGCAGGACTGATACTTGTAGTTTTGTAGCTACTGTGTTTAGATAAGCACAGTTTGTCTCTTAACTCTGTGTTATATCAGCATTTTGACAGTTCATGTTATAAGTCTTAAAAGCTTGTTATTTATCTCACTGCGCACTAAAGAATGTTATTATACCTGAGACATTATGACTTCTTGTTATAGAAACTATTCCCAGTCCAAGTGGGAGAATGTTAGAGTGGACTGATAATAGTTACTTAAAGCATAACAACTGTTATTTAAAAGCAGGATAAATAACATGAGATAATTAATAAACTTAAACTTGGTGATATCTATCTAATATATTCTGTTTAGATAAATACAAGAGGCTTATGCATTTATCTTGTATAACAAGATAAATGAAGATATGTACATGCAGTAGAGTTGGATTGAAACTCTAACTCCTTGATGGGACTGAGCTTAGAGTGATCCACTTCTCTGTATAAATAGGAGTCCCCCTGTGTTCACTCAAGATACGCTGAAAATACAGTAGCAATACCATCTAGCTTTTCACATATTGAGTGCTTCACAGAAGGCTTTTATTGAGTTCCTCATTCCAGCTCCTGCCATCATTTCCAGCCGCACTCTGCTCATTTCCAAATGGCTCTCCAAGCAACTGAAAAAGGTTGGTCTTCCAAGTCTCCTTGTCATGCTTATGTCGATGTGTATCTGATATGTTCTGGTGTGTGCACATTGATATGTAAATGACATGTTTGAATGTATTTGTGATGTTAAATGATTGATTGTTTATTCTGTGGCAACAATTAAACAAGAAAAGAACTGAGCAACACCACAAGTTCGATCTTAATTATGATCTCCATAAAAGTTGCTACAATAACTTATGACAAGATTAAGAATCATAGAATGAAGCAAGTACTAAGATTATCGTGCATGCACGCAGGAAATGACAATTAGATTCAAGAAATAGGTAAATTGATTCTTTCAGCATACCTTGAAATATGCTTGTTCACATGCCTCTTTCGTTTCAAATTCTGGCATTACAAAATGTCATAATGATTAGCTTAACATAATCAGAAATTTGAATACTACACTAAACAAACTGAAATGAATTCGACAAGAAGAGAATAAGTAAAGGATAGAGAACGTGATGATACTTAAGGACTAAGGTCAACCACTGAACTTGTGCACAGACGTTGGAAGGACAGAAATCGAAGGACATATAAAGCAAAGGTAACAAAAATACATTCTCAAGCACAGAAGACAAGTATATTTCGTACGTGAAACAGAAGGAAAGAATTAGTATCTAACATAAAATTCACTCACCTATGAACGCATAACACAAACTGTCTCCAGTCTTATAATCACGTATTATTTCAGCCCTGCAATCATTTACATATCATCACATAAGCTCTTTGTAATCCCTAACTCACAAATCCCAGAAGTTATTAGTAATTAACAAACAAGAATACTACTCTTACGCTTGCACAGTTCCAAAGCGTGAGAAAATTGTGAACAAGTCCTCATCCTGCATCAAGAGCCAAACTACTCAGCAGCTTGTTACAACAACATATAGTCATAGTGCCAAAATTGTAGGCACCAGAAAACAAGGTCAAAATGAAAACAAAAATCATGAAAAGAAGACTACATACTTCAGTGACTGGATTCAGTTTACAAACAAAAAGCACATTGTCAGGCGGCTTTATCTCAACATCAGGAATATCCCCTATCTGTTACACAGACATGGCAAGAAAGTGGGAAAGGAAGATCAACCTAGTCAGAAATCATAATAGAGATAAGTCAAAACTTTGAGTACCTTAGAATAAAATCTAATGATTAATCCACATCCAAACAACTCAAGCTTTTTAAAATATGGTTAAACAGACTTATCCAAGATTCTGACTTTAACCCTACAATTGAAACTTTCCAATAACTAAAAACTCCGCATGTTGGACCAATATTAATAAGGAGAGACCCACATGTAACTGTAGAATATAAAATAATCATTGGCCCACAACCTTCCAGCTAAAAGTTTTGCCAACAAACTTGATCAGAACTAGGCATAGTAGGATCACTATGCTCATACTATTCCGGGAACTTGCTATATATTCCAAGTGCTATACAAGAAATAGATTTTTCATTTGTATCTTAGTTTGGTATTCACACCTGGTAATAGAATATAACAACTATCAGTAATTACCTCATCCTTTGGTTTGCCTTCCGGGGAGGCTCCAGGAATTAACTCAGATAGTTGTGAAGGATCTTCAAAAGGATCATCCAATATGTAGGCAAAAGGGGGACCGACCTAATATTTTTATAGGGTCTGTTGCTCTCGTCCACATAAGCCTCATTGATCCTTGTCAATGTCTCCAACCCCTCTGCTATCTCCCCAAAAACCTGCAATACAGACATCACTTTAGTAATGCACGTATCAAATCCACCACACAAAAAAATCTATCTACTTGAAGACTATGAGACTGAAACACTTCTACTAGACATGCATATGCTATCTACTAGGATAGCATAGAGTAGATTTATTGCAAGAGACTATCTACTTGCATGAATGTAATTAGCGCAGCCTACACAAACACACACAAGGGTAATCACTATTGCACAGAAAAAGTCCTTTATTGACATATCAAACAAACCCAAGCATTCTTGCATAGGAAGATATATCCCATCAAGTTGATGCATAGCTCTCTCTCTCTCTCTCATTATTATTATTTTTTTAGACACTTGCACCCCCCCCCCCCCCCAAAAAAAAAAAAACTATCCTGTACCGCTGCTCCTATAATAAATCAGATAATTCTAACACTTCATCCACCCAAAAAAGGAATTAAATTAGGTTACTGGAAAGATGACAAAGTTGGACAATGGATTCAGTAAATAAATAGTAAAGAAGATAGATGGGAATGAAGACTTACTGTATACTTCCCATCGAGATAGTCTAGATCATCACGCAATGTAAAATAGAACTGCACAAAAGAACAATTAAAAACATCAGCACATCACTATTTGTAATTGAAAAGTGAAAAGAAGCCCATATAAAGTGCACAAGCCTACAAGCTTATGCCAGAATAGCAGTAATCTTATGTGCATAAACCATATCTTGTTCTGCTTCATTCAACAGATCGATCAAGAGGGAAACTCTCAAACTGATCGAGACATTCCTGGACAAGGCTGAAGACCAATCTCATATAGGAAATTAAACAAATTGTGCCTCCGATGCTGGAGAGTCAGAAGTTTTATCACCTTTTGCCACAGTCATAACAAGTATATCCTTCTTTCATTATCTAGCATTATACTTATTTAGAAATGATGCCATGCTAATTAAAACTGACTAATATAGCTCAAATATTGCTGATGATTACAAAGAAGTGAAAAAACTTTGAAGATTCTTCAGGATCGCCTAAAGTTCTTTTCCTTGCTTCATGACATCGCTGCACACTATTTACCTGTGTTGATTAGATTATCGAGTCAGGTTTGTGTTCCTTTTTTTTTTTCTTTTTCTCCCATTTTGCTCATGGTTATATCCAGATTCATATATTTTGTTAATCATCACAAATTGTCTTTTGATTGTTTTCGTGTTTTTGGTATGCTTCAGCAACTAAAGCTTGTCCTGGATTCAATTATTTGGGCATTTCGGCACACAGAAAGAAATATTGCTGAAACTGGCCGGGCTGAACCCGTTATTGGAGATGCTGAAGAACTTTCAGGTGTGTACGTTACATATTTTATTTCTGAAACTGGGCTGATTTCTGAGTAGCGTACGTTTCACGATGCTAACTGTGTTTTGGTTACGGCTGACAGAAATCGGAGTTGTGTAATCAATTTTTCCAGACATACATTTAGCAAATTGAGCAAGAAATATTTGCTGTCTTGACGGACACGTTTCATAAGCCTGGGTTCAAGTTGCCTGTCTTGGTGCTCCAACAGTTGTTTTGCCTTGTAGAAAGTGTCCTGTGACGGAGCCTCTGCGGAATGTTGCAGTGGTTCCTTACTTCCTTATCAATATTTAAATAATGCAATGTTTGATCGGGAGTTCACCATCAAGCTTTTGAGTAATTCTTTCCCCAACATGACTTCCATAGAGGTTTATTTCTGATATTATTTTGTCTGTTCATACTAATTCTATAAGAATACCGCTCTCATCTGAAGGGTTTTATTTAGTTGATTCTTTTTTTCCTCAGGTCAATCAATTTTTGAAAGGACTATTCAAGTCCAAGAATGACTGCTTGGCCAGATTTAAGGGAGACTTTCTAGTGCAATATATTAAAAGAATTTTCAGCACAGGCAGGATATATACCAAAATATCAAATCAAATGATGTTTCTTTGTTTTCTTTTGAATCTGTTTTATGTTCGGATAGGTCACTATTACTTTGTTAGACAATGTGGTATAATAAGAGGGAACCTGTTGCAGGACAACAAAGATGTTTATGCAGAGGAGGCTGCTGCACAAAGAGAGAGAAGGGCAACGGATTACGCCCAATGAGATCCAAGATGAAATGGTTGATTCTTAGATGGCTAATTAATATTCATGTTGGAGCTAAATTCATGTGTGACTGATAGAGATGCAGTGGGGTACCTAGATTCAGTCATCTAAATCTGTCAATGCAAATGCAGCATTAGCTTCCCTTTTGTTTCCAGAATTTTCTTAGTCGAAATTAGTAAAAGCACAAGGTCTCGCCCATAGCCCGCTGGCTGCACTGCCTATATGTCTATTGGAAGGCCATAGAGTATGTAGGTGCTGATTTAGGGAAAGGAATATGTCAGAGTCATTTGTACGGGTTTTGCTCGATCCAGATTGATCTATATGTACTTGCTAGATGGGATTCAATCTGTTTAAATGACTATTAGTATGGATCATTCTTCTTAGAAGTCTAAGTTCAAGTTTAGACCAAAGAAGTCGAAGCATATTCATTCAACTGTAACCCCTTGTAGTTTAGGGAAGTTGAAGTTCAGAAAGCGTCCTAAGTTTCTAACCAAATTAGCAGACCTTTTCTGTGATACAATAATTCTTGAGGTCTTTTGACGTGCCTGCACTTCTTTTTCTTGACATCACAATGACACCTCAAATTCAAACTGGGTAACCGCATCCTTACACTTGTTTGGTGGTCTGCATTACCGTGCTTCCCCTAATTACTAGGCCGCCCCAAGTAAAGGACTAGTCTGGACATAGAATTGAGGTACATGTCACCAGACTAATTGGTCATGAGTGGTTTTGGTTTTGGTAACTGCATTTGCTTTTAAAGGGTTGAATACAATAGGACATATATGCGGATGCAATGACTCGATGGATATCCACGGGATTGACATGCACATTTCTAAAGCTGGATTAGTCACAATTCGAGGGAGGGGGCACAGCATAAATGTGGGTGATGATGAATGTGTTATGACCGTGGAACTGTGGAAGTGGTGAGGTTGGAAGATGAGAAAATATTAGAAGAAAATAACACCGAAAACGGTATAAGGATTGATTTCAACATAAAAATTTATTCGAATTATAGATAATAAATTTAAAAGTATGAATAAAATCTTTTTTAATTAATTTTTTTTTTCTTTTACCACTGAATAAATCACTTCAAACATAAAAACACTAAATATAGTACCCTTCTCTCCCATAACTTCAAAATCTTCCCTCCTTCCAAAATAATAAAATATATATATATATAGAGCCGTTCGAGAGCGGACGTCCGCAAACCCAGAAAAAGTGCGGACGTCGCTCCTCCGGCCTCGATCAAGCTTCGACGGCACGGCGGGGCTTGCCGGAGGGGGGCTAGGGGTCTGAGAAGCCGGTCTGCAGTCGGGTGGAGTCGCCGGCGACGAGGTTGCGGCGTTGCCCAGAAGCTTGCAGTTGCAGGTCCGGCCGCTGCCCAGAACGTGCAACCTCGATCTCCTCCGACCTCGATCGCTGCCCAGAACGGTCAGGGATGCCTCCGACCTCCCTCCTGCAAGCCGCGCGCCGCTGTCGCCGCCTGGAAGCTGCTGCTGCGTCGACGTCCGTACTTTAGCGACAGTGCGGATGTCCGCCTGTGATCGGGCCTCTATATATATATATATATTGAAGACCTAGAAAATATCAAAATAGAAAACAAAATGAATTGGGTTGAATAACCCGATCTTGGTGAGTCGGGCTGGGAGCTAAATCGGGTAGACCCGCCAAAGAGCGGGTTCGTCTATTCAAACTCAAAGCACGCTTCTGCTTCCAGAGTCTCTCTCTCTCTCTCTCTCTCTCTCTCACTCTAGAGATAATGGAGCGCAAAGACAATCAGTCTCCTCAAGGTTTTGTTAATTCTGTTTTTCTCTTCTGAAAATGGATCTGGCTTTATTTCTTTGTGTTTGTAATTCAAATTGAAAATTGCGCAGATGAAACCGCTCGGATTCTGGTCGAGTTCTTGGAGGTGGCAATCACTTCAATCGTTTTCCTCAAAGGAATTTACCCTCCAGGTTTGTTCTTATCTCATTCAATCACAAAGCCCATTTCTTGTTTGTGGTTTCTGGGAAAAATTTCTGGTATTGGGTTTGTGTTTTTCTTCCATTATTTGGGCAACCCAGAAAGCAAAACCCATAAAAGCCCAAGAGAAAGTGCTTATTGCTTTTGCTGATACTTGGTTTTTGGGTTGAAGGTGCTTTTGAGAGAAGGAAGTATATGAATTTGGTGGTTCATAGAGCTCGGCACCCTGAGCTCAGAGATTATATCCATTCTGCTGTCTCAGGACTTCTTCCTTTTATCAAAAAGGTGAGTCCTTTAAGAAAAGAAAAAATTTCTTTGCTTTGTTTTGTGTTGCAATATAATTTCTTTTTCGTAATGAATGGTTTGCAAGAATTAGCCGATTTATCTAATGCTACTAGGTCAGTGGTTGAGTTTGGAATAGGCTACTGACCTGGTTGTTGAAATTGTTAAATTGTATATGCATTTGGGCTAATACTAGTATTATGTGGAATTCATCATCTCGCCTTAAGAATACTTTTACTCATCTTTTGCTTTTATAATGATCACTCTCGTCGAATATGTATCTTTTTTGTCAAAATATGGTTTATTTAAACTTCTAAAAAACATCATTGAGATCCTGTAGTTTGTTTGAACATCAACGTGTGTTAGGGATGAATCACCATACTAGTTAGTTCAATTATATAATGAATGGGGTCTGGAATGTTTTGCAAAAAGAGATAGACTATGTGGATTCCTTAGTCTAACATAGTTATAATATGTGCTCACATTCACTGTGATAAGTTCTCTCATTATTGCTGGATTGCTTCTCTTTAACTGATTCATGCTATAGACAAGTGGAATACATATTAGGAATATGCCAATGAACTACCTATGCAGAGAGCAGCCTGCATTAGCTTTCTAATTCACTTTTATGAATTGCAATCTGATTTCTGTGATGGGAACAATACAAAATTTCATATTGTCATGACAGAAACTGAATAAAGATTCGGTCAGACTCATGCAGACACTTTTTATTTCTGTGAAAATGATTTGGCATGCATCTTCTCTTTCTTATTCTTGTATTTTTCTTGTTCCTCCCATCATTTTCCGTGTAATCTCACTGAAACGGACATACATTTCACTAATAGGGTCTGGTGGAGAGAGTAGCAGTTATTTTCTTCGACAGTGACAACAACCCTATGGAAAGATTTATGTTTAAGCTCACTGTGGATCAGTCTTGTGGCTCAAACGTCAAAGAAGCTGACCTGGAGTTCTCACTTAGGTCATTCTTTATCAAGCTTCCTCTCATAGAATCCGCTACTAAGGTTCTTCCTCAGAGTACGTCCTTAAGTTCATAGTCAACTTTCGTACTCAGTTTCATGGTTGGTGTTGAATTGCATCTTACAACACTATTGAATTTAATTTCTTGTTCTTGGCCAACCCTTTTATTTTTAAACTTGGCATTTTCATCTTTGGTTTAATTTATTCGATTTTGACCCTATGCTTGGGTTGTTTCTGGTTTCTTCCGCTACAATTGTGGTTCTTCTGCGTTTCCATGTTTCTTTTTAAAGATTGCAGCTAGGTCATGTAAGCTTTTCTCTTATAATAGATTGCAGGTGGGAGATAACAGCATACTTCCGGTCCCTTCCTCAGGAAATTTCAAGCAAGAATGAAGGGTTGTGGCTTCCAACAGACACAAAGCAGTGGCAACAACCTCCCCTAATAACTCCTATTAAGTCGATGAGTAGCCAACCGCTCTCTGTGCAGTTGTATCTAGAACATCCAAGTGTATATGAACCAAAGCCGTGAATAAAGATTACAAAACTGTTCAAGTGTACGCACATATAGTTACTCTGGTATTCCCTTAAGTTTCCTATTTTACTTTATAGTCAACTTTTTTTTCTTTTCTTTTTTTTCCTCTCGAATCTATTATCTGGTTTCCTGACCAACATTATCTTGTGTCATGACTCATTTTTCGATCATAATATTTAGATCAATGGTTCAGCATGTTGATGATACTGAATGTTTTGTTTTGCTGTGCAGACCCCAGGTAACAATTGCAACAGCCATGCTGTCATCCATTCTACATTTGCCTATACCATGCGACAGAAGGGTGAGTATTATAAACCTGGAATGGCTCCCATCCTCGCTGGTTTTGTCATGTTTGATACATATCTAACTTAGCTTTAGATAATGCTGTTAGTTGATTGCAGGGTTCCAATGGAAACAATTGAGTTCATTGAATCTAAATTGGATTTGCTGAATGACTTCAAGAAGTCACTGATTCAAAAGTACCCTGACTTTTTTGCAGTTAAAGATGTCAATGGAAGAGCTTATCTTCATTTGGAGAATTGGGACTCTTCACTAGCGGTCGCAGCTTGTGGAACGATTGGCTAATGAAGAGGGTTTGTGGGCTCTGATGGAGTGGGAAAAAAGTTTAGAAATCAAAAGATGGGAACTTTCAAGGTCCACAGGCCTTTATAATTATTTGCCTGCTGGTTTTAGGACAAATGCCAGTTACCTTGAGCAATTTGAAAGTAGCAGAAACTGGAATTCCCTTCTCCTTATTTGAATGCAAGGAGGTTTGACATTGCTGACACAAAAGCAAGGAAGTGAATGGTGCCGGTGTGTCAGTCTTCATGAACTACTCAGTTTGACTATGCAGAAGGGGATGACATCTTACCTTCTAAATTGCTGCTTCATTTGGTAAAACATCCTGATCTAATTTACATAACTATTAAACGTACAAGGAGCTCTGTATTTCTTATAGAAGCTTAGGATGGATCAAATTTGACGAACAAATGTCCCCTCCTGTTATATAATGATAAATTTGTAGGTCTTAGTGGTGGGACATAGATCAACTCATGTAATGCGGTAATAGTCAAATTCTGTTGAATAATTTTGTGCTGTATCCTAGTAAAGCTGCAAAATTGATGATTATCATCATATTAACCATATCATCTTATGATCGTCACAATGTCCTCGACAGTTTTAGCCTCTGGTCTCACTGCACAACAATTTAGAGTGCTTGAAATCTTATCTACTCTTAAGATATGGAAATACTGATAGAAGTATATACCAGAAGAATTTAATGGATCACCCCTATAATACAAAGTCTATCAATTCATTTCCTAGCACAAATTTTAGCAAATCATTTAGTAGTTTTTGGTTTGTATCGATTCACTTTTGGATATCTCTAAGTTGATGGCCCAGCAGCCCATTGCCTTCATTATGAAACAGTACTTAAACAAAATCTTAAAGATAGAATGGGGTTTCAATTATGGAACATGTTGTTACATCCAAGTTATCATCATCTGTTCTGTCATCCTGAGACTTTGTAATTGCAACCGTCTTCTCCTAAAGGACATGAGAATTTCCATAATTTTATTTAATGTTTCAGGGCTTTCAACCTCGTATATCCAAATTGTATGCTTTGCTCATCCTTCCTTGTTGCAGTTTGGTTAGTTTGAGCCTGATGGCTGGACTATAACAAAAACTATAGAAACGAGAATGTATATATTTCTCCTCTTTACTATTGTTGTTTATGCAGTTAAGATGTTTGTATAGATGTTTAAGACCGGTTCTTTTTTCTTAAACTTATTCATATTGGTACTGATTAACTCAAATGCTTGCTGTAAAACTGATATGCCTGATCAATCATATGTTTTTGATCTATTCAAATTCCGCTGAAACTAATTGAGAAGTGACAATATGTATTTTGATTTGTGAAAATTATATCACATGTGATTTGTTTTCTTGCTTATCCTTTAGGTGAACTGCTTTTGAGATTCGAGTACAGTATTGCATCATATCAGTAATTCCTTTTCTGGAAAGTGGATCATGTGTATTGTGTAATGTCATAGTCGACATCATAGTTAGGGATAAGAATTTGCTTTCCCACGAGGAGTCATTTTAAGGGGCCATGTTTTTGAGATTAACATTTCTAATTTTTTACCTTAAAATTGAAAAGAACCTGTTCAAATGGTGACTTAGGAAGATGGATTCGCTAAAAAGTTAACATGTACTTATGGTTATGCACTTTGGAGAGCACCTTCAAAATTGAAAACAAGTCCCCTTTAAATGATGATGAGTATTTTTCAAGACTTTGTGATAATTGATTTGCTTAGTTCAAATATTTGTGGTTAATCATAGCACACACTCACAGGATTGGTTATCCTCCTTTTGTCTAATATGACTTTATAAAAGGCTAAAGGCACTAGCAACAAGAAACCCCTTCTTTTCTTCAATTTCATTCTTACTTGTCGTCTACAACTGTGAAGGTGAGCTGAGTAATAATACTGATATGACTATCTTTTTCAGGAAACAAAGCTTATGCATGTAGTTTTCCTATTCCTTTCCAGCTACTCATTTTTCCTGAGTGAACCCTACTGTAGGCCGGTCATCAAGCTATGATTGAATGTGCTTAGATTATGGGCATACGGGTATATGTCTCTTCTCCCATCATTGCTTTTACGTTTCTAGAATGGTTAGAAGTCGTATTTTTGGATTCAATTTTTCCCATAAACATTTACTTTCCTCCCAAATCATTACAACTATGTTCAACCCCTGAAGACTAATGAGGGCAGAAGAAGAAAGTTTTCAATGAGAAATTAATCAAAAGATTCGTAAACCATTGTCTAGGTCGGTGTGGTTGTCTGTAAACTTATGCAACCCATCGATTTTGTATCTGATTTAGTGGTTCTGATGCATCCTCAGTTACAACATATTATATATACTCTCATGCATATCTATAGTTAGGAATTAGACCTCTGACGATGCAACTATCACTAAACAAAACCAGACAAGACAAACAATTGTGCCGACAGATTGCGAAGTTTACGATAGATTTTACTCCTTATCTTGTCCAGTCAGTTTTATATGTTCTTCATCATGTTTCAAAAAAAAACAACCATAAAGCTCCTTTGTATATTTTTCCATGATAATAATGTGAGGTTTCCTATAATATCGGTGTTGACTGGTGTGACAATGAATGCATTTTTCAGGGTTCAATGGTTCATCCATGTTAGGTTTGGTATATGATCAACCAGGTGGGACATTTCTTGCCTGTGAAGTCACTATCCCTTCATTTTGAACTTAAGAAGACAGATTTGATTGATTTACGGGGTCATTTTTGGATTTGTTGTAGTAGTAGTAGGGTTCATTGTGGAGCCCAGTAATAGGCCCAACATACTAATTCAGTCTCCTTGATCCGTTGTTTCTTATGGCCCATTCTGTTTTGGAAATCAAGGTAAGCTTCCAAACCATAAAAGGTTGATATTATGAACCAGTACTGCTTGTTTGTTACTTGAACAATGGATTCTTTTAACTTTTTTTACCATCAAGTATTTTGACAAAGTCTCACCTACCCATTATGAAGAAAAATTGTATATATTTATATGCTTTGAGTGCCCACTATGAAAAGGATTTGTGGGATTATGCTTGATTCTTGCATCTCTTACACATTAATATTGGTTGGTGAACAATATAGATCTTGGAAAATTTTCATCACATATGGAAAGCATATACATTTCCTTGTGACGGATTTCATAATTCATAGTCAAGTAAATAGTAAATTTATCCTGTAGTCAAATAATTCATGTATAGTTTATAAACTGTATATAGTGAGGCTCCATTTGGATGAGTGGTTTCAAATCTGAGGGTTTAGTAGACATTACGTAGGGTTAAATTATTTGGTTTAGTATTGATGAATATATACAAGTATAACCATCTTATTAGAAGAAAGAAAAACCGAATGGACTTCAAATGACTCTTTGCATACAGTTTATGTCAAATCTATTTCAAATGTTTTGCATATAGACGTATCGAAGAGATTTTGTCTAATGTTTGCTAGTTTTTGAATACTTTTAATTAAATTTGGTTTTGAAATTACTGTATCTTATGGATTCTTCTTAGTGTAGTTACCATATAACAAATGATATGATAATAACTATGTTTCTAATCAAAAACCCTTTGTTAATGTTATAGATTTGAAAAATATTATCATCGTTTATATCTTATTGAAAATGATTACACACAATTGTGATAAGCAATTTTGAATTTCAAATCTAAAAAAAAAAACAGATTACATCAACAGAGCATTATAGCATTCCTTGTGATGGATTTCATGTTATGATTAGTGCAGTTGATACACTAACCAAACTTTAGGATTTAGACAGAATAGGAAACATGAATTTCTTTCATAATCATCAAATTGGAGTTGGAATCCTTGTGAAAATTCTGTGCTCTGCATGATCAATTTGTGGCCCAATTCTCCCCTCGTGAACTGTCAACAACTCGATGCCGTGCACCAGGCACCACCACCATGTATTGATGACACTACCAAATATCTTCTCCTCCTCCTTTGGATTTTTTTTTTTTTTTTTTTTTTTGGGGGGAGAATGTCCTCCTCCTTTTGATTGGATTAAAGAGAGAGCTGATTCTCTCTGTAATGTCACCCTCATCTCCAAGTTCATGTCCACTTCACACTGTTAGATGTATAAACTTTCAAAAAGTTGGAAAAGAAAGATGATAAACATAGTACATTCTCATCTCTCTCAATCACTCTTGGTTCTTTCTTTCTTGACAGAGATCATTCCAGTAAAATCACTTTATATATTTTAAGAGAACACAGTCCAAACCAACCTATCCTATGCATATTGTCATTTCATATAGAAAATCTAAGGGCCTATTGGTTTTGGTGTATGCCCACTCACATCAACCCAACATCATGAATGATTTATTGGTTCTGCTTTTGCAGTGGTGCCTAATGCAGACAACAAGGAATTACATGCTCACTTTAGACAAAGTACCCACTATATGCAAAGAAAGAGGGATCAAACACAAATATTTTACCCAATATGGAGAGCTGTTTTTAGTAGGCCCGTTATGGCACATAAATGGTACGATCTGATCGATCGACCAATCAAGTTCAAATTGAGGTCCCGGTTATGAGAGGTATTCTCGGCTTTTTATTTATAATGTGGGGTATTCTATTCATATATATATATATATATATAGAGAGAGAGAGAGAGAGAGAGAGAGAGTTGTGATTAGTGAGCAAACGTCTCAAGCAGCCGGCGGCACTATCTTAGAGGTTTCTGGGGAGTTGGGTATGCAAGTTGCAACCACAATCTGCAAGGACCCAGCAATGGGAATTAGTAAGATGACTTGGTCTTTGGCACATGGATATTGTTGTTTTAGTGGGAAGAGGGTGATGATGTTTGCACTTGAAGATACCAATCTGTCAAAAGTCCGGAAAGGAAATAAATGAATAGTTTTTGGTGTAACTGTTCTCCTCCTTTTGCTCTTTTTATGCTACTTTTAACTTCTGTTTTCTCTGTGTTTCATCATCCAAAGTGGGGGGGTTTCCTGGATTCAAATGTGCAATAAACAATGTCCCTCTCAATCTTTAGCCTTACTCCATCCATTCTATCACACTACTAAATCCAACCTCATAAAGTGGTGGTGGACTCAACTCAATGGCAGGTCAAGTCATTGAAATTCCCACATAAAGAGAAAGGAGGAAAAAATATATATATATTGTTGAGATATGATTTCTAGGTCACTGATTTGGTATATGCTTTCTATCTTTGATGGAATCTTATCATGAACCCTCTTTCAAAAGATAACATATAAGCCATTACCCTTGGCATAGCAAAATGAGAATTCATGTGATCAGAAAAGTGAAAAGCACCAAATCAGAGCAGGCCTGCCAACACCCATTAGGTATTGAATATTACTTTACCAATGTCCCTATGCAGTTTTTACCAATAGTAATTTACTTCCACATGCAGAAACTCAGAAAGTGATATTGAAATATTATTAGGGTTCTGTTGATTCAATGCCAATTAGGAAATGCTAAATTAGGATGGGGACAAATGCCTAATTAACTATGCATTAGAATTCTAACTTGACAAAGTCCCATAGGTCTCATAAAATATTTTCCTCAACTAGGGTTTGTGATTGATATGGGAGCTGTGGGGGGGGACCATTCACATATGTTGGGGGTCCAATGTCTAAACTCTAAAGATGAAGAAGTATGTTTAGCAAAAGTAACATAATTGTGATATGATGGAGGTACTAGTTGTAGTCTAGTACTACATGATTGAGTGACCCCTTTCACAAGGAAGGATAGGCCTTAGGGTTCCCATCATGACCTGGCCCTACATGCCTGTCCTCTCTGAATTGGGGGATCCATATTCTTCTACATATTATATGCCTTGTAGTACCTGTCCAATTACAAAATTGGGCAGCCCCACCTCCTCTCCAACTAAAACTTGGAATATGGTTTATATCACCAAAGTGGGCAACTTATGTGACACACATATCTCCATCCCTCTACACCAAGTCTCATACCTAAAAAGCTTAAAGGAAACAAACAAAGCACAAAGCATGGGCCTAAGATACTTAGCCGAGGATTTGTTTTGGTTTGTTTTCTCTCTGAGTACGTAGGTACTTGGATTAACAAATTCCATTGGGTCATGTGTCAATGTCTTCATTTTGTATGGCTTTGTGGGTGTGATGAGTTGAGCAATGAGCTTTAAACAATGGGCAATGCCCTTGATCATTATTCAATATGCCCTAATAGTGTGCATGTGTATCAATGAATAGAGAAGAGGAACAAGGTGAAGGTGATGGTGATGATGATGATGGATGATGACCCCCATGAAATTGATGTGTGATTCTATTTGCATAGTAAGGGGACCAAGGCCAAGGCAATGAGTACAGTTAGGTTTACTACTTTATTCACACATCATTTTCATGGGAGGAAGAAATTAATGGCACCATATGGGGTTGTGTGTGATTGTTCCCTCTCCTTTGGCATTCACTAAAAGTTTGGTTAGAACCGTCGAACCCCCTATCTTTGTTTCTAGTAAAGGGGGAGCCGGATTCGAAATCTAGTAGATAAATGAAAGAGTCGAGTATAGATAAGCTCAAAGTTGGCTTGTTTTTGTTAAGGAACAAGCTCAAATAAATAAAAGAGATTACGATTTGGAGTTGTATTGTAACAATCTACAATTCTATCTAGGTCATAGATTCTAATAATATGAAAAGAGATCGTGTCTAAATACATCATTCTAGCATTAGTCCATGGAAAATAGGGTTGGTACAATACCAATGTGCAATGAAGCACTCAAGTAAAGCAAGCATCATTCATGCAATTTTGAAAAGAATAATTTGTACTTGATTCCCACTTGACAATCCCAATAATTCCAAGGATACTTATTCTATGAAAGTTTTTTAAAACGAATAAAATCCTATTGGATAAAAAATCATAATGTAATGTTATAACATGGTCGTTAGTCACTTTCGAGCTAATCAAATATGATGCTAGAATACAAGCAACGTGGTCCCATGATCATGATGCTTAATCTGTGTGTAATCCATAAAACCAATCTTTATCAATACACAAGTAGCCAATTAAGCACCTGATCTAATTGTAATTATCATCCCTCAATGTGATCATTTTCTTTATACTTTCATTAGAAGTTGTTTTATCTTTCTAAGTTCTAACCATTGAATTTGAACAAATGGCATGATTATGCTTTGCTCCATTGAGAGTTGTATAAAAGTTGGTTGAATTGAGTTCGACACTTAAGTCGAGTCAATTCTTTCGTTTTTAAGATTCAAAATTAGCATTGAGTATGGAGAAGAACGTTTTTGACCATTAGAACTAGATACCATGTATTTGTGAAGAGTGACGACAATTATATTGCACTTAAGCTAGCTCTTTGAGATTCAAGGTTTGATTATAGTCTTGATTCTAAACGAGGCCAAGTCCTTAAGGAGGAAGTGGATTTCTGAAGCAGAGGGTACTCCTCCCGTTTTTAAATATTGTGGCACACGGGTTGGCAAGAAGAGTTCTACGTACGTTTAAATAGTTGCACTTTTTCCAAGTTAGATGTCGATGATTTTTCTTGATGCATCGATCGTAATAGTTTTTCAAAATGTACATGTTTTATCGCACATATCTATCATATCTAAATAAAATTATCTCAACAATGGTAAAACAAAAATAAGGGACTAATTTTCAGAAGAAAGACAAAATCCCAACAAGAAGTTACTTTGCAACTCTTGTTTGGCAAATATTTTCCAACACTTGGTTGTTAGCTGAAGTAACATGGCTATATTGCTTGAGCTTGAACCAAACATATTTGCTAAGCTAAGACTTAACACACTTCTCCATCCCCCTTACCAATATATTTGTTCAACCTATTTACCTATTTTCCATTCTTAATTCTCTCCAACTTTTAGCACCTTACCAGAAGTTGAAGAAAATTAGCTGAAATCTCTTGTTCTTGTCAACATTGTTAGTTGCTCTCTAGCCATCTCCCATTATTCAAGCACAATCAAACTTCCTCAGTTTTTAAAATGAAGCTTTCTCTACCTTTTTTGCTTGTCTTCCCAAAGGCAATGAAAGTACGGGGCATCTTCCATTAGCTTGAGAGTGACCTAAAACGTCTTCTTGATGAAAACCCAACTGGCATTTCACATTTGCCATTCAAGTTTCACCAAATTAGAGACTATTAGCTATGCAATGTGCTCAAAGATTCTTTTCTTAAAAAAAATTATACATACGCCAGCTATTATTTTCCAAATACAAACAACACCCATCTCAATTGGGACAAGAAGATTCGTCACGTCCAACAATACAAGTCAATTTCTTTGGCATAAGAATAGATGATAGTTCATTGAATTAGTGAACGTGGATGGCTTGGAATTCAAATGAACACGCAACCATCATATATACACAAGTACAGACAATGTTTATTTTGTGATATGTACAAGTACAACTATATTTTCGTTTGGATTGAATAGAAAAACAAACTTAGCCTAACAAGGAAGAAGTGGAAGAGACAAGGAATCCCCCAAATGGTGGCCTAAATGACATGGGAGTCGATTAGTTTAGGGTTTATAGGGTCAACAAGTTTGTGCATAAGTCATCACGTCTAGCTGCCCAAGTTCTATAGATGCCATTTGGATTCCAACTTGAGTGTGAATACAAACTAAAACAAAGAAAGGAGAAATATTCTTTGAAATGTTTGATTAGATTTCCAATCTTGGCATTGAGCTAAAGTTTTGATAGTTATCCCCAAAAATTTTATTTATTTTGTCTGAAATCATCGATGAACTACAAACATTTTTACCCTATTGTGTACAATTGACTTGAGTCATACATTTTAATGGTGATATATTCAAGATTTTTTTTGTTTCTCACGGGTGAGATCATATTATCTTATTTTTCTTGTGTAATTGCCACTTTTGTTAAATTATTCTTCGAAGAGCTTGCTTAGCGCAAAGAAGTTAGTCACTAACTCAACTTCTTTTCTCCCTCTACCTACTCTTTTACGAACTACCCTTACACTTTTGTTTTAAGTGAAATACATTCTCTTCAAACAAAAGAGAAAACATATGATTGTTGAACACTTTAATGCTTTAAGAACTAAAATTGGAGAGGAGGAGCTTACCTTTGCTTGTCCCACTAAATCGGGTTTTGCATATACCCGCTATGGAATTCACATAAGAACAAGTGCGGCACTCATAGCATACGATAACAAGTATTCCCCAAGGAAAAAAAAGTGTGTGATGAATTGGTATATATAAGGGCATCTCCAAATGTGTCCCTCCATTTAACCAGGTATCCACATATTTACTCAACGATTTAGCATTATTATATGTAGCATTTAGAAGATAAGATAAGAAGCTTATAGTAAATACATGTGTTGAAATGCAGGCCAAAGAAGGATGGTGTCAAAAACCTACACATCAAAAACTATGTCCACGGTGAGCACATAATGGTGATTCATACTACCACAAAGCACAAAGAGATAAATCTTTTCCAAAGTAAACGACATCCAAAAACAACATCATCTCTCTCTCTTTTTAGGTACAACGTTCCCTTAACTTTTGATTAGATTCCTAGGCAGAAACACCCATTTTTATTTATAACATTCGGACTAAAGTCCTCCCCCATTACCCCCAATAAACAACTAATCGAAAAAAGCCCCTTTAATTATTAAAGTACTGCATCATTATCACCAAAACTAGTAGTCAAAACAAAATTATAGACAACATAACTAGGGCAAAATCATCATCACACACTAATCCAAGAAATTTAATTAATTAAGAACTAAGCAAAGATTCAAGAATAAGATAAACAAAGGGATAATGATGGAAGAAAAAAACTTTAATATTTTCCGAGTGGGAAGGGGGAATAAGATTCGCGTGTAATATAGGGCGTGCTGGTCATAAAGGGACAGATGGTCCTGGATCCGGTGGGGGCCCATTGAGGTGGGCCCAAAAAGATCCAAAATCCTATAAGCAAAAGCAAAATCTGTCACTCTCTCTCTTTCTTCTTTGCGATGTCTTTTGTTTACTCCCCGCCCTCATTAAATGCTGATTTTGGCGGTTTGTATGTATCTGTGTCTGGGGTGGGGCCCGGGAGTGGGGTTAATTTTTTTTCTTTGATATTAATTTTTATCTGGTAGTCCCCGAATGGGACAGATTGTTCCTGATTGGTACGAAGAAAAGGACAAATCTCAAAGTTTGATTTGGTGGAAGAATCTGAGTAATATTATTATTTAATGGGGATACAAAGACAGAGAGCGTGAATCTCACGTGAAGGACCAGAGGGGGAGAGTAAGAGATAGGGATCACGGTTCTTCAGGTGCAGTTGGAGACTTGGAAAGTGAAATGGTGAAGTCACACTAATTGGAGGTTGGAGGTGATGATGATGATGCCTATGTGATCTTGTGGCAATTTTTGAAAAGTCTGATTTTTCCTATTCCTGAATTTACGGGAAAATATCTTCTGGCTAAATTTTGGATTTAGTTTCGGCCAAAAAAAAAAGAAACAAAAAAAAGGGATTTAGCTCATCATTGTTTAGTTTTGTAGATTAAAAAAAAATTTTGAATTCATCATCGATAAAATTTCAGATTTTTAATTTGTTATAATTGTGAGCAACTTTGACTTTAAAAAATAAGTTTGGACCATAGATGAAACACCATATGCAAATCGAAATCACAAATTCGTGCCTTAAACCTTGAAATCTAGATACGAGCATTTTTTATTTTAAAGTCAAAACCAGTAAATAATGTTCCTTCAAACCTTCAACTCCTATTCTAGAATTAGGAACCTCAATCGTGACTTCTTCCTCTGAAAACTTTACCCAAGTTAAACACTCAAGCTCCTTAGTTGACCTTAATAATTCTAACTTTTTTATTAATTTTATAAACCTCAAGTTTTGAACTCTAAACTTGCCCTCGTACCTCAAACACTAGACTCGGATTTTAAACTATAAGATTGTGCCTCTAAATAAAGCAATTCTATACCTCGAAGACGAAACTCTTGACCATGCTTCAAACTGCGAAGTATCATACCATAGTTACATAACTTAAACTCTAATGCTTGAATTGAAAGTTCGAGAACCATGCATGATACCTCGAGCATTGATGTGAGTCATGAAATCACGAATTCATACTGTAAAACCATATCTTAAGTGTTTTGATTTTTATTCGTGAATGATAACTCCATTTAAAAACCTAAAAAAAAAAAAAACAATCGAACTTTGTTAAATCTCACCAGATGTTAGAAATAAAAAATAAATTACAATACCTATATTGCTTGTATTTTACCTTAGTTTGGTACAATAGAAGATTATGCAATGCCTATCACGCCAAATGCATCGCTGTTCTCAAAAACAAAATTTTGAAGAAATTAAATGAGGCTCCTATTGTAGCAATAAGTTGATTGTTTTAAGCAGTTCAAATGAACAAATCCTAATCGCTTGCTTAGATTGGAAACAAAAATAAACACTGGTTTGTAATATGTTTCTTCCATCTTGTCTTGTCGTTTTGGCCATTTAGGTCTTTGATTAAGCCAAGAATTTCAACATAATTTTGATGATTGAACCTTTTATGTTATTATTGACTCCACGTCTTGACAATCATCATTGGATTGATTATGTTTCTAGAATTAGATAACAAGTTCTTTTATTTGTTTTCTTCTTTTTGACTCCCTTACTCTCTTTCGAGGCTGAATTGCCATATGTAATGCATAATGTACGTTGCTTTCCACATCAAACTAGTTGTAGAAATGTCTTTCTCAAATAAATAGTAAATCATATTCTATTGTGAATAAACAAAAGAAAAATCTATTTGGGATTTCAATGTTGCAAATTGAATTGGTGTTTGGTCAATTTATGTATCTTAATCTTAAATAAATTGAATCACTGTATGACAATGTCGACAACTAAATTCTTATTCGTTCTTCCGGAAATATGTTATAAAATTAGAATGATACGGACAAGATTAGTATGTGTCTTGCACAAGATCAACCGCATAAATAAAATAATATAAAAAGATCGACCGCATAAATAAAAACAGATAAAAAATAAAAAAAAATTTCTCTTATTTCTATTTTTGATGAGGTAGGACCCTAATTTGTAATGAATGGAAATATTGGGAAAGACAAGTTCAAAGTCCCACAAAGGGTGGTGTCCGGTGAATGAGAGGGATGAATCAATGAATTCACATTTCACAAAAACCAAATTCATTCATATTGGCGATGAGATCACCACACTACTGTTCATCTTATCATTGACTTTTATTTCCCCCACATCTTGAAAAGGGAAACACAACCACATATCACGTGCTCCTCACGTTCATCTAAATTCCCCATATCTAAAAATACAACTCTTTTTTTTGTTTGAAATGAAAAATACAACTTTTTTATATTAAAAAAAAAATACAACTCTTTCAATTTTTATATTTTCTTAGAGCTAAAGATTGTTTTCTTTCTTTGACAATCGTATCTCTTAGGTCTCGTTTGGTTCGCGGAAAGTAAGCATCAGGAAAGGAAAGTTGTTCCTTTCCTGTGTTTGGGATGCAAAAGGAAAGGAAATATTTTCCTGAAGCAAAGGAAAATAGGGAGGAAAATGGTTCATTCCATACTCCAAAGGAATCACTTTCCCCTCTTCTTTCCTTGCATTTATTACTCACAACATATTATTTTATTCCATTAATTACATACTTTTTAACAACTTTCCGGATAACTTTCCTTACATTACCAAACATCGAAATGGAAAGTTATTCGGAAAGTTCATTTCCCTTCCCATGGGAAAGACAAAGGAACTACTTTCCTTTACTCACAACATATTATTTTATTCCATTAATTACATACTTTTTAACAACTTTCCGGATAACTTTCCTTACATTACCAAACATCGAAATGGAAAGTTATTCGGAAAGTTCATTTCCCTTCCCATGGGAAAGACAAAGGAACTACTTTCCTTTCCGCGAACCAAACGAGGCCTTAAGGTTAGTGAGGATGTTAAGGAAGAGAGGGGATTCAGATTTTGACTTCATAAAATAGGTATTCATACGTAATTATCGCATTTCTTGACCATTACACTTTTACGGTTACATAAAGGTCAAAAGAGAAGAAATTGAAGCTAACAACTAGGGCAATGTTATTATCGCACTTGACTAGAAGCAAAATAAATCAAACCTTATTTTTAGTTTCTTGACTAACATATTCTTACCGTTACAAATTATATTAAAAGTAGAAAAACGTTAAACTTTGACTTTGATAAAATAGGTAATCACACCGATCTATCGTATATTAAGGCAATGTCTTATTGTTGGGTATTCAGTTACTACTTGCTAAGCTTTTCAATGTGAATTGCATGTTGAGAAAAGGATTTGTCTAAACAATAGGCAAATAACATGAAAACTATCTCTAATAATTATGTTAAGCAATCTCATAAAACGAGCAATGCTATTATCACGCTGGACCGGAAGTGATAAAAATTGTCATCCAAAAAAAAAAAAAATCACTATGTTTGTCACATTTCAAGATTGAGGGCCAATTTCATTTGAAATAACTAATCCAAATTTCAAACACTAAAACATAAAGGGTAGAGTTGGTAATTAAGGTACTCAACGACCTAGTATCAAATCATTAGTTTTCAATAATTATTCGTATCCCCCTCTTATTAATATCATAAATTTTCCAGAAGTCGCTAGTTCTCTCTGTACTAAGTACTAACCCACATTATCTTCGCCATCAACCCATCACCCACAACTCAATGTACATATCGTATGCTCAACATCATGGTGGTGGCAACTATAGTGAAGATAGGAAGGGGATGACTAAAGTACTATACCAACTTACACACAATGTGGGGATGCTATCCCATTTACCCAAAACCCCAACTCGCATCATCCCTTACCAAATCCAGCACATCCCTACCGCCATTGATTCCCCATTCACTCCTCCCAACCTCCAAGCCTGAGGCCACCAGGCCAAAGTACCACTGCACCAGTACCCCACCACCTAGCTCTGTACCCTAAAACCCGTAGCTGTAAATTGGAAAAAAAAAATTGCCTCCAAAAAATCACTTAATATAGCGAAACAAACAGTAACATAATGATGGCCTTTAGTCCTGCCCTCGTTGTCCCAATTCGAAAGCGACCAAAGAGAACGCGCGTAGGACACGCTTCGGGAATCCCAACAGTGCCCCTCCGCTCCAAAACGTCGTCGTCTCGATCACGCAACAAATATATGCCAAACAGTGATCCGCACTGGCAGTACCCCAGTGCTGAGTGCTGACGGTTGCAGGACCAGGATTTTTTCGTACTTTTCCTCCCGTCCACTTTTATTTCCAATTAAAAAAAGTATTAAAATAGTGGCCGTTGGTGCCCCAGCAGCAACATTTGCGCGCGCGTCCTACGTGTCTGCTTTTGCCTCTCCCTTCCCTCCACACCCGTCGCTTTCGCTGACTCGTTTGACCCCACGCATCGGAGGTCGCGCGTGTACGAACGCCCCGCTATTCCCTAGTTGGCCTAGAAAACACTGTTGGATAATAAGCCCTGCGAAGAAGAGGGTAGATCATAGATGCGCTCGTGGGGCCCCACCCCCTTAAAAAACTACATATATCACGTCTTCAGTCACACTCTTACACACACATCCCGCCTTTCAGCCATAAACTCTAATCTACCGTCCTACCCCACGCTAACCTGCGCCGTATCTTGCTAACCTGCGCCGGTCCTTATCAAAAAAAATATATATATATATAAAACGATTTCTCACTTGGATTAACAACAACACAACCACCAAACTACCGTGAAAACTAACTAATGGATTCGAAAGATATGTTCCTAGGTATTTTCCAATCGAAATATCTGTGTTTTCACCTGATTCAACGATGAATTATTCTTCAAAAAATGGCATAACGAAAGTTAAGGAATTTTCGGGTCCATATTCGAAACAAATTGGCATCTTCCCTTTTGATTTTTAGGTGGTTTCGATCGGAACAGTGAGTTCAATTCGAAGTTGTAAAGTTTGCGTTTAACGCAAGGCATTTGAGACCAAACCCACAAGATGACCAGAACAATAAATGTCGCAAAATTATAGAGAATATTTACTCACAAGAAAAAATTGAAAAGGCCAAAAAAAAAAAAAAAATTGTCTAAAATTTGTCGGGTGAAATTTTTTGTTGCTGTTGTTGTTTGTTTGTTTCTTCTAAGACATGTTAACATGCACACTAGCGTTCTTGGTGGATTTACAGACTGGGCAAGTGTGGAGGGATGACCCACAGACCGTACACAAGCACAGATGCCTACACGGCAACAGCAACACACACGATTCCTCCTTCCCGCAATTCCTGCACCACCTACTCCCACTTGCTGTACCCGACCCGCTTGTCCCTTCCTCCCCCTTCACCGCCCGCCACCCTACCTCGTCGTTTCCGCCGCTGCTCCCGCAGCACGACTGCGCGTCGTCCATCAGCGCCGCCGCCACGGCGTCGTTTTGGTTGTGATTGTTGTTGTTGTTGGGCTCGACTTTCACCTGGGCCAGGACTTGTTCGAGGTTGGTCCGGAGAGCATTAGCGGTGGCCTCGTTGGTCTGGGCCAAGTCGCGCCATATTTGATTCTCTATGCAGAGTGACTTCACCTTCTCTTCCAGAGCCCAATTCATCTTCCCGATTTTCTCGATCTCGACCTCTTTGGCTCTCAGCCGCTTCATCATCCCCATTTCTACGGACTCGATTATCCTCCTCGCTTGCCTCTTTCGCTTTTCTTCAATCTCCAACCTCACCTTCTCCATCTGTAAAAAAACAAAGGCTACCCAGAATTAATAAACCAGAGACGAAAATACCCATTTAACCGAATCGGTTTAGGGTTTCGGGGCTTACGTGTTGCGAAATGAGGCGGTCGATGTCGAACTGCTGCTGCTGGATTTGCATTGAAATGTCCTCGCCGAGGAACGAGAATGAGTTGTTGTTCTTGTAATGATGGCTCGTCGGAGCAGTCGGGTACGAGAACAGGTTCGGGTTCGGGTTGATCGAGTCGACCCGGGAGCGCTTTCTTGGGACAGTCGTACTGATCGGGACGTTGTAGGTGAGTCCACTGTCCGACTGCATAGCCGCCGCGCAGGGCGTCGTTTTCGGAAGCATCGAATCGTTCATCACAGAAGTATTATACGACGGAAGCAGAGCCTCCGTCGCCACCACGCCGCCGGTCATCAATGGCACGCCGTACCCAATCTGGGTACTATACATGCCCCCGTTTCCCTGAACCGGGTTCATGATTTCACTGCGAAAAACCAAAAATCAGAACCAACCCAGTAGAAATCTCAGGGTTCCAGAACTACCCCGATGAAGAAAAAGAAGAGGGGATTAATCAGTACCTGTTGTTGCAGAGGAGTTGTTGAGAGGGGAAGAGATTGAGGTGGCGAGCTTGAACGGCCATTAAAATACAGAGAGAAAAAAAAAGGCTTGCAATGAAGCAAGCGTTTCTCTCTTTATATAAAGCCTCTTTCTTCTTCGGTGTCGATTAGCACTTTTGGGTTTTTGGGTAATAATAATAATAATCTGTGCGTCTTTATCTATATGTGATGCGTTTTTGGGGACTTGGTTCTTGTTTTGGGGATAGCTAGGAAGGAAAGGAAAGAAGGAGGAAGAGAACAAGTGTGAGGAGGAAATGAACAAAAGGCATGCAATAGAGGTGGCAAGCCTGGATGGTGGGGTTTATTTAGGGTTTGGTTGGGGTTAGAGAGAGAAATAAAACAAATCTCTAATTCTCATCTCTCTAATTAATCCATTAAATTAAAGATTTACCTGTAGAGAGAGTTGGGATAGAATGGAAATTTAGAGAGATAAAAAGTAATGGGGGGTTTTGACCGTTTTGTCTAATTATGGGATGCGGTTACCGGAATGACCCTTCTCCTCTTCCTTTGTTTACTTGACTCTACCAATCTGTAACCAACAGTAACAGAGATTCGGTCAGTCCGTAATTCCAGCGATCCTCCAGGGGCATTTCCGGAATTAGCGCTGCGGAAGGACTCGATTTAATTAACTGACAGACGAGAGGGTGAGAGGGAGTTCGATAACTGACACTGTGAGTATCCACCACGTCAGCACTTTCCCGACTGGGGCCTGCCACGTCGGCAAAGCCAAGTCACATTCGATTAATTATGTAATTAATTAGCGCAAAGCAGCACGTGTGGGGCAGGGTGGGCAGGGAGCACGACAAGTTGATCCTTACGGAGCACGTGCGAGGGGCCAGCGTGGAGGGAGTGGGGCCCGTGACTTATTGGCAAAAACAGAAAGGTAAAGTTAATTGTTTTAGGATTAAGGTGAAGGGTAAAAAGGGACAGAGTGGCCGTTGGGTTAGGGTGCTGATGGGTACGGTGTACTATCTCCCATTGGGGACGAGTCGACTGGCTCCTTTTGGCAGTTTGTTTACTTTTAGAATTTGAGGGGCAGCTACACTCATGCTTCCCGCATGGATACGTTTCGTTTTATTTGGTTCAGCTTTGGACTGTTCCCTCCAACCGTCCCCTACCGCCCTTTTAAAACTCCTTTTTCTTTTCTTCTTTCTTTTGGGTAATTTGCTTTTTTTACCACCTCTTTTGGACTTTAGAATTTTTTTTACTAGAGCCATAATCCGAGGTTCGCTCGATCTATCGATCAGTGTGTTGTTACTGATCGATCGATACTTATGCTCTAGAAAACTCGCTAAGTGATCACGTCATGGTGAGATGAGCGATTGTGACTGTTCGAATTGCTTTTAATTTGTAACCGTGCAAGTTCTTATGTCATGATGATGATATTAAAGGGAGGGTTTTACTTGCTATCGTCGTTATGCACGCGTGTTAATGTGCATGATATGGGGTTCGTTTTAACTCCATTTTTTCCGTCAGGAAACGTTTTCTTTTCTAGTGCATTTCTCGTGCGTAAAGGATGGCGTTGGCGAGCTATACTTTCGATCGTCATTTTGCATGCGTGTTACTGTGCATGCATTGAGCTCATTTAACGTCTCTTATCTTGAAGCTTCGGTCGTCATCGTTGCTCAAGTGCGTGCAAGATGTTAACCAGCTTCATTTTTCGTTCGTCAGTTTGCACGCGTGTTAGTGTGCATGTCACTGGATTTGTTTCGCTTTTGATCAATGACGTGTAAATACTTTATTTTCAATGATCGGTCACATACATATTATTTAAATTAGACAATAATTGACCGTCAATCAAACGTGTCTTGAAAATTATTTTACTTCTAATTTAACCTCTAAATTACTAAAAATTTCCCAATTAAAATGTTACCAAGAATTTGAGCTACATTATGAATTTGTGATGCCTCACCGTTGGTGGTGGTCTCCTATAATTTATCTAATCTTGCTATGAATTAATATTCTTACTCTAAACGATTTGAATTGTCCCAATTAAGTTCTAACGATATTGATCATCAATATCTTTTATATACTAATTAGCAACGTGCCCGCGTTTCTCGCAGGTGATATTATGATGTTAATGGAAAATATATCGATTAAAAAGAATAGTTGTTATTTATTTTTTAGACATAAAATAATAGTAGTTTGACTAATTACATTTTTACACTTTTACTTAATTTGATAATTATGTTATTGAATAGTATTATAGGTACTTTAAAATTTGATGAAACCCTTTGACACCAAAAGAGGGTCTCCATTTATAATAGTAAAGATTTGTTACTCCAAAGTCCAAACCAAACAAAATTGCCTTTCAGTATTTTATGGTATCACACCAACATGATAAGTATACCTAATAGCATCGTTGTATTAAACTTCATATTTAGACTCACTCAACATATATAGGAAGGCCATATATTAGGCTGCTCATTATTGACCTTTCAGCTGTTTGAGAAATATTGGTATTATTGGTCTTGAATGGTCCTTGCTACAAATGCTATGTATATATATACTGCATGAAATTATTGGTGCCTAACCATCAATGCATATAAATTTCTCCCACATCCCATATTTTCTGCTTGATTAGGCTTTTGCATGACAATAATTGATCCCTGTTTGTAAATTTGTAATGGGAGTAGTCCCACATTTATTGCCTAATTTCTTGCAGATGAATTTTCATTTCAATTTGATAAGCAAATACATCTTGACCAAATCGAAATTTGACAGCATGCCAATCAATCCCAACTAATTTTCATGATCGATTAATTATTATTATTTTTTGAATATTAATTATAGTAAATGCAGAAATGGCCAAGAGAACATAGTGGATAAACTTTGAATAATTAATCTCACTCATCCATGTCATAGTTCACCTTGAGATTGCTTGGTTTGGATCATTTCCAAATATACTACATGTTCTTGGTCAAGTTTTGATAGCTCAGGTTAAACTTTGTTGCTAAGATTCGACTTGTGATGAGGTTTTGTTGTTAGTCTCGATGTTGACCCGAAAGATGAGTTATAATTACGAAAAACAACGCTCTTTAGTGGAAATCTTTATTTATTTTGAAGGAAAAATCTTTTAGCTCGTGACAAAATGAGTTTGTAATTGAGGAGCAATTAGAATTTATATGGGTGAGGGTGTGTAAATAACGTTTTGCTAGGACATTAGATGTGTGAAAAATATATTTTTTGTTTAGTTTTTTCCAATATCTTATCACATTTATTGTGGTATTGCTATGGTTATAGTTGCAAACTTGCGATAGAAGCAAATCGAATAAGATAACTAAATTAACCAAAATCGATATGTTAAAATAATATGGCTACAAAATTATATGAGCATCATGCTAGAAATTTTGTGATGTGCAACCGTTGAGCATGATGATATATGACTACTAATATCGCATGTGGTGAAAACAATATATTTAGATGGACAAACCCGTTGCTAGGAAAAAAACCAAAAAACACACACACATCCTTCATTGTATTGCGGATAACATCAATATCTCTTCAAAACACGGTGATATTCTCTATTAATAATTTTGGTGTTGATCTTTTACCAATGTCTAAAACGATGCTGATCACTGTTAAAATGACTAAATCTAAAGTTAGAAGAGAATCAATATCTCATAAAAGATAAGATAAAAGCCCTTTAAAAAAAAAGATCAGATAAAAGCAGAGTAACTGTTTATAATGTCTAAACAATTAGATATTATGATTATTATCGATATATAAAATTATTATTTTTAATATAAAAAAATGAAATCTAAAGGTAAAAAACAAAAAATCAAGAAGATCCTATGGATTGACAGAAGAAATAGGTTTTTCAATTTCTATGCAAGAAATATTTATTAACAATTATGGAATCATCAAGATCACTAGTCCAAAATCATTCATTAAATGTCGATGGCTTGTGGCCTTGATTCTCAATATTTAGGTCTCACCTCCCATTCTTACCCCACATCACCTAGATCTTGCCACCTCTTTCTTTCTTTCTTTTTTTTTTTTTTTTTTTTTTTTTTTTTAAGGGGGTGCGGCTGCCCTCAAGCCTTGATTAATGATCTTGCCACCTCTCTTTCTAGAGCAAGAAAAATAATGTTACAAAATTAAGTTGCCCTATATATATATAGCATGGTCGTACACGCAAAGAACTACCTAGCTACATATAGAAAATAGCTAGCTAGGAAAATTAAATATTTATAATCAACTTTGCATATAGAAAAACTTGGGTGGCCATTGCAGTAAAATTGCTCTGTCTCCGTGCATTTATCTTTAACTTTTTTGCATGCCCATCCGGCTTAGCTATGACCTAAACTTCTAAGTACCTTTTAATACTTTGAGACCATCATCGTACCAAGACATGAATATGTACCTTTCAATAAACATGTCAAATTTAAACCTCTTTAGTGATCGATGCGATGCATATTGACAATAGGGTGACAAATCAATTATGTCCACCATATATTAAAGCCATTAGCTAAGAGATATAATATGAAAACGATATTCTCAATGGAAGTGTACTACGATTAAGCAACTCCATTATCTAATCACTAGGTTTATGACATTTTTCTAAGCAAAAGCGTTGGAAAAGTAGCTTCAATCAAGGAGACAAAATGACAAATGGATCTGTCATTTAATTAGTGACATTAAGTAGCTTCAACTAGGGTTCCACAATAGATCCTGCATGATCTAATTTTGCGGAAGATTTGAGGAGGCATAACCTGACATTATTAACTACTTTCTCTTTTTCTTGTCTTTTTTTAAGAACATGATTAACCTTGTTCATACAAATTAACAGAACTAGGGCTTAGTTTAATACACCCACATGGAGAAGATTAATAAACTAATGCTTCTTTCCTAAGATATATATAGCAGGCCGTACAGACACAGAGTCACAAGGGGATTATTATAAAGATGAGATGGAGAGAGCATGATGATATCACCCATCTTCGATCTTTCCGATTCAAGTTTTACTTTGGCATTATTGCACGCTGCTTAGCTAACTAGATTAATCAATTGGTTAATTAGCTATTAAGATGTTGGCATGCATGGACTAGAATAAACCCTAGTTGGTTTGTTATCAATGATCGAGAAGATAACGAAAGCAATACCAGATTATACTTACTTTCTTATGGGGTAATGTTTCCTTAATTACCGCTTCGTTTGAGAGAGATCGTCAAACTGCAATATTTTGCGTTACATGTTTGAATCAACAGTTATGATTGACAATTTAATCGATGTAAGTTTTTTTTTTAGTTTAAAAAAACTAGCTAATTAATTGATCAAATACTGTTACTAGTTCGTAAGATTTATGGCTCGAGTTAGGGATGATTGTGTAACCAACTAATCATTGGCCAATGTTGTAGTCTAATATCATATCATATTTCATATGAAGTGAATCGTTACACTTACTTATAGTATGTGAATCGATCCTTTTAATTTTATGTATTTAAGAGCAATTTTTTGATTTGATTTAGACGATGATCGATGAGTGCAGTAACATAACACGAGTACAAGTGTAGTAGTATAACACGAGTACAAGTGCAGTAGTAGAACTGGACGAGTATGAGCACAGCTAGTGCAGTAGCAGGATTGGACGAGAGCAGTAGCAGGATTAGACGATGACGAGTGCAATAGCAGAGCACGGGTACAAGTATAGTAGAACTGGATGAGTATGAGTGCAGTAGCAGAACTAGATGAGTATGAGTGCAGTAGCAGGATTAGACGATGATGAGTGTAGTAGCAGAATAGGAGTACAAGTGTAGTAGCAGAACTGGACGAGTATGAGTGCAGTAGAAGGATTGGATGAGTGTAGTAGCAAGATTTGAACAAAAAAAAGGTCTGGATTAAAGAAAATAATTAATATTTAGTAGTTATTCATACATGAAGGTTAGAATTGTAAATGTCTTATTGACACATGGCAACAAAATAACAACTAGTCTTTATGTGTAAAATTTTGTCCTTATAAACTCGATCTAAATCAACTTGTAGGAATGTATTTGTAAATTCATTTTTTGTCAAAAACTTATGTATGGTTTGCTATAGCGCTATTTATTCATCATCTTCTATCATTCTTATCTAAGAATTTAATTAGTAGATTGGTTTAAAGTTTGGCAATCGTCGCACTCAATTAATCTTATATAGGATCGATCATATAATTAAATACTTAGCTTCAAAACTTAATTAAAGAGATAAAGAAAGATACTACCCAAGGACCGAAGAGATCGAGTAGATGGGGGAAAAGTAATACTATGTGGGAGAGAGTGATTCCCTCTTCATCATGCACCTTACTTCACCTTTCTCTTTCATTATACTCTATTATTGCTTACACATCAAACTCAATTCCATCGACCATACTTTGATTTTTAACCACTACCCAAAAATCTAGAAAGCATACACCAAAAGCAATAAAAAGTTGAAGAAAAAAAGAAGAGGCATTACATAATACATATATATAGTACATTTTGATTGCTTTCTTGTAACAAAAAGATACTAATTCCAAGGGCCAAGACTACTTGGGAGGCATACAATCATGATAAATAAGGATTCTAGTTTCTACAATTGGACTAAAAAGAAACCAAAAAAAGATGCATCGGGTTGGGAATCATGTGTGTTTGTGCTTTCACCCCCCTTGACTTGTGGAGATTGAAATATACAATTAGGGTTTTTTCTTCTTTATCTTTTTCTTCCTTTCAACTTAAAGGTTTTGGTGCCGTAGCCTTTGTATTCTATATTCTACATGTGATCTCCACAGTACCCCATCCCTTTGTTATAAGCCTCCTCGATCACATTGTGAGAATCTCCTTCACTCTCTCTTTCTCCATCTTTCCAGCTCTGCTTTTCCTTTTTGAGAATCACATTCATCACCCCCAACAAACTCGATAATAAAACCGACCCTAACCCTAACTTTGAATATGTCCCCTCATGCTTGAGAGAGAGAGAGAGAGAGAGAGAGAGAGAGAGAGATATTGATATTGTTCGATCTGGAGCACTAGCTTTCCCATTCTTGCTTTGAATGAGCAGCACCAGTAGACTAGTATGACGAGTTATTAGGCTAATGGGGCTAGCTATCATTATTTCTTGTATTGGAAACATGCCTTACTTGTGCTCGGGATGCCTAGAAAGATATGTCAGCTTTAAATATCTCCCTCTCCCTCTCCCTCTCTCGCTCTCTCTCTGCCAAAACAAGAACAGAAATTTTGACCGTTTGGTTGAGAAAGTGAAGGAGAAGTGGCATTCATTTCATGGTCCCATGGTACATGATTCTGTACACCTATCTGCAGTAGCACTGGAGCACTCGTACAAAGTACCATGCTACTCACGAGTTATTAATTTTAGGGCCCTTTATTTTATTCAGAAAATTTTGTTTTTATTTTTACCATAAATTGAAGTTCACCCATAAATTAAGTAAGAATTTTATACGCTGGTTTCTAAAAAAACATGAATACTGAAACACACATTGTATGGGGCACTTATTTCATCATTTTAAGTCAAAGTTTATTGTTCGATTTGAAATATCAAAATATTTTATTGCAATTTATAAGAGAGGAAATATGTAAAGTGAGACTTACTAAACATGATATCAAGTTATGAGTTTGTATATGGAACATTAACGTATCGATACATCAAGTAGATCATTTCGATACAAAAGGAGATTGACTCTAATCACTCTATCTATCAATAGAGTACTAACTTGGTCTAATATCGAGCTAGTCTATGTTTGATTGTAGGAAGTCAATCCATATTTGATGTACCGATACATTAATGTATTATATATATATTTTTAATATATATTACTCTAATTTGAGGCGATGAAAATACTCAGATAATCAATAGAGGCGTGAAATTCGTTTGAATGAAAGATGTTAAAACATATGGTTGTCAAAATCATAATCAAGTTTGAATTTAAGATTTTTTTCTAAAACTTTATTTTACCCATAAAGTAAGAATCTTATTCCTAAGTTTCCAACATTCAATGATAGATATGCAAAGAAAGAAAGAAACAAGTGGTAATTGGAAATGGGTTCTGGTCCTTCAGCATAAATGATCATTATGCAAACTAGTAACGTATACTTGGAAATTAAGATTAAAGATTGTGCTGCTTCAGAAAAATGCATTTCCCAATGTAATATTTTCCCCTCTGCATTTTTCCTTATGGTGTTTGGCAGGATTAAATGTCTCCATGTGCATTTCAATACTTTAGGACAAGTCAGTTTTCTCATTTAATTTTTGATAATGCATTCAAAATTCAATTATTCAATAGAGAAAGATACTTGTCCCAAGGGGAACTGGGTCAGTCAGCCATAATGTAGCTAGCTAGGCCTGAACAACCACCATAGTCCACAACACTGCACTTGTCAGTTCACAGAAAAAAATATATTATTTCCCTTCTTTTATTATGCTAAATATAAAAATATATAGGATCCTATTGGTTTAGGAAGCCTTGAATATTAAGGTAATGCCGAAACTGATAGGTTCATATCAGACCAAAAAAATGAAGAAGCTGATCTCTACTGTTGTTTCAGAGCTACCTTTTAAACAGTGTTTATTCTCAAGTGTACTAGTGGGCTGTGGGATTCCCAATTTTTCGGCCCAAATTGTTTCTTGTTAGATCTATACTTACTAGTTCTCAGTTGTCAAAAAAAAAAAAATACTTACTAGTTCTGTCGATAGAAATCCACTAAATTGAAAAATCATTTTATTATTTGATTATCGCTGTAATTGAAGAAACTTGTTTTACCATCTCTACCATTGAAATCCGAATCATTTGTTCAGTTTAATTCATTCATTCTGTGTTTCCTTCAGATGATACACAATATTGACATTTCTCCATGAAATTGATCAAATACATTTTTTTTCCTGATCCCTTTAATGGTTGGAGAAAACATTTTTCTCATTTGCAACTCAAATAGGGCCTCACCGGTCGTTTTTGGGTCTGGTGTCCTTTGCTTTATTTGTAAAGTCTATATGGCTTGGGAAAATGTTATGGTCGTTCTTTATTTTTAGTCCAGTAGAGACCTATTGGGCTAATCTAATAAATCCCTCACCTATTGGGCCTATTGGGCCAATGATCCCAATCCATTGGGGTTGTACAAATAACGATTCATGACATTTATGTACAAATATCCAACCAAATAATCTTGGCTCCGTAATTTTGTTTTCATCGGTTCGGTTTCTCGATACTAGCCTTCCTCTACACACATGCTTTGCATGTGCAAGTAATTTTTTTTTTTTCAGAAAATAAAAAAGAAAAGATAATGGAAGAAAACGGTTATTGCAGAGAGAAGTTAGTGAGAGAGAAAAGTGGGTTGTGGGATTTATTTTGTTTATATTTATTAATAAAAATATAATTTGTAATTGTCGTAATAGCCCTTGTGATTTAATTAATTCTCAAAGTATTTTAATCTCTTAAGGTCATTTTTGTCAAATTTTTTTATTTTGGCTAACAAAGCCTCTTCTCTTAATAATAGTATAGATTAATTGAAATTGATTATAAACTCGGTTAATTAGTATATTGGTTCGGTTTTTTTTTTTGAGAATATATTGGTTCGGTTTGGTTTTAATTAATTTCAACCAAGTTAATATTATTGATTTAATCATTAATTTTAATGAAATTTTTTATTTTTTCAATTATAATTGTATATATAGTAACGATCCAAACAACATCAATTAAATTTAATGTAAACCAAATAACGTATTTTTTTTTTTGAATTAATGGTAATTCCATTGATAAAACTCATGCCAAGAAGACCATTACACATCCACTCGCTGCCTCATAATGGACAGAACAAGGCTTCGTGGTGAAACCATAGTGATACATAGGATATACCAACTATATTCGAACTTATCGCTCACTTAAAAGAAGTGAGCCTATAACTATGAAACGTCATAGCAAATAGGCACACTACAGACACAAAAGTGCATAGTTTCCTAAATAATCAAGGAATTATTAGAAAGTAAAAACTAACTATTAGAAAAACCCAAGAGGGCAGACCAAAGGAAAGTCACCATCTCCAGCCCAATAAGCATGGTCAGACCTAAGCCCAGTACCAATCTCCTCTACACGACAATTGCACGCACAACTGCCTCATCACTTCCGATCGATCAAAGCCGCCACGACCAGGCCGCCACGCCTGCGCTACACGATCCACATCGCCCCGCCTGCGCTGCATGATTTGCACCGTCATGCTCCTTGTCATCACGACCTGCAGACCCAATTCTTGTCGCCGACGAGTCTTGGATACCAGCGACGAAGCTCCACCATCGTACACCACAGTCACCGCGCATCAGAGGTTCAGTGCCAAGAACTCTGCCTCAACCACCATGCCAAAAGGTAGAGCAGTAACCCTCCCACGAAAACCTGCTGAGCAATAGCCTTAAGAAAAGCCTCGTTCGACTGCACTCACCAGACCCTGATAAGGCCAGGGGCCTACCACGGGCGGGAGTCGTCGGACAAGACGCAGAGATGGAAAACGAAAAAACCCTAGGTAATACTATTCAAGTATCCTTTTGGCTAGCCCCCATAGTATATACCAAATAATGTATATTAAAAGACTAACACGACTAGATATGAATATGTTATACCTATTTTATTTTTATTTTTATTTATTATTTAAAAAAAAAACAAAAATTTTATCGTACTAGTATTAAGAAACAACTAGCATGAAAAAAAAAACCTAGCCGCACATGGTCAGGGAGCGAAGGCAAAAAACCCAAGAATCTTCTTCTTGTCCGGTGGCGTCTGCCGTCAACGTTGGCACTTGCCTCGTCGGTGTTGGGATGTTGTCGGATGGGAATGTTTTTTGCTATTCCCTTTGGCTTCCAAGATTGCAGTATTTGAGGTCTTAGACAACGAGTAGTCGGGTTCTGCTCGGCTTCGAAGCTCTTCGAGGTTTAGAAGTGGTCGTAGGCACTACTTCATGGAATATAGTCGGCAGCAGGATCTGGGTTCTGCTGGGCGACAACGATGGCATTTTTCAAGGATATGCTGAAGGTTTTGGAGCGCGGGGGGCACAAACCTGTTGTGGATTTGGGTTTGACCGTGCTGTTGGAGCTTCATTTGGGGTCTTCTGGATGGTGGCATCGTGATTCCTTGAGGTGGGGATGGCGGAGGTCCGCTCGCGGTGACGGTGCCTCCGGTGTGCGTACGGTTAGTTTCTCTTGCAAGAGGGTGGAGGCTTGAGCTGGGCCGAGCTACTCATGTTTGGGCTTTGGGTGATGTTTGTCTTGGGGCCTTGTGGGTTGTTTATGTTTCCTATTTTATTTAGGGATCTCTATGTTAGTAGTTTAGTCTATTTTCAATAATTCCCTAGTGTTTAGGGAGCTATGCTCATTTAGTTTCTTTGTGAGCGCTAATGAGTATTTGCCTGCTTGCCTATAAACTATGTTGTCATAGTTATAGGCTCGCTTTAGATAAGTGAGCGATAAGTTCAAATATAGTTGGTCTATACTATGTATCATTGTGGTTTTACCATGAAGCCTTGTCCTGTCCATTGTGAGGCAGCGGGTGGGTATGTAATGGCCTTCTTGGTATACGTTTTATCAATGGAATTACCATTCATTCATTCAAAAAAAAAAAAAAGAATATGTTATACCTTATTCTATAATAAAAAATAAAATAATAAGTAAATAATAATAATTTTTTATTGGTTCGATTCAATTTATAAGGAGTGATCATAACTTCATAAGTATTTAACCGAAAGCCGCACCACAAGCATCGTTTCAATTAAGTTTTCATTAAATTTATTGTTTCAATTCAATTTTGATACAATTTGGTGTAGTTTATCAATTTTTGGTTCTAAAAACTAGGGTTGGATTCGGTTGAATATCGAGCATGATTCTCAACAACCGGCTACTAACCGATCGAGGTCGGTTTCTCAAATTTGCAACTTCGGTGCCGGAGGCGGTTGCCGACGAATCGGTATACCGAAATTTCAGTTGGAGATCGTTATGCCGGAGGATAGCCGGATATGGAATTGGAAGATGAAGACGCAAGCCTGATTGGTGTTCTATGGAGGAACAACTCAAGATTTCTTATTTCTTGGATTTTGAGAAATAGGGATTATGGGGTTTTAAATCCAAAACAAGCAGTAGAAGTAGAAGGGAGAGGAGGAAGACGAAGAAAGAAATGAAGTCTACCAAGTCCCAAAAGAAAGAAGACGAAGAGAGAAGAGGAAGAAAGGGAAGAGAGAAGAAGAAAGATAAGGAGAATTCACAATCTGCATTTGATGAAAGATGATTTCTAGACCTGACATAGAAAACGATGGTTTCTCAAAAGATGAGAAACAATGAATGTTTATGTTTTGCCCGCGCTTTGCCGCGGGATTTAGTGTCATCAATGAATTAGAAGTCTTGATTGAGCTGAAGAAGACCTTAGTATTGGGGGACATCATTAGTTTGATCTCCATTAAAATTGAAACTTACAGCCAACTTATTTTCATTCACATGTTAATATACTAATACACAAAAGTTTGAAAGAAAAAAACTCACTAGGGGCAGAATTTTAGATAACTGAATGAAACAGTTTTGGATCAAAACTTTAGCAGCCACTTCTTCTGAAACAAAGCTAAAGCTTCTTCCAAAAATTGACCAAAATCTTGGATCTTTCCTGAGGTTCAGTGCATTATTGCCATTCTACCAATCTCAGTCCCTGCAAGGTAAAATGGTTCATCATTAAATTCCACAATGCATATTTGACAAATTTTTCTCAATCTAATGTGGAATTATAGCAAGAGCTAGACTTCTAGAGAAGTTGATATTAAACACCAGAACTACTTCGAATTGATTTAATGCTACTACAAAATTATAAAGCGAGGGTATGAGATGAAGCAGTACATTACCATAAGTGGAATCCATGTACTACATGTATCAACTTTCTTCTTCTTCTTACCAAAAATGATAGAGAGAGAAAGGGAGAGAGCCAAGAATAAATATGTTGTGTTTTAAATTAACGCAACACTACATGCATGTGCACTGAGGTATATAAGACGTAATCTTGATACAAATAAGAAGCCCTTTTTGAATCAAAGGGTGTTACAAGAGTCCGCCTTTTGGCTGAAGTTGGGAAGCTGATATAAGAAATTTCTGCGAGTGACTCCTGACTTTGAAAATTCATAACTAATTCCAGAAAATTCCATTTTGGGTGATTCTAGTTCTACATGACTCTTTAAGATGTCTACTAAAACTCTTTAAAAGGAACAGACTTCAAATTCCCAGTAGATCAGTGCAGTTTTGCAAAAGTAAGTGACTGGGTCAAAATTCCAGAAAATTTGAAAATGGCACAAATCCATTTTCTTGGCCAAAACTTTTTCTCACCTAATGAAGCCACAAAACAAACAAAAGTATCATACAAAAACCCCAATATGAAAATAACAATCATCTTAGCAGCAATCACTTTTGTAATTTATGAAAGCCATGCTTCTATTCATTATTAGTAAATGAAAATGACATAAGCTGATCAATAAAACAAACATTGCTTACACTTTGCTTTACAAAGTTTAGTTTCTATATGAGCATCACTTTCACTTTTCAAGAGATTTGGAATTTTTATCTAATGAATGTATTAGTCCCTTCTTTGTTTTGTTTCTGAGTTTGGCATGACAACTTGAACATAACACTGATTGCTAACCCCCTTAATATATATTTAACTTTAAATCTATCAAATATACATCAACAGGATGCTAATATATATGTCAATCAACCTCTCAAATTCCCAATTAAAGAACAAATGCAAGCAATTGCAAGAGAATGAAATATATAAGCTTGTAACATCCAGATAATACCTACCCCTATCATATGCAAAAATAGTTTGATAAATGTAGGCTGGAGTCAACCATCTCATTTTTTACTCATCCTATTCAAAATCAACCTTATTATTTAAAACATATTGAAAGAGAAAAGGATTGATTACTAATCATAAAACTAAAATCTTTTCAGGAGAAACTGAAAATCCGTAACACATGATAATAAGAAAGCAAAGACAAATATATTCATAGCTCCAATTTTCACTAATCAAACAGAGAAGTTGAACCTTCATAGCTCCAGTTTTCAGAAGATTATAAATAGTTGAGACTCAGAAAATCATTCGTACCCACCACCCAAACTCGTCCCCTTCCTCCCCATATAAAAACCAAATAATTCCAATAACTGATAAGAAAATTATAAATAGCACCCAATTTGATGAAAGTCTTTCAAATTGCCAAAGATCAGAACCTTACCTTGAAACCATTAATCCAATGTTGCCGAGAATCCTCAGATGCAAGTACCTAATCTCAATTCTTGTCAGAGAAAAACATGGAAATTGAATACTCTGTTTAATCAAAACCTCCTAGCCCAAATCCTAAATCAATGACATATCAAGATTTACACTAATTTTGAAGAAATCTTTTGAAAAAAAAATTAAGTCGATACCTCTCAAGAAAGCTCATCCCTGAGCTTATCCATGCAAGGAAGATTCGATTTTCGAGCTTGAGCACGAAGCACCAGACCTCTCACCCTTCTTCTTATCTGGGAGATGAGAGACTTGAAAACCAAACCTCTCCTATTTGTTTTCAGCCCAACCTTTGTCTCTGAGAGTGAAGATGGATGTCAATCGAGGCTTCCCGAAGAGGCTAAAATTCTATCTCAGAGTTCAAGGCTGCAAAACAATTGGATGAATCCACAGAGGCTTCCCGAAGACACTAAAAATTGCTATAAGTCTATAACCTTCTAATCCAGATATTCACAGTGGCAGGCCGTAAATCACGAAAAATAAAGGGCAAAAACGTCATTTTACTCAAACAGTGCTAGCTCTAGTGGCTTTAGTCAAGTACATTTAATTTATGCTTTACTGCATTGTTTTTTTTATTGGTTATATGAATTTTGTAAGACTTGGTCTATATATTGATGCATCATTATCATACTTACTGGATTTTTGCTGGCATCTAGCATATAAATTCTGTTGAATTTTGCTACGGACCTAATTTAGGGAGGTGTATTCAATCCAGATTCTAAATGATTCTGATTGATTTTTTATAATCTGTGGATTTTCGTGGATTCTACAGAATCCGCGGATTGTTTTAATTCCACACAGATTTAAACAGATTTTAATGTGTTGTATTAGCAAGATTTGTTTAGATTTGTTTGGATTTCATAAGTGCATGGATTGTCCTTATAACAATAATTGAATAAAGAACATAATAGAATACTATAATTTTTTGGACAAACATAATACAATAATTATTATGACTTGAAAAAAAAAAGTTTCATAAAAATAAATTATGTATGTCAAAATAGATTAGGAAAAACGTAAAGACAACCAAAGGAATACATTATGAAAAATGCAAAGGCAATTAAAAATGTACATTAGAAAGCTGCATACTCATCCATTCCAACCTCATTATCATCATAACCTTCTTGTTCCCCGTCATCCATATGTTCCTCATTATTCTCATTCTCATTGTCTTGAGTATCATTGTTATTCTCTTGACTTTCATTATCATCATTTCGCGGTCTATCTTCCCACATAGCTTCAGCAATAGTAAGCCTCCAAGCATTAGCCTCTGCTCTTTGTCGTTGTTGACTTTGAGAAAGTAGTTCAAGATTCTCATCTTCCATATCTAGATAGGATGAAGATGGTGAATCATTTTCTGGTTCAACAGGAAATTCATCCTCACGACATTCTTTGCGAAGAAAGTTGTGTAGTCCAGCACAAGCTAACACCAATTCTGCTTGTGTTTGATATGGAAATGGAGGTGCGGTTTTGAAAATTGTGAACCGTGATTTGAAGATACCAAATATCCTCTCAATCACATTCCTCAATGACGCATGGCGAAGATTGAACAACTCGCTTGCATTTCGAGGATGGCGACCTTGACCACCAAAATCTTTGAGATGATATCGAACACCTCGTAACGGAGCTAAGAATTGGCGTCGATTAGTAAATCCACAATCCACTAGAAAAAATTTGCCTAACAAGCTAAAATATTTTAATTAGCATGTCATACAATAAAATAAGTACTCAAGCTCACCAAACCAACAAACTAATAAAAGAGAAATTACTAAATCCTAGCAAACATGATTTTTTATGAAAAAAATAAAAATAATTAATTACCTTGAGGAACTTCAAGTCCATTTCTCCTTAATAAGGCATCATTTAACAATTTTGAATCATGTGCCGAACCTTCCCACCCACTTAGCACATATATGAATTGTAAATCAAAGTCGCAAGCTGCCAAAACATTTTGAGACTGAATTCCATGACGATTACGATAGCTGCTTACTTCGCGACCTTTTACCATCGCTGGAATATGGGTGCCATCAATTGCACCAATACAATCCTAGAAAAAAAAAATTAATAACAAGAAGCTAGCAAATTTTTTATAGGAAATACAATTAAAAAAATTTAAGCAAACGAACTATATTTAAGCATACTTTAAAATAACTTTGAGGGAAAAAAATATATCTTAAAGTAGGGGTAAAACCTTGTGCTTTCCCTTATTTTAGAGGGCACTGCAGATCCAGGTTTGATCATCATACATGGTGCTATAGTGTTCAAGGCCTTCAAAGTTTTGCTGAAGTTTTGACTAGTAGCAAAATGCGAACGACCAAACCTTTCCCGAACATTACCATATCGATCATTGTGGCCTACAATGATTAAGAACATTGCTAGCATTTCTTCAACACATATATACCTTGTATCTTCCAAAGGTGTACTTTCTCTAATAATCGTACACAACTTTAGAAACACATTTGGATACATTCTGTGCAACTGTCGAAAACTTTGTGGCTCTTCTTTCAACAAACCATGTATGTAATGATATCCTTTCTTAGTAATAGGTCGTCGTTTGAGAGGACGATGAATACGTTGATGCATCATACTCATAGTCTCTCTTAACACAATGATTATTGCCTGAAATGCCATCAATAAATACTTGATTGTTTCGTAAAATTCCTCTTCAATTTCGTCTTCATCTATTTCTTCTCCCCCTATCTCTTCCCCATCTATTTCCTCCCCTTCCATTTTTCTACAAGGACACAATTTGCTGCAATATTTAAAACAAGTGTATCACTATATGTAATGATAATAGACATAAATAGACATTATATTAGAAAAATAATCACAAACAAAAGTAAACTCAAAACATCTCAAATAAACCAACATCTTAAGTCAATAAAGCGACATTCATCACATAAAAAAAATTACAAAACTTGATGAGGTAGAAATAGAATAATACTACAAAAGTCACAATAATAACAAAATAACCAAAGTCATCCGATAATAGTTAAAGCAAAATATTCAAAAGAACTTAAAAGACCAAATGTATTCTAATTCATAATAACATCACATAAGACATCATAACATAGCAAGTCACAATTTATAGTCCTCCCAACTTGTGGAATATCCAATTTGATCGCTGTTGAGGAGACATATTCAAGAATCCATCTTTTTTTGTTTTGGTATCAAGCAACTCAAGAGCCTTGAAACCGGTAGCTTCATCCAAGTTTGGGATCTCCATGATAGCATCCCAAATTTTACTTTGTCGCTCTCTTTTCTCTAGTAAGTTAATCATTACTTCAAAACCAGAGTAAAGTTTATCAAGCTTCTCCATAACGCCACTTTGAGGGGTGCCCCCAATTGAGTTAGAATTTCCTTCATAATCGGTTCTACTTCTTTTATTTTGGGTTGTTCCTCGCCTCGGAACCTCCAAAATTTCAGGGGATTGGAGGGGTGATGTTGGATGAGTTGATGGATTATTTTGATTTGGTCCAACAAATGCTTCACAATCTATATCATAATCAAAGTCTTCTATGCATGCCTCTCTACCTTCACCAACACCTAATGTTCAGCTTGACAAAATTGCTCCCAATGGGTAACTACCCAGCAAGGGAACCTCAAAGACAAAACACTCGCAACAACAAAAAGAAGAAGTAGAGAACTACTTCTCTTGTATCACATGTAAGACCCTTTGGGTAGCAGGGCACCATTGTGGACTCATGTAAATCAACTTGTAAATTATTATAATCAGGTTAGACTCTGTCCTGAAGCTCCCAAAATGGATAGTGCTACTGGAGTTTTGTCATCAATTATCAATTTTCTGGCAACAAGAGAAATATTCACCAAGACAGTCGTACAACATACATGGATATTTTTCTATTGATCTTGATCAAGACAACATGGATTGACTCGGCACTACTTGACTTTCAAAAAATCTAGACCTTTTTCTTTTTTTGTGCTTTCACTAACAAAAGACGTCATTGGAGTAATGGCAACAATAGATTCATATCAAAATCAAGGAACACTCTTCATCAAAAAAAACAAAAAAAAACAAAGCATGGCAAGATAAGCTCAGAATTGAATCAAAGAGTTAATCAACATAAAAGAATACGTTTGAATTGTAAAATGAGCAAATTAAATGGGACTGAATCAGTATATATTGGTAACATATTCCCAAACTTCAAAGATAACCAAGGTGGAGACACTCCCAGAGGTCATTAAGATATGAAAAGTTTCCAGATCTTCATAGAGAAAACAATAGACAAAGCTACATACTTCAAACATAACCAAGGTGCGTATCAAAAATACCTTTTTAACAAGTGATGATTTCCACAAGATTCACAGGTTGAGGTCAGCTCCAGGTCAGTTCGTTTTCTCAGGTCAGATCTTCTTCTCTCTTTGACGTCTTTTCATCTTCAGAGTGCGAGAGGAAAAAAAAAAAAAAGAAGACGTCAAAATCTCACGTCTAGAGGGTGGATTTCTGATAGGGTTTGGTATTTATACCAAGCACCCTAAAATCCTACAAAATCAAGCATCTAATAAAATCTTTCAAAATCGTTGGGCTTTTGAATACTATCAGATTTAAAAGGATTTTTTAAAATCTTGATTGAATACCACAGGATTTTAAAGGATTTTTTTAAAATCTTGATTGAATACCACAAGATTTTAAAGGACTCTTAAAATACAAAACAATCCTATAAATTCCTAATTGAATACACCCGCTTAGTATTAACTTGTTGGGGTCTTGGGGAGAAAATGAAAGGGATAGAGAAAAGGATGGGACTTGACTACAAGAATAATGCCAAAGAGTACCCAAATCAGAAATCTAAAGAAGGGATCCTTTAGAATACCGAGAAGCCTATCTTAAACAATGAATAGCTAATTAATGTTGATTGGGAAAGGATTACGCGTTCCTAATTGCCATCCGAAGTTGAATGGCATTGCAAGTAAGTACTCTAGCTTCTGTTTTGAATTGAATTTTTCTTAGTTTCACATTGGATAATGATGTTTAGTTGAAAGCAATCCTAGTATTTTATTCAAATGCAGTTCTTGTCTTTCATGTTTCATATGATCTTCGTAAGCATATTAATACGCCGCCTACAGTGTAAATAATTGGGTGAATTCCTTGCAACTGCTTCAAACTGAAAGTTGGTTATTTAACTTCTCAGTCCAAACTCCCCAGGAAGAAGACAAAAAGAAAATGACAGGGTCGAAACTAATAGTTGCTCCCAATTATAACTCTATATGTATAGTTATTGAATTTGTAGGATTTAAGAAATTATAGAGTTGTTGAAATGTCAGTCATAGAAATAGAGGCTTCTGTGTTATTTCAACTATTACACCAAGGGACTAGGGGGGTAATGAGGCTTCTATGGAAATGAGGTGTTCGAGTATTACAGTCATGAAAAATCCATTGAAGGTTAGGATGTGCTTACATCCTATTTGCTCTTTTCTGCTTATCATCACAGCGATATTTTCCACAGCGGGAGGCAGCACAAGTACATTTCAGTCCATTAGAGATGGCCAGACTATAGTTTCAACTACTGGAAACTTTGAGCTTGGATTTTTTAGTCCTTCTACTGGTTCTAATAATCGATATGTTGGGATATGGTACAAGAAGATATCGTCTACAATAGTATGGGTTGCCAACAGAGAAGCACCCCTTACTGATTCAACAGGTGTTCTGCAGGTCACCGACCCTGGAATTCTTGTCCTCCTCAACCATAACAAGAGCATAGTTTGGTCCTCAAACACATCAAGATCTGCAGAGAATCCAGTGGCCCAGCTTTTGGATTCAGGAAATCTTGTTGTAACAGATGGCAGTGATACAGACCCTGAGAACTTCTTGTGGCAAAGTTTTGATTACCCAAGTGATACACTCCTACCAGGTATGAAGCTTGGTTGGAAAAAAGTTACAGGCTTCAGTAGGCATCTTACATCATGGAATAGTCCACAGGATCCTTCTCTAGGAAAATATACATATGAACTTGATCGCAGAGGATATGGAGAAGGAATTTTGAAGAAGGAGTCAGTTATGATATGGCGAACTGGACCATGGAATGGAATCGGATTCAGTGGCTTGCCTCATTTAAGTCCAAACTCCGTATTCACATACAATCTTGTTTTTGATGATCATGATGAAGAATATTATATTTTTGAGCTTCATAACAGCTCAGTTTATTCAAGAGTGAGTGTCACTTCAGATGGGCGTGTGCAGCGCTACACATGGATTGATACAACCCAAACTTGGGGATTCCTTTATCAAACAGTTATTGATAACTGCGAAATTTATGCATTCTGTGGTCCAAATGGTGCATGCAGTATTGACAGTTCCCCAGTATGTCGCTGCTTGAATGGATTTCAACCCAAATTTCCAAAGGACTGGGATGTAGAGGATTGGTCAAATGGCTGTGTGAGGACTCCACTAAATTGCAGCGGTGACTTGTTTGAGAAGTACTCTGCAGTGAAATTACCAAACACAGAGCAGTCCTGGTTAAACAGAAGTATGAATCTCAAGGAATGTGAGATGGTGTGCCTGAAGAACTGTTCCTGCACAGCTTATGCAAATTTGGATATCACGGATGGAGGATCTGGCTGCCTGCTGTGGTTTGGCAACCTAATTGATATTAGAAATTTTACTGTAAATGGGCAAGATATTTATATAAGAATGGCTGCATCAGAACTAGGTACAGACTCTTCAACCTCAAACTCAATGTGTAGTATGTTCATGCAAAATTTTCTGAGAGGGACAGTATTGTTCAGTTGTACTTCACAGTTTTTTTTTTCTTTATTAATTCTCTAATTCTTCATTTTTTCTTTCTTTCAAATTCTATATTAGGCCTGGATCATGACAACACAGTTATCAATGCTAAAGACTCTGAATCTAAGAAGGTTAGAATCATACTATGTGGTACTCTGTTGCCTACTGGACTGCTGATCGTGGGCATAGCCCTGGTATTTTATTTCCAGAAGAAGCAGCGCAAAAAATATGGTATGTTTTTATGTACTCTTAAGCCCTCCCTTTTCCTAGTCCTGTAGTTAAGATTATAGAATTTTTAGGAATATTTGCTGTTATACCAATACGCCTGTAAGCTGAACCCTTCATTGCCTGGTAACCTTTTAGAATGTATACAATATAGAAGTATGAGCCTCTGCACCCGTTGCCAATTGGTTTCGTGCTGTATGCTCGTTCTAAAACGACCTCACTTCAGCTTATTTGGGAAGGATCGATTTTGTTTGATTACAAAAGAATAGTACTTCCTATAAGTTTATTATCAGAAATTAATAATTAATTGCTTTATTATGTTTGTTGGTCCAGATTGTTCAAGACTAAACAATCTTAGGGTAGCTCATCATTTTTAAAATCATACTATCTGTCCTGAGAATGCTAATAAAGTTACAAAGCGATATTGAGCATATCTGCATAAAGGATTAAATTATCTAATATGGTTTCAAAATGGTTTTTTACTTCGCAGGGAGAATGAGGAGCAGCAAAAAAGAAGGTTCAGAACTTCCCTCAAAAAAGGAAGATTTTGAACTTCCATTATTTGATTTGGCTACTGTCATTTGTGCCACTGATAACTTCTCAGAGAACAGCAAACTTGGAGAAGGTGGATTCGGATCCGTCTTTAAGGTAAAATTTGATAATCCTCCATACAATCAAATTGACACTATCCAAATTCCAAGTTGCATGGTGAATGTGTAGTTCTCTAGTCATGATACACACATGATTTCAGGGTATATTGCAAGATGGACAGGAAATAGCTGTGAAGAGGCTCTCGAAGCATTCTAAACAAGGACTGAATGAGTTCAAGAATGAGGTTACACATATTGTCAAACTTCAGCACAGGAATCTAGTGAAGCTTCTGGGATGCTGCATTCAGGAAGATGAAATGATTCTGATCTACGAATGCATGCCTAACAAAAGCTTGGACTTCTTTATTTTTGGTTTGACCACTCAGAAACTTTAATTTGGCCTCATTACTCCACTTTATTTTCCAATCACCTAATGCTGCCCCATTTGGCATGCTATTTTGTAGATCAAAGAAGAAGCTTTTTACTAGATTGGCCTAAGCGCTTTGACATTATTAATGGTATTGCTCGGGGGATCCTTTATCTTCATCAAGATTCTAGACTGAGGGTAATTCATAGAGATCTCAAAGCAGGCAATATCTTATTAGACAATGAATTCAACCCAAAAATCTCAGACTTTGGCCTGGCTAGAAGTTTTGGAGGAAATGAAACTAAAGCAGAAACGAATAAAGTCGTCGGAACATAGTAAGTTTCTCCAAACAAGTAATATTATGCATAGTCAACTTTCTTTGCTTTTAAAATAGTTTTTGATTCAAAATTTGCAGTGGTTACATGTCCCCAGAATATGCAATTGACGGGTTCTACTCGATAAAGTCAGACGTGTATAGCTTTGGTGTTTTGATGCTGGAGATAATAAGTGGGAAGAGAAACAGAGGATTCCTTCATCCAGACCACAACCTCAACCTGCTTGGACATGTGAGTGCCAACTATCGTCTAGTTAACAAATTCTTTTTTGATTCATTCTGCTTCTTCTGTTTAGTAAAAAAGTATTGTTCCTTTTTAGGCATGGAACTTACACACAGAAGGAAGGTCCATTGAATTGCTTGCTACATCAGTAGGGGACTCCATTAATCTACAAGAAGTTCTGCGAACGATTCATGTGGGTCTTTTATGTGTTCAGCAAAATCCACAAGACAGGCCAAGCATGTCAGCTGCCGTTCTAATGTTAAGTGGTGAAGGTGTGCTGCCTGTACCTCAGAAACCTGGTTTTTATAATGAGAGGGCTCTAACTGAACTCCAAGTCCAGTCTTCTTCACAACCATGTTCAGTTAATACACTCACTTCCGGCCTATTCGAGCCTCGTTAATAATTGCAATCCTTTTGTCTTTGGAATGAGCTAGGAGTTAAATGAAAGAATTTAATTTCTTGAGTATTTCTGTGGTCTGCCTATTTATCAATTTTATTTCTTTCATTCCATTAAGCTCTAAACATTAAAGGGCTTATAGGTGTGTTAATCTGTTAATCATCCTAAACCTTATAGCTCGATGGGTTTAGGGTTTTGTCTCTAGGATTAAGGTAATTCTTTGCATAGGCCGGAGTGCTGGTCTGTACCCTAAACCGTAAGTCACACTACTCTAGTCTACAAGAAGTTGGTAAAAGTAAGAAATCTTACTGACAGTCACCCACTAGGTAATATATTATTACTCTACTAGACGTTCAAGTGTTCAACATGAGGTGGCCCTCCAAAGGTCCATCATCCATGGATTCCATGCACGTGAAGCTCCTCATGTCATGTGTTTTATTTTGATTTTGTTGATCAGCGTGTTGAAGGAAACAAGACCGTTCCGACTTATTCCAGAGTAGCTCCGCATGGTTTGCTGTCTTGTCCTTCAACTGGTAACCAGTTTGCGGATTCCATCACCAATCACATGTATTAGTATAACTTAGAACATACTGTATGGATTAGAATCATTAGATATCCAATAGTATAAAGGATTTCCAACTCTCCCTCAACTCTACCTCAACTCTACCACAACTCAACAAAAAACAAGCAAACCCTTTATCGGCGATTTTCCGCGGCTAATTTAACTGCATGAGGTAGAAAAATTAATCCTCTCAACACGCTCTACATACTAATATTGTCAGTTTTTGAAATCGATCTAGTTTTGATGATTTGGTTTCTGGGTTGTCTTTGGCTCCGACGCGGCTCTTCGACACCGACGACTTCTCTGACACTCTTGGCTTAATTTATGTCGCGGCCTTGCTGACGTCAACCACGATATGGAGTTTGGCCGAGCTGGCAACCGGCAAGGCTGGGTCAAGAAAATGGTCACGGGCTTGGTATTTTTTTGGCCTCAGCTATGAAAAACCTTGTTCTGGCCGGTCAGAAACCCATTAGTGGAAGATGGTTTTTGGGAATTCATGGTCACCACAGCACCGGTGAACTTGCTCTAACTAAATAACGTATTTGAGCCGGGCCCGAAAAAAAGGGGCTTGGTCCTGGGCCAAGCAAATTGACATGCGGTCCCGGCCCGAGCCCAGGCCTAGTATAAATAACGAATCATGACAATTGTTCATGAAAATCCAACCAAATAATCTTGGCTCCGCAATTTTGGTTTCATCGGTTTGGTTTCTCGATATTAATTGAAATTGATTATAAACTCGGTTAATTAGTATATTAGTTCGGTTTGGTTTTAATTAATTTCAACCAAGTTAATATTATTGATTTAATCATTAATTTTAATGAAAATTTTTATTTTTTCAATTATAATTGTATATACAGTAACTATCCAAACAACATCAATACAAAAATTTAATGTAAACCAAATAATGTATATTAAAAGACTAACAAGACTATAGATATAAATGTGTTATACCTTATTCTATAATTAAAAAAAAAAAAAGTAAATAAAATTAATAATGATAAATATTATTTTCTATTGGTTCGATTCAATTTATAAGAATTGATTATAAGTCCGAAAGCCGCATCACAAGCGTCGTTTCAATTAAGTTTTCATTAACTTTATCATTTCGATTCAATTTTGATACAGTTCGGTGCAGTTTATCGATTTTTGGTTCAAAAAACTTCGTTGTTGGTAAAACTTTGATTACTACCAGTCGAAACTCGGACCAGTGTCTCAACTTTTGTTTTTTGGGCAAAGCCCAGTGTCTCAACTTGAACATACGAATATACGATAATCAAAGTCAAATAAACTCTCATCGCCTTTAAAGTAGACAGCTGGAACCTGAAACTTCAATTCAGGTAATTCTGGAATCTCATTCCATTAAAGTAATTGACTTTAGTCAACCCAAATACAAAAGGCTGCTCACCTTCATCTCCAACCTTCACGTAACCTGAAACTTAATCGAACTCCATTCCAGTAGTCTCATCGTGAGTCACACCATTTCATTGTACTCTCTCTGACTACTATTTTTCTGGGTTTTTTGAAGCCTCCTTTCACAAAGTACATTAATTTATGCATGCCCTTTATTTACTGCATTGTTTTTTATTGGTTATATGAGTTTTGTAAGACTTGGTCTATATATTCATGCATCATTATCATACTTATAGGATTTTTGCTGGCATCTAGCATATTAAAATCCATTTTGGGAATTTGGGGTTCAGCTGTGTCCCTAATTCTGTTGAATGTTGCTACCGACCTAATTTAGTATCAACTTGTAGGAGAAAATGAAAGGGATAGAGAAAAGGATGGGAATTGACTTCAAGAATAATGCCAAAGAGTACCCAAATCAGAAATCTGCAGTTTTGTTAGAGTTGAGGGATTTGGATTACAAGATTTGTCCTTTGGAATTTGGTATTTCCAGAACGCGCCGTGTTAGTGGACCGGGTTTTGAATAATCCGAAATGAAACTAGCTCCATTCCATGAGGACCATTGTTGATTGGGAGAGGATTACGCATTCCTAATTGCCATCCGAAGTTGAATGGCATTGGAAGTAAGTACTCTACCTTCTGTTGAATTGAATTTTTCTTAGTTTCACATTGGATAATGTTGTTTAGTTGAAAGCAATTTTAGTATTTTATTCAAATGAAGTTCTAGTCTTTCATGTTTCGTATGATCTTCGTAAGCATGTTAATACGCCGCCTACAGTGTAAACAATTGGGAATGAATTCATTGCAACTGCTTCAAACTGAATGTATTGACTTATTTTGAGTTAGTTATAATTTAACTTCTCAGTCCAGACTCCCCAGGAAGAAGACCAAAAGAAAATGACAGGGTAGATAATAATCCTTTACAAGTATTGACTATTGAAGGAATTAGAAAATGGTTAATTGCATAATGATGTTTATTTCAAAGCAGGATTTTCTTTGGTTGAAAGTTGAAACTGGATGGTGATGTTTATTTGAAAGCAGTTTCTAATCTTTCATTTAAATGCAGTTCTAAATCTTTCATGTATTGTATAATCTTGTTAAGTAAATGATCACTGCCCGCAATCTAAACAGTTGGGAGAGAATTCCTTGCAACTATGTCAAAATTGCATGTATTGACTCATCTTGAGTTAGTGATTTGTATTCTCTCCTGTCCACCAGCAAGCACACTAAAGAAAATGAAATGACAGATAGTCAATCCATTAAAGCTATAGAATATTGCTTGAATTAGAAAATAATTAATTCCTTCCAGTCATAACTGACATATGATCACCAAATTTATAGGATTTAAGTAATTGCAGAGTTGTGGATGTGGAAATGTTAATCATAGAGGTAGAGGCTGCAGTGTTATTTCAACTATTGCAGCAAGGGAGTAGGGGGATAAATGAGGTCTAAAACTAATTCAAATGCATGTGTTGACTTATCTTAACTTAGTGATTTGTCTTCTTTGCTGAGGCCATACACTCCCATTTTGACTCCCAGGAAGCAGACTAAAAGAAAATTACAGGGTAGATAGTTAATCTATTACAGGTATAATATATTGAAGGAGTTACAAACTAATAGTTGCTTGCAATCATAACTCTATATGTATAATTATTGAATTTGTTGGATTTAAGTAATTATAGAGTTGTTGGAATGTCAATCATAGAAATAGAGGCTTCAGTGTTATTTCAGCTATTACAGCAAGGGACTAGGGGGATAATAAGTCTTCTATGAAAATGAGGTGTTCAAGTATTACAGTCATGAATAATCCATTGAAGGTTTTAATTACGATGTGCTTTCATCCTATTTGCTCTTTTCTGCTCATCATCACAGTGATATTTTCCACAGTGGGAGGCAGCACAAGTACATTTCAGTCCATTAGAGATGGCCAGACTATAGTTTCAACTACTGGAAACTTTGAGCTTGGATTTTTTAGTTCTTATACTGGTTCTAGTAACCGATACGTTGGGATATGGTACAAGAAGATATCGGCTACAATAGTATGGGTTGCCAACAGAGAAGCACCCCTTACTGATTCATCAGGTGTTCTGCAGGTCACCAACCCTGGAATTCTTGTCCTCCTCAACCATAACAAGAGCATAGTTTGGTCCTCAAACACATCGAGATCTGCAGATAATCCAGTGGCCCAGCTTTTGGATTCAGGAAATCTTGTTGTAACAGATGGCAATGATACAGACCCTGAGAACTTCTTGTGGCAAAGTTTTGATTACCCAAGTGATACACTCCTACCAGGTATGAAGCTTGGTTGGAACAAAGTTACAGGCTTCAGTAGGCATCTTACATCATGGAACAGCCCACAGGATCCTTCTCTAGGAAAACATACATATGAACTTGATCGCAGAGGATATGGAGAAGAAATTTTGAAGAAGGATTCAGTTATGATATGGCGAACTGGACCATGGAATGGAATCCGATTCAGTGGCACGCCTCATTTAACTCCAAACTCCATATTCACATACAATCTTGTTTTTGATGATCATGATGAAGAGTATTATATTTTTGAGCTTCTTAACAGCTCAGTTTATTCAAGAGTGATTCTCACTCCAGATGGGCGTGTGCAGCGCTACACATGGATTGATACAACCCAAACTTGGGGATTTCTTTATCAAACAGCTTTAATTGATAACTGCGACAATTATGCATTCTGTGGTCCAAATGGTGCTTGCAGTATTGACAGTTCCCCAGTATGTCGCTGCTTGAATGGATTTCAACCCAAATATCCAAAGGACTGGGATGTAGTGGATTGGTCAAATGGCTGTGTGAGAAGGACTCCACTAAATTCAGTAAATTGCAGCGGTGACTTGTTTGAGAAGTACTCTGCAGTGAAATTGCCAAACACAGAGCAGTCCTGGTTCAACAGAAGTATGAATCTCAAGGAATGTGAGATGGTGTGCCTGAAGAACTGTTCCTGCACAGCTTATGCAAATTTGGATATCACGGATGGAGGATCTGGCTGCTTGCTGTGGTTTGGCAGCCTAATTGATATTAGAAATTTAACTGTAAATGGGCAAGATATTTATATAAGAATGGCTGCATCAGAACTAGGTACAGACTCTTCAACCTCAAAACTCAATGTGTAGTATGTTCATGCAAAATTTTCTGAGAGGGACAGTATTGTTCAGTTGTACTTCACAGTTGTTTTTTCTTTATTAATTCTCTAATTCCTCATTTTTTTTTCAAATTCTATATTAGGCCTGGATCATGACAACACAGTTATCAATGCTAAAGACTCTGAATCTAAGAAGGTTAGAATCATATTATGTGGTACTCTGTTGCCTACTGGACTGCTGATCGTGGGCATAGCCCTGGTATTTTATTGCCGGAAGAAGCAGCGCAAAAAATATGGTAAGTTTTTATGTACTCTTAAGCCCTCCCTTTTTCTAGTCCTGTAGTTAAGATTATAGAATTTATAGGAATATTTGCTGTTGTACCAATATGCCTGTTAACTGAATCCCTCATCGCCTGGTAACCTTTTAGAATGTATACAATATAGAAGTATGAGCCTCTGCACCCGTTGCCAATTGGTTTCGTGCTGTATGCTCTAGTTCGGAAATGACCTCACTTTAGCTTATTTGGGAAGCATCGATTTTGTTTGATTACAAAAGAATAGTACTTCCTATAAGTTTATTATAGGAAATTAATAATTAGGTGCTTTATCAATATAGAAGTATGAGCCTCTGCACCCGTTGCCAATTGGTTTCGTGCTGTATGCTCTAGTTCGAAAACGACCTCACTTTAGCTTATTTGGGAAGCATCGATTTTGTTTGATTACAAAAGAATAGTACTTCCTATAAGTTTATTATAGGAAATTAATAATTAGGTGCTTTATTATGTTTGTTGGTCCTGATTGTTCAAGACTAAACAATCTTATGGTAGCTCATCATTTTCAAAATCATACTATCTGTCCCGAGAATGCTAATAAGTTACAAAGCGATATTGAGCATATCTGGATGAATGGGTTAAATTATCTAATATGGTTTCAAAATGGATTTTTACTTCACAGGGAAAATGAGGAGCAGCAAAAAAGAAGATTCAGAACTTACCTCAAGAGAAGAAGGTTTAGAACTTCCCTCAAAAAAGGAAGATTTTGAACTTCCATTATTTGACTTGGCTACTGTCGTTTGTGCCACTGATAACTTCTCAGAGAACAGCAAACTTGGAGAAGGTGGATTCGGATCCGTCTTTAAGGTAAAATTTGATAATCCTCCGTACAATCAAAATCAAATTGACACTATCCAAATTCCAAGTTGCATGGTGAATGTGTTGTTCTCTGGTCATGATACATACATATGATTTCAGGGTATATTGCAAGATGGACAGGAAATAGCTGTGAAGAGGCTCTCGAAGCATTCTAATCAAGGACTGGATGAGTTCAAGAATGAGGTGACACATATTGTCAAACTTCAGCACAGGAATCTAGTGAAGCTTCTGGGATGCTGTATTCAGGAAGATGAAATGATGCTGATCTACGAATGCATGCCTAACAAAAGCTTGGACTTCTTTATTTTTGGTTTGGCCGCTCAAAAACTTTAACTTGGCCTCATTACTCCACTTTATTTTCCAGTCACCTAATGCCGCCCCATTTGGCATGCTATTTTGTAGATCAAAGAAGAAGCTTTTTACTAGATTGGCCTAAGCGCTTTGACATTATTAATGGTATTGCTCGGGGGATCCTTTATCTTCATCAAGATTCTAGACTGAGGGTAATTCATAGAGATCTCAAAGCAGGCAATATCTTATTAGACAGTGAATTCAACCCAAAAATCTCAGACTTTGGCCTGGCTAGAAGTTTTGGAGGAAATGAAACTAAAGCAGAAACGAATAAAGTGGTCGGAACATAGTAAGTTGCTCAAAACAAGTAATGCATAGTCAACTTTCTTTGCTTTTAAAAATAGTTTTTGATTCAATGATTTGCAGTGGTTACATGTCCCCAGAATATGCAATTGACGGGTTCTACTCGATAAAATCAGACATGTATAGCTTTGGTGTTTTGATGCTGGAGATAATAAGTGGGAAGAGAAACAGAGGATTTCTTCATCCAGGCCACAACCTCAACCTGCTTGGACATGTGAGTGCCAACTATTGTCTAGTTAACAAATTCTTTTTTGATTCATTCTGCGTCTTCTGTTTAGTAAAAAAGTATCGTTCCTTTTTAGGCATGGAACTTACACACAGAAGGAAGGTCCATTGAATTGCTTGCTACATCAGTGGGGGACTCCATTAATCTACAAGAAGTTCTGCGAACGATTCATGTGGGTCTTTTATGTGTTCAGCAAAATCCACAAGACAGGCCAAGCATGTCAGCTGCAGTTCTAATGTTAAGTGGTGAAGGTGTGCTGCCTGTACCTCATAAACCTGGTTTTTATAATGAGAGGGCTCTAACTGAACTCCAAGTCCATTCTTCTTCACAAGCATGTTCAGTTAATATGCTCACCTCCACCCTATTCGAGCCTCGTTAATTGATAGTTCATGTTGGTGTAATTGCAATCCTTTTGTTTTTGGAATGAGCTTGAATTAAATGAAACAATTTAATTTCTCGAGTATTTCTTTGGTCTGCCTATCTATCAATTACAATCGTTTTGCTTTATTTCTTCATTCCATTGGTCTGCCTATCTAAACATTAAAGGGCTTATAGCTGTGTTAATCATCCTAAACCTTATAGCTCGAAGGGTTTAGGTTTTGTCTCTAGGATTAGGTTCCGTCCAAATTTTACTTTGTCAATCCAGTCAAAGTTAACGTTCAAATTGGACGGAACAGTAAAATTTGGGCACGGCTGATTGAAATTGAAAGCACAGGGGTGTTGCTGATTAAATTGAAAGAGCAGAGACTGACATGATGTTACCCCCAAACCACAGGGCACTAAACTGAAATTTATCCTATTTTAATTGTATTGTTCGGCCCTCTAAGAATCACTTTCTAGTTCCGTCACTGAAAAGTACACCAAAAATGTATGCAGCTCACTCACAAATTCTTCATGGTTGAATTAATAGAGATAATAAAAAAAAATTGTTGAAGATATAGATTTAATTGTTTAAGGGTGTTTTTGAGGTGTACTGAGCTTTTTAAGTATTCAAAAAAGTGAAATAGAGGTTATATAAGTAGGAGAGGTCCAAATATTAAATTTAGAGGTCCAACTAGAACCACCTGAAAACAAGTTATAGGTAAGCTGTTGATACTCTAACATATATAACAAAATTAAAGCTGACAAAAACAAGTACCAATCTCGATCATATCGCCAAAGTTAATCTTGACCTGAAAGGTTGTTTAAATGTTTTATGACACAGTATGCGAAGCTAAAATAACCTAATGTGTACGTTGCCGTTAGATATATATATATATATATATATTTTAATATTAGTAGAACCCATTGTCAAATTTATATCATGTACACTGTTAGTGAAAATGCAGCTAACATTTCTCTAATTCTTACAATACAATACAATAACGTCTGTAGTGGTCACTATATTTGGTATCGTGGTGGCAATGATATATGGAAGAGATAAATAGAGAATTTTCCAATGATTAAATGTTTTATTTATTTCAGGATTCGGTACAAACACATCTCTAGAGAAGCTAACTTTGTAGCAGACAAGCTAGCTAATCTTAATCAGTCTAGTCGTGAGAATTCTGTCTGGTTTAACTGTCTCCCTCTTTCTATATCCCCAGTGTCTCAATTGGATCAGTTGGGAGGGGGATGTGTTCTTGATTTTTCATTGTAGTTTTTTCTTCGTGTATCAACAAAAAAAGGGGGTGGGGGGGGGGGGGGGGGGGGGGGGAACCACTTGCATGATGTAATTCAAATGAAAAGTGGTTTCAGACAATACCAGCTAGTTGATCACATTGCTTGCTCCATTGCCTACGACAATAGTAGCACTATGTACATGTACTTGATCAAACATGGTCATGAAATTGTATTTTTATCATAGAGACGCCTCTGGGTATCTTCTACTACCAAAAATAGCCAACTGGATTTTGCGTATGTTGATGTAATATGTCGGAACATTATTATTCCACGAGCTTCTTCGGGGTTTATAATAATCATCTTCACTTAGTATACTCAGTACTATCAAGAATCTAAGTTAATGATTAGGGGTTTATAAGCATGTCAAACATTTTTATTTGCTGGACATCCACTAGGTGATTTGTTCTATTACCAACTTGAGCACATTCCATATGAGGAAAAGTAACCGGATTGTTTCTATATTAGATTAGGGGGATTGAATTGTCCCTTTTGGTGGGGGACACATCCGATAAAATTGGAGATATGGGAATTGAATTGGGGGCTTTGAGCCACAATCTAGGGCAAATGTTGTGCATGTGGCAAACAACAGCTCCTCTTAATTTACCACTTGGGGCCGAAGTACGTACAAGTCCATCAAAGAAATTTCGTAGTGTATGCAATCCGGTACATAAAAGATAAGTTTTGCTCATCAAAGGTATTTTTAAAAATTAATGAAATTGAAGATCGTTTCATCATCAAAATAGAATGAACACCATCATGAATGTTAATGTTTACTGAACTAAAATGAATCTTATTTGGTTGGAGTTTGGCAGAAATAAGTGGTCTTTAAAATGTAACTTAGAAAATTAGAAAATGACCGTTTTTGGATGTAACAAGACAATATGTGATATTTACAAATATAGAGGAATTTGGAGTGATTGATGTGTCTAAATTCATTCAAACGAGAATATTGTTTCATATAACCAGTGTATTATTTTACTCAAATATATACCAAGCGTTTTATATAAACGATAGTACTATGATACACTTAAAATTTTAACCGGATGAGTCGACCATGATCCGTGGCCATTTATTTCCCATGTAACCTTGCTTTGTCATAAATCTATTCACTAATTCCTGATTAGCAGACATGAGAAGTTTCAAGGTTCCCTCTATGTTTTTATCTTAACCTCACGTTAAGTTATTATACTATTTGTTTTTTTTTTTTTAATTCTGGATGCAACAAGGTCAAGTCATGCAAATCATATGTTTATTATGATTTGCACACATGGAAAAATGTAGTCAAAACTTGAAAGAATATGGCCCCAAAGTGGAAAAAGAAAAGGTGAGCCATTGCTGTAAATAATCCTTTCATTAGGGACTGTTGGGACAAAAGAGCTCTTCCACTATTATTGGAAACCCATTGAGAAGGCTCAGTTCGTTTCCATGTGTAATTGGGAAACCCATTGAAGGCTTTTGCTAGGATCAATGTGCTTTCCTGGAGGAGGTGATCAGGTGGCTACACTAGGGTTGGAGTTGTATATCTATGTTGGTAGTACTTTGGTTAATATGTATTTTAAATTCAGGGTAATGGAGGACGCACATGAAGTGTTCGATGAATTGCCTTTGAAAGATGTGGTGCTTTGGATTACAATGATCAATTGGTTTTCCGAGATTGGGCAGTTGAGGAGGCTTTGCTGGTCACTAGGGTCTTGAAATGCAGGGTTGCTGGAGAAGATGCGTTGGAAATTTCTTGGATGTCCTTTGTCATGTGCACCCTTATTTGACGGATATGGCGGTAAGGGTCACATTGCAAATCTGCAACACTGAAGGTCACTATATCCTTTCTAGTTTCAACTATAAAAGCAAGGGACTGGTAGGGGGACAAATAAGCTCTTCAATTATATTTCAGTTTCCTTCAAGCATGCAGTGAGAAATAAACTATCCTAATATGATGTGCGGCTTGCAACTCTTTTGCTGTTCTTTCCTGCTCATCATTGCAGCAATGCTTGCCACAGCAGAAGCCAGCACAAGTACATTTCAGTCCATCAAAGACGGCGAGACCATAGTTTCAACCGATGGAACCTTTGAGCTCGGATTCTTCACTCCTGCAGGCGCTTCTGGTAATCGATACGTAGGCATATGGTACAAGAAGATATCGGTTACAACGGTTGTGTGGGTTGCCAACAGAGAAATACCCCTCACAGATTCATCAGGTATTCTCAAAATCACTAACCCTGGAATTCTTGTCCTTGTCAACCAGAACAACACCACAGTTTGGTCCTCCAACACATCAACAACCGCACCAAATGCAGTGGCACAGCTTTTGGATTCAGGAAACCTTGTTGTGAAAGATGGCAGTGACAAAGTTGATGCAGAGGATGAGAAGTACTTGTGGCAGAGTTTTGACTACCCGGGTGATACATTGCTAGCAGGTATGAAGCTTGGTAGGAACACAGTTACAGGCTTCAATTGGCATCTTACATCATGGAGAAGTCCCTCTGATCCTTCTCAAGGCAACTTCACATTTCAACATGGTCCCAGAGGATATGCAGAACAAGTTCTGAGGGAGGGTTCAGACATAAGATTTCGGACTGGTCCATGGAATGGAATCCGGTTCAGTGGAACGCCTCATTTAGGTCCAAACTATGTTTACACATATCAGCTAGTTTTTGATGATCATGATCATGAAGAATACTATAGCTATAAGCTTCTCAACAGCTCAGTTCTTTCCAGGCTGGTGTTAACTCAAGATGGGCTTCTGCAGCGCTACACATGGATCGATAGAACCCAAAGTTGGTTCCTTTACTTAACAGCACAGATGGATAACTGTGACAATTATGCACTTTGTGGTGCATATGGTGCTTGCAATATTGAGAACTCCCCAGTATGCGGCTGCTTGAAAGGTTTTGTGCCAAAATTTCCAAAAGATTGGGACACAATGGATTGGTCAAATGGGTGTGTGAGAAAGACTCCACTAGCTTGCAATGGCGACAAGTTTCTGAAGTACTCTGGGGTCAAATTTCCAAACACAGAACAATCCTGGTTTAACAAAAGTATGAGCCTCAAGGAATGCGAGATGGAGTGCACCAGAAACTGTTCCTGCACTGCTTATTCAAATTTGTATATTAGCGAAGGAGGAACTGGGTGCTTGATGTGGTTTGGCGATCTGATTGATATGAGAAATCTCACTGAAAATGGACAAGATATTTACATAAGGATGGCAGCATCAGAACAAGGTATGGAATCATCTTCAACCCATAAAGTCAGTTCTTACTACAATGTTTTACAATTAGAAATTTCATCTTTAAGCTTGTCTCAGTGAGTAGCATTGTTCATCGGATGATATCATGGATTCATGATAGACATTAGTCACATTACATGGTGTTTTCTTTAATCTCCTGAATATTATGCTTTCAGATCCTGAAGACTATACAAAGATCAATGGTAAACTTGCTAATTTCAATGTAAAGAAAAGGAGGATCATATTAAGCTGTATCGTGCCATCTACTGGACTGCTGATCCTGGGCCTAGCCTTCTGTCTATACATTTGCCAGAAGAAACATCAAAAAGATGGTAAATTGTTTGTATTACTCGTCATACAGATCTACTTTCCTAGCTAGGAAGTTCAGATCTTCATAGGGAATTATTTATTTTTTTGATCCATTCTACTTTTACTTGACATATTAGTTATAAGCTCAACAAGCTCACCTGAGAATCTAAGTTGTTTAACCATTTGCAGGAAAACTGACGCACAGCAAGAAGGAAGATCTTGAATTACCATTGTTTGACTTGGCTACTATTGTCTCTGCAACCAGCAACTTTTCAAACGACAATAAGCTTGGAGAAGGTGGTTTTGGATGCGTCTTTAAGGTATTGAATATTTTTTTGTACAAATATTGACAGTTTCCAAGTTACATAGTACCATATGTAGTTTTAATATGGGCTGATGAATACATGTACAGACTGCAGAGTATGGACTTTGGTCATAATTAAGTGAACTGTTGGATTTCAGGGTATGTTGAGAAATGGGCAAGAAATAGCTGTCAAAAGGCTCTCAAAACATTCTTCACAAGGAGTAAATGAGTTCAAAAATGAGGTTATGCATATTGCCAAACTCCAGCACAGGAATCTAGTGAAGCTTCTTGGATGTTGCATTCAAGCCGATGAAATGATGCTCATCTACGAATGCATGCCTAACAAAAGCTTGGACTTCTTTATTTTTGGTTTGTTTAACTGAGAAACCTTCAATTCTAGTTTCATTTGTCCATTTGGTTAAGTTTCTTATCACCTAATGATGTTCCATTTGGCATGTTATGTGCAGATCAAAGAAAAAGCATGCTACTAGATTGGCCTAAGCGCTTTGACATCATCAATGGTATTGCTCGGGGGCTCCTCTATCTTCATCAAGATTCTAGACTGAGAGTAATTCATAGAGATCTCAAAGCAGGCAATATTTTATTAGACAATGAATTTAACCCCAAGATCTCAGACTTTGGTCTAGCTAGAAGTTTTGGAGGAAATGAAACTGTAGCAGAAACGATGAGAGTGGTTGGAACCTATGGTTACATGTCCCCAGAATATGCAAGTGACGGGTTCTACTCTACCAAATCCGACGTCTTTAGCTTTGGTGTTTCGGTGTTGGAGATAATAAGTGGGAAGAGAAATAGAGGATTCTCTCATCCAGACCATGACCTCAACCTTCTTGGACATGTGAGTTTCAGCTGCAAAGTTTGAGATTTATTTATTTTTTGGTTGATTTTCTGCTTCTGTTGCTAAAAGTAAGTGTTTCTTCCTTTCAGGCATGGAATCTATACACGGAAGGCAGGTCCATAGAATTGCTTGATACATCAGTAGGGAACTCCACTAATCCATCTGAGGAAGTTCTGCGCTCAATTCATGTGGGTCTTTTATGTGTGCAGAAAGATCCAGAAGATAGGCCAAGCATGTCAGATGTTGTTCTAATGTTGAGTGGTGAAGGTGCATTGCCTCAACCTGAAAAACCTGGGTTTTATAGTAAAAGTAGTGATAGGTCTGAAAACCAAGTCAATCCTTTATCTAGAGCATGCTCGGCTAATGAAGTTAGTTTTACGCTACTTGAGGCTAGATGAATGATATTTCATTTTCGTGATCATATCATCTTTGTTGATTTGTATAGGGGTATCAATGTAGGCTCCTTTGAATTCTCAGTTAGCTTTTAGGTCAGTAAGTCATATTGGATTTATTATTTTGATCTGAACACAATATTTGGTACGTACATTGTACATTTATGGAAAATGAAAATTCATGGCTCTTGATTTGAGAACTTTCCGAGTGAACTTTTCCTAAGTTTCCCTTAGGCTAGAATTGTTTTAGGTGTTGAAGATGATTAATGTGGGGGTGCAAAATTTTAGAATGAGTTCCTAATCAAGGCATGAGAAATAATGGGTTTCTAGTCAACAAATGGGCAGAGAGGGAGAAGGCCTAACCAATCTGAGAAATTTCTCGAGGCGGTAGTAAGACAAAATCAGGTTATAGTCAAGAAATTGGTTGAGAGGGAGGGGGCCCAACCTATCTAAGAAATTCCTTGAGGTGAAACCCCCTTCAAGAGTTCAAGGTGGATCTGGATAAGGCGGAACCAGTCAGCTTGTTCGAATCCATAGCAAGTAAGAAGCACTCCCCCACTTCGTCTTAAGGGTGGCATTATGGACCCACTAATGCGTGACTTGCAGAAGTTGCACACAACTACGCACACTAACCAAAGATATCTGCTCAGGCATACCTTTAAATACTTGGTAAGATGAACAAGCTTTCACTTTTACTTTAGTCAGCTAGTGAGGAGATACTCTACCGAATTGTTCCGCTAAAATAGTTTGATATATGAAAAATGTGAATTTTTTTTTATCAAATAAACAACTAGTCTATTATGAGTCGAACTCACAACCTCTCATTTACAAATGGGAGGCTTATGCCACTAGATTAAATGATATTGGGCTGAAAATTTTTTTTAGTAAAAACGTCAATTTTTATTAAACAAATGATTAGCTACAACTGAGAAGATGTAACAACAAACCGATGAGTCAAACTCAAGACATTTTACTAGATGAAATGATGCTAAATATGAATTATGTGAAGAATGCTAATTATACATTATCTTTTTAAGACACCCAACACATATAAACATTAAATTGTTGCTAGGTAAAAGATTTTCTGCTATTATACCCAAGTAGTAGTATCGACTGGTTCTCAATTAGAAAGAAAAAAATTAATGGATGTTTCAAAGGTGTGGAAAATTTGCTCTCTGGTCAAAGTAAGAGGTGATCAAAACAGTGATTTTGATTTTAGCTGAGTTAAAATGTAGTTTGACCTTGGTAAAGAATTAATGGAGTCAATTTTCAATCAAAACAAGAAGAAAAAAAGATAGGTAGAGTGTCGACCAGAAAAATAAAAATAAAAAATAAAAAACTTGGAGGGAATTGAGAGAAATTAAGGAACATTACACTAGTGGTTGTTTTCTAGCACAAGTAAAATTCAAACCAGAGACTCCAATTATTCTCTGGAGATAAAGAACATTACGAGAAAGCCACAGACTATAAACATTGGAAGCTCAAACTCGACTCCCTTAGAAGGCTAGGTGTTCGACATAATGCTTGAGAGAGGGAGCAATAAACAAATAACACCAAGAAGTGAGTTTTTTTTTTTTCCCAAATGTGTGCGGAAACTAAAATATTGAGGTAGAGAGAATGAGAATTGGGTAGCTTTGAAATTAAAAAGGGTAATGAAGGAGTTGAAGAGAAAGTGGCATCTACTAGGTCGTGTTGGAATTTTCTTGGCAATGTGAAGGCAGACAACGTAAGGATGTTCCTCCAACTCTATCCTTTTGACTACAAATGCATTTAGAGATGGTAGTTATTTGAACACAGATAGTACTTTACTGTATTTGTTTTATAAAGTTTTTAAAAGCAGGCATGTTGGTAATTTTTAGAGGGATTATGTTGATATTTGATATAAACATAATATGAGCACAGAGCATAAAAGATGACCAAGAACTAGTTTTTGCATTCAACTTTCTGTGTTGGGAAAAACCGCCAATGTTCAGCTAGTTGATGATGATGTGTTCTAAAACTTGAGTTTGAAGAGATTTGTAGATGTCAAATTAAGAAATTGTCTTGCCTGTCTAAATTTCAGAACACTATAGAACTTCTGAGTGTACAAATATGAATAATAAATTTGTTCAATTTGCTTCTGGTTACTTATTTGATTATTGGACACAAGCAAATAAAAAATGCGGAGTTCTCAAATAAACCTAATCTATAAAGTTGAACCAAACGTCTTCCGGATCTGATTAAGAAATTTCTTAAGCAGTAAAACACTGCACATGGATCAGTAAGGAAGTTTCGGCGGCGGGTCATATTGCTACCTAGCTTTGGAATATTGAAGAAAATAAAATAATACGCCACGTCTAAGTAGCTGGATGAAGAACATTACGCAGAAAACAAGCTGCAGCTAGACTCGAAATATTGGAAGGCCTCGAACTTGAGTCCAACGGAAGGTGTTTGATGTAACGCTTGAGAGAGGAAGCAACGAAGAAATTGAAGAGGGCAGTGTAGGTTGTGCTGGAATCTCCTTGGAAATGTGATGGCAGACGAGGTAAAGATGTTCCTCTATCTCTATCAATAGGACTACAAATGCATCTAAAATTCAAAAGAAAGCATCTTTTTTGTTCCAATCGTTTGAGTTGGAAAAAGTTTTTAAAAGCAGGACCGTTGGCTGGTTGAGACGCGTGGTTAGGTTGATTTTGGATATGATTAGCATGATTTAATCACAAACATAAGAGAATCTGTATAGATTAGTCTTCCCATTCAAATTTGTTTGAGTGTGGGGAAGCTGCCTATTATTCAGCTAGTTGAGGATGTATTCTAAATATTTGAGTTTGAAGGGGGATTGTAAATGTAATGACTAATGAATTCGAAGCCTCAACAACGCGGTTTTGGAGCCAAATCATAGAGAATCAGTTTAGTTACTCAAACTCAGAATCGAAGGCCAAGTAATTCCTGGCAAAGACCAAGTAGTAATCAGTAACTAAGGAAGTTTCGGAGTGTCATATTGCTACCTAGCTTGGCTAGAATACAATCATTACGTATGAATGCACTTATATCATCTTTACAGTCATGTTAACCATAAAGAGCACCCTCCATTTTTTTAAGTTGGTGAAGGCTAACTGGAAGGAGGAAATAGGGTCTTTAGTCAACATGGTGGCTTGGATTGCTATATTTTTGAATAATTGAAAGATATTTCCCTGGTAAGTGCTGGGAAATTTTTCCTTTCTGCTTTTTACCTCTTTATACTTTCCTGAAGAATATGTGCATCGTTTCTGATGTAGGACAAGATTTCAGCCAATTTCAACAAAGAATCTCAAAAAGAAAGAAGCGTCTCTACATTAAGAAGAATGATTTGAATATTGGAAATTTGTATTCAAATAGGCTTCTTAATAATGAAATCAATCATAAATTACTCTTTTGGATATATCGGGATTTTCGAGCAAAATCTTGGTTGGGATTCCAAACACTTATTTGCGTAATATTCTTTAGTATCTAAGATTCTATTTCTGATTTTTATTTAATGAGGTTTAATTAGGTTTTCTAGTTTTAGTCTACAATAAATTGTCTTTTTGTTTTCTAGTTGTATTAGGTTTATGTTATGTGCCCTATATATAAGGCACCTCTTAGATTGTAATTTTCATTCAAGTTATCAATAAAAAACCAAATATTAGAGAAGTTTCTCTATGTTTCTTACGGTTGTGCCCATAATTGCTAGTGGATTCTAGCTCATCTCATATGGCTTTCGACGCTTGACGGAGCCTCTTACTATCGTGTTCACGCTTCCCGCATAATTTGGTATTAGAGCGGGTATCGCCCGCTCCTTAGCAGACGAAGATCCAAGGGAGAAGTTCACTACCACCAACCTCAACGACGCTGGTCGTAGAGTATCTATCAAAGAAAGTTTCGTTGAAGAGGAACATACCGAGGGATTTGCCCTAGGACGACCTCATCAATCCCAACAAAAAAAAAAAAACATGGAACGTTGGATATTCACAACGCCGGATTACGACGACTTCCGAACAACATGTATCATCAAAGACAAGGTATGCTCGGTAATACTTGACTGTGGTCTACGAGAGAACTTTGTAGCAAACAAAGTTGTGGATTATTTTCAATTACCAACAGTGAAGCTGAGTGATCCATACTGGATTCCATTTGGAGAGGATGAATATGCACAAGTAACAGAGGTTTGTAAAGTTCATGTTTCTATGGGAAAATTTTATAAAGAAGAGATTACTTGTCATGTGATTGTCATGGACGACACTAATGTGCTTTTTGGAAGACCATGGCATGAAAGCGTCAAAGGTGGTTATTGCAAAGACAACACATATTTATTTAGGTGGGAGTCACACAAAATTAAAATCAAGCCTAGAAGGAAGAACATCAAGAATGACCATCCTGAGGTGTGTGAAAAGGAACATGAAGAAACAACTTTGAAGATTGAAGAGAAACTCATTAAAGATAAGGAAGCTGATTCATTCATCACATCGATATCCATGTCATGCATGCCTAATTGTGTTCAAGATCAACCCAATGAGAAGTCAATGCCAATTCCTTTTCAAGTGGAGGAGTTCAAGTTTCAAGATGCTTATTCTAAACTTGTCTACGGTATTGGATTCCTGGTGATACCTTTTAATTTCGAGAATATTGAAGTTGATGGCTTATCATGTTTTATTCCTACTAATGATCGAGCTGCATTCAAGAGGAACTCGAGGTCGAGTTCTTTTCAAGTGGAGGAGACTGATGTAGGACAAGATTTCAGCCAATTTCAACAAAGAATCTCAAAAAGAAAGAAGCGTCTCTACATTAAGAAGAATGATTTGAATATTGGAAATTGGTATTCAAATAGGCTTCTTAATGATGAAATCAATCATAAATTACTCTTTTGGATATATCGGGATTTTCGAGCAAAATCTTGGTTGGGATTCCAAACACTTATTTGCGTAATATTCTTTAGTATCTAGGATTCTATTTCTGATTTTTATTTAATGAGGTTTAATTAGGTTTTCTAGTTTTAGTCTACAATAAATTGTTCTTTTTGTTTTCTAGTTGTATTAGGTTTATGCATTGTGCCCTATATATAAGGCACCTCTTAGATTGTAATTTTCATTCAAGTTATCAATAAAAAACCAAATATTACAGAAGTTTCTCTATGTTTCTTACGGTTGTGCCCGTAATTGCTAGTGGATTCTAGCTCATCTCATATGGCTTTCGACGCTTGACGGAGCCTCTTACTATCGTGTTCACGCTTCCCGCATCAGTTTCTTATTAGTGTGTTCTTCCATCCTGGAGAAGAATGAAAGTTTAATCAACATAGATACAGAAAGTTGTTGTGGGCTGATAGAGAGCTGAAAAACTGATTGGGAAGTGTCTGTTGATATATGTACTCAACCAAGTTCTAAACAATTACATACAACTCCTAAGAACACTAGTCTTATAATTTTTATCCAGGTGCTTTCTTCCTTGGAAAAATAATTTTTAAAATGGTCATAACAATTGAGATAACGTATGATTGGAGATGCACACGATCTTCCGTAAGCAGTATGAAATATGAAGCACTTGTGAATTGTGACACTCATCAGATATGATAGGTTTGGCAAACCGTCAATCAAGTCTCTCTGTGTGTTAATTAAAGCGAGTCATTTCCAAGTTCTTGCATATAAGAGAGTGATTATTTTGGCATGGTTATTATTATAGAAATCAGTCAAGTTTTGGCATGTTATTATTATTTTTTTTTTTTAAGTTCATTAAATTAGCGATAGAACTCAGTCAAGAGGGCATCTTAATGAGAAGCATACAAAAGCCAGATTCAATCTTACCCAAGAGCTAAGAAAAGACAAACCAGAAGGTGTACTGCACCAACAAGTTGTCCTTGCACAATAAAACATTGCTTTGAAACACTAACAGAGAAACTAGTAAAAACTGAAGGTAAATTCTTAGCCTCCTCAAGATAATTACCAACAATAGAGTTGCCACGACCTTGAGATTTGTACAGCCTAATCAGCGATGCCAACCAAATTGAAATCCACCAATCCTCACATCCAAGATGAGGAACATTTTTATCAATGAATGAACACATGAAGTGTTCCTAGTCGCGGTCAATTGGAAGGCCGCTAGGAAGGAGACATGTGTCGTCACTGCTAATTAAGAAGGAGGCGCACATCATTGTTGTAAAGATAGGGGCGTGTGAAGTCGTCGTTGGGATAGAGGTGCACGAAGTCCCCTAGCTAGGGTTTGGTCGCTCATATTTTCATCGACTTATTCTTAGTTGTGATCTATAGGACACGTGAAAAAAAAAAAAAAAACATTTTGGGTAAAGTTGTGTTAAAATACAAACTATGATGTATGTGTGAGTTGTGACACTTTCACCTCTCTTCCATCTCCCCCATTTTCATTTATCATACTCGAGGTTTAGGCACCACGTCCCCCTCGCTGTATAATAATTCCATCAATAATAACATCTGATGGGGCTCCTAACCCCCTTTCAAAAAACAGAACCTCTCTTCTCTGTGCAAAACCCTAATCTCCTTTGAAACTTGTTAAAACACACCTGTTTTGTCCAGAGCGAACAAAGTACTAAGTACATAGTCGACCAGCTATATACACGGAACCTTTTTTAAGATAAGTTCCAAGAACACATGAAAAGTTAAACACTTGAGATTTCTTTGAGATTTTTCTTTTCTCCCAAATTGAAATCTTGTATAATAATCTGCAAAATCAAAATTTGGAGGACCACATATGTTCTGGGTGACGAACTAAATTGATAAAAATATATTATCATATATGCTTTCTTGTCAAAGTAAGAGCTTAAAGCGTTTTGTAAAAGATGATAGACTTGACGAAATATAACTTGGAGGGAATTGAGAGAAAAGAAAGCCTAATCCGGATTCTACACCAAATTACAAAACGCTATGCCTAATCACAACAGTGATCAATATTTTCTAACACTAGTAAACTTCAAACCACACTCCAAATAGTCTCTAGAGATGGAGAACATCACGAGAAAGCCAAAGACTCTAGACTTTGGAAGGACGCAAGCCCGACTTGCCCGGAAGGTGTTCGACATAATGCTTCAGACAAGAAATGAGCTTTTTTCCAACTCAAATTTCAAGGTAAAGAGAATGAGAATGAGAATGGGGTAGCTTTGAAATTGAGGAACGTAATGTAGGAGTTGAAAAGAAAGTGGGCTCTGCCGGGTTGCTTGTGCTAGAATTTTCTTGGCAATGTGAAGGCAGACAAGGTAAGCTAACTGGTGAAAGCTAACTGGAAGGAAGAAATTAGGTGTTACGTCCCGAACCCAAATTCACCCGTTTACTGGTCATTTGGACGGTAAACGACAACTACTTTCACTTTGACTGTCGTTTCAGCATTTTTAGTGGCCCTAAAAGTTGACTTTTTGTTCGAGTCAGAATTGGAGAAAATTTTCTTCACGAAAGTTGTAGAGGATGTTAAACTGAGCGCGTGCATATGTGGTTCGTAAAAATCGGAGCTCATATGCGAAAGTTATAGGCGAAAAAGGAAAGTTACTGTTCAAGGTAAGTTTCTATATAAAGGGAAAATCACTGTGGTAAGTTTCCAATTTTGGAAACTTACCGGGCTCCCTCTCTCTCCTCTCCCCCGATCTCTCCTCCTCCGGTTCGGGGGATTTTTGAATTTCCGGCCTAATTTCCGATTCCGGCCACCTGACGGCGTGCCACTGGTCATTCTGGGACCGCCTCTTCCTTCCCTACACGCTGGTACCCTGGGCTTTCGACAATTTGGCCGAAAAACATCGATTCGAATCAAATTCTCCTCCGGGTGCAATTTTGGTTTTTCCGGCGATTCCGCCGTTTCCGGCCGTCTCCGACCACCAAACTTGGATTGAAGGAGCGCCTTGAGCCGGCGAACGTTTCCCCTAAGGCCTCTTGCTCCGATTTGCATCGTGGAGGCCGAATCGACGAAGAACATCCTTGGGTCCGAAGCAATTTTCTGGGCAAACTTCATCAGCTTAATCCGAGCTCTTAAAGGTAAAATTGTGAGATGTTGTAGTTGAATGAATGGTTGGGTTTATTGAGTAGAAGCTACTGTCCAAATTTGGTGGCCATCGGAGGTGGTGGCCGCCGGCGCGTGGGCCCCACTCGCCGCCACTGTGGGTGGCGCGTGGTGGCGCGTAGGGCTGACATTTAATTCCAATTTTTAGCCCATTAAATCCTATAATTTGAGTAGAGCTTGTTTATGAAGTTTGGTAATTTTTGGAGGAGTTTGGAATTGTTTGTGAATTTTGAAAGTGTGGAGTTTCGGTTGTTGATTTGTGGGAATCCGGCCTTCGGATTTCCCTTATTCCGTCATGGAATACCTTAATCGACGGATTGATATAAATGGTGAAGTTTGGCTTGAAATCGAAAGGAGTTGGAGTTGCTAGTTTACGTGGGGTTTTCGGGATTCAATATAGAATCGTATTGTTTTATCGAATTGTTGTTTACGGAATACAATTGTGTACAGGACAAGATACTGACTCATCGCTCGACGAGGATCCTTACGCTTGGATACCACGCTAGCCGTATACTGTGAGTGGACGTTTGTTTTTGAATATTGATGCATGCATTTATTTTTCGAATTAATGTTTTATTAATTATCATATTATTTTAGTTTCGGATATGATTTCGGTTTTGGAATATTGCTTGGATTTTCCATCATGATTTTTGGAACGTGAGTTTTATTCGCTCGGATTTGAACTTGTGATTTAAGTGATTTTCGACGAATTATTTTTCCGAGGTGATTTCCGGAATTTATTAATATATTTTATTCGTCGATATTGAGGTTTCTGGAATATTTTTCGAAATGGGATTTCGATGGAATTATATTTCTTGTTATTTGTTGACTTTCGATTTTGGCATTGGGAATGCCTTATTGTTAATCTAGTTATTCTTTTAGCGTGTGGGACACGCTGTTGCTTTATACGACTTTTACGAGAATTTCCGGGTACGGTTGGGAATCGTACCCGTGTTTTCTTTATTCGTGGGACATGGGGAAGCCTTATAGATTTACTGGATTTTAATGGTTTTTACCCGCCATACCTGGGTCGTCATATTTATTGCTAGCTAGCCTATTAGTACTCCTCCCTGCTTACTATGTGTTTGTGGGTGAGTAAGAGCAGAGCATGGGATGCTCCAGAGTGTGGGACACTCCGACCCGAGCCTGGGAGGCTCCCTTCTCGTATGGTGATAACTTCTTCCCCATACTTTTTCGTGACTTGACTAGCGGGGCTAGTCCGTTATTTTCGTAACCAGCGGGGCTGGTGTGTTTTCACGAGAATTTTGGATTTCGATGTTATCGTAACCAGCGGGGCTGGTGTGTTTTTACGAGAATCTTGGATTTGTTGATAAATGTGTTTTTCTTAAATGTTGCATGCATCGGGTTTTTAAAAGGATTAAATGTGGAAAAGCACAAAACCCACTTTTCTTTACAATTATTTATTTATTTATTTTGTCCACTCACGCTAACGTTTTATGTGCTTTTCCCCTGGGCCCTTCGGTTTCAAATGCCCAGTCTGCAGAGTAGCTGGTTCGGCATAGTAGGATTCGGGGCATAGCATCTGCTGCTGTTGTTTTCATTGTAGGTTAACTGTTGAACCTACCTGTATTGTTATTTTCTTCTTCCTCTTTTAGATTGCTCTGATAACATGTGGGGGATAAATAATGTAAAGGTTGGAAGTTACTTTGGTGTAATTAAGAATATGTTATTTTCGGATTTCAGTTACTTATTGTGAAGTTGTTGGGTTTTGGGGAGCAGGGTGGCTCCAGGAGATTATGGATGATTTGTTAGAAGTGTGATTGTAATTCTACAGGTTTTGGGTAGTCCATTTTAGGGGTGACTCTGCCAAATTTTTGGTAGAGTTATTCCTAAGGTGGGCCCCACAGGGCCACCTCGGATTTCAGGGTGAAATTCGGGGCAGGTCCTGTCATTAGGGACCCATGGTTGCAAGCCACATTACTTTAGTCAATAACGATGACTTGCATGATTGAAAGATATTTCGCCGAAAGTGCTGGGAAATTTTCATTTCTGCTTTTTTTACCTCTGTATACTTTCCTGGAAAATATGTGCACAGTATGGCTTCTTATTAATCTAGTTCGATTCTGAAGAAGGATCAAAGTTTGTTCAGAGTTACCGAGGGAAGATCAAAATATAAGCTAGCTGAAAACACATTCGACTTGTTTGAGTGTTGGAAAAGCTACCAGTATTCGACTTAATTGAAAATCCAGTTGAGATTGTGTTCAAAACACATGGTTTGAGTGAGGTTCTAATTGTAATGAAGTCTTAACAAAATGTTCTACGGCTGCAGTCTTTCAAAGTCTGAGTCAATGGCTAAGTGGTCCAAGACCAAGTTACAGATGTCTCACGTTACTTGTATCTTGATTCTGTTCAGACTTCACTATCAGGAATTAGTGTGTAAGGTGCCTTGCTAAGTTTGATATTTTCAACAGTCGGTGAAAGTGTGGAAATGATTAAAGGAGAGTTTCTAATTGTATATTCAATGTACAAAGGTTACACATATATATAGGGAGAGGATGCATGCAGCTGCACATGTTCTCCTATCCCCACACTTTTCCTAAAGCTAGTTACATCGAAAGCAACATTAATAACATATTAATAGCTACATCAATAGCTGCATTAATAGCATATTAATGGCAACATTAATAGCATATTAATACTCCCCCTCAAGCTGGATCCAGAAGATTGATGGATCCAAGCTTGGAAAGCAACATTAATAACATATTAATAGCTACATCAATAGCTGCATTTATAGCATATTAATGGCAGCATTAATAGCATATTAATACTCCCCCTCAAGCTGGATCCAGAAGATTGATGGATCCAAGCTTGGAAAGCAACATGAGAAACTGGTCGGAAGGAAGAGATTTTGTGAAGATATCTGCAAGTTGATCATGGCTTCGAGTGAAAACAGTATCAATCACCTTGTTTTGAACTTGAGATCTAACATAGTGGCAATCAACCTCGATATGCTTGGTGCGCTCATGAAAAACTGGATTGGCAGCAATGTGCATTGCTGCTTGATTGTCGCAAAACATAGGAATAGGTTGATCATGATAGATTCCTAAATCAGATAGAAGATATTTCAACCAAATCAACTCACAAGCAGTAGAGGCCATGGCCCTATATTCAGCCTCTGCACTCGATCGAGCAATTACAGTCTGTTTCTTGCTCTTCCACGACACTAAATTTCCACCAACAAAAGTGCAATAACCAGTGGTATAGACTTCCGATCACAGGCATTTCCAGCCCAATCTGCATCAGAGAACCCCATTATCTTTGTATGTTGATTATTTTGCATCAGTATTCCTCTTCCAATGGAACCCTTGAGATATCTGAGAATCCTTTTGACAATCTGCAGATGTGCTTCAGTGGGTGCATGCATAAATTGACTAACCAAACTTACTGCAAAAGTAATGTCTGGTCTTGTAATTGTGAGGTAGATCAACTTTCCAACAAGTCTTTGGTACTCACCTATATTACGGAGTCTATCACCTTCCAGTTTTAGTTTCAATTTGCTGTCAAGGGGTGTGGCACGAGGCTTGCTGTCCATTATCTCAGCTTCTTCCAAAAGATCCATTAAATACTTTCTCTGGTTTAGAAATAGCCCCTTGGAAGATGTGGCCACTTCAATACCAAGGAAGTATTTCAACACTCCTAAATCCTTAATGGCAAATTTATGATGCAAGGATTTCTTAAGAGTGTTGATCTCATCTTCATTCTCTCCTGTAATAATAAGATCATCAACATAGACAAGCACCACTAATCTCCCAGAGCTACCACTTCGAACAAACATAGATGAGTCTGCGCTGCTTCTTCTAAAACCGTTTGCTTCCAGAACAGAACTGAGCTTAGAGTACCATGCTCGAGGAGATTGTTTCAATCCATATAAGGATTTGTGAAGTCTACACACCAAACTGGGATCACCTTCTTGAGGATGACCTGGAGGAAGTTGCATATAGACCTCTTCTTCAAGATCCCCATGAAGAAAAGCATTTTTGACATCCATCTGGTATAATGGCCAAGAATTATTAACTGCAACAGATAGGAGAACTCGAACTGTGTTCATTTTGGCAACTGGAGCAAATGTCTCCTTATAGTCAACACCAAAAGTCTGAGTGAATCCTCTTGCTACCAACCGAGCTTTGTGTCTTTCGATTTCTCCATTTGACTTGAACTTTGTTTTGAAAATCCATTTGCTTCCTACCACTCTTTTTCCTTCAGGAAGTTTAACCACACTCCAAGTTTGATTTTCATCCAAAGCTCTCAGCTCTTCTTTCATAGTTGTAGTCCAGACACTTTGTTGTGTGGCTTCTTGATAGCTTTTAGGTTCTGATGCATTTGAGATTTCAGAGAGAAAATCAGCATGCGCTTTTGAGATCTTGTTGTAAGATACAAAGTTCTCCAGGGCATACTTAGTGGTGTACACTTTGTAATCTTGCAGCTTGAGAGGAGGCCTCCTAGTTCGAGTAGGATATCTTCTTGGAATAGGGATAGCTTGTCCTGGTTCTGGAATAATTTCTTCTGGGTCATCAAGGACATCATTTTGGTAGTCACCATTGTCCTGAGTAGGAGAAGAGTGAGTTTCTGGCTCAGGTGATGTATCTGGTACATTTGGAGCAGTGAGATCTGTTCCTATTTGTTGCATATGAACATCATCTCTTGGTAATTCCAACTGAGAGGTTCTGCTATCCTGTGAGGTTGATCCAGAAATTGGCAGAGAAAGGAAATCATGAAAGAACTCCCCCTGAGGAGAGGAATCAGGAGCACTAAAAAAAGAAGTGTTCTCAATAAATCGAACATCCCTCGATACAGACAGCTTCTTAGAGTTTGGATTAAAACACTTATATCCCTTTTGTGTAGTTGAATATCCCAAGAAAATGCACTTTACAGCCTTGGGATCTAAGTTATCCCTGTGAGCATATTGCACATGCATGAAACATACACAACCAAAAACTTTGAGGTGTGTAATGTCAAGTTTTCTTCCTTTCAAAATTTCATAGGGTGATTTGAAATTAAGGACTCTACTTGGTAATCGGTTTATAAGGTAAGCAGCAGTGAGGACTCCTTGTGACCAAAATCTTTTGGGAACATTCATTTGAAACATTATGGTTCTGCTATCCTGTTTTTTCTCTCAGCAACACCATTTTGTTGTGGTGTTCCTACACAACTTGTCTAATGTAAGATCCCATTTGTGCTTAGAAATTGTGACATGATTTTAGACATAAATTCGGTACCATTATCTGATCTGAGAGTGTGGATTTTAGTTGAGAACATAGTTGTGACAAGATTATAGAAATCTTTGAAGACAGACACAAAATCACTCTTAAGCTTCAGAAGATATAACCAAGTGACACGAGAAAAATCATCAACAAAGGTAACAAAGTATTTATAACCATCAAAGGAATCTAGAGGAGCCGGTCCCCAGATATCAGAGTGTATAACTTCAAAAGGTTTACTAGCTCGAGATACAGATGAACCAAAAGGAAGTCTAGTAGACTTAGCTAGATGACATATTTCACATTGAAAAGGTTCTTTACATAGATTTGGAAATACAGAAGACAAAACATGTTCTGAGGGATGAGCCAAACGCTGGTGCCATAGCTGATGTTCTTGAGCTAGACTAAGATTAGCTTGGGAGACTTTGGGAACTCTAAAATCCTTTGAGAGGTAGTATAGTCCATTAAGGAAAAAATCTTCACCAATCTGCTTCTTGGTGGCTAGATCCTGGAAAACAACCTTGTCAGGATAAAAAATGGCAAGGCATCTTAGAGAATTGGTAATCCTTCCAACTGACATTAATTTGAAGGGAAAAGATGGTACATACAAGGCTGTGGATTTTATGGTTTCTGAAAGAATGTTTATTTTCCCTTTTCCTAAAACTGGCACACCTCTACCATTAGCAACAGAGACATGAGAATGAGTTGACAATTTTTCAAAGTTTTGAAGCTTAGAGTTTTGGTTTGTCATGTGATCAGTGGCACCCGAATCTATTATCCAAAAATCATTCATACTACTTGCACGTAAAGCTCTAGAGAAAGCTTTTAAGATACCTGGCACATCATGTTGAGTTATTCCATCTGCCTCTGCTAGAAAACCAGCGAATTTTCCAAGTAAGGCTGTTGAGTCTTCAGTAACAGCCTCTTGTTCATTTCCTTGCTTCAATTTGATATAGGCTGCAAATTCATTTATCAGTGCAGCTGGATTTGCAGTGAAGTTTAGTAATCCCTCAGTGGCAGAAGCAACATGATTTGCTTTGTGACCATGATTTTTTGGAAAGAACCTGGTATCTCTGGCTTGCTTATCAAACTTGGGTTTGAGTTCTGGATGCAGTATCCAGCACCTCTCTCTGAGATGCCCAGGATGATCACAGTAAGTACAGTGAAGATCGGGGCGTTTACCTCTGTAAGGTTTCTTCTCAGCTGGCTTATGATCACTTGAAAAAACTCTAGCTTCAGAGACAGATGTCTTTAAGTCTTCATTCATGACTTTTCTCCGAGTCTCTTCACGCTGAATGGTAGAGCAGATGCTGGTCAAGGTTGGTAGTTCAGGAGTCATGCATGGCTACGAAGATCTTCATACTCAGGTCCTAAACTGGCTAGGAGCTGGAACACTTTATCTTCTTCAGCCCTTTTTTGTAGAATAACTGCATCTGTGGTGTGAGGCCTATAGATATTTACCTCATTCCACATGTTTTTCATGATGCCAAGATGATGAACAAAGGAGGTTGCTCCTTGCTTGAGACTGGTGATGTCTCTCTGAAGTTGAAAAACTCTGGCACAATTATTTTGGTTGCCATACATTTCTTTCACAGATTTCCATATATGCTGAGAAGACTCAGAATAGTTAAAGATCACAGCAACAGATGGCTCCATAGAATTTAAGAGCCATGACATGACTAGCTGATCTTTGCTGAGCCATGCTTCATAATCAGTGGATAGAGGTGGTGGGATTTGAATGTCACCATTAATGTAGCCGAGCTTGGATCTTCCACCAAGAGCAAGAGTGATCGCTCTTGACCAAGATATATAGTTGAACTCATTGAGTAAAACTGAACACAAACGTTGATTCGGGTTTGAATCACTTTCATAACTTTTTGGTGTAGAGGAAGAAGAAATGGAGCTATCTTCTCCAGACATTTTCAGACACAATACAGAAGAAAGAATCAGACAGGAAATTGGCCCTGCTCTGATACCATGTGGAAATGATTAAAGGAGAGTTTCTAATTGTATATTCAATGTACAAAGGTTACACATATATATGAGGATGCATGCAGCTGCACATGTTCTCTTATCCCCACACTTTTCCTAAAGCTAGTTACATCAAAAGCAACATTAATAACATATTAATAGCTACATCAATAGCTGCATTAATAGCATATTAATGGCAGCATTAATAGCATATTAATAGAAAGCAATAATGGTGCCCTCTGAATCGTCTACATTTTGAATGATTGAAAGATATTTCACCGAAAGTGCTGGGAAATTTCCTCTGTGCTAGCTTTTTACTTCTGACTACTTTCCTGGAAAATATGTGCATCGTTTCTTATTAGTGTTCGTTCATTCTGGGGAAGAATAGAAGTTTATTTTGCTGGGGGCGGAAAGAGAGCTGAAAAACTGATTGGGAAGTGTCTATTGATATATTTACTCGTCCAAGTTCTAACCAGGTTAGTACAACTGCTAAGAACACTAGTCTTGCTGTTCAATTACTTATCTGTTTTGCATTCTGAATCTTTATATTCATCGGAAAGGTTTGCTTCTTTTGACTTGTTGATCTTCAGGCTACAATATGGCTGCTGCTTCTTCTCGCTCTGATATCATCCCTCGGGAGAGGTATGATGTATTTCTTAGTTTCAGAGGCGAGGACACCCGGAATACTTTTACCAGCCATCTTTATGAGGCTTTACGTCAGAAAAAAATCCAAACTTACATAGATTACAAACTGGAGAGAGGAGATGAAATCGCACCTGCCCTTCTCGAAGCAATCAGTGAATCGAAGCTTTCGGTTATCATTTTCTCCAAAAACTATGCTTCTTCTACGTGGTGCTTGGATGAACTTGTGCACATACTCGAATGCAGAGATAAACAGTCTGTTATACCCATCTTCTACGGCGTAGATCCATCAGACGTACGCAAACAATTGGGGAGTTATGCAGATGCATTTGTTGAACATGAGAAACGTTTCAAGGACCCGATGGACAAGGTGCTCAGGTGGAGAAAGGCTTTGAAAACAGCAGCCAATATATCTGGGTTTGATTCCCAAACAATTAGGTAACTCAGTCATTAACTCATGGGTCCATTTCTGACTTCTATTATGGCTATGATTGTTACTCCATCACTAACTAACTACTTTGTCTTTCATTTGTATATGGCAGGCCCGAGTCTGAATTAGTTAAGTGGGTGGTCAATGACATTTTGGCGAAATTGGATTGCAAACCGCAAAACGCAGGTGGTTTGGAGGGCCGGGTTGGAATGGACAAACACATAATTCAACTTGTTGAGTTATTATGCCTCAACTCACCGGATGTCCAGATTGTAGGCATTTGGGGTATGGGTGGTATCGGTAAGACCACCATTGCTGATGTTGTATTTCACCGTCTCTCTTTTCAATTCGAAGCTTGCTGCTTTATTAAATATGTTAGGGAAAAAGCCTCAGAGACGAAACATGGACTACCATATGATTTGCGAAATGAACTTTTTCGTACTTTACTAAAGGATGAAAATATATGCATATACACCCCCTCTATCGGATCAGCTTTTATGAGAGATAGGCTTCGCCGTACAAAGGCTCTCATTGTTCTTGACGATGTGAGTGAGTTTTCCCAATTAGAATTTTTAGCTGGAGGCGATTTCAATCTGTTTGGCCCTGGAAGTAGAATCCTTGTAACGACCAGAAATAAACGCATATTTAGGAATGGTGATGAGATATATGAGGTTAAGAAATTAGACGTTGATGAAGCTCTTGAGCTCTTTTATTCGAGAGCTTTTAGAAATATCTCTCCCCCAGATGATTGTACAACTTTTGTAAAAGAGGTGGTAGATTATGCTGGAGGCAATCCACTGGCTCTTAAAATCTTGGCTGGAGTATTCCATCATTGCAAGAGCAAAGAAGACTGGGAAGGTGAATTAGATAAATTGAAAAAATTTCCGGACGAAGATATCCAGAAGGTATTGAGATTCAGTTATGATGGATTAAGAGAAAATGAGAAGGAGATATTTCTCGATATTGCCTGTTGTCACAAAGGAAAGCATATTGATGAGGCAAAAAGAATTTTATATGCCTGTGGTTTTTCTGCGAATGCGGGAGTAAGACTTCTCATTGATATGGCTCTCATATCTGTGGATGAAGATTCAAGACTTGTTGAGATGCATGATTTGATACAAGAAATGGGTTGGGAAATTGTTCGTGATGAATGTGTTAAAGATCCTGGAAAACGCAGTAGATTGTGGCTTGCTAATGAAGTTCGTCATGTACTGAAAAATAATACGGTAAGAGCCGAATGCACTATTGAAAAAGAAAGGACCAAGCAAAATCTAATTTTCTATAAAAGTTGGATGGATGGCAATGTAGTTTTTAGTAAAGTAATTTTTGTTCTCTACTGTATGCTTATTTATATTTTGCCATTGATTTTCAGGGTACTGAACACATTGAGTGCATAGTCATGAACATGGATCTCATTACAGATTTCTACGTGAATGCTGCATCCTTCGAAAAGATGCCTTATCTAAGATTACTAGATTTATACACCAGGGGTGTCAACAAAGTGCACCTTCCTCCAGGTTTCGAGTTTCTCCCTGAGGCCCTTAAATATCTGAGGTGGGATTCCTATCCTTTGACATCTCTGCCATCGAGGTTTTCATCCGAAAATCTTGTTGAGCTTGATATGCCCAACAGCAGACTTGAGCAACTTTGGAATAAAGGCGTGCAGGTTTGCTTAATTTAATTCTTTTTTTTTTTTTTTGAGAATACTTAGGGGGGTGTATTGTATATGGAATTAGTGGAACTTTAAAGAAATCTATGGAATTTAAAAGTCTGGGTGTATTCAATATAGACTTTTAACAGTCCATGAAAGTCTTGAGGTATTCAATTAGGATTTTTAAAGACTTCATGAATTCCACCAAAATCTTGGGGTATTCAATTAGGACTTTTAAAAATGAATAAAAGTACAGAGGTATTCAAAATATCATTCATACTTATGGAATTAGAAAATCATGGATAATCATGGACTTTGTAGTGTTAATAGACATACCAAACTCCAATAATTTTCCAGCCTCCAGACCAAAGATTTCAAAAAGTCTATCAAAGTTTCCTCTTCAAAAAAAAAAAAAGGTCTATCAAAGTTCTTCTCTCTACGCACAAAGAAGTTTGTCCTTCATCATCTCTCTTTCTTAATTTTTTGTCTTTTCTCTAATCTTTTATGATATCAACATTTTTTGATACCCAACATGTTCATTGTAGTTGTTGAATGTGATTTTTGCTTTTTATTATTATTATTTTTTTTTGTTTTTTTTTTTCAATTGTGATACTTCGAACCCTAATAGCAATAAAAATGATTTATGAAATCCTAAGACCTTGAACCATACTAAATTTTATCTTATTAATTAATTATTCTCATTAATTTGATGGCACGTTTACTTACTTGGAATGGAAAATAATCATGAATCGGAGACAACTGGAATGGGAGAAGAAAGGAATCGGTATTGATTCCGGATGAGTTGATTTATAAACCCATCTCCCCCTTTCGTAATTAAATTCTTGAGTATTCAGAAATCGATTTCTTATAAGGAGGTGGGACCTACACCAATTCTAATTCCTTCAAGTGTTAGTAAACGCAGGAATACTTTTACCTGGAATCATTCTGATTCCTTCACGTGTTAGTAAACGTAGGAATAGTTTTACTCGGTAATCATTCCCTCTCATTCCAAGTAAGTAAACGTGCCCTGAATTTATATTATGGTTCAAAAAAAGGTTGAACAATTGAATTTCAATTGATTGATTATAGATCAAGACATTGACCAATATTGCTACAATATATGTTAATCGGCGAAAACAAAATTGATGAGAGTAATTAACCATAAACATCAAGTGATCTATATTGTATATTTATGTTATTGGGAGATTAGGAATGAGAACAACCTCGCTAGACAGACTAACAATTATTTATTTGAGTCAATTTCTATTAGAAGATACTGGTGCATTGAAGAGACAACAAGTGATTATTTTGTTTTGTGTTTGGGCTGTATTTGTTTTGTTTTTTTTTATATATATATTTTGTACATTCTAGGAAATCTGCAGAAGTCATTCATGATAAAGTATATAGATTTTCATGAATCAATAAAAGTCTGTTGCTAAAATCAATGGTTTTAAGAAATCCATAACAGTCTATCAACTTTTTAAAGAGTCTGTGGACTTTTCAAAAAGTCTGTCATTTAAAAAAAGTGTGCACAAATCCAAATACAATACACCCCCCTTAATTTAATTCTTGTGTACGAATAATGGTGTGGAAAATATAACTTTGTCATTAATTGTCTTTGATTTGTTACAGATCAATCTTGGGAGCTTGAAACGCATCGTTCTTAGTTGGTCCCACCACCTAGCTGAGGTTCCAGATCTCTCTGAGAGTCCACATCTTGAGAGCATTAGCCTTAGAGGTTGTACAAGTTTGGTTCAACTTCCTTCATCTTTTCAACATCTTGCCAAGCTTACTCTTTTGGATCTGAGTGACTGCTCCAATCTCAAAATTCTCCCAGAGATGCCAGGCAATCTGGAAACCTTAGACTTGCATAGTACTGCAATAGAAAAATTGCCTTCATCAATTTGGTCTCTCGAGAAGCTTAATCAATTGGGTCTTTGGTCATGTAAAGAGCTTAAGAATCTTCCAAGCAGCACTTGTAGGCTGAATTCGCTCCGAGTTCTTCGTCTATATGGCTGCCTCTCTCTTGAGTCTTTGCCTATCGAGCTACCTTATGGGCTGACGAAACTGTACTTGAGCAATTGTGAGAGTCTTAGGTCTTTGCCTGTCGAGCTCCCTTCTGGGCTAGAGAGACTGGAGTTGTGCAATTGCAAGAGTCTTGGGTCTTTGCCTGTCGAGCTACCTTCTGGGCTGAAGGAGCTGGACTTGGAACATTGTGAGAGTCTTTGGTCTTTGCCTGTCGAGCTCCCTCCTGGGCTGGAATACCTGGACTTGAGCGATTGCGAGAGCCTTGGGTCTTTGCCTGTCGAGCTCCCTCCTGGGCTGTTGAAATTGGACTTGAGCAATTGCAAGAGACTTGGGTCTTTGCCTGTCGAGCTCCCTTCTGGGCTGGAGAGACTGGAGTTGTGCAATTGCAATAGTCTTGGGTCTTTGCCTGTCAAGCTACCTTCTGGGCTGAAGGAGCTGGACTTGGAAAATTGTGTGAGTCTTTGGTCTTTGCCTGTCATGCTCCCTCCTGGGCTGTTGAAACTGGACTTGAGAAATTGCAAGAGCCTTGAGTCTTTGCCTGTCGAGCTCCCTCCTGGGCTGTTGAAACTGGACTTCAGCAATTGCAAGAGCCTTGAGTCTTTGCCTGTCGAGCTCCCTCCTGGGCTGTTGAAACTGGACTTCAGCAATTGCCAGAGCCTTGAGTCTTTGCCTGTCGAGCTCCCTGCTGGGCTGCGCACAATGTACTTGAGGAATTGCAAGAGCCTCCGGTCTTTACCAAAGCTGCCATGGCCTCTAATAGGGTTGGATGCACATGGCTGCACGTCACTAGAGAGAGTAAGTTCGATGAGGACTGCACCCATACAAGGTAGGGATCAATATGTCAACAATTCTGAAGAACTCTGGCCTGAGGATGAGGAGGGTCTTTCATTTATAAATTGCTTGAAATTGGATCAGAGTGCACGGAGTAACATAATGGCTGATGCACAGCTTAGAGTTATGCGAATTGCAATTGCATCACGTCTCCTCAATAAATCTTTTTGGATTAATATTGTTTGTCCGGGAAATGAAATTCCAAAGTGGATGAGGTATCAAAGTGAGGGATGTCGGATAAATATCAAGCTTCCTCCTCATTGGTTTCGTCAAGGCTTCCTCGGTTACGCTCTATGCATTGTGCTTGCATTCAACTACTATACGCCACCCGATACAATATATTCCAACACCTTTAGTTGTGAAACCCATCTCAAAATTAACAATGGTCACGAAGATTGGTGCGAAACCCTCCAAATAAGCCTACCAGATATTCTCAATTCGGATCATGTGTTCGTGTGGTATTTCTACCCTAAATCTTTTGGATTAGAAAGTGCAATCAATCGGGAGGATGGGGTAAAAGCATCCGAGGCCTCTTTTGACTTCATTTTGTACAAACATACTTATGAGAACGGTCAGTACCCCAGTATAGAAAAAAATCCCTTTGACCTCTCCACTGTGAGGGTGAAAAGGTGTGGAGTCTCCTTGCTGTATGAAGATGCAACCGTTGATGAAGATGTAGTTATGGAACCAAAACAAGTAGTTGAAAAAGAAGAAATCATCATCAAAACCAGGAGACGACGCGACCAGTGTGAACCCTGTGGAAGCGGATTTGCAATCTTGAAAGAAGAAGATGACGGCGAACTACTTCCCCAGAGTAGTAAAAGGAAAATCCTCATTTGAAATAGCTAGTGAGTGAACTTGCATTTCTATCTTGATTCTCTTCACTATAGTGGATCAGTGCGCAACTTTGCTCTGCCTTAGTAAGTTTGATAAGTTACTTTGTATATGTCAAAATTGATTTGTTCCAGACTTCATATTCTGGGCTATTGAATCTGTTGAAATGTTGCTCAGTTCATAACTTCATATTGAAATGAATCGAAATTACAGGCATTGTTGGTTTACAAGGAATGAAAGAGGGATTAGAAGCTTTGAGAGAGAATGATAATGGTGAATCACTGCAGTTCAAGAGCACAATAAAGGAGTTAATTAGGAGTAATACGAGTGAGGAATTGATGGGAAACGAGAAGGCTACCTGTTAATGGATGGAATGTAAAGTCTGGCTCTGCCGCTGCTGCAGTGGAGAAAGCAGACTGCAGACAAGGTAAAGTTGCTCACCTGTGCCCACAGATAGCAGGAGCACATAGCTAGACTCCTGACTGGAAAGATATCCTCTTCAAGCTACCTGTGTTTCGATCTTTTTCCTTCCTTGGTCTTTCATGTTTTCTGCTGGTAGATAAATTGACATTCATACATACTGTTCTCACATATGCACATTTTGTTTTAATTTTTCCAATGGTCAGCTGCTGACCATTGGAACGGGGCTCTTTGGCGAGACAGTCAACACTGGTCTATCCAACTACGTACACTCACCAGTACTCAACTAAATTAGAAATCGAGCGACATATCCATGTAATGCCTGTATAGTTTCTAGTCAAGTTGCCAATGCTGCTACTGTAGTCTGTAGTTAGAATGGTGATGTGATAGAGATTGTTAGCTGCAGACACAGTTTGACCAAAATAATGCCACAATTATCTTCTAATAAAAGTCAGACAAAGACAGAGAAAATGACAGGGTGCTGCTAATTTAATCCCATTGCAGTTGAACAAAAGAAAATCATTGACTGAAAACTGTATCTGAGTTTCAGTCAAAGAAACTTCATAGAGATCAGCTCATAAAATGTTGAAAATGACAATTAATAATGTATTTCAAATAATATAGTAATGAAGTGTCTGTAAGGACCAATGAGGTCTGCAATATTCAGTCATTTCCCATGCATGATTATAATAAAGAATTCCATTGAAGGCTCTAAGATGATGTGCTTTTGCATCTCTTTTTCTTCTTTTCAGTGCTCATCACAGTTACAACTTCCAAAGTAGATCATACGAGTACATTTCAGTCCGTTGCAGACGGCGAGACCATAGGTTCAACTGGTGGAACCTTTGAGCTTGGATTCTTCAGTCCCGGTTCTTCTGCTACGCGATATGTGGGGATATGGTACAAGAAGATATCAGTTACCACCGTGGTGTGGGTTGCCAACATAGACACGGCCCTCACTGATTCATTAAGATCACACACCCTGGAATTCTTGTCCTTGTCAGCCAAAACAACAGCACAGTTTGGTCCTCCAACACATCAAGAACTGCACAGAATCCAGTGGTTTAGCCTTCCAACTCCGGAAATCCAGTTGTGAAAGATGGGAGTGATAAGGAGGCAGCGAATTTTCGGTGGCAAAGTTTTGATTACCCAGGTGACACATTCCTACAGGGATGAAGCTTGGCAGGAACACAGTTACAGGATTCAACTGGCATATATCATCATGGAAAAATCCTCAGGATCCTTCTCAGGGGAATTACACACTATCAACTTGATCCCACTGGTTATCCAAAACTAATTTTGAGGCACAAAATTTCGGACTGGTCCATGGAATGGAATCCGATTTAGTGGAACACCTCATTTGAGTCCAAACCCTCTATAGTCTATACACAGTCTTGTTGTTTTATCATGATTTGAGTCTAAACCCTCTATAGTCTATACACAGTCTTGTTTTTTTTATCATGATTAGATATTTTAAAGTCATACTAGCCAACAGCTCAGTTATTTCTAAGATGGTGATAACTCAAGAAGGGCTTGTTCAACGCTACACATGGTTGATACACCACAAAGTTGGGTAGTTTACCTAACAGCACAGATTGATAACTCTGATAATTGTGCACTCTGTGGTCCAAATGGCCCATGCAATATTGATAACTCCCCAGTATGTGGTTGCTTGAGACGATTTGTACCCAAAGTTCCAAAAGATTGGGACATGATGGATTGGTCAAATGGGTGTGTTAGAAGAACTAACAGTATCATGGGGACATAGTTTTCCAGAAGTACACTGGGACCAAATTTCCAAGCACCAAACAATCCTGATTTACCACAAGTACGAACCTCAAGTAATGTAAGAAGTCGTGTGAAGAACTGCTCCTGCATAGCCTATGCAAATTCCAATATCAGGGAAGGAGTAAGTGGGAGCTTGCTGTGGTTCAGTGATCTGATTGACATAAGGAATTGCACTGAAAATGGGCAAGATATATCTAGTTATCTACATATATAAGATCAGCTGCATCAGAGCAAGGTATGTATTCATCTTGATTCCTCAAGTCTTGGTACTTTATACAAACTTGTAATATGAAAACAGAACACTATACTTCCAATAAGAACAAAGTTAAAATTATTCACTTGATGGTGATATATGTATTTATGAATGATCATATATGCACAAAATGAAGTCAAAACAGAACAAATTAGCTGAAGCTCCGTCTAACAGTTCGACTGTGATACAACTAGCAAAATCTTTTTTTTTTTTTTTTTTTTAGTCTTTAACTCAAATTTCTTCTTTCAGATATATTTCATTCACAGACTACTACTAGTCTACCACAATCAATGCTAAACCTGCTAAATCCAATGTGAAGAAAGTGAGAATCATAGTTAGCACTCTTGTTTTATCTACAGGGCTGCTGATATTGGGTGTAGCCCTGCTCTTTTATGTTTGGAAGAAGGATGGTAAGTTGTTTGTACTCTTCTGACCCCTCCATTCTCCTAGCGAAGTAGTTTAGTTTTGTAGTGAACTATTTAAATTTGATTGTATAAATGAAAAAGGAGCAGTACCATTTTATGTATATAAGTTTATTGAAAAGAAGTAACAAATCATGCTTCCTTTACTTCATTTCAGCAGAAAAACTGAGCCTCAGCCACAAGGAAAATCTGGAATTACCATTGTTTGACTTGGCTACTGTTGTTAATGCAACCTATAACTTCTCAAAGGACAATAAACTAGGAGAAGGTGACTCCGGCTCTGTCTTTAAGGTAAAAGCTGGCAGTCTTATCCATTTGGTACATGTAGTTTTGGTTGTAATCTGGACTGATGGATAATTGTACAACATACTGAAGTGAACCGTGAAAACTAAATATGAGTATAAATTTTAGTCACAATATACATGAACTGATGAATTTCAGGGTATGTTGAAAGAATGAAAGATAGATGAAAAATAGAAGTGAAAAGGCTCTCAAGAGACTCTATGCAAGGAATCAATGATTTCAAAAATGAGGTTGTGCACATTGCCAAACTTCAGCACAGGAATCTAGTGTCACAATATACCTCTAGGGTGCTGCATTCAACAAGATGAAATGATGCTGATCTACAAATGCAAGACCAACAAAAGCTTGGACTTCTTTATTTCCGGTTTGATCACTGAGAAACCTCGATCATATTTGGTTTTATTGGTCCACTTGATGCAGTTTGTAATTGCCTGGTGGATGTCCTATTTGGCATGTAATTTTGCAGATAGATCAAAAAGCATGTTACTACATTGGCCTAAGCGCTTCGACATCATCAATGGGATTGCTCGGGGGCTTCTCTATCTTCATCAAGTTTCTCGACTGAGGGTAATTCATAGGGATCTCAAAGCCAGTGGCATATTACTTTCAACCCAAAAATCTCAGATTTTGGCATTGCTAGAAGTTTTGCAGAAAACGAAACAGAAGCAAGAACGGAGAAAGTTGTTGGAACATAGTAAGTACATACCCCGAAGAATAACTAGCTGTACTCTACTTTCTTTTGTTACAAAACTAATCCTTGATTCATTGGATTCTAGTGTTCTACTCAATAAAATCTGATGTCCACAGCTACGGAGTTTTGGTGGAAGAGAAACCGAGGATTCTCTCATCAAGGCCACAATCTCAACCTTCTTGGACATGTGAGCATCAACTGTCAAGTTAGTAGAAATTTATTGCTGTTTGATTCCTATTCTTCTATATATTCAGTAAAACTGAAGGTTTTGATCTTTCAGGCATGGAAGCGATTCACAGAAGGCAGATCCATCGAACTTCTTGATCCATTGGTAGAGACTCCAGCACTCTACATGAAGTCATGTGATCGATTCATGTAGGTCTTTTATGTGTGCAACAAAAACCACAAGATAAGCCAAGTGTGCCAGCTGCTTTTCTGATGTTGAGTGGTGAGGTGCGTGATTGCCTCAACATCAGAAACCTGGTTTTCATAGTGAAAGGAATCTGACAGAACTCGAAGTTTCTACAGATGAGGCCATAATGTTCAGCTAATGAACTCACTGTTACACTAGTAGGGACTCAATGAATGATAATTCATGTTGAATATTCTCTGCTTGTCATCCTCTTGCTTCTCTCTGATATGACTTATTTGAATGTTGAGTTACAAAACACACTTTTGGTTTCACTTTGGGCCTAGTTATCGACTTCTCGTTGGTAGCAACTTGAGTCTGAACTAACCTCTGAGTTGAACCAGCCAACTCTTAGTAAATGACTTTGTGTAAAACTGTAAATGGCCGCCTAACCAGGCATTTCAACTGAAACTTCCACTTCTACCTTCATATATTTCTATGACTTATTTAAGTGGATAGTTGAATGTGGAACCTCCCTTAACATTGTGAAGAGATATATGGCGATCAACAGGTAGTTGGCAAGCAAAGTAACATTATACATACAACTCAAAAATGAAAATTTTTGATTATATAATAGAGTGGTGGTATTCAATTGACTTTTATCCCTTTGCATGGTTTGAATATCATAATCCCTCACCTCTCACTAATGTCTTTTCCGTGCTCTTGTTATATAAGATGTAAAATGGCAAGTTCAAGCCCGTTCTTTATGAAAACAAAAAGAAAGTCACCTCCCCATTTTATGTTATTAGTCATGATACTTTCTTTTAGATGTGTTTAGCTTGACAACGTTTTATAATTTTTTGTCCGAGTGTTTTCTCTCTTGGAAAAGTATTTTTGAAAATGATAATAAAATTGAGATGAAATATGATTGGAGATGCTCATGACCTTCAGGAAGGCTTCAGTTAAACCATTAGGTTTGATCGACCGTACCAACTACCAACCGTCCAATCAAGTCACTATGCGTGTTGATTAAAACGTGTCATTTTCAAGTTTTTGCATTGAAGAGACTGATGATTATTATTGTTCGTGATCCACTGGACAAATGTGATTGAAAAAAAAAAACAAAACAAAAAAAATATTAAAATTAAAAAAGCACTTGAAGCATTTCCGAATGCACGGTGCGACACTTTCACCAAACAGCCACCGCCAGCTGCTGGGAAGGCATTTGCTCACTCTTTCTCTTTTTGAAGTGAATCCAAAATTTCCATCTCCCCCATTTTCCATTATCAACACAGAGAACCTCTCTTCTCTTTGCAAAACCCTAATCTCCTTTCAATTGCAATATGTGGGTTAGAGTACTTGTGCAACTATTTCATTCAACAAGGTCAGCTCTCTCTATCTCTCCCTCTCCTTGTGCTTCCTTTAAGAATTGCGAATGTCTCAATCTTCTTAAACCATGTCTGTATATGTAACAGTAGATAAAAGGAGACAAATTTGCCCACTCTTTTTTCACTTTGGAATTGAAATACTTAGTGGGTACTCTTATTTGAAGCTAATTTTGGTTTCATAATGGTTGTGAATTCATCTATTGGGTTTCTTCCTGGTAAATTATATTTCTTTTATCAAACCCAACATTGCAACAATTGGATAAAGCTCAATGGAGAGGGTCAACGTTGCCCCATGAATTTTTCCAAGGTTTCCACTTTCATGTATCAAGAAAGACTACTTTTTTAGATATTATTCCTATAGAATTGAAGCTGTTCTAGTGCTTGGAAGGCTCCAAATGATGCTGTAGTTTTGAAATCTGCATTCCATTTACTTCTACATTTGACCACATTTTTATGTTTGTGCTAAGTTTAGATTTCACCGAGGCATGTTGGATATCACTTGAATTTTCTGACTTTTGAGCTTGGGATTATCTTTACATGTATAAAGATCGATGCTTTGTTGTTTAAAAGAAGAAACGAATGGTGTTTTAGGTTCTTACAATACAACTGCACTCAATTATCTTTCGATATTCCTAGTGTGTGGGAATTCCTCCCATTAAGAAAAAAACGAAAGAAAGATAGAGTAATGATTGTTGATGCTTCTTGTTGTTGTTTCTCATGTGTTTGTTTTTGTTTTATGACTTATGTGAATTTGTAACCTATGCAGTTGATTGGATAGTACCTCTGTTCAAAATCAGGCAAGGAGTATTTCAAAGGACTTTATGGCAGGTAGTGGCCTGCCATCTCTCGGTCGTGTGAAGCTAGCTGATCTTGTACCTTCTGAAGGCCTTCCATCAGACTCTTACAAACTATCTGTTTCGACTTTGTCACAGTCATTGGCCCAGTATTCTGCTGCCATTATTCAATTTTCAGTGAGCGACGGAGCTCTTTTAAGGTCCGGGCTAGATTCGGCTCGCCTCTACTTCCATCAAAGAGCATCATACCCAGCTCCCGACATAGTACGTTCCAATGACCCTCGCGAATGGTGCAAGACTTCTGGTTACAATGCAGATCCTCAGTTGTGGCTAGAAACATATGATTACAGACCTGGAATAACTCCTTTAGAGCCCAACAACATGATGGAATTTCCTCCAGCAGGTTTGCCGGATATATTTTCAGTGCTCGGGAAGGCAGCTAGGGACATATTGGATGCGATCAGCTTCTATTTGAACTTGCGGAGCTCGCCATTTACTGAAATACTTGACAATGTTCCATTAAGAAATCGGGAAATATCTTCCTCGGTGTTGTCTGTCTGCTGTCATGCAAGGCCATCATTTCAAGGAGCACAACACCATAACTTTGCAACCCAAGAGGATGACCAATTAGTTATGTTTTCTGATCATGAGCATCAAGTAGACAAAACCTTGATATCTGTTGTCAAGTCAGATAAGCCAGGCCTACACATAAAGGACTTTCAGGGTCGTTGGGTTCTTGTAGATGAAGATCTTGGTCCTCAAGAAGCTATTGTTTACCCCGGACTTGCACTGTATCAGGCAACTGCCGGATATGTTAACCCTGCAGTACAAAGAACAGAGATCACTAATATACAGAACAACTTGTTTGGGCGATGTTCTTTGGCTTTTAAACTGATGCCTAAATCCATGACCCGTCTCAGCTGTTCAGAGATGAGCGCTGCTGGTCATGGGGTTGAACCTCAGTTCCAGCTTCCGGTACCAGTTGATGACTTTATGCAAAGGTCTCACCCAATCGATCAACTTTTTAACCGACAGACTCTTCAGAGTTTCAATTTCCATGCAACCCCAGATGGTATGTTGCATTTAATTCTTTTACCATGGTTACAAACTGACAATAAGGTCTTGCTATTGTACTGTCAATTAATATCACATGTATGAAGTATCTTTTTTTAATTACAGCGCTTACCTTGATTGTCTAATCTGCTTAGTTCTGGATTGTTACATACTATGTTCTTACTTAAAGAGAAGCACATGCACGCACCTACATAGATAGTTTAAGCCAGAATTTGGCCGCTAATTTCTTAGGAGGGGTGTTGTGTAATTGATAGTGTAGTGCTAAATTAAGTATAGCTCTGTTAGATAGGCTTTGTGCTCCTTTGAAGTTTGAATGAAAAGACACGGATGCTGTTATCATTGACATTTGATGCCACTTTAGTTTCGGTGAAAGATAAAAAAAGGAGAATATGGTTTAGCTATTGTGCGTATTCATTAGTTTTTGAAGTCCTGTTGTCAGAAATCTTCCAACCTAGTATAGTTTTCTAGCAAATCATTCCATCTGATGATTGCTCTTTATGTTCAATTTCATTGTGTTCCTTGTGTGAGTAGCTCTTAGTGAGAAGCTTTTAACAGCAGGTCCTTGGATCGGTGAAATCCTGGTACAGGGTCTATGAAGCCTATGATGAGGAGGAGGAAGAATGATTCGAAATCCAAACCTCTGCCACCTTCCAAGAGATTACGACTGGAGGCCCAGAGAGTTCTAAAGGAAAGGGTTCAAGACATTGCAGACAAGAAAGGTATCAAGCTGAGGTTCTGTCCCCTGAAGGATTGTGAGAGTCACATTCAAACACTTGATAGCCCATGTGCCAATATAAGAATGGAGATTGGTTGGCCACATGGAGTGCCATTTGTTCATCCACATGATCTTCCCAATAAGGCAAAGATTGGTTTCCTTGAAGCATATGAACCTGGTTGGTCAGCTACGAATGATATGGAGTTGGGTCTAACCGAATCTGGACAGGCCAGTCAGTCGGCACTTGGCTAATTGTAATCCTTTGTCACATTCAAGGTATCAAGTTCGTATCTGAATTACCTGCAAATTTATGCATCATATGCCTGTTTTGAGTCACTGCTTTGCAACAAATACAATGCTGGCTACCTCCCAAGTATTGCGAGATTGCTTATATGATGTGTCAGTGAAATATTGTGTTAGACGTTGAGATTTGGTTCTTAATATAGCTAAACTTAGTGGTCGATAGAAGTTTAAAGTTCTGTTTCTTTCTTCTGCAGGAGTCTATCTCCTTGATTTGGATAGATCAACTCTTTTTTGTGTGGTAAATTAACACCTGTTAATCTGTTATAGAGCCACCTGACACATGTGATCCTCTTTGGCATGTGGTTCTCATAGGAAATGAAAATCATCTTGAGACCCATAATCCGGTATCCGGTTTGTAAATACACAAGCAATCTTGAGACTTGTGGTAGTGAATGTTAGCTCACTGTATCTATCAGAATGTACTGAAATCTGAAGAGTGTATTGGAAACCAGTCCAGGATGATCATGGAAGAGCTGAAGAAAGAATGAGGATCGTCTCATCTCGATTGGATTGGAGGGGGATTTTGGAATTTTGTATTTGCACCAAAATGCTTTAGGCTGTGGAATAATGTTGATGCTGTATTACTAACACTTTTGTATAACAAATGCATTTCATAGATGGAATAAAGAGAGAAATCACTATAATTTTGTTGGTGGTTGTACACTCCTCTGTTTGACGTGTAATGAATGTAATGTAGTCATTAGAAGATATGCCTTACAGTATTTGTCTAACTTTAGGCGAGAAGTTCTTAGGTCTCGTTTGTTTCACGGATTTTAAGCTGGAGGAAGGGAAAATGCTTACTTTCCTGTGTTTGGCAAGTGTAAGGTTAGGAAAATGGTTTCTTTTGCAGGAGAAAATAGGAAGGAAAATGAATCCTTCCATTCTCTGAAGGAACTATTTTTCTTTCTCATTTCCTAGTATTTAGTACACTTTTCTAAAATTTATTACATTATTTGTATGGCTAAAATAATTCTATAAAAAAATAAATACTAATTTTCTTTAGTTATACTATTAGTTACTGATTCCATTCCTTATTGTTATCAAACACATTAATAGGAATTTTAATTTCTCTTTCCGATGGAAATACAAAAGAACAACTTTCCTAAGAAATCTATTTCATGAACCAAAAAAGGCCTTAGGAGAGGGTCTTAGTTTGGCTGTTAAACAATACAACTGGAATTTGTCCAACTGGCCAATGAAGAGATCAAAAGATATTTTTAAGTGGGTTAAGTCCACTTATTTATCAAAGTATATATTTTAAAATTTACTTTTTTATCACATGATTAGTGAATCAAATGTATCAACGCCATTGAAAACTCATTTGAGTCATTTCTTGTATAAGGTTGCAGTGTGGATCAGTCGATCAGATGAGCCCCCTATCCCTTTAATGTGCCTTCGTGACACACAACCCTTACATTTTGTGTTCTCTTTTGGGTAACCTAGGATGGAAGTAATGGTTTTTACTTTTTAGCAAAAGTAAAACAAATTTACTAGTTTGGGTAAAAAGTAAAGGTAAAAGAAAGGACGAGGAAAATTGGGTCCAGTCCTTGGAATCCACACTCGATATGGCTGTCACGCACCACCGTTTATTTCGGGTTTTCCCTATTTAACCAAAACCATATGATCTACATCTCTCCACATAAACCCTATTCTTTTCAGGCCTGGCCTCCATCAATGGATTTAGCAACCACCTCCTTGCTTTGCCAAAAAGATCCGATGCGGCTGCGTTTTCGAAACGGTGACGTCCTGCACCACAATTGGCCACCTCCCAATTGAAACTTAGGGTTTGATGCTCAAATCATAGTTTGAACTGGGATTTGGCGAATTGTGGTCGAGATTACGTACTCAACTCCACCGTTGACAAACGCATGCTAAACAACTGGATCAAAGTTTTCACGGCAACCTGGAGATCTAGGATGTTCACTTTGATCTCCTCCTGATGAATCATCAAGTTTTTTCTTTGGCAGTGATAAGCAGAGACTACACGAATCTTAGATCTTACTTTTCTAGGTATTTCTCTTTGTTTTACGGTTTTACTTAGTTAACTTAGTTTATGAGATCAGCTTTCTTTGGCATGGTTACGAATTACATGAAAGTAGTCCACAGTTGAGAACATGTATAGGTTTTATTAGAGAAGACACTGATTTCTTCTAAGTTGTATACTTAATAGTCATTATAAATTAACCCAAGGTTGAGGGTAACTCTACAGGATAGATAGGCTTTGTGCTCGTTTGATTGAGAAAACATGAAACTAAACGTACCTTGTGTTCTGTTTCGCAAGTATTTTTCAATATTCCTGTCATAAACAAGGTCTTTAGATATTTGAAACTAGAAAAGAATGGATCTCTAATCTCATTATGTTGTAGCAATCTGTGCCAGCTGAGACTATCTTGATGCTGAATTACATGGGAATGAGGTCGTTATTATTCTGATTTCTGAAGCTTTTAACAGTAGGTCCTTGATCAGCTATTTGTAATTGTATAGCTAGAAGTGAAAAAAGTTCTGTCCTTTACATCACTTGGGTTCGATTTTTAATCTTCTTCCATTGTCGTTTGTCGCAAGTCCTCATAGGTTGTTTCGAGTCTTTTTACAATGTTAGACTGTAACCTTGTCACATTTATTTCAGATGCATAAAGCGAATTGATCGAGAGTTGCATATCGCCTTTAGGTACTGAATCTTGAAGCCAATACTTTGAGTACCATTTTAATCAAGTTATTAACATCAAGTTTTAATTTAACCTAAGTTCCTTCTTGAGTACATTTTTCTCCATCACAGCAATCACTGCTTTCAAGTAAATTCACATATCACATTGAATCTATCAACAACAAAAATTAATGCAAATGCAATAAAATCCAATCTTGGTAGTACTATTAATTATACATAGAAGTGCTCTTTCCTTCGTTTCAATGATTCATCAAGAGCCATCCCACTGGATTTGTCAGATTTTACCATTTGGTAAAAGAGGGATCAAAGAAGTGGTGGAGGAAAATTCCACTCCCATCCATAAATAAAATAATAATTGAATGGCAGAACAGGAAAAAAGAAAGAAAAATAAAAATACTATAGCCCTGATTGGATAACTACTGAATGACTGAGCTGGTTTTATCTTTTACTACTTTTTAGTAAAAAGAGGTAAAAACCCTAAAAACTGTCTTAAAGGTGTCGGCGAAAGAGTCGACGTCTGTGGAAAGTCAGTTGCTTGAGGCCTTTGGGAATAAGAAGATGCTCTTGTCACTGTCTTGTGACTTGTGGCTGTACCACCAGGTAAGCCTGTTATAAATTATAAACTTTATAAATTAAGGCGGGCATTTCTCTGCACAAAATTATAAATTATAAACTTTATTATACTTAGTGTAGTAAAGTTTATAATGTCATTAGTCAATGTGCCACCTAGCATAATTTGAGGAGTAATTTGATCTCTTTACATTTGTACTCTAGGCACCTAGCTCTATCTCTCTCCCTTACTCTGAGCACCCATCTCTCTCTCTCTCTCTCACCTGCATTAAAGAACAAGTTTTGTCAAATTGAGAACCAATCTCTTCCCTTTACCCCGACTTTGCAGGCGGCGAAGTAGGCAAATCCAATTCCGATGCCATTACTTCCCTCATAATTGAATCAAACTTAGCTTGGAAGCAATGGGAGGCGAAATCTCCACCATCCGAGACTGACCCAGTTCCATTAACCCTCTCGAAATTGCATCTCAATCTATTCAAGAACAAAAGCCCCTCAGATAGATTGATCTAGACTAATCCAGATCGTCGACCCGTAGACCCGCGACGGCGAACCGGATGGTTCTCCGCCGTCCAGCGACGATACTGTGGAGAATCGGTCGGGTTTGAATCCTCTTTCCAGCACCGACGTGCCTTTGGTCATGGATCGTCCATACTGCGAGCGAGTAGAGAGAATCAAAGCCCGAAAGCGTAGGGTCTTCCAGCTGATTTTTGACGTTTTTCGATGACTCCGGCCGAATTTGATGGTGCTTGAGTGAGAAAATTCATCCTCTCGTCGAGCTCTACATCTAGGTATAATTGGTTTTCAATTTTGATTGAGTTTTGATGGATTGGTGTTTTGGTGTTGTCAGCCTCCATTGAGATTACTGTTCACAGCAACCATTCCGGAGCATCTGGACTTGTTCCCAATGTTGATTCTCGTCCTAGAATCAAGAATTGATGCTCGGGTCCTTGCTGCACTGTGGACTGAAGGAGAAAATTGGGAAGGGCTCTGCTCGACTTTCACAGTGCACAGTGGCTGCAAGTTTATGCTTGCTCACGATTTCTGTTAGCTCAGATTAAGCTACTCTGATTGTCGGAGGTATATTCAGAACCTCAAATTGAAAATTTGTTCTTTTGGGTAATCCTCGCAAATTGGGTGTATTGCCTGTTTTGGTTAATGGTGAATTTCGACTATGGTTGTGTTTGAAATTGAGATTAGCTCTACTTGGTATTGTTATTAGAATGGAGATATGGGAATTGAATGATGTTGTGATTTTGGATTAAAAAAAAAACAAAAGTGCCTCAGATTGGTTGAGGTCTTGATCGAAAATGCCGAAGATCTGGGCAAGAGTTTTCTGGGTTTGGGTTTGGGGTTTATCTTTTGGAAAAATTTTAAGATTCGTACATGACATATAGGTCGTTCCGAAGTTCAGTGTATTTGGTTTCAAAAAATTAACTTCGGTACATGAAGTTGCAATCCCGACCCAAAATCGGTGTATGCCGTTACGGTTCCCGTTAGTCAATGTGATTTTGGTCAAATTAGTAAGGGCAAATCCGTCTCTTCATGGATTAATAAAAAAAAATTGCAGAAGAAGAAGAAGGAGAAGAAAACCAGATTTGGGTGTCCAAATCAAACCTTGATATTGAGGAGGAGGAGGAAGAAGAAGGAGAAGAAAATTAGATTTGGGTGTCCAAATCAAAACTTCATATCGGGGAGGGAGGGAGGAGGAAGAAGACGAAGAAGGAAGAAGGAAGAAGAATGAGGAGGAGGAGGAGAAAATCAGATTTTGGGTACCCAGATTTGAGTGTCTAAATCAAATCGGGGAGGGAGGGAGGAAGAAGAAGAAGAAGGAAGAAGAAGGAGAAGAAGGGAGAAGAAGGAAGAAGGAAGAAGGAAGAAGGAAGAAGGAGAAGGAGAAGGGTACCTAGATTTGGGTGTCCCGTATGAGAGAGAGAGAGGTAAAAACTCAAAATACCATTTGAAAATTGAATAATTGCATAGGTTTAACGGTGTTATTGACGTCATGTACTAAAAGTAGTTCGGGATTGCAACTTCATGTACCGAAGTTAATTCTTTTACACCAAATACACCGAACTCCGGAACGGCCTATATGTCATGTATAGTTCTTAAATTTTTTCCTTATCTTTTTTAGGTAAAAACCCTATTCTACCCTTCATTATATGGATAATGGCATATGCACTAACGGGGTTATTGATGTCGTGTATAAGAAGGTGGTCGGGCTTATAAGTTTGTGTACTAAAGTTTAGAATTTGTAACTTTATGTGTAGAATTTCATGGTGGACCTAACTTCATGTACTGTTTCTAAAATTTCCCTTTTGGTTTTAAACCTATTGGCAACCAACTAAACCAAAGTGAACGGTTTAATCTTCAAAATGGTTAATGGTACATGAAATACTATCATCAAGTCATTGTCGCACTAAAGAAATTCTTCTCTCCATAAAGATACCTATATGATTTTCGATGTAAAAGCCGATATATTACCTATGTCTAGAAGTTCTATAGTGATGGGAAAGCTTCAAAATCTATTCTTTCTAAGTACAACTACCAAGAAGAAAGAGGGACGAACTTGTAAATGGTGTAACAAACACACTTTGGAGGTTACAACGAATTGTTAGAGATATCAAACACGATGCTAGTTTAGTTGACACCATCACCTTCAAACACATTTTTTTAAGAAGCAAACTTTGTTGTTGATGTTTTAATCAATGTTAGACATCATATTTTTTTAGTTGACACCATCACCTTCAAAAAATTTTTTTTTAAGAAGCAAACTTTGTTGTTGATGCTTTAATCAATGTTAGGCATCATATTTCTGAAGACAAAATTGAGAGAATGCAGTCTTTTGTCAAGCGTTTAAAACCATTTTGTTTGACAGCTTAGGATCGGACTGCTATAGAGACTTTTGTATCTGATTGTTGTAGTGGTTTCTTATTGAAATTCAGCAGTTCAGCACGCATGTATTGCATGTCAAATGTTATCAGAAATATGGACGGAGATATCAAATTAATCTTAGAGTGCTTCTATTCATACCTCCATATTTAGTATATAGACGTCCACAAATTTTTGTAACTTGTTTTATCCCATTTTGCCCCTCCAGAAAAAAGAGTAAAAAAAAAAAAAACCACAACCATGATTGTTGTTTTCCATCTCTTTTTCTTCCCTGCTCTTACAGACTTTCTCATCACTCTTTCTCTCTTTGTTTCTCTCACTCTCTTTAGTTGAAGAGTTATTGTTCCAATTAATTTTGGTAAGAGTTGAGATTGGAGATTTAAGGATGGGGTTTTTGTTTTAGATTTGGGAAATTCTCCCTTTCTTCCGGTATAGAAAGGGTAAAGTTTGTTGCAGGGGTCTATATTTCTATGTTGCCATTAGAAAGGGTAAAGCTCGATCCTTTTGTACTTTATCAAGTTTTATACCTTACGTCTCATGCTAAGTGGTTTTAGCAATTGCAAATTGCAATCCTGCAATTGTCATATAATTCAAGTTTGCAATGAAGCATCCTCCAAACTTGGCAATATAATTGGCATAAATAATTAAATACAAGCTTCCCATAAATCACAACAAGACACAAACAGTGAGAGAAGAAACAAAGAGAGAGAGAGAATGAGAAAAAGAGAGAGAACGAGTAGGAGAATCAGAGAAGAAGATAAGACGGAAGACAGCTCAATAAAAATTATTTTTCTCTTTCAATTTTTCAGAGGGGCATAATGGGATATAGATGTGTACAAAAATTTAAGAAGGTCTCTGCATACTAAATGTAGAGGTATGAATAGAAGCTTAATCTTAAGAGTAACAAACTTTTACCAATTCAAGTAAAATTAAGGTAAAACGGTAAAAGACGTGGCCCCTCAGTCGTCGGCTTCGGAAAGTTGGTAGCACGTGGCGCGTCCTCGTTTCCCTGGCCTAGCCATAAATTAAGAGCTCTCTCATCGTACTAGGTTTAGGGTTTCATATAGTCCTCTCTCTGGTTCAGTTCTCGACCGCCGCCGACTAAGTTGAGGAACCACCTCCCTGAAGTCAAGATAGTTAACATCTTCCCCAGTGTGCCGTCATGTTTCGGGATCCGAGTCCGCTGCGTTTTCTAGACGGTGAGGATCTAGGGTCTGCGATCAGCAATTCGTCAGATTCCATTTCAAACTGATTAGTTTTGGATGGTCGACTGATCGAGAGAGTTTGAAGTGGGATTTGGCGAATAGAGGATCGAGATGAATGGAGCTCCAGCGTTTTGAAACGCAGCAGAAGCGGGTTCTTGTTTTGACAGGGCAACCTGGTGAGGATGCTCACTATTTTGTCTTGAGGTAGGATGATCATGTTCTTCACCATATCAATCAGTCTAATTTTAAAAAAGAGAATATAGAGCTATTTTTGAGCATAGATTCATGGAAACCCTTTAGTTTTAGTGCTCTATGTATATGTAACCATACTCTATTGCTGCTTTTGTTTTTGGCTATTGTCTTGTATTATACATGCAGGTGGGGTTTCACTACTGTTTCAGGAATCTTCCGGCAGTGCAAATCTGTTTCAAATCACATCTTCGAGAAGACGTTCAATTGTTTGCTGGCTGTAATTTCTGTTCGTAATTGATATATCCACCGGGTTTTGACAATTTATTCTAGTGGTGCTCTGATGAGGCTCAAGGCTTTGCGCTCGTGTAAATGAGAGACCATAGATTCTGTTAGCCTTATTTAGTGAAAGCTAGCTGTTGGTTTCGCAACTTTGTTGGCCAGCAATCTACAGACTATTTGGAGCCATAATATTATGTGCCAATTTTCCAAAATTAATTTGTACTAGCATCACTCCATTCTTCTGTGTTTAGTATACTATTGTAGCCAAAAGAACAAGAAAAATAACAATGTATATGTAGTACAGTAGTAACCACACGCAATATAGGCCAGGGCCACAATGGGGCACAATAGTGTATGGTAGTGGTGATCTATCTTTGTGCTTCATTCTTTTGCAATACATATTTCCTTGCTCTAGAAATTCAAAAAAAAAATCCAGACACAGATCGAATAGTTCGAGAAGAAATTAATGCAAGGACTGGAGTAATGTTTGCCTACGCGTTGTGCCTTTGATGCATTTTTGATCAGTTGATCATATTATATCAGAAAGGAAAATAACAACAGATCAAGATTGGAACTCAACAATGACACCTACATGTAATGATGAAATATAATTTATCGGGCCTCCAATAGTGTAAAAGTGACTTCATTAGCTGAACATGTTTTAGGAGCGGCGTCGACTTTGATCTCACTCAGATTCCTTTCAGTATAAAAACCTGGTTTCTGGGGTTGAGGCAATGCACCTTCACCACTCAACATTAGAACGGCAGCTGACATGCTTGGCCTATCCTCTGGATTTTCCTGCACACATAAGAGTCCCACATGAACCGATCGCAGAACGTCCTCTAGTACATTAGTCGAGTCCCCTACTGATGTATCAAGCAGTTCAATGGACCTGCCTTGTGTGTATAGCTTCCATGCCTGAAAGAAGACAACCATCCCACACTTTTTACTATACAGAAGCAGAACAAGCAAAGAGAGTGTTGACATTTGACACTTACATGTCCAAGGAGGTTTAGGCTGTGATCTGGATTATAGAATCCTCTGTTTCTCTTCCCACTTATTATCTCCAACACCGAAACACCAAAGCTAAAGACGTCGGATTTGGTAGAGTAGAACCCATCAATTGCATATTCTGGAGACATATAACCACTGCAAGCCAATGAATTATATTAAAGGAAAAAAAAAAAAAAAAGGTAATCTTATAAGTAAAGAAAGAAGAGACATTAGTTGTTTCGGGATACTTACTACGTGCCAACCACTCTGTTCGTTTCTGCTTTAGTTTCATTTCCTCCCAAACTTCTAGCCAGGCCAAAGTCAGATATTTTTGGGATAAATTCACTGTCTAATAAAATATTTCCGGCTTTGAGATCTCGATGAATTACTCTGAGTCTGGAGTCTTGATGAAGATAGAGGAGCCCTCGAGCAATGCCATTAATAATGTCAAACCGCTTACGCCAGTCTAGTGACATGCTTTTTGTATGATCTGCAAAATACCATATATAAGTCACCAGCCTTGAAAAGCCATCATTCTAACAAAATCCAACTTCCTGATGAAGTGGTGTTAGCTCAGTGGTTAGAGCACCCACTACCTATGTACGAAGTCATGGGTTCGAGTCACCATGGGGGCAGGAGTGAAACCCTTTGATCCTCTTCTTAATAAGAAAAAAAAAAAAAAAACAAAATCCAACTTCCTGAGCATACTCAAAGAAACAAGATAACATGTTATGTTTCTGTAATCCACTAAGACCCCGTTTGGGATTGCTTCGCTTTTAAAAAAAAAAAATCAGATTTTGTTCAAAATTTTAGATTTTATTGATAAAAAACAATTTTAATTGAAAGTTATAGGTCACTGGCAGCAGATTTTAGAAGCAGCCTAGAGGTTGCTTTTAGAAGCTGCTGTAGATCAAAACACACTCTGCAGTTGTTTATCCAAATACAAAACTGTTTTAATTCACAGCTGATTATTCTTACAACACAGCAGCAGCAGCAGTTTTTTTTAAAAGTCACAGCAATCCCAAACAACCCCTAAACCCCCAATTCAGAAGCAAAGAAGTGCATGTAAAGACCCTGAAAGCTCAGAAGCTGTTAAAGATTGTGCCAACTATACATGGGAGTAGTTGCAGATTCATGTGTACCGGCATCGTGCACATAGAAAGGCAAAGATAGAGCACAACATATTTAGGTTCAATCCCACAGTTCCGACTTCACAAATCAACAAATTAAGATGTACCGGGAATGCAGATTAGAAGTTTTGAACTCATAGTCTTTTGCAAGAGCTTGGAGATCTTGCAAGACAACCACTAGACTCCAAAAGCTCGTGTTATTAGAAAATGTGCTAGCAATGAATATCAACATGAGGGATGAGATGAAGAAAACCCGTGCAAGCCAATTAAACGCAATCATATGGTTTTTGAGTTCACATACCAAAAATAAAGAAGTCCAAACTTTTGTTGGGCATGAATTCATAGATCAGCATCATTTCATCTTCTTCAATGCAGCATCCGTGAAGCTTCGCTAGATTCCTGTGCTGAAGTTTTGCAAATGCAACCTCATTCTTGAATTCTTCTAGTCCTTGTTTAGAATGCTTTGAGAGCCTTTTCACAGCTACTTCACGTCCATCTCTCAACATACCCTGAAATCATCAGTCTCTAATATGACCAAAACTTTACATGCCTTGTATGATATAGAATTTGCAAACTATCTGGTTTTACCTTAAAGACTGATCCAAAACCTCCCTGTCCTAGTTTGTTGTTCTCTGAAAAGTTATTGGTTGCATAAATAATAGATGCCAAATTGCCAAGTCAAATAATGGAAGTTCCAAATCTTCCTTTTTGCTGCTCCATACTTTTCCTACAAATAAAGTAACAATTGATGTTGAGACTGGAATAGAAATGTCAAAATAAAAAACCTAAAACCCCTCAAAAATCAAATCAGGAGGAGCTGCTCAATCTATGTCTTTAAAAAAGATCAAAGATCGATCTGCTCGAGCAATCTTTACAAGTTCTAGGCTCTTTGACTAGCTAGGTAGATAAGTCAAGTCCTTCCACCCATGCAACTAGCTGTCATGTCAACCTTTACTGATTATCATGCACTTGATCAGAAAAATTGAACATAACGCATGCATGCTACAACTCCAGAATTTAGGATTCAACCTCTACAGGGTCACAGAAATCATGTTGAACTGATGATTGAGAAAACAAACTACACTTGACATGTTATAAATCATGAGATTCTAAATCTCTCCTTACAAACTACCATCATATTGAGTTCCTCGGTCGAAATAGAATATCCGAACAGGAAACATTAAGGAATCAACAAGGAAAAGATAAACAATAAAAAATAAAGCATGGTTAATTTCATTTTAGTGAACTTTTTAGTAGTGTTCTTTTTCTGATCAAATTTGTATGTCAAAGTTAAAGGTCTGCTAGGACCACAGAGGCCAGGTATAAAAACTTACCATGTTTTTGGTGCTGCTTCTTCCGAAGATATAAGGTCAAGAATATCAGCAGGCTAGTAGACAACATAGAAGTGATTATTAATACGATTCTCACTTTCTTACCATTGATCTTTGTATTGTCTTCATGAAGTAGATCTAGTAGGCAAAAACTTATTAGTATTTGGAAAAAATCATCAAGGAGTTAGAAGGATTAATAAAGAAAAAATCCATAAATGTGTGCTGAACACTAATAATGCTACCTGCATGAATAGACAATTTTCCAAGAAAATTTTGCTAATTGTGTCAAAAAATTTATAAAACACCGTCTACTTCTGATGTTCGAGATCATGATTCCATACCTGTAGGTAGTTCTGATGCGGCCATTCGTATATAGAGATGTTCCCTATTTTTAGTGAAATTTCTAATAGTAATATCAATCAGGTCACCAAACCACATCCGGCACCCAATCCCTCCTTGACTGATATACAAATTTGAATAAGCTGTGCAGGAACAGTTCTTTGTGCACAACATTTCACATTCCTTGATGTTCATACTTGTGTTGAACCAGGATTGTTCTGTGTTTGGCAATTTCACCCCATAGTACTTCTGAAATATGTCTCCACTGCAACTCAGTGGGGTCTTTCTGACACAACCATTTGACCAATCCATCACTTCCCAATCTTTCGGATATTTAGGTGAAAATCCTTTCAAGCACCCACATGCTGGGGAGTGCTCAATATTACATACACCATATGCACCACAAAGTGCATAGGTATCACAGCTATCAAGTTGTGCTGTTAGATGAAGGAACCATTCTCGGGTTCTATCAATCCATGTGTATCGGTGCACAAGCCCATCTTGAGCCAACACCAGCCTGGAAAGAATTGACCTGTTAAGAAGCTTATAAGAATAATATTCTTCATCATGATCAAAAAGAAGATTGTATGTGTATATTGGATTTGGACTTAAATGAGGCGCTCCACTGAAGCGGATTCCATTCCATGGTCCAGTCCGAAATTTCATGACCGAACCCTCCATCATAATCTGCTCTGCATATCCTTTGGGACCATTTTGAAATGTATAGTTGCCTTGGGAAGGATCCTGGGGACTTTTCCATGATGACATAAACCATTTGAAACCTGTAATTGTGTTTCTACCAAGTTTCATACCTGGTAGCAATGTATCACCTGGGTAGTCAAAACTTTGCCACAGAAAGCTCTCTGCAGATGGGTCAACATTATCACTCTTATCTATCACAACAAGATTTCCTGAATCCAAAAGCTGTGCCACTGGATTCTGTGCTGGACTTGAAGTGTTGGAGGACCAAACTGTCTTGTTATGGTCGACAAGGACAAGAATTCCAGGACTGGTGATCTTCAGAACACCTGATGAGTCAGTGAGGGGTGTGTCTCTGTTGGCAACCCATACAACAGTGTTAACGGGTATATTCTTGTACCATATTCCAACATATCGCTTATTAGAAGCACCTTCAGGAGTGAAAAATCCAAGCTCAAAGGTTCCACCAGTTGAAACATGGGTCTGGCCATCTCTGAGGGACTGAAAGGTACTTGTGTATGTGATCATGAGCAGCACAAAACAGGAAAAAAGATGCAAGAACATGATCCTAACTAAACACTTCAATGGAGTTATTGTTACATCCATTTGAACAAACTGAATGCTGCTAATGAAGACCTCCTAGTCCTCTGGTATAATAGGTGCAACTTTCTTCTCCCTCATTTTAATTGCAGAACTGCCCCACTGAAATTTCACTGCATGTTGCAATGTCACTCTTGCCGCCAAATCCGTTTTGTTTGTATTGCCAACAGTGGATATGAAAGGCTGCTTGTTCCTTTTTACATTATATGAGTTCGATAAGAAGTTCAAAAACTGAAGGTACTGTGGTGTACTATTTTTCTCTCTTTCACACCCTTGTCACTCATCTTTCTTCCATGGGGATTGGAAAACACGTTTAAGTAGCTTTCTTTGTCCTTGTCGTAATTCACATTGAAGTTGGAAGTTGAAGTTGGAAGTAGCAGGAACCTGCTTCCTATCATAGCATTCAGAACCCTCTCGTTCAACCTGTTTCTTATCCGGGTGCATCAAAGAAAATGGATTTAACCACCACTCTTGCATGTGAAATGATACTCGACTCATTCCCCATTGTCGAAACCTCTCATCATTTCGAAAACAGACATTACTCCATCCATCGTAAACCCACTAGGAACTAGCTCATCCATTATTCCATCACACTGAAGACCACCAAAAGGCTCTTCAAATACCCTAATCCAAGCAAGCCCATTAACCATTACATCTCTCTCAGGCATTTCGTCAACACTTGATGTGCTTCCTCCACTAACCCAAATTCTAGATACATATTTACTCAACAACATATACATCCAGCTCCAACCCATATAGAGGATATAATGCTAGCTCATTTTGCATAACCCAGCAATGATCGGGCACTTGGAGTGCAAGTTGTTTATTAGGCTACATACTTGAGCGCATATCATATGTTCATGTGATGGCTGTGTCCTTTGTTGGGGTAGTGGGTACCAACACTTACAAGACCAGATGAATATGCAACTTATATTCCACAAGAAATAAACAAAAATAGTAAGCTACACTAAATAGTATTTCAAGATTCATAGCATAGCAGCTCATGGATATTACATATACAAGCCTCTAAACTTGTTGATGACCTGATGACTAGTGAAGTCTTAAAACACTAACTAAAATGTAGAGTTGCAATAATGCTTGCACAGTTGCACCATGCCTACTACGCTGATGGTGTCATCCCAAACAACCATGCTGGGCCCAGAAATTCGTTTCAGTAACACTGTCAGTCTGCAAGGAAGTTAGTAGATCAAGCTCCAAAACCGGCAGAGGTTGAGGTAGCTGCATAAGCCATCCAATGAATGCATCGGCACTCAATTCCATTTGTTGGGAAAATAGGTCTTTCTTAGCCTCGCATTGGTGGCTGGTTTTCGAAAGGTAGTTCAACGGGTGTAGCGTTACCATAGAATTCTTCCAAGTTGTAGAAAGCTCGCTGTGGCGGAAGAAATATATGGATTACAACATCACCTGGAATTAGGAAACGGGAGCAAAAGTTTAGCATGCAGGATCAACAATTTCTAAAAAGAGTTTTGGTCAATACACCCAAATTGCCATTTGCCAGAGCCCAATGATTGGTTCCATGAGGATGCATACTACATCTCACCAGAAAACAGTGATTCTGGTGTCTAAATTATACCAGGTGAATCATTACTCAGAAATTGAAACATAGAAAAGCCATATGCTTGTAGGTTTGTGCAGATGTGGGTGAGAAAGAGATTTAATTTCTTCCAGTTTAAGGTGTTACATAACAGCTTGAACAACATAGCCTATGAGCCTATGCAGTCGCATTTTGAATGGACTATTAAATACAGGATCACGATGTAAACTATTTATAAATTTATAAGATGCAAGAGAAAAAGGAAGGGAAAATTTACAAAACAGAACATTGAAGTCATATATTGACTGTTGTGTTGTGGGCACTACAAATCTTGACTATGCTTTTTTAACAAGACAGAACTTTGATTTACAAAAACATAGCCAGTTTAGATACATAGTTAAACTACTGGTATTCACAACTTTACTTTTAACAAAACTTTTGCACCAGAGTAGTGCACAGGTAGAATCCCTGTTGACTACCATAAACAATATTACAATAGGCATCATGTTTGCAAAATCTTTAGTCGTCAATATTATTCAAATGAAAGTATGAAACTAGACATTTGGAAGGAAAGTGTTCAGAAAAATTCCCTACAGTTCCCTTAAATTTGTAAAGTGAAGAATCTGAGCTTTGACTGGCTAGGAATGTCCGGTAGTTTTTTTATCGTATACAGGGGTTCATGTGAGCAAGTCTAATAGAAACTGCCTAAGAAGGCTACAGCCAGCTTGCCTATTTTCATATGGAATTAGTTAACTTACCCCCATATTATATAAATATTATAAGCTGATTCATGTTAGCACCATGGACAACAGTTTTAGACAACGGATATAAAACAAAACAAAAAGAACCAGAAGGTCAGGTCATATATCCCATAAATATAAATGTATCAAGGTTAGAAGCTAGAACACATGCACAAACTTAACAAAAAGTTTGTTTGAAGGCAAATTCACAAGGCAAGGAATACCACACTTACCAAAGTCCAACAGGGTCCATGAATTGGGTTTAGCGTCTCCGTTTGGAATTTTTCCATACTTTTTCTCTGCCAGATCTCTCATCTTGGACCTAAATTGCAGCGTAAAAAGTGGATCAAATATGCTGCCAAGTCCAACTCATAATTCAGCTTGTAAATCAGACATAAAAAAAATCATAAAGATGATTTGAAGCCCATACCTAATTGCATCAATTTGTGGACGAGAAAAAGCTGTGGCAATAATAAAAAACCGAGTCCAGTATACAAGAGGCTTAACAAAAAGCACCTTTATATCTCCGGCCTTTACCTCATTTGCAACTTTGGCCAATTCTACAGCAACTAAAGAGATTGAAGGAAATGATTAACTGATTTCATACACAAAATATATCATGCATTTTAAAATTTCAGGTTCATACATCCGTAGATTTTGGTTATAATTTAATTTTAATTTGAAGAACAGACATGCTCAAAGCTCAATAACTGGACATTGAAAAAGAACCATAATAGACACAGACATAATCTGACATCAAGATTCCAATCTATAACAAATGCGAGTATGAAGCATTCTTCATTTTTATTAACTACTTGCACATATCTAACATCGCAGATTGACTTAGTCAAGAGATTGTGCGTATTACTGCAAATGCAATCTTCAATAAGAACTTCCTGCAGTCAAATTCACTTTACTGGTTGACAAGAAAGGAGGAATAGAGGTAGATCTCAAGGTACAAGCCTATTTTGTATACCAGGACAGATGATTCAAGTTATAGGCTTATCTCCCCCCTCCCCAGCATGCAGTCACAAGCCTAACACAATCCCTTCTCTCCAGACTTGAGAACCCCCAAAACTTGGAAACATTGTAATAGAATAAGACTAGACAGACCTATTTATAAACATGCAATATTAAGGCTAAAATTGAGAGGATATCAAAAACAATATCGACATGTATCACACAGCAAGGAATCAACTTCATACTGATTATGATATGAGCTTACATGCTAAGCTCTCAGCATCGTCATCAAGCTCTGCACTAGGAGCCTTCTTGTCCTTTCTACTATATACCACCTTTCCATATTTATCAAACAAGTCATCAAACATATCGTCTGTATCTTCACTCACATTCTGCAACATTCAGCAAATAGCCAAATAGTACCCAAGGTTCAGAATGACAAAGCGCAAATTACAAGATTTAAAAAATATTAAAAAAATTAAAAAGTTGCCCCAACACTGGAGCAAACCAAAAACCACTTTCAGTGAGACTAAAATTCGAAACCATAACTCTCCAACAGGTTCAGTTAGTTGATCAATCTAGCCTTTTTTTACTTTATCTTCTATAACATCTACAAGATAAAGTTTGAATCTTTCACTCTCTCTACACCATTTCTGTATTCAAAACCTAAAACCCAAAACCGAAACTTGTTTCATAATTCCACTTTCTTATTAACAGCAACTCTACACAATTCAAAAACCAAAACCCCCAGCTCAAATGAAATGAATAACCAAAGAAAAAGAAAAAAGAAACGAAATACCATACCGGAATGAAACTATCTTCAGCTTCTTTCCCCTGAGCCAAACGCCGCAATCTGAGCAATTCCCTCGACGTCTTTTTGCTTCTGGGTAGTTGCCAAAAGCATTTGCAGGGCAACCATTTATGAGAAGAAATCGCGGTGGGGCTAGTTTGAGCTTGAAGACGACCCAGTTTCTGGAGGTCATCGTAGAATCGGTTTCCGGCGCCAGCTGCCGGGAAAGACAGAGTAACGAGTACCGCCATTGTTGTTGTTCAGATTTTTTGAAGATGATATTGCAAATGTAAGAGATAGATGATACTAGCGGGCAGTATCCATATATGGATTTGGGCGGGTTTGGGTTTGGGTCGGGCAGATAACTCTTGGTCTTCCACTCTCCACCAAGTCCACAATTGTTCTGTATTTTTGTTGTGAATTTATTTTGTATGGGGAGTGAAATCCACTCCTTCATTTGTAAATCTACATTCTCTCTTTCGTTTCTTAGTCAAAATTCTCATAAAAAGAAAAAATTTAAGTTAATAAAAATAATTTAAGTTATTGAAAAATGAAACATAAACTGTGAATTTGTAAAATATGAAGTGTGAATTTCACTCTCCTTTTATATATTATTTCTCTTATACGCTTTCTCAGATAAGAACTGTGAATTTGTAAAATATGAAGTGTGAATTTCACTCTCCTTTTATATATTATTTCTCTTATACGCTTTCTCAGATGTGTAGTAGAATTTAGACAAAAAAACATTGGTACTGGGATCGGCAAAATCCTCATGAAAGAATGTTCCATCAAAATCATACGTACCAGGAGCCAGGTAACATCCGGGTGTTAAATGTGAGGAGATTTAGAGTTGAGGTAGGGAAACGTTCGAGTAAGAAGGTAGAGATGGAGGGGAAGTGAAATGATTTCAACCGTAAAAATAAAAATATCTTCCAATCCACAATTTGATGCTATTGGAGAAGCACGAGAAAGTATCTTCAAGGCTTCAAGCAACTTATAGCTCACAGAGAAATGAGAAGAACTATAGCACGTCCACATCGCATTGGTGCTTCCGTGCTTGTATATGTGGATTGAACACAGTTGCGGTCTACAACTTCAAAGTTGGGAATTGCCACGCAAATCGTTTGCACTCATTGGTAAGTTTAGGTCAAACTATGATTAACTGATTTATGAGCCTCTATGATTAACTGATTTATAAGCCTCAGTAACTACTTTCAGATCATTGAAACAAAAAGATTCTTATAGATATGAGATTATTGGTGCATAAAATAATATTATCACCAACTTTCTTTTTATACCAACCAACGTCGCAGACAACATTATTAATAATAATAATAATAATAATAATAATTGCGAGATTATATCATCCAACTTATTTCTTTTTAACGAAACTATAGGTAGACTGCCCTTCTCTTTTTTTTCCTTTTTTTTCGAGTCACCAGTCCCACATTGGGCAATTTTACCTCACTTTGGTGTAATCTAAAAGAACACAATAATAGATGGGAATTTTTTTAAGTTCTACCATGAATTTTCAAATAATACATATAAGGTGTTACAATAGGTTCACCAATATTCCATCAGGCAACACCTTAATCCCCAGTCCATACAAGTAAAACAGAAAAAAATTTAGCCAATAACACTACAACTCAACCCATTAACTCATAAACAACAAAACAGTATTAGCAACTCAGAATATTAGTCACTCTTGACAATGTCAGTAGTACATTTTCATGGGTAGTTGGTACCAGGGAAGAAAGGGAGGGAGAGCAAGAGGGGAAAACAGAGGGGGAAGAAGAGAGATGCAGGTATTACCTATGGGTTACGAGGGGGTGATCTGCTACTGCTTCTTCCTCGTAAATGCCTACAAAAAGCAACCCACATCAGAAAAAATACCAAATCTAATGCAGCTGTGGATTTCATATGAATGATATTGAACTGATGTAAAATATTTTTGTATGATTAAAATAAACCATTAGAAAAGCTCTTAAGACATTTAAACGTGTTATTTTGAGCCTGAACAAGAAAAACTTTGCCTTCTTATAGGGATGCAAGTATTACCTATGGCTTCCGAGGAGGAAGAGGTGAACTGCTTCTGCTGCTGTTGCTGCTACTGCTTCTTCCCCTTGCAGGCCTTCATAAAACATCAGAACACGCTGTTAAAAAAGCAAACCCACCAAGGTTTTGTGGCCATGAATATCTTCGTTCTAAGCTCTTAAGATTTTGTGCCCATCCCCTAAAAGCCCAAGTTTTCATTATGTTGAAACAGAAAAAAAAATTAATAGGAATTTCATGAATAAAGACATCAGTACAAAAAGCTTGCCAGTCCCTCGAGGAAACTACACAACTGAACATGAACAAGAATCTTAAAAAATAGGTAGAAGAAGACTAAAACATTACAGCGATTGCATGGAAGGGGTAATCTCCAAACACAAAAAAGACCAAAGCCCAAAGATAGGCCCAAAAGTGGACTTTCATCCCACAGAAAATCACCTCTTCAGCCCTTGCTCCCAAAATTCGGTGTTTTATATGATTAAGCATGCTCACAAGGAAATTATGAACAAAAAAAAATGCCCAGATAAATTCATTAGCATCCAATTGGCTATTTTGAATCACTATTAGACAAGTATGAATACCAAGCAAGAAAAGCTCAAAGTATGCCAAGCAGAAACAGATGGTAGCAATATGCATAAACCAGAACCAAAGAAGTACACTGGCAACATATGCACCAACACAACCACATTAACAGCATGTATCCTAAAATAGGTCAACAGAAATTTAAGAAAATACCAAGAAAAGCAAAATAAACAAAGATACCTTCTTGGACTACGAGATGGTATCCTCCGGACTACCTGTTAGGATGGAAGAATCAAGCCATGTAAGGCAACCCACAATCTAAGTCCTCAATCAAAATAACTAAGATACACAAAAGGACAAACCTTGCGTGGACCAGGTGATCCAGAGGAAGATGATGATGACCTCCCACGTCTCGTCGCTGGACCTCGACCTCTGTTGAAGCGAAGAAAAAAATAGCTTAATTTCAGTACTTCAAGATATTTAATAATAAATGCTCAATCCAAACAGGGAAGGTTGGTGGGCATTTTAACAAGGTCGACACTCCCCCCCCCTCCCAAAGAAAAAGAGGGAGAAATTCCAATACCAAAGACCCAAGATAGATTATCACAAAGTTGGGCACCATCAAAAGAGGATATCAACCACAACTTTGCTTCTACAAACATAGATATTGACTTAAACCATATTACTGTCCACTTATGTACACATCATATATTTCCATAATCATTGATTGTAATGAACAAAATGTCAATTCATACCCAATCAATCAAACACGATACTGGTAGAATTATGAGAAACAGAACTCCCAGTGAGGGAAAAAAAGGACCAAGATGGGACAAGAAGATCCTCTCAGAAACATCAAACAAAAGCCACAGGCAAAGAAAAGCAACAAGCTAAAATAAACTTTTTACAGCCCAATCACTCAAAAGAGCATCAACCAATCTGAAATTCTTCAGATACTAAGTTTGAATTCAAACGATATGATATTTAAATGTTACCTCCGTGGTGAAATTGATCTTGAACGTGACCGAGCAGGCCTACGAATAGGAGGAGAACGGCTACGCCTACGACTGATTGGAGACCTTCTCGGAGGACTACGAGCCCGTCGAGGAGGAGGTGAACTGAATAAAAATCAAATTCATTGGATAATTAGAAGTAGACTCAGAGTAGCTTAACAAACACATGCAACCGTCTTGCTGCAATTCCTGACTATGTACGATAAATTGATATGGGATATACAGTGTTGTAACAGTAAATATCAAAACACTTGCTTATTAACCAATAAATATAGGCATGAACCTTGACCATTATTAAAAGTTGGTGGGCATGGACGCATACAAGTTCAATGTTAGATTGTTATCATGGGGCTTTTCACAAATATATATAGATGACTTTCATAACTGAAACATAATAGCCTGACTTCATTTCCTTGCAACACTCACGTGCTGATTAAACATGAATATCCATGCTTTTGTGTTGTCATAATATGCATTCAACAACAATGTCTACATGAACAATCAACATGAAGCGCCATTTTTAACCCCAAAAAAGTTTATGATTTGCCAAAAGACAAAAGTTAATTAAATGAACAATGTCTGACAAAATTAAGTAATTGCTGACACTAATAATTACCGGCGCCTTGGGGGAGGAGAGCCACGTCTGCGAACAGGGGGGCTGCCACGTATCCTTCTTGGAGAAGCCCTATATAAGAAGATAATTAATCAAATGCCACTCGATTTTGGAAAAGCATAAATACAACATATATTCATCTGCAATTATAGATACCTAACTGGGGATCGCCGCCTTGGTGGCGGAGACCCAGAACGTCCTCGGGATGGAGAAATAAGCCTCCTTCTTGGAGATGTATCACCACGTCGGTAAGGAGAACCTGCTCGACGACGAGGTGGTGGAGAATCTAGCGGTCTTCTTGGAGATCCACCTCTACGAGCCACTGGAGATCTCCTTCGTGGTGAAGGTGGTCTCCGACGAGGAGAAGCTGAAATCATTAAATCAAAGATAGATTAATATATTACTAGCCAAAATCCATGTATATTAATGTCCTAAATATATAAACAAACCAGATTATACCTTCCCTCAAACGCTTTGGTCCATCCTTATCAGCATTGATACCATCAGTTTTCACAGTATCTCTCTTTGGAGCAGTTACAACAGGCTTAGGAGGTGGCGACTTCTGACGCTGAGATAATGTAAATTTTGCTTGAACTACATTACCATCAATTTGACCCTGCAATAAGGTAATTTAAAGATATCATACTCAAAATATATTATAGTCATATAATAGAAAATTCTTCTACTCTCACACTTTTTGAAAACTTACGCCATCCATGTGTAATAGTGCTTTTTCAGCATCTGCTCTCATCTTGAACTCCACGTATCCATATCCTTTTGGAAGATTAACCTGCAGTTTTAGCCAGTTTTATAAACTTCCACCAATATAAGTTCCTTGGATAAAGACTCAATCTAGCATGACTTACACTACGATCCATTGCCAGCTCAACATGTACAACTTCACCATAGTTGCCTGCAAAATGATACAAGACAAGATGAGGGACAATGTCCACAACCCTTTTACTGAATATTAGACAATGTAAACTATTGATGTAAGAACGCTACTCTAAATTAAATTCTTAATTTAGGGTCAGTGCTGCAGACAAGAAGCCACTTTTATGACCAATGACTAAGCATACTTTTATTCTTTTGGTTACAAGGAGGCCCTAAAATGGCCTAGAACAGAAAGGAAAGCAAAACTAACTATTAGGCCCAACAGAATGCCTGGATCTAGGAACACCATTAAGTCATCATGAAACACAGCAGCTGGTTGAATGACTATGCATACTTAACGGTTGATTGAAACAGTTCTTTGATAAAGATAAAACAGATGTGAAAAAGAATAAAACTTGAAAAAATAATAGCATCCCGTTCTGGTTACCCAGTTGCTACTATAAGAATCTTTCTGATAGAGACACACTTATTAAGATTTTAAATTTAATTACTTGTCAAAATAGTAACTGACAAGGTTCGAAATTCAACCCATCCAGCATCATCTTTAGTTTGATGCAATACTTGACACAAAGTTATGGTTGGACATGTCAAAATCATCAAAATGATATTAAAACCACTCAAAGTCAAGAAGCCAAAATGAAGTCCAAAATTAAAAGATAAATGAAGTCCAAAATTAAAAGATACAGAATAAGAAACATACCAAAAATTTCTCTTAAATGGCCTTCATTCACATTCCTTGAAAGCTTATCAATGTGAAGAACAAGTGACTCATGAGCCGGAGAAGATTTCCTGAAATGTGATAAGTTAGCAGATGCATGGGAATTCGCATACACTTTGTATGGATTTAGAGGGGCAAATATGGCGAAGGTACTCCAGGCATAAATTTAATGTCATAATACTTTAAAACAGACAGAACTCCATACAAACTGCACCCCCAATATAAAGTTGAAAGTAAATGTATACTAGGGAACCTAAAATTAAATGTCACCTGTAGCAAAAGCATGCATATCAGAGGTGCAATAATCAATCTCCCATAGTTTCAACAGTTGGTAAATCAAAACATGGGTTTTCATTACTCGAATAGCATAGTATAATGAAAAGGCCTGCAGATTCTACAAGTTACGAATCATACAAAATCATGTAAAAACTTGCCTTCAGTTATAGAGGGAAGTAATTAGTCTCCTCTTCTAATTATACAAGCTAATATATGTTAGCCTTGATCAACATTCTATACCTAGTTTCAACTATCTTTCCTTACAAACTTCCTGAGGAATCAATATTTTCAACTTTGAGCCTCCAGAGTATTCTCTTCCTACTGTGCCCTCCCAAAAACAGGATAATGCAAAAGCCATTAAGAAGACCAAAGCTAGGAGGAATCGAAATCAAGCACAAAAACAATCTTTACCTTGGAGGTGGAGATGCCCTTTTAGATGGTGGAGGAGATCGACCTCGTCGAGCGCCAGGACTGAAAACAAAAAAAAAAAAAAACAATTTACTTGGCATCAAAACAGGCAATGCCCACAGTTGCACAAAAAATGGGGATAAAAACTAAACAAAGAAAGAAAGGTTTGAAGTTTTCAATTTTAATTCATATCGAAGTTGCTCAAGTTTTGTTTTCAAAATCAGGTCATAATTATAGTTTTGCGTAATTCAACTCCGAATCTGCTTGAATATATTCCTGCCAACTATAAAAACTATATGTTTGGATGCAATGGTGAGTAGCTAAGGTCGAATTTCTCACTGCCAGGCACAAAAGACCAATGCAACCAAAGAAACTGAATCAATTACAATACACATTGACCAAACCCTAACAATTTCACGCTATATAAACAGACAATTTAAGCCGAAAAGAATCAAAATCAAACAAATAAAACTTGATTCGACACTGATACACATGCCAAACAGCACTTCCAAAACCCTAGACTGTGCGAAACTCAAAAATCGAACCTTTTTTTGGAGGAACGGGGGCTAGGGCTGCGAGAGCTGCCGCTGCGGGACGAGGAGGAGGCGGAGGACCTGGAGCGAGACCGGGAACGAGAGGAGGAGCGGGAGGAAGAGCCTGAGAATGAACCGGAAGGGGAGCGGGAGAGTGAGGATGAGGCGGAGCCGGAGCCGGAAGGCGGCGAGCGACGGCCGCGGATTGGCTTCTTCGCCATGGATGACGGAGGAGAGGGAGAAACGAAACCCTAGATAAACCCACCCGGCTGGAGAGAACGGTCAGTGGATACCAACAACGAGTAGAAACTGTTTATGGTTATGTTTGCGAGTACTGCCTAGTAAATAAAAACAAGGCTTTTCTTGAGCGAGAGATAAAAACAAAGATTTTTACCCTTTTTTTTTTCCTAAATTAAATTTCATAAACTAATTTTGTTTATTTTTCTATCTTTTTAAAGTGAGTATTCAGTGTACCTCGTCGGTACACTGACACTGACATGAATGGACGGCTGGTACATTTTTTAGTTATTATATAAAAAAGAGTGTCTATAAATATCAACAGCTAAGATCTATTAGATTTATTAATTTTCTCTTTTCTTACAATGATATTTGCTTTTTTTTTTGGCAAATGAGGGCTTTTGCATTAGTTTTTCCATTGTCGATATATTTGGAACCTTTGTATTAGACACGGCCTAAAATAATTCGTTACAGTGTATAAATTTACAAGACTTGCTTCAGTATTGAGAATTTGAGATAAATAATCAAGGTATATCGGTTAAAATTAGGAGTTCGATGTGTTATTAAGAGAGTGCATTTCTGGCCAAATTATGTGCTACCCCAAGGCTTCACCTATATAGGGACTTAAGAAGAGTCTTCTTTTAAGGAAGGGTCTCCAGTTATAGTTGCCAAAAATCAAAACCAAAAAGTTTATGTCTTTCGAATCTAAATTACTTATAGACTTCATGGAGAGGAACAAGTTGACTATATTATAACACACAGAAGTCTCTTCCTCTCTTATGGCGAAGGCGTTAATAGACTTCTCTGTGTTAGTGACTTCATGGAGAGCATTTGAATGCTGCACCATGAGCTATGGAGCATATCTGCATCCGGCATTAGACACAGACATTCAACTTTTATCAGAAGAAGATTACAAGAAAATGAGAGACACAAAGAACAAGTTGTTGGAAGATAGAAAATGTGAGGGTACTTGAGATTGTGGATCTCGGCTTGGATTCAAATCCCCAGCCTTAAAATCTGAAAGACTTAACACGGCAGCTGGATTACAATTGCTCTATAACAAGATTACATATATCAGCTTGGACCCTTGGAGCCAACTCCATCAGAGATCAAAGATTACAGACCAACTTAACTTACCAATATTAGCCTGGGTCGGTTCCCAAAGCTTAAAGCCAGAGATCTCAAGCATGTTCATTTTGGTTCTACAGTACTGGTTGAAGTATCAGAACGTCTTCTCTTGGCCTCATTGTCGCCCAACTGCAGTGAAAAACAAATATCTTCGTCGCAGCCATTCCTTAATGATGAGAGATTCTCAGAAACTGTTCTGCCCATCTGATTCATATTATGTAGTGGGGAACCTCTGATGAAGCTTGGTATGAATTGATGCTCAACACTAGGAACCGCCTTGATCCCATCTTCTAGATGGAACTCTGTTTCTACTAATGACGGACTCACAGGCAGGCTTCCGGGTTCAGCTTCTAAAGGGATACGCTGGATTTGGAGACCCAGTGACTCGAACTTCTCCTCAGGCCCTTCCTTTGGAAGTAACCCATCAGGAGGTGACGAGTCACCAACAGTGGATCCAATTGCAGTTGCTGACACGCTCCTCTGTTCTTGTACAGCCACTGCGATGAAGCATTTACACAGAAATGTATCAAGACATGGACATTCTCGTTCTGCACGTGCGCGCGCGCGTGCGCTAATATAATGAGTGACGTGAAAAGACTAATAAGAAATGATATTATAAATTCATTCATATTAGGTTTGTCTTAGTTGATGCACAATATGCAATTGTCCTTGTAAGTTCATTCAAAGATCATAAGTTAAGAAAATCAGAGGAAATCTGCAGACCAACTACAAACAAAAACTTTGAAGATGCACAAATACAATGCAATTAAGGGTGAACTGAGCAAAAATTGGCAACTTTCACTAACCTTTTAGCCCTTCATCAGTTGTAATGAGGTCAAGTTCAAGGAGATTGAGAAGACGCCCGAGATCAACTCCACTTGTCCAATTCTCAGGAGGTTGACCAATTTTTAATTTAAGACGGCCTCGGTTTGCAGTCCCACCCCATATGATCCCAATCGGCCGTGGCTTCTCACCATTCTCACCTTTTAGTGTTATGAGACTTCCACTGTCTCCTTCAAGGTCAAACGTCTGCTGGTTCTCGCCGACAACAAGGAAATCAGTCAAGAAACATATGCCTTTCTCATCATTGTACTCAAGGGCATAGGCCAATACAGTTCCAGCTGTCAAGCCAGAACTTCTTCCAACCTTCATCACATGCTTTCCGATAAGGGTACTGATCGGAGACTGCAAGTCTATTATCTTAACATCACCAATCCATCCTACACCTTTCACAGATGTAGTAACAGTAGACATGTCAAAATCATCAGAAAATGGGATAAATGCCCCGTCTGCTCTCACAAATGTCTCTGCAATAACATAAAAGAAAAAGATGAATATGTATTGCTCTTCCTTCTGTTTCTTTCTTTTTGGAGGGATCTTATACATATTGAGGAGGAAAAAGGATAACTTCACAAATGTCTCCGCAATAACATAAAAGAAAAAGATGAATATGTATTGCTCTTCCTTCTGTTTCTTTCTTTTTGGAGGGATCTTATACATATTGAGGAGGAAAAAGGATAACTTTAGATATTGAGACGCATGCCTGTAATGTAAAAAAGCATAAAAGTTGCATCAAAAATATCTGTCCATGTTGATATTGACAATCCTAGGAACAGATAGCCTTACTAGTGACGATTAAACCACATCTTTTAATGTTAAATATGCAAATATTAAAGAGGTCCCAAAACAAGGTACCTATGACATCAACACACACAAACACAATGAGTAGCCATGCACCCAATGAGTTAAGTAGGTAAATGTGACACCATCAGCATGTGTTTCCCAGACATCAGAAAGAGGAAAGGTTGGGACAAATGTAGGCATAAACACTAGATAATGCAAAGTAAAAACTGATGCAGTCGTTTTAATTATATCATGAAACTGTGAAATTTTTTTATGATAGAGTTTGTTCCGTTAACAAAATGGTCAGAAAAACATAGTCAAGCTCCAAATGCAATCTATGCCACATAACCAACATTTGAATCCTCATTACCTGGGTTAATTCCAGCAAAAATGCCATACCAGAGCTCATCTGTGATAAATGAGGTAGCTCTCTCTACAGCACCAAGGTATACACCAGGTCCAAGTGAAGGGGGCAGGGGATGGAACATTTTCTGATTTGGGTAATCTAAGTCAACTGCAACATGGCGATTTGTGAGAAAACCCACTTGTCTGTTCCCAGTTTGGCTTTTAACTATAGCACCCAAAGTCCCATATGTCTCCTGGCTTGCCACCTGAGTACAAGCAAAAGAAACAGTGTCCTTACCATTATTCTAATTTAAGTAAACAGAATCAGACATGGAATTACTTAAGTACCAAATGAAGGTACCAGATTTAAGTAGTAAACATACGCAGGCACTTCAACAATTATCTTATTAGGAAAATGCCAATGGCTCTTGCGGCAGCAGCATTTGACTTAGCCCAATAAGCCATTGACTTTGGTTTACTGGACTCGGGACACTGACCAATGAGATGGTACACATGATATAGGAATGAAACCTCAATCAAGGCTATAATTATTAACAAATTGAATATTACAATCATTCTCTATTAGCAATTCAACACACACACACACACAACAGACATACAAACAATTTAGTGCATTCCCGATTCCACATCCATAGTTTAGTTCATATAAACAAGGTAAGATTGGAAATTAAACTAAAAATACCTGGGAACCTGAGCCAATGCATAGATCACCACCACGCAAATCATCTACAATTTCAGTGTACAATTGTTCTTTGGGAGCAGGCTCGGGTGCACCAAAATATGAGAATTCTACCACATCCACATCACACCATACACCTCCAGGCCCCTGATTAAGTGAAAAAGAGAAAATGATTAAGTGAAAAAGAGAAAATCAGGTGGAACCCATCAGTAACCTCCACAAAATAATTGTTCAGCAAAACAAGAATGAAGAATCAAATCATTACTATCATTCTTTCCTGACCTCTAGAGCAGTAGGTAGACATTGTATTGGGCTGAGCCATTGCTTGTGAACTTTTCTTGAAACAAACACAAGGATAGCTGGTATATCTGTTAACACACCCCGTCGAATGCGAAAGCCAATTGCTGTTCCAAGACTGTAACACCGCAAAATCTTGCTATGAAATGCCCTTATAGTCATCAGTTCAAGCAATGTAGTCGCTTGCTGCCCTTTTGGCAATTGACCAAGAGTTTCAGGCAGGACACCTTTCTGTAGATTAGTAAAATAATTTGCCCTCTCTTCAGCTGCATCATTCAATCGACTTGAAGTAGGCCAGGAGAAGTACGCAGCACTAGTCTCACAATGCTGTCCAGCTGATGCAAAGGGTTGAAGTGTTGGCGGACTTAACGAAGGCAAATTAGAATGACTACAACAGGTTCTCTCGAGATCTAAAGCTGACTCCTCTGATGGTGTTGAACCAGAACAACGCATCCTCATATTAAATCTAGTCCGGTCCATCTGTTCAGTTCACCCTACATGACAGCATAATGAAAAAACTGAAGGACACCAATACTAAGGTACTAATATTATAACGTCCAAAATGAGTGCAAGAACAAAAACAAAAGGATAGTTTAGGTTGCAAATTTGCAACAAACAGCAATAGAAATGCTCACTTGATCTATCCGTAAAAAAGAACATAATGAGACTAATAACAGTTAAGGTAGTTTAGATATGATTTATGCATCAGTCAACAGTGCAAGTGGAGTTATAGGATTCCGGCAAATATAATCCCCAGTTAAACTGACTGAACCAAGCAAATGGAAACACAATGTGTTGCACCTTTTGTCAGAATGCAAATGAAAATGTAAGACAGGTATCCGACATGATGATCAATAAAGTAGACCACACAATCCCAATTATAAGTACAAATTACAGAGTAAAGACACTCCACAGAATAAGGCATGAAGGAATACCATGACTTCCTTAAAGGTGAAATCCAAAAAGTGAAAGAGAATTAAGAAACATCCTCCTACAGTAACAGCAGGGCCAATACACTTAAAATTAACATAATTTGTATTTATGATGTTTTCCACTACACATAAAACAAAGGCATGATATGCTGCAGTAAAAGAACTTTTTGACCTCATCCAGAGTGATGATCAAAATATGAATCTCTAAAATGGAGTCCTGGTTTTTCAAAAAAGAATGATTATCCTCCCCACTTGCTAGAAATGGAGGAAATGAAGAGAAAAACAATACAAAAACTTCTGCTTTCTAGCTCAAAAGAAAAATCTTCACTAAGATTCACTGTGACATTCACTGTTGAAATCTAGGAAAATCATCTCATCTCATTTTCCTTTTGTGTCTCACCAACCAAACATACAAGAAGCCACGGCAATTGGTAAAGGAACTTACTTTATGATCAAAGTTTCAGTTTTCAAATTGACAAGAAAATCTTATTTCCAATCAGTTTTCTCACTTTCTGTAAACTTATGCAGTTACAGAAACCAGGAAACTCCAATCAAAATCACAATCACAAGGCCAAAGGCAACATATAACTATGAATTCATGTATACAAGAACTAAAAACAAACTCAGCAGAAACCAAAAAAAGCAAACTTTTTCAGATAAAGAGAACTAGAATCACAATTTCCTGCATAGAACAACTTGAACAAAAACCAAACACTTATGAGTTCAAAGAAGATGACTCACTGATCAATAATGGTAGAGATGGGGTAGAACAAAACAAAGTTATGTGGGTCCTTTTGCAAGAACCTCAAAGTCACTGACCAACTCAGATAGCAACTCAGCTCAATTTGACCAAGAAAAAAACTTCTGGGATTGCCACTGCAGAGTTGCTGTTGCCTAAAAACCCATGAAATTAACAATTTAGTAAAGTAAGTAAGCAGCTTTGTGCGCTTATTTTAATGAGCTTTATTGTGTTTATGGGGAAGAGAGCCTGGTGGGAAATACTGTATTGTGTAGGGGGCTATGTGCTAAATTAATTAAAGACCCAAAAAGAAAAAGTGCTACATGGTTTTGAAAGCTGTCTCTAGTATTTGTAATTTAACCATAATGACTTGTATTTTGTGGCCCCTTGAACTCGACCCAGAAGAAGAAAAAGATAAAAAAAAAGCTTGAATTGATTCTACATGGTTACAGTTCAGGTCAGGAGCGGATAAGGATGGAGCACGTACGAATGGTACCATGTAGCATCTTACTTACATTGACGCCTACGAAGTATGAACAGAATGTTTGTCTCTGTCACGTCAGAATATAAAGTTCTTCATATTGCTTTGAGAAATGTAGAATATGACCTAATTTTAACGAGAATCAGGGTTGTTAGCTCTTACTGAATTTTTTTTCTGATTATTTCTTAAATCTATGTCTATTCGTTTCCAAGAGTAATAACTAATAAGTATAAGATATCTCTAACAACAAAGTTAAACTTTTGAATATTGAGCAATTTGATTAGTATTGACATCCTCCTTCTTTGACGGACTATATTTGCACTTTTTCTTTTTCGTTGTTAATCAACGGTGAATAGAGATTCAAACTTTGAAACTCTACTAATATTTTGTTAGAGTGGAATGTCTTATTTATTAAACTTGAAGACTGATAAGGATGAAGAGTCTCAATAGAGATGCTTTGAAATTTGAATACCAATTGATGTTGGGTTGGGCCTCCTCCAACCACTCATTTCAACATTGCTTCAGTTAATGGTGTGTGCAGAGAGATTGTGTGAATTTTAACATCATCAAAGTCTCATTTCACACACACATTACAAATTTACAGGCACACTTAAGAGGGGCATGCATACTACAATGCATGTTAACTATGATAATATATCACCTGCTTTAAGTCTGCGCCACCAGCCCACCACACGTGAAGAGTATCACCTAAAATAACTGGAGGTTTCAATTTCACCCAATGTAACAATTTCATTAGCCATCAAGTATAAACTTTGCTCAGTTCAATGCGAAAATTGCCTATTGCATATACATAGAAGCTGGCAAGCATACACTAAATTACATACTATAATTTCTTCTCTTTTCTTTTTTTGGTAACAAGGAGGCCCAAAAGGACCAAAGAAAGACTACACACGATAATTTAGTTCAACCGAAAGTTTGGAGAAACAAGACTCTCCACATACACATCCACATAGAACGGAACCTGGAGGCCATTTGCCAATAAATTTTTACAAGTTCCATCCCTCGGATTGAACAGAAGTATTTCCTTCCGGTTTCTTGCCACTAATATCTTGGTATTCTTCCAGTAACATAATGGCTGCAAAGAAAAAAAGGGTTCCGCAATCAAAATCTTGGTCCATGACTCCTTCACACCATACTCTTTCATAATCCAGAATATACGCTGCCTGTTATGATCATTGTGGTGTAGCAAACAAAGACAGTCCCTTAAGACACCAGGTGTATAGCTAATAGAATCTACAATAGATTCAGGTGGGGATAAGCCTGAGAACTTCTCTTCTGCTAAATTTAAAGCAGCAATTACAGGAAGATGATCAAGGCCCATGCACAACCAGTGGACAGCTCCGTTGAGAGGCGTCCCTGGATCATTCAAAAGATGTTTGTAAGGAAAGTCCTCAATACTTTTCCATGACTTGTTTTTCAGTGAAAAGATGAGCACACTGCGGCCCTTATAAATCTTAACAAACATGTAGTCCTTGACTGAAGGAGCATAACCAAAACCATGTACATCATAACCCACTTCCTCTGGAGGATCAGCATGGCTTGACATGGGGCAATCTGGTACTCTCATGGACTCCCGAGTCGAAGGATTAAATACAAAGAATGTTTCTGGTTGAGGCATGATGCAGACTAAACCATTACAGGAACCAAGCATTTGAATCCACTGATTGTTGACATCGCCTTTGAGAGGAAAATCAAGCTCTGAGGGTAACATATCGTCATCTATAGGTGCTTCTTGGTCCAAGGAGAAGAGAGACTTATTGGAACTGAGAATAAGTTTCTGCTTCTGGTGTCGGCTGAGGTGGGTTGTAACAAAGTGGGGTTCATGGGTAAGATGGAGCCATGTCTTTGACACGCACCTAAATCGACAGACAGACTTGGCAGGTAGTCGAGTGAGTATGTCTCTGATGGTATCCTGTGAAATTTTAGACATGCTTACTTTACTTGACACTGAAATATCAGATAGTGAGCAACTTGCTCCACCTCAATCTGGTCTGCACCACAGCCCAAAGATAAGCAAGGATAAGTTACATAATAGTGTGTGTGGAGGAAGAAGCACACATCAAAAATTAATCTTTATCAACCAGATAAAAATCCAACAAATTAATCCTTCTCCTCAGTTGGTTCTTTCAGTAAACCACTACATATTTTACGAAGAAAGAGGTTCTATCCCAAAGCAATCAGTCCAGTTTCTCAATTGGCTATGAATTAAGATCAACTGTCAAATAAAATTCAAAGACAGCAAATTGAGATTTAAATCAGATAGAAAATTTGATCTCTAAATCAGTAATAAAACATGGATTTGTTCGAGCTCCAAATATTGAATAATCACCAAACTCATGCCCAGCAGGGTTTTTCTCTATTTCAATTCTTCTACATAAATCAGTAGCCAAAGACAGAGTTTTTACCACAAAAACAATTAATCCATAATCACAATCTGCCATCAGTTAATATTCACAGTCATAATAATATTCAAAGAGTGGAAATACTATACAAACTGATTCCAATGTCAAAAACTAAACATGGGTCTGTAACTTTCTGCAAGAAATTACAAACCTTCACACCAATATCAAAAGTCCAAGCCACAAAAACCCAATTTGAGATCAACCCATTTTCACAGATAGAATAAGCAAATTTGGGCAAAAGGGAATAAAGAGTCACAGTTTGAATGCATCGAAACAGCAATAAATACCCAGAAGTGACTCGAATGAAATAAACGAAGACGGTTCAGAGCCCACTTGCAGTCGCAGTCTGTCTTCTTCTCCTACCCTGAGTCGCTTAGAGCTGCTTGAGACTGGCAATACTTGATTCTCTGGTTGGAATTGATATTAATCACAACTTCAGAAACAGAAATGAAGTCAAGAAATAGGGTCTTGGGTCTTCGGTGAAAAGCAGAAAGAATATGCCAAGCAATAGTCTCCCACACGGAATGAACTACGTCTAAGAATCTAGGCTAATTGTGTTTTTGGTCGGTTTGTTTTTTAAATTTATAAAGCTGCTATATGTTTAAAGATATTACGCATTTGCTTATCCTACCCGTTTATCATGTTCGGATTGATTTCTTCATAACCTAAAAGCTTTACATTAATTTTTATCGTAAAACACAGTAAATTTATCATTTTTGAAAACGACAATTCAGTTAGCATCGAACATTATATTATGTTACTCATGCTTGACGCCAATTTGTTTAACAAATTGTGTGTCATATAATTCGTGTTTAGCGAGTTGTGTCATACTAAATTGCATTTATCGATCAACTTAATAATAGATCATGTTATTATTTTTTTTATACAATAAAAGAAAAACTACAACAAAAACCACAAACACAATCTCCGCTCAACTGATCCAGATGGAACGCTGGGAACACAAAGATAGAGAGATAAGAAAATCACACTCCAGAGTTAATTCTATCATGACCAAGATCAGCTAACTTGATGAAATGTAGTATTTTTCGTAACCAAGAAGTAACGTGCTAATTTTCATCAATTTGGTATGATTTTCATATCATAGAAGATTGTTTTAAAGCAAATGCACTAACAAGTAATTGACTTTATGAAGGGTTAGTCGTGACTCGTGAGGTTGAGGGGAAAACAGAAGCCTATTCATGCACGTGACTACCACATGCACGATCTAATGACCTAAAAATTCATGTTGGTCCTTCCTCTTGGTCACTCTCCAAGCCTCTTTTAAGTTATGGAGGTCCCGGACCCGGTGAACCACTGAATTTGGCTACAAGGCCCTTAATTGTAGCGACGATCTGGAAATTCAGGGAGTATTTTGATGAGGTTATTGCAACTCCTTATTTCTTTAAGTAACTAACTACGACTAATAAAATTCAAAATACATTATCTGAGAACCAAAAAAAAAAATCAACACGTAATATTATAAGTACAAACTAGGAGACCCTTTGGGACATTTATTCAAAATCATCAAGAAATATCATAGAGTGCAACCCCATGACTAGTTAACTACAAATATGATCACACTAGCATATGATCCAATATCAAATCAAACACAATGGGTTAGAACTCAGAACAAGAATACCTAACTAAACAGAATCAGTAATAAAGAGAAACCAAACCATTAAACAGGTTCCAATTAATTGACGCAGTCTCAAAACTAACTTGATCAATTCTATTCAATCAACATTAGAACTCATAGAGTTCAGCTAGTTCCTCCAAAGACTCTGAAGTACCACCAAAGCTTGGATCTCCATTTGCCAGCATCCATAACAAGTGATCAAAGAGAACCACCTCACACTTCACCAAGATATCCTCATGATCATGATCATCTCCTCGATTGTTATTTCGCTTATTCGATGACTTCTCGATCAAAGCATTCAACAAAGGATGCTTCAGGTACTTGGAGCTGATCACGTAACGCTTTCTGGTGCTTCCAACAAATATAGTAGTTTGCTGATGATTCTCATTCATGATGTTGCCATCATACAAATCTTCTCTAGTCGATTTGGAACGTAGACTGCTATACGATGAAGATCTCCCTAGCTGGCTTGACAAGCTCTTGCACTTCCTTAATAGCAAACTGATCTTCTTCATATCTTAGCTTGGCTAATTTTTGAGCTAGCTAGAGATCAAAAACTCAGAAAAGAAAACATGGGAAATTAAGCAGAGAGAGAGGGAGGGGGGTTTGTTGAGAGATCTATGGGAAGCTTGTGAAAGACTCAGAGATTAATGAGATATGTAGAGTGTGAGATATGTAAAGTGTGTTTTAAGATGGGAAGATTAAGTGGGTTTGGTTGGTGTGAAGTCTTTGTTTTCCGGTGCAAGAAAACTACTGTGGGGTCTATAGTAGCATCCAAACATTTTTGAGCGCGCGTGTCTCATCTAGGTTACACTCTTTTAGCTACCCCGTTTTTTATTGAGTTAGAGGAGAGGAATTGAACTTTTAATCTAGTCTAGTTCTAACCTGATCGATTATGTCCAAGAGCTACGACCCAAATTTTTCAGCGTGTGGAGATAGGAGAAGATGCTTACATATTATCACAAAACCCTGAATGGGACATAATCACATAAGTAAATTTGAATGACGAACCCGGTGAGTTTCTTGAATTCGCTTTGGTGAATCCAAAGCATTAGATTAGTGTCTGAAATGCACAATTTGCTTTCATCGTACGTACGTAGAACCTATTGCATAAATGGTGAACCATAGTTTGCTTTGTCTTAATTTAGAAGCTATTGAGTTGGTGTTTCGAAGGCATTAAAATCCAGTGATTATTGACCTGAGTGGACTCGACTAGAGGGAAAGCTGGACAGGCTTGGCCCAAGCACGAGCCATGACGGTATGTCACTTAGAATATGATGCTATGGAACATACAAAATGATTATGATAATGTTCTTCAAATGCAACGGAGAGATACTCCGATCTAGGTAAAAACTCGCTATCAGGACTGATCCACGTGGTCGGAGAATGTGTGCTTGATACGGGTGTATCCTCCAACTTAGAGGAAGGAAGGCCCAAGAGGACAACTCAAGGACAACCTCCTGCTTATTTGCATGATTACGTTAGGAAATAATCATCCTAGTTTCATTATGATTCTTTTCCTTACAACGTTCTGTATCAAACATTTAAGTCTCATATCTTTTATTATTACTTTCCAGATTAGGCTAGGTTTTCATCACTATTTATGTTGCTGCTTGTAAGACTTTGGATTATTGAGTTATATGATATAAGAAAACGTGGCTTTGGCTGCAAATACGTGTGAGTTCTCTAAACATCTTGTTTCTGGTGTCAAGTGGTAGAGTTAGAGACCTGTGTCTGACTTAATTTCCCATTAATCTGGTATCAGAGCCAGGTTTCTGTTTGGTGGGATCGATAAACGGTTTCCATGGCTAACAGACGTGGTAGGGGAGGTTTTCGGATGGAGGGTCGTGGCAATACCAACGACATGGAGGAAATCAAGGGGTTGATTGAACAACTTAGTGAACGCCTTGCTCGCATCGAAACTCAAGGCCGTGATGATGGTGAGAGTTCCGACGGGGAGGAGAGTGTTCATTCTCATGGTGATAGGAGGCATGGTAATAACCATGATCACCATTCTTTAAACTTGAAGGATCTCCCTGAGTTTGAAGGAAGAATGCGACCAGATGAATTCATTGATTGGCTTAACACCATTGAAAGAATATTTGATTACAAGAACACTCCTGATGAAAGAAAGGTGAAGATGGTGGCGATCAAATTGACACACAAGGCCTCTGCTTGGTGGGAATCCTTGCGATCTCGCCGTGAACGCCTAGGAAAGCCGAAGATCAAGAATTGGGAAAAGATGAAGAAAGAATTGCGAAAAAGATTTTTACCAGAAAACTATACTCAAAACAACTTTATGAAACTTCACAACATAAGGCAGGGGTCGAGAACAGTTGATGAGTTCACAGAGGAGTTCGATCTCTTGACTACAAGATGTGGAGTGATAGAGGAAGAGGAGCAGTTAATTGCAAGATATCTTGGAGGGTTGCGAAAAGAAATTCATGATGTGGTGGTTTTACAACAATATTGGAGTTACAATGATGTTTACAAATTGGCTAGTGAGGTGGAGAAACAACTAAAAGTACGTCAGAAGCGGCCTAGCAATGAGGACTCCTACCACAAACAAATTGCTGCCAAGTGGGTTGCACCATCTGAGACTGATAAAAAAGGAGAACAAAGGATTGAATTCCAGAACAACCGCACCAATCTCAAGGAGGGTGGCAAGCCTAAGAAGTGTTTCAAGTGTTCGGGGTTGGGACATATAGCATCTGAATGTCCTAATCGACGGGTGGTGAACTTGGTTGAGGAAATAGGAGAAACAAGTGAAGCAAGACATGGTGAACTAATGATATCTGATGATTGTCATTATTATAGTGACGAAGAAGTTACCTGGAGTGATCAAGGTGAGTCACTTGTGATAAGAAGAACCATGAATGCATCAAAAATAGAAGAGCACCCAGATTGGAGAAGACATAATATATTTCATACAAAGTGCACTTCCAATGGTAAGGTGTGTCAAGTTATCATTGATGGTGGGAGTTGTGAAAACATTGTGGCACAAGAGATGGTAGACAAGTTGAACTTGCAAACAGAAAGGAAGCCAATATCCTATAAGCTGCAGTGGTTCAAAAAAGGTAGTGATGTAGTAGTCAACCAACGTTGTTTGGTATCATTCTCTATTGGAAAAAACTACCAAGACTCACAATGGTGTGATGTAGCACCAATGGATGCTTGCCATCTCTTATTAGGCCGTCCTTGGCAATTTGATAGGAGAGCTCACCATGACGGGTACCAGAACACCTACTCTTTCTTGAAGGATGGAAAGAAAATTATTTTGGGTCCATCTAGAGCAGACCACAAACCAAAATCAACCAAAGCAGAGAGCTGCAGTTTTCTCTCCACAAAGAAGTTTTTAACTGAATCCAAAGAGAGTGGGGAATTGTATATGTTGATGGTGAAAGAAGTGGGCACTGATGATTTTAGTTATTCCAAGGTGTTGGCACCTTTGCTGGAGGAATATAGTGAAGTCATCCCTGAGGAGTTACCTTCTGGGCTACCACCTATGCGTGACGTACAACACCACATTGATCTCGTACCAGGTTCAAGTTTGCCAAACAGGCCTCACTACCGCATGAGTCCACAAGAATATGAAGAGCTCAATAGGCAAGTGACTGAGTTACTACAGAAAGGAGTGATCCGGGAAAGTATGAGTCCGTGTGCAGTACCAGCATTACTCACACCTAAGAAGGATGGGACCTGGCGTATGTGTATTGACAGTAGAGCAATAAATAAGATAACAGTAAAGTATAGGTTTCCAATCCCACGCTTGGATGATATGCTTGACCACTTATCTGGAGCTAAGGTATTTTCAAAAATTGATTTACGAAGTGGGTACCATCAAATAAGGATAAGGCCTGGAGATGAATGGAAGACTGCTTTCAAGACCCGTGATGGTCTGTTTGAGTGGCTTGTAATGCCTTTCGGATTAACGAATGCCCCTAGCACATTCATGCGACTCATGAATCAGGTATTTCGCCCTTTTATTGGAAAATTCGTGGTTGTTTATTTCGACGATATTCTTGTGTATAGCCTTAATGAAGCAGAACACTTGAAGCACCTACGAGAGATTTTTGAAGTATTGAGGGTGCAGAAGCTATATGCCAATTTGAAGAAGTGTGAGTTTTTAACTGAAAGCTTAGTTTTCTTGGGATATGTTATTTCTGCTGAAGGGATCAAAGTGGACTCAAATAAAATTGCAGCAATTTTAGAGTGGCCAACACCAAAATCCATCCATGATATTAGAAGCTTTCATGGCCTAGCTTCTTTTTATCGGCGGTTTATTCGCAATTTTAGCTCCATTATTGCTCCAATGACTGATTGTCTGCGTTCTAATGTATTCAAATGGACTGAAGAGGCTAATAAGAGTTTCCATGCAATAAAAGAAGCTATGACCAAAGCCCCTGTCTTGGCTTTACCTGATTATGATAAGGTTTTTGAGGTGGATTGTGATGCGTCCAAGAATGGTATTGGAGCTGTCTTGAGCCAAGAAGGAAAGCCCATAGCTTTCTTCAGTGAGAAATTAAATGACACCAGGCAGAGGTATTCCACATATGACGTTGAATTTTATGCCATTGTTCAATCTCTTCGGTATTGGAGGCAATATCTTATCTTCAAAGAATTTGTTCTCTACTCTGATCATGAAGCCCTCAAGTTCCTCAATGGACAACAAAAACTTAATAGGCGCCATGCCAGATGGGTCGAAGAGCTGCAAGAATACAACTTTGTGATCAAGCATAAAGCTGGGGTGCAAAATAGGGTGGCTGATGCCTTGAGTAGGCGTGGAGCACTTCTATCTGTGATGGAGGTACGAGTTGACGGATTTGATTACTTAAAGACGTTATATCAAGAAGATGTAGATTTTTGTGAGACATGGAATGAGTGCAAGGAGAAGAACTCTATTAAAGATTTCCATATTCAAGATGGTTTCTTATTCAAGGGTAGCAGGTTATGTGTCCCTAACTGTTCACTACGGCTCTGGATCATTGAAGAAGTGCATGGAGGTGGTCTTGGTGGACATTTTGGGAAGACTAAAACTTTGTCATTAATTGAGGAGAAGTTCTTTTGGCCCAGGTTGCAAAGAGATGTACTGAGGTATGTACAACGTTGTCGTATATGCCACCTAGCTAAAAGTAGAAGTCAAAACACAGGGTTGTACACACCCCTTCCAGAACCAAAAGCTCCCTGGGAAGAAGTTAGCATGGATTTTGTGGTAGGATTACCAAGGACAAAACAGGGGTTTGATTCTATTTTTGTAGTGGTGGATAGGTTTTCCAAAATGGCACATTTTATACCTTGCAAAAAGACAATGGATGCTAGTAATATTGCCAATATCTACTTTCGTGACATTGTAAGGCTGCATGGAGTTCCTCGTACCATCACATCTGATAGAGATAGCAAGTTTGTGGGACACTTTTGGCGAACTTTGTGGAGAAAGTTGGGTACAAAGCTTCAGTTTAGTACTGCTCATCACCCTTAAACCGACGGTCAGACAGAAGTGGTGAATCGAAGCTTGGGAAACTTATTGAGAGCACTAGTTCGGCATAACAAAGCAAGTTGGGTTGAGTTCCTTCCGCAAGCTGAATTTGCTTACAATAGCTCCAAGCATAGTACTACGAATATCAGTCCTTTTGAAGCTGTATACGGTAGCAACCCCAATGGACCTTTGGATTTAATTCCATTACCTGTCACGGATCGATTCAGCGGTGATGCCAAAGATATGGCAGACCATATTAAGGAGTTACATGAACAAGTGCGGCGAAGACTTGTTGAGAGTAATCAGAAATACAAAGAGGTTGCTGACAAGCATCGTCGTTATGTTGAGTTCAAAGAGGGTGACCTGGTTTGGATCAACTTGAGCAAGGAGAGGTTTCCACGTGGGAAGTGTGGTAAACTACATGACAGAGGAGGGGGACCATACAAGGTTCTCAAACGAGCTGGTAACAATGCTTATGTTCTCGAACTCCCTGATGATATTGGAGTGTCTCCTACTTTTAATGTTGCTGATTTGCAAGTCTATCATGGTGAGAATGAACCTACTGCTGTGGACTCGAGGGCGAGTCCTGTCCAACCCGGGGTGCCTGATACGGGTGTATCCTCCAACTTAGAGGAAGGAAGGCCCAAGAGGACAACTCAAGGACAACCTCCTGCTTATTTGCATGATTACGTTAGGAAATAATCATCCTAGTTTCATTATGATTCTTTTCCTTACAACGTTCTGTATCAAACATTTAAGTCTCATATCTTTTATTATTACTTTCCAGATTAGGCTAGGTTTTCATCACTATTTATGTTGCTGCTTGTAAGACTTTGGATTATTGAGTTATATGATATAAGAAAACGTGGCTTTGGCTGCAAATACGTGTGAGTTCTCTAAACATCTTGTTTCTGGTGTCAAGTGGTAGAGTTAGAGACCTGTGTCTGACTTAATTTCCCATTAGTGCTTCAACCTAATAATTGGCGGGGAGCTATTAGTGATTGGAGATTTGCCGTGGCTGCAGCCGATCAAGGTAAAAACTATCGATTAGTGGACTATCTCAAAAGGGTTGTGCCACCTTGTGCGATACTTTGCTGGGTTTCAGATAGATATGCAAGACTTGGCTGCGAAACTAAGGAAAAGGCGCTCATCATAGAACATTGAGCCACAAATATTATCCCAATATAATGAAAGAGAATCCGGAATATCGGTCGATTTACGAATCTTTCCAAGAAGCAGATGATTTGATCAAAAGGGATGATCGACAGTGGAGACTATGAACTTGGATGTTTGAAATTAGTGGTTTGTGGAACTGTAATGATTGTATGAGGCCAAGTTTTGGTGGGGGAAAGCCAATCTGGCTGAGTAATGTTTTAGTGCTTTAGACAGTAACGTGGTAACAAAGAGAAAGATGATGAAATAGAGACTTGGGTAAGGATCGGATGTCGTCTCTGGCCAATCTTATGGCTTTACAGTTTGGCGTAGTAAAGCAATACCCAGAGAAGGGCAAATGTAGCCTGGTTGAATGGCTCAGGGTCTTTGATAAAACTACTAAGGGCTGGCAGACTCTAAAACTTATGGAAATCGAGGCATGCACCCAGGGAAAGAAATGTGCCTATCGGCCGCCACATTGTTCTTTGCAATTGCCCACAATATAATCTTGTTTGATGGGTTTCGAAGGTGGAGAGAGTCGCTCTCCACATTGGTGGGGGAGCGAGGAAAACTCAATCCTTGTGCTGTGGTTCTTAAGAAAGTTGTCAGAGGCACTCCAATTTGCCGAGACCCAAATAAAAAATGCCGGAGATCAGATCACCTACACAAGCTGGACTTCAAGCTTGATAAAGAAAAATGCCAAGCAAGTGGAAGAAAAAGAAGCTAAACAGCTCACTCACCAAGGGACGCCTTCAACTCGAAATGAAGGAAATGGAAGGAAGTTCTTGATGAAGTCTGCACTTATGAGGCTGGAGATATCTTTGACCAAAATTATGTGGTTGCTAATACCCAAAAATCCATACCTCATATAATGCTAAAAATGAATACACAACAAACCTTTGGAAGTGTTATTACGTTATCAAAAAGAGAGAAGAACAAATCTTTACAAGTGAAGGTCTATACCTCACACGAGCAAACAGATTCAATAAGCAGGAAACATATTTCTAAGTTCTTTACAATATTTCAAATGTCACGCACTAGTATTAGAAAACCCTATTCAGGGCGCTAATCTTGATGATTACACAAACGAGCATTTCTTCTTCGAAAAATTTGGAGAGACTAGGCTCTCCATATATAAATAAGAACTGAAAACCATGCGAAGGCTACCATTTGTCAAGAAATCTTTAGGTCTCGTTTGGTTGCCGGAAAGGAAATTGGTTTCTTGGTCTTTCCCATGAGCATGGGAAAGTAATTTTCCCACTAGTTTCCCTACACCGGAAAAGTAATCTCAAAATGTATTTTACTTTCCTTTCTGATGTTTGGTTTGTGCATGAATAGGAAAGATGTTTGGTTTGTGCATGAATAGGAAAGTAGGTAAACGTTAATTTTTCAATAATATCCTTATTATCAAAACATAAACAATTCAATATTTAAAAATTTCATGGATAAATTGATAATAACAACCATTAATAATCTTTGGAGTATGTAATTAATATGCAATTTATGCAGGGAAAGTATGAGGGAAAATGAATCTCATAGGGTGTGTGGGAGAATCCATTTTCCCCCTATTTTCCCTTCATGCAGGAAAGTTGCTCATTTCCTTGACGCCTCGTTTGGTTCGCAGAATTGAGGACTCAGGAAAGGACTTTCCTTTGTTTGGTAACCACAAACTCCGGAAATACTTTCCTGACAGAGGGGAAAGTAGGGGGGAAAATCATTCCACTTAGACCCCATGGGATTGATTTTCCCTTCCCATTTCCCAGCATTTATTACAAAAGTTTTGGACAACAATACCCTCTCTTGCATAAAAAATTGGTGTACTTTTTGTTTTAGGGAATCAGAAACTGAAAGAAATTTGTTGTGTATTCTCATTGATAATAGGGGTCTCTTTATATAGAGGATTACAATGCATAGAATCTCAATCATACAAGGAAAGTAATCGTACATTGAATAGGAATCTAGATCCTTCTAATTTAACCCTATTACCACTAGGTCAAGTAACCTAGAGTTTGGGCCAAACACAAATTAGGGTTTACTTGAACACTCCCCCTTGTGTTGCCCAAACGCGGTGCTCCTCTCGTTGCCTCGTTAAAAACCTTGCCGAGTAACAAAAACTCTATGGGACAAAAATAACCTCGGTCGAAGGGGAAAAAGAGCACAACACACCCTTCACGTTTCGAGGTGAACATGTAGACATCTCCCCCTGATGTCTGCGCCTCCCCCTGATGACTACGATCATGGGAGTTCAGATAATTTCCACAAGCCAATTCTTGCCACATGTTTCTCGAACGTGGATTTGGGCAATGACTTAGTAAACAAGTCTGCCACATTGTCCTCAGATCGAACCTGGTTCACTTTGATCTTGAGGAGCTTCTGTTGTTGTTGATTGTAGAAGAATTTGGGCGATATATGCTTGGTGTTGTCGCCTTTGATTTAGCCTTGCTTCATTTGTTCAATGCAAGCAGCATTATCCTCATAAATGCTCGTTGGCTCATCTGTGGTAGACTTCAGACCACAATTGCTTCGAACATGCGTAACTATGGATCGGAGCCATATACATTCACGAACTGCTACGTGAATAGCGATAATCTCTGCATGATTCAAAGAGGTAGCGACTAAGGTCTGCTTTGTAGACCTCCAAGATATCGCGGTCTTTCCCATGGTGAAAACATAACCAGTTTGGGAGCGACCTTTGTGTGGGTCAGAAAGGTACCCAGCATCAGCAAAACCTTCCAAAACACTTATATCGTTTTGGGATGGGGAGAGGGAACGCAATCCACCATGTGTGGCATCCCTGACACTTGATGGGTCTGAATCCATCTTCTTTCTGTAGGGATAGAACAAGCCCATATCGATCATACTACTTAGGTATCGAAAGATATCTTTAACGCCAGTCCAATGGCGTCGTGTAGACGCAGAGCTATATCTAGCTAGCAAGTTCACAGCGAATGAGATGTCCAGTCTTGTGCATTGTGCTAAGTACAATAATGCGCCTATTGCACTTAGGTAGGACACTTCTGCCTCTAGCACTTCTTCATCGTCATCTTTTGGACGAAATTGATCCTTCTTTGGATCAAGACTACGGACGACCATTGGGGTGCTTGAAGGCTTAATCTTGTCAGTGTTGAAGCGCCTAAGCATCTTTTGGGTATAAGCTGATTGATGAATCAGGATACCATCTCTACGGTGCTCAAATTCCAAACTGAGGCAAAACCGTGTTTTCCCAAGATCTTTCATCTCAAACTCGGATTTCAAGTGTTCAGCGGTTTCCCTTAACTCTTTGAGGGTGCCAATTATATTCATGTCATCGACATAAACCGCTACTATTGCAAATCCGGAACTTGTCCTCTTTATGAACACACATGGGCATAGTTCATTGTTGACATATCCCTTACCAATCAAGTAGTCATTTAGACGGTTATACCACATCCGTCCGGATTGTTTCAATCCATATAGTGAGCGTTTCAACCTTATAGCAAACGTGCTCCGTGGTTTAGAGCTACTTGATTTGGGTAACTGAATTCCATCTGGAATCTTCATGTATATCTCTGTATCAAGATCCCCATATAGATACGCAGTAACCACATCCATAAGCTGCATGTTCAGTTTCTCGGAAACTACCAAACTGACAAGGTAGCGGAACGTTATGACGCCCATTATGGGAGAATAGGTCTCCTCGTAGTCGATTCCAGGCGTTGTGAGAAGTCTTGCGCCATAAGGCGAGCTTTGTATCTTACAATCTTGTTTTTCTCATTATGCTTTCTAACGAATACCCATTTATGACCAACTGGTTTGGTGTTGGGCGGTATTGGTACAACTTTGCCAAATACCTTTCTTTTCGCTAGAGAATCAAGTTCTGCCTAGATCGCATCTTTCCACTTTGGCCAATCAGCTCTACGTTGGCATTCATCAATGGAGCGTGGTACGATGTCATCGGTCTCAATAATCTCACGCGCCACTGAATACGCGAATACATCATCAATGATGATGGAGTTTCTTTCCCACTTCCCATGTGCACTAGTGTAATTTACAGAGATCTCTACGTTCTTAGGGATAGGTTCTGACATCGAGGCGTCCCCCAATGATGTCTCTTGGACATAACCATAATCCGGAACATTCTCATGGGACGGATTTTGAGTATCGATGATCAAAGGATTTGTTTGTGCCTCATTTGCTCTTTTTCTAGGGCGAGTATCCTTCGAACCAATCGGTCTACCCCTCTTCCTTGCAGGACCTGCGGCCATAGACGCCACATCATTGCCATGCTGGGCAATGGCGCCATCTCCTGGTGTCACAGGAGTGGCGTGATGTCCAGTATTCGGGACATCAATCCTTGCAGGCACGTTTACAGTAGGTATGTGTGATCTCGTCACTTTGGCAACATCAGAAAACGCATCAGGCAGAGTGTCTGCTACGTTCTGGAGCTCGATTATTGGTCGCACTTCAAGTTCGGATTGTGCGGTACGGGGATCGAGATGAGACATAGTGGGGACAGACCACGACAATTCCTGTCGTTCCTGTTGAACATCTGTGTTCTTATCTCCCCCTAACGATGGGAAGACTGTCTCATCAAAGTGACAATCCGCAAATCTAGCGGTAAAGAGATCGCCTGTCAAGGGTTCAAGATAGCGGACGATAGTTGGAGATTCATATCCAACATAAATGTCCATTCGTCGTTGTGGACCCATCTTAGTACGATGTGGTGGCGTAATAGGCACATAAATGGGACACCCAAAAATGTGTAAGTGCGAGATATCTGGCTCGTACCCAGTCACTAGCTGTAACGCAAAGTAAGATTGAGTGGCAGTGGGTCGTAGACGAATTACCTTCGCTGCATGCAATATGACATATCCCCAAGCAGAAATAGGGAGACTGGTGCGCATAACCAATGTCCGGGCTATCATTTGTAGTCGTTTGATAGCAGCTTTGCGAGACCATTTTGGGTATGAACATGGGGAATTGGATGCTCTACATCAATTCCCAGTGACATGCAATAGTCATCGAACGTTTTCGATGTAAACTCCCACATTATCAAGTCGAATTGACTTAATAGGATGGTCAGGGTAGTGAGCCCGTAGACGGATAATCTGGGCGAGGAGTTTAGCATAAGCAGCATTTCGAGTGGACAACAGCGATACATGTGACCAGCGTGTCAACGCATCAACCAATACCATAAAGTATTTAAAAGGTCCGCATGATGGTTGAATTGGTCCACAGATATCTCCTTGGATTCTCTGTAAGAACAGAATGAGTATTTTAGGGTCTTTTGCATAGGACGGTCTCGGTCCTAATTTCCCGAACGAACAGGCTTTGCAAAATGAGCGAGGGGCCTTAGAAGCAACCAATGAGGATTTTGGTTGGGCCTGAGCGTCTGTAGCGCTATTAGAAGCAAAATGTGTGACTACATCTCCCATTATGGCGTTAGAGCCATAGAAATTGGTGTGTGTGGCGTCATGGCCACTAGGAGGAGCAACCATGGCGTCATGCTCATGGTTGGCACCATTTATGGCATCATCACTAGGGACAGGGGTGGCCTTTTGGCGGCCCAAGACAGCAGCAGCGCCAGAGGCTGCAATTTTTGCAGTCTTGCTAAGTCCAGGAATCAATTTTTTATTCTTGCTTCTTCTCACTCTGAAGAAAGGATGCTCGTGTGAAGTCTTAAGTATACGGAGCATCATATCACGACCAGGATGTCCTAGTCGGTCATGCCAAAGCCAATATGTGTCTGAATCCAAGAGATCTTCTCTTATGACATTATTGGATTCAATTGGTCGAATTGTAGTGACATAAAGTCCACTAGATTGACACATAAGCTTCTCTAAGATGCGCTTTCGTCCGCAATCATTAGAGGTAATGCAAAGGAATTCTATTCCGTTCTCACTATGCGTTTCCGCATGGAATCCGTTGGCTAGCTCTTATATCTTTATAGCTCAATAAGGTTCGATTTGCCTTAGGAGCGTAGAGAGCTTCAATGACTTTAATCAAGGTGCCATTGGGCAAAAGGAATTGGGTCATTCCATGTCCTTGAACTAAACCTGATGGCCCAACCATCGTAGTCACAGAGGAATATGTAGGCAACATCTCTAAGAATAATTGCCTATCTCGTAGAATGGTGTGCGTAGTCGCACTATCCGCAAGACATTGTAGTTCATCCATTCCTAAAAGAAAAGCTCATAATTAAAAGAGAGTCATAAAGAAAAGAACTCAACTTTTATTAATAAGCCAAACGGAATTACATCATCGTTTCTTTGACCAAAGAAAATCTAATCCAATAAACAAGTTAATGCAAAACAATGGTAGTCGTCTAACTCCTTTCGGTAATTCCAATGTAAATGTGACCAGGTGAGTAGAGAGATGTCAGTGGAGCGTGGCTCACTTAAGTACCACTTATCTCAAAACCTTCCTAGACATCACACTCACATTGAGTACGCCTACTTTGAAGAAAGACTAATAGTATTGGCATCTGCTACAAAAATAAAATGGCAATTGCCTACATCTCTTGGAAAATAAAAGACTTAATCAAAATCGCCAGTTTCTGGGTCTTGATCCTTGTAGTCTTCCACCCTCAGATCGAGATCGCCATCTTGATCTTCTTGTTCCATGTAATTTGCCTCCCTTGCTTCACGATACATCTTGTATGCGTTTGCAACGTTCTGGGACGCAGTACACTTCTTTGCCCAATGTCCACTTGATCCACATCGAAGACAAACATGTAGACTGTGATGACCTGGATTTTCTGTTATTTAATTTTAGTAGTTAATAATGAACCAATTGCACAAATATTTGGTATTGTGCTTTATTCGTAAGTTGTATGTGAGTTGGAATGGTTTTCGTACGTATAAATATTCGAATTTCACAGTTTAGGGGGTCGTGTGAAGTTTGACTTTTTATATGTTGGGATTCTCCGACAACTTCCTTCACGAAAGTTGTAGAGCGCGTCAACACGAGTTCGTGGACATGTGGAACGCGAGAATCGGAGTTCGTATGAGAAAGTTATGGCTAGCGGAAGAAGTTTCCATTTTAGTATAAATAGGGAAAAATCAGAAATATTCTCATAATTCACATTTCCATTTCCGGAAACTTTTTTTTCTCTCTCTTTTCTATCTCGGTCGACTCCTTCAGAATCAAAGTTTTCCGTCTGACCCGACCCGGCTTTTCCGGCGAACTGCGGCGGTCTCTGGCCGTGAAACTTGGTCAGCAGGTTCGCCTCCTCCGTCTGGTCGTCCCTGTGGTGTTCTCTAGCGGCGATATCCACCGTGTACGGCGCAGCAAGGCGGTGCAGATTGAGGTTTTTCGACCCGCCCGGAAAACGCAGCTCCGGAGACGGCACGGCTTCAAGTTTCCTTCCTTGGCTTCGTGGGGGTCGTCTGAGTCGATCTATGGTGTTTGTTTGGATCGATTTACGTGGAAATCGGTTCAACTCAGATTGAGCAAAAATCCAAACCTTGTGAGGTAGTTTTCAACCCTTTGTGCTTGTTTTCTGACTTCGTGCTAGTTATGAGAATTCACAAGCATGCTTAGATGAAGCTTTTTGATGTTGGAAGTTTTGTGAAATATTGAGTTTTGGCCGGCGGAGGTGCGCCACTGCCTGTGGCAGCGTTCCTGCGGTGTTCCGGCCATGTATGAGACTGTTTATGGTATTATATGTCTTCTACTCGTCGATACGAGCGTTTTGATATATAATACGCATATTTTGGAGTTCGTATGGAATTGTTATGATTTTTACGGTTTCATACCGGTTGATTTATTCGATCCGTGAGGATTCGAGCGTCCGATCGACTTGTGGTTTGGTCATATCGATCGTGGACGTATTCCGGAGACTTTGGGAGGTCTCGGATGTGGTTTTGCCTCGATTGGCGCCACTTTGGGGATTTTAGTTCAAAACAGGGGTTTCGGACTTAAATCGTTTGTGAATTGTTACTAAGTGGAAACCGTATATGATTAGGTACTTGACGAAGTATTTTGGACGGTTGTTTTGTGAATTGGCTGCTTTGTTCTTGGTTGAAGACGCAGCGGGAGTTTCGAGGTGAGTAATCTCACAAGGTTCATTAATGAACGGAATACCTTTATTTTGAGAGTTATTTAGTAACTGCAAACTATAGTTGGTATTAGTAGGCATTCCTGAGCGGATGACTACGTATATATATATTTACGTAAAATATATATGTTTTGGTGGTTTGTGGATTGTGGAAAACAATAGGCATGAATGATGCATTTTATTGTTTTGGATTGTGGCTTTTGGAAAACAAATGATTTAGAATTGTTGATTTGATTTGTTTTGAAAAGCGTTGAGATTTGTGTATGAAAACAATATGCATGAAATGATGCTTTTTATTGTTTTGTGGCTTTTCAGAAAACAATGATTATGGAAATGTTGATTTCGATTGTTTTCAAAAGCGTTGAGATTTGTGTAATGATTTTGAGTCCAGCGCGACTGCATAATGATTTGCTCCAAGGGACTGTGCGGCCCGAGGAACGAAGGTCTATGACCTTGGGCAGAATATCAGGTAATCACGTCTTTGGCCGGACGAGTGGTTACGTTTTAGTTAGAGCTCTAGTCTGTCTGCCATATAGGTAATTCATGGGGTAACGGGAATTGGTTATTGATAACTCATGACATTACGTGTTTTTAGGGAACAAGGTGTGAGTTGCTTCCTTATTAACGATTTGGTACGATTGATAGAAATCAAGGTGTGAGTTGCTTTCTATGTTATATTGATAGAAATCAAGGTGTGAGTTGCTTTCTATGTTATATTGATAGAATTAAAGTGTGAGTTGTCCTCCTTTATTTCGTGCTTTAGGAGAATAAAATGTGATTGGTTTCTCAATTGAAACGTGCGGGGTTCATCCCGTGATTTTGGTGTGAGTTGTTTTGAGTTACTCATACGGGCTTGCAAAAGCTTACCGGGTTTGTTGTGTGATAACCCGGTGCACCATTCAAACGGTGTAGGGGTTAATCCTGCAGGTCAGGATAATCGTGGCTGAAGTTGGGGTTGCATACTTGCAGCTAAACGGTAGGAAGCCAATTTTGTGACTTTACCGTTATTTGGACTTCCGTTGTAGTAAGCTCTGAGGAGCATTTACGTTTTACTTTGTTGTTGACAATTTAATTTGTAAGCTTATGTAATATATACGACTCTGAAGAGCGGGTCAATATTGACATAATGGGTTCAGGGCATCAATATGTGGGTAGTTTGAAGGGAAAAAGTTTCCAGGTTTTTGATATTGATGATTGAACGATCACGCATGTATAATTATGGGATTATATATCGATTTTTATTTATGTTAAAAATCAAGGGCGTGACATTTATGTTCAGGCTCCCTTGATCGAGATGCTTTTGGTGCATGATTTGGACAACTATTACTCTTGGTGGCATCACCACCATAGCCGGAGGCTCCGCCTCACTCTCTCTTCACACGTTGACCTCCACGGTTCCGTGCACGCCTCTCCTGGCGATTTCCTTCCTCTTTAGGGCGAGAATATGGACCAGAACGTCCAGAATTGTCCATACTCTTAGGGTTTCGCTCCTTGCGTCCTCCCTTGGGGGCGCGACTATAGTTAGACTCCGGAATAGACTTAGTTCCCACGGGTTTAGCATTATAGTTCTTCATAAGAATATTGTCGTGCTTTTCAGCTACGTTCATGGCGCCAATGAGCTCATGAAACCTTGTAATACATCCTGCATTTACATCAATCCGATAATTCTTTGAAATCATCAGTGCAGAGACGGGGAAGGTAGAAAGAGTCTTCTCGATCAACATCATATCAGTTATGGCTTGGCCACAAAACTCCATCTGAGACTTGATACGAAGAGCTTCCGAGTTATAATCAAGTACAGACTTGAAATCACAAAAGCGGAGGCTATGCCATCGCACTTCTAAATCAGGAAGCAGGGAGTCATGAACGTTGCCAAATCGCTGCTCAAGTTCTACCCATAGTTTTCTTGGGTCTTCCTCATTGAGGTATTCACTTTGGAGCCCGTCATTCATGTGCCTTGTCATGGGGATAATGGCTTTAGCTTGTTTTGCTTCAAAAGCAGTAGCTTGCTCAATGGAGAGCACGTTCTGACTAGGCTCTTGGATGGCTCCCAGAAGTCCATCAGCCTTAAGATGTTGGCCCATATCTCGGACCCACTTATGGTATCCTACTCCAGTTGTCTCTAGTGGAATGAAGTTCAACTTGTTCAGGTTACTCATCCTGAAAAACAACACAATATTATGGTTAGTTTCGGAGCGAAAAAGGCTACCACGAAAAACTATTAAATTTCTGAGCGTAGTCGCTTCTAAGAAATTAGGGATTTTCTGAGCGTAGTCGCTTCCAAGAAAATCCGATTCCAAGAGGGGTTTTGGATTAGATCGAAACAATGATGTATGTGGTCGATCGTCAACAAACTCTAAGTTTGGAGGACTCTACAAGCTCCAAGCTTGGAGTGAGCACGAACCCCCACAGTTCGGCTATTGGTCTCCCCTATGAAGAAGAAAGGGATGTTGGAAGTCCCCGAGAAAAGAAGAGAAAAGTAATAAAAACTTCAAAAACGGGAACTTTTAGAAAAGTTTACCTTGAAAATTTGCCGGAAATCTTGACCGAAAAGTTGGTCGGAAAAGTCGCTGGAAAAAGGTTGACCAGCATTGACCAGAGGGTTGACTGATGTTGACCGGAGGTGCTGACGTGGCGGCCGGTTGCTGACGTGGCACTCTGACGCTGACTGGGCGCTGACGTCAGTGGGCTGACTGGACGCTGATGTCAGTGGGCCTGCTGTTGGGCTTCTGGGCTTGGTGGATCCGCTTCTGCTTCTGGGCCTAGGGCTGCTTATGGTCCTAGGGTTTCTTCTGGGCTTGGTTGACTGAAGCAGAGGCAGAGGATGCAGGTCCCCGGCGGTTCGGTGGTGCAAATCTTCTGAAGGCCGGTTTTGGTGTCAATCGGCCGGTTCCGAGAAGGAGGCTTCCGGTTCCGGGGTTCTGGGGTCAAGGAGCTTCTGGTGGTGGAGTATGGTTGACAGAAGCTGGGAGAAAAGCTTTGAGCCGGGCAGGGAAACTTTCGTCGCATCCTGAGGCCGGTTCTGGGTTGTTCCGGCCGGTTCTGGAGGTGGCGCCGCCGGTTCCAGGCTCCTGAGGTTGAGAACTTCGAGTTGGGCAGCGGCGGTATCTGGGGTTTGAAGGCTACGAAATTATGGTTTCAAGGTTAGGGCTTCGTGCTGATAACGTGTTTTAGGGAATCAGAAACTGAGAGAAATTTGCTGTGTATTCTCATTGATAATAGGGGCCTCTTTATATAGAGGATTACAATACATAGAATCTCAATCATACAAGGAAAGTAATTGTACATTGAATAGGAATCTAGATCCTTCTAATTTAACCCTATTACCCCTAGGTCAAGTAACCTAGAGTTTGGGCCAAACACAAATTAGGGTTTACTTGAACACTTTTAAATTTTTATGATGTTGTTTTTATTTTAAAATATAAGGGTATTATTGAAACATTAATACATTTTTTTACTTTCCTTTCCTGCACCAACCAAACACCGGAAGGGAAATTAAATAGTCTTTCCTAAATATTTTCCCTGCTTTACCAAACAGAGGAAAGGAAACCTGACAGGAACTTTAGTTTCCCTTCCCCATGGAAAAGATAACGGAATTGATTTCCCTTCCATGAACCAAACGAGGCCGAGTGTGCCAAATACAGAAAATGATCAACTTTTATTTCCCAACCTTTTCATTCCGCGAACCAAACGAGGCCTCATAACTTCCATTCTTCAGGTTGCCCAAAAATATTTCCAATTTATTTCTCAAGAGTAATACTTTGGTATTATTCCAGTAACATAGTGGCCTCAAACACCAAATTGTTCGAGGATCAGTACTTATTAAAATCCTCTTCCATGAATCCTTCACACCATACTCTTCCATAACCCAAAACGAGCACTCCCAATTATCTTCATCCCGCTGTAGTAAACAAAAGACACCCTCTCAAAATGCCAGTTTTATATTCCTGAAAATCTCTGATAGATTCAGGTCGGGGCAATTCTGAGACCTTCTCCTCTGCTAAATCAAGAGGAACAATGATGGGGTCACCTCCAGGGTCCTTACATAACCAGTGGATAGCTCCGTTCAGAGGCGTCCCTGGATCTATATTTAAATAGATATCAGGCAAGTCTTGAACCCTTTTCCATGATTTGGTTTTCAATGAAAAGACAACACAACGCTTCGATTAATAATTGCGACGAAACTTGTAGTCCTTGATAGATGGAGCACAACCCGAAACTATGTGCAAAAAAAAAAAATATGGACACAGACCAACTCCAGGTTTTCAAGAATTGGACCAAATCTTGGAAGAGAACCTCTTCTATGATTTAACCTCGGAATCCTCAAAAAATGTGATAGATAAGATGTAAATTCAATTCAATTCCATATATGGACACGGACCACGAATCCGGGTCGAATACGGTATTTCGGCTCAAAGCAATGCCGGAAACTCAAATAATCTATCGGATCCAAAACCTCTTCTTGGTTATTAGTAAGGCTGCCACTTGGTTTGGTTATTACCAAATCGACCGAATACCCACCGATGTTTTAAATTTGGACTAACTTTGGGTAACCGAGACTAATAAAACTAAAATCGAAAATTACTGAAAAAGTTGGTTTGGTTTTGATAAATACCGAATCTACCGATTATCTAAATATTAGTTTTATATACTACAGTTTTCAATATAAATACATGTATATTAAGAAATAAACATAAAAAATTTCATAATATTATGAACATTACTACATATACAACGTTAATAGTACATATATTTTAAGTAACATGGTCAAAGATCGTTAAATAATCTAGTTTTATTAAAAATGTCTAAAACTTGATGTCATATGTACAAAAGAGAGCTATGATCACTTGATTTTAGACCCAAACCACATGGTAGTAATCAATATTTAGCCTAATATTATCCCAATATCATGAAAGAGAGTCAGGGATTTTAGTCGATTTACGAATCGTTACTAGAAGCCGATGATTTGATCAAAAGGGATGATCGACATTGTGAACTTGGAGGTCTACAATAAGTGGTTTGTGGCATGGAATTGTAGTAGTTTACTGCATGAGGTGAAGTTTGGGTGGGGGAAAGCCAATCTGGCCAGAGTAATAATGTTCGTAGTTTACGCTTTAATTTAAACAGTAATGTAGTAACAAAGAGAAAGATGATGGAATGGAGGCTTGACCGCTCGGGTAAGGATGAGAGAGAAAGACATTGCTGCTTTTCAACTTTGCTTTGGTGAATCCAAAGCATTAGTATCCAAATGCATAATTTGATTTGTCTTAGGGGTGCGTCTGGAGTACGCCTTAAGATAATTTTGTGGCCTTCATTAGAAGAGCTCTCTTATTTTATCAACTTTGCTAGAGCGCGAACTTCTCTAGCTAAATGCCCACCCTTTTCCAAATGTCATTCTATTTATTATTTTATTTTTTTATCAGAAGAAAAAATATCGATAGAAGATTTTCGTGTTATGTATGACAAAATGTCACGAGTGAAGTCTTTAATTTAAACAAATGACTAGTAGTAATCTAACAATGACAAGAACCCACTTCAATTGAGTTAGTGATTATGAGGACGTGTGTACAAGTGACGATATTATGGAAGGGAATACCAAATTCGCAATTAAAAAGCTTGTTATGAAAAGGAAAAGGAAAAGGAAATACAGAGAACGGGAAAAAAAGAAGAACTAAAAGCACGTGACCTTCACGTGAGGTTTAAATATAAAAGCGCGAGAGAGCATCATCGTCTTTCGTCTCCAAGAAAACAAACTAAAACAAAAGAAACCCAGAGACACCCGCCCAGTCTCAATCTTGATTTTCACTTTCTCAGCCATGGAAAATAAGCATTCCCTCACCATTCTCGACGACGAAGCTGCTGCTATTAACGAAATCGGAAGGCTTTGGAAGATGGCTGCAAGCATCTTGGTACACTCTGCCTCTTCTTGCTTGAAGACTGGAAATGGGCACTGAGCTTCTTGTAGGGGCATCCCTGAAAAGGTCGACAAACCAAGGTACCTCTTTTATTCTGGCTAACAGTGAGGCTTTGCTAAGATGGGTTTTCAATGAAGAAAAACAAGAACCTGTACAAGAAGACACAATACAATGAAGATTCTAATTCACTATATAGCATCAAGAATTCTATATGAAACACACGCCCATATCCTGTATCTTGATTCGGAGTTTGAGTGGGTAGTCCACAACTCAGAACCCTCCACCCCACCCCACCTTTGGAAGAAATTTTTTCTGATTTGAAAAAGACAGAGAGAGATCTAGAGGTACTGAAATATAGATGTGATACCCTCAATGCCTTGGACAACAAGGCTGACCCTGAATTAGCAGAAGAGACGAAGGCGAGGATGATGGAAGCGCACAAGCCATGAAGATTTATGTAGACGGCGTTTACAAACAGTAGAATTCTAAATAATGTAATATACGGCTGAGATTAATAACCAAGGAAAGGTTTTGAATCCGATAGATTATTTGAGTTTCCGGCAGTGCTTTGAACCGAAATACCGTATTCGACCCGGATTCGCGGTCAGTGTCCATTGATGGAACTTAATTGAATTTACATTTTATTTATCACATTTTTCGAGGATTCCGAGGCTAAAACATAAAAGAGGTCCTGTTCCAAGAGTCGGTCGAATTCTGTGGGAATTTGGAATTCCGTTGTCAATTAGAAAATAGGAAAAGGCCCGTAAATCCATCCTCTATAAATTCATCGTCTGATTTACTCTATGCCTCCCAACTCCATTTTAAGGCCTCTCACGTTTTGGTGGAAAAGATTCAATATTTAGTCGAAGAACTTCAATTTATCCAGTGCTTTTTGATCTGCAGAAGCTACCGGAAAACACATTTTCACTGTAAGTGGGATTTCTGAACTCTTCTCTTTCTCTTTGCTAAACTTTTCGCGCATGAATATTGGGTTTATCTCGAATTGTGTTTATATGTCTTGTATTCTCAAAATTCTTGTAAAGGATTTGATTTGAATTTCCTAACTGGGTCTGTCAGGCTTTTCAAAATTAGGGAGACCCATGTTTGGTTCCTGCTTGGAATCAATTTTTGAATGTTTACGGGGTTGGGATGTGCAGAATTTGCAGCCTATGAATACAAATTAGAATCGTGAACCTGGATTTGTGATAAATGCTCTTTCTTTGACAAGTAGAGTCATTTAATAATCATCCATGTAAAACAAGTAGAAAAGAGAAAAACACCTTAAGAGTAGTATCATCAAGATTGATTTCTGACAGTCTGCTTCTTCCTTGATAAAGAGATGATGTTGTGTTGAAATCCAAACTAAAACCAAAGAATAATAACCTCACCTGTTTGTAAATGATTATATGGTTGTTCTAGATTAATTACTCATGATGTAGTTTTATGCTTGGCATGTTGTTACTTGTTAGATATGCTTAATGTTTGGCTGTGTTGCATATCAGATTTAGGTGTTACGAAGTTGGTCACATCTGATATGTCAGTGACGACTGAAGTAGGCAAGCCATGCCTTCCGCAAGATATCATTGAAGAGATACTCTCTCGATTCCCTGCCAAGATATCCTCCTTTCTTCGTCTCCTTCTGACGCAGTTCACACTCCTACTTAGTTTGTTTACAGCTTTGTCCAAACAAACAGTGTCTGCTCCTTTGTATGTTGGTTGGTTTTTAATGCATTTCTCCTTTCTCAAAAAAGGCAAAAAAAGCCAAATTTACCTCATAACATTTCAATTTTGATTATTTACACCCTCACTTTTCTAAATGTTGCCAATTTACACCCTATAGTTAAATTTTAGACTTTCCATTCAATTTCTCCGTTAATTTGGTTAGCATGTGAGGGGCCTTTTCGTTTCTGCAATTGTCACCTAAAAAAAAAAAATCAAAGAAAAAAATACAAAATTACTTTGTTAAAAAATAAAAAATAAAATACTGCTATTCGTCTCCCACAACTGTTTTTTTTTTTCCCTCAGCCTTTCATCTTCTTTTCTATCTATCTCTCAATTATCTTCTTCTCAGCATGACCTCTTCCTTTATGTTCCTTTTATCGAGATCAATATAACACAATCCCAACTTGAATCAATCAAGATGACCTTCACATGCTTGCTATAATTTTAATTTTCATATTCCATACATATAAATATTTTAGTTTGTTCGATGGCTTCTCAATCTTATACACAATACAAACCCCTCCAACTGGAAATATGGAAGATCAAATTCTCATATGAATGTTTGAAATATTAATGACCAGTCCGGCCTTCAAAGAAAAAGAAAACCAGAAACCTAAATGATCAAAAATCGTTTCTCCTTTAGTGATATGATCATCCAAACATTTGATGTGACTAGCAAATATTAATTAAGCGATTAGTTGCGAGCTAACGACCAATCTTAAAATAAAGGAAGTGAAGAAGAAGAGATGGACAAGGAAGAAGCGACAAAGGAGCAAGTTTTTTTTTTTTTTTTTTTCCTTTTTTAAAGAAGAACAGTTTTGTACTTTTTTTTTTATTTCTTTGACGATGTGTTGATTTGTTTAATTTTTTTTGGGTGATAGTTGAAAAGACGAAAAAGCTCCTCACGTGCTAACCAAATTAACGGAAAATTGGATGGGAAACTCTAAAAAATAACTATAGGGTGTAAATCGGCAACAATTAGAAAAGTGAGGGTGTAGATAATCAAAATTGAAATGTCAAGGGGTAAATCGGCAGCCATAGGAAAAGTCGTGGGGTAATTTGGCTATTTTTCCGTCAAAAAAAGAAAAAGAAAAAAAGAATTAGAATCATGATAGGATTTTAAACGAGTTCCATATGTTTTTTTTTTTTTTTTAAAAGGGGTTTGGAACCCAGCCTAACTCGGAGGCTCAGCCCCACGCCCGTTATTTATATTATTAAATAAATTTTGCCACATCGAGGGGGACGTAATACCTGAACCCCGAGCAAACATAGCTGTGTTACAATTATCCTCATAGAGAACATCCTGTATGAAAGTAGGAGCTTCATCTAAACAAAGATCCACAACATGATCTAAACTAGCAAAGTGAGCCAATCTATTTGCTACATTATTTTCTTCACGAAAAATGTGTCGAATTTCAATCCAATCAAAACTTCGCATGAAAATTCTAAAATCATCTAAAATTCGACTAACCTCGGAATTGTCCTCCATTTGTTGGTGGAGGGCAGCAACTAGGACGACACAGTCACTCTCCAACTCTACCTCACGCCAACCTTGATGTATGGCTAGGAGCAGCCCTGCTCTACATGATTCAGCCTCTGCCTGTAGCGCCGAGCTTAACAATGGTAACCTCCGAGAGCATGCTCCACGAAAGCGACCAGTGTCATCACGAGCCACTACTCCCACTCCCCCAATCCCATCATTGCTGCGAAAGGCCCCATCAAAATTTATCTTGGGTCTTCCTCTGGGGGGAACCATCCATGTAGTAGTCTTGGGTCTATTACCTCTTCCTGAATTCTTCACAGGATGGCAGCGTTGATACTCAGAAAGAAGATGCATGGACCAACTAACAGTGTGCATGGGATTGAAAAACCCACCATTCCAAACCAATTTATTGCGTTCTGACCATATGGCCCAAAGAAGCATGAAAAATACTTCAATTTGGCATTTATTTAGAACACCCAGTAACTCCAAGATCCAATCCTTAATTGATGTAGCTGCATGATTCCTGGCACGCAAACCAAGAGAGCTAAACAACCACATGCATGCAATCACGTTGCAATCCTTGAATACATGCAACGTAGTCTCAACATCGCAACAACAAAATGGGCATACTTGATCATCCAACCTCACCCTCCGACTCAATGTAGCTTTCGTAGGCACAATATTTTTCACTAGCCTCCAAATAAAACACTTTACCTTAGGCTGACTCTTGGCTCCCCATATCTTCTTCCACAAATCCCTGTCTCCCTGCACATAGGACGTAGAGACCTGAGAAGGCAACGAAGCAAACCTTCTAGCCACATGATAACCACTCTTAACAAAATACAGACCACTCTTGTCAAAATGCCATATTAGCCTATCCTCCGGATTCCTTAAGCTGAGAGGGATTTTACGAATCATTTCAACCTCATTAGCATGAAAGAGTTCTTCTAGCCAATCCACCATCCATTCTTTTGAGTCCGAATTGATCAAATCTGCCACCAACATATCCTCCAGCCCTTCCACCACCATTGAATAGGGGCGAAAAGAGTACGGTCTTGGAAGTGATGGATCAAACCAAATAGATATATTAGCACTAGTGCCCACCTGTAACGGAGACCCCTTTCAAGAAGTTCCTTCCCCTTCATTAAGCTCCTCCAAGTGTAGGAGTCACTTGGATGCACACATGCATGCATAAAATCACAATCAGGAAATACTTTGCTTTTAAAGTTCTGCTAAGAAGGGACTCTGATGCCTGAGTAAACGCCAGCCCTGTTTTGCAAGGAGTGCTTGGTTAAAGAGTTCCATGTTACGAAACCCTAGTCCACCCTCTTCTTTTGGCACACACATTTTGTCCCATGCTATCCAATGGATCTTCCTTCCATTCTCTGTATCGCCCCACCAAAATCGGCCATACACCGGTGCATTTCATGACACAAATGTTTTGGTAACTCGAAACAACTCATAACATAAGTTGGCACAGATTGAACAACAGACTTGATCATAACTTCTTTGCCTGCACTACTAAGTGTTTTGTCCTTCCAATTCTTCATCTTGTTTCTAGTTTTTTTTCCATGATGACTGAAAAGCCTCCGTTTTGGAGTAACTGACCTCGGTAGGGAGACCCAGGTATTTGTCATGTTTATCCACTCTTTCCACCCCAAAGATAGTTGTTTTAAAATCAAGTAAAATTACTTTGTTTTTATATGTTCCGGGTGTTTTAGAGTAGAGGAGAGCATAAGATACATATAAGAAACGCGTGAAAATAGTTCAAGTCACGAGAAGTGGAGCAATATAAGAGACTTTTACATTAAGTTGTCACATTGTGCGACAATCTTATTGACCTAATAAAAAATAC